>NC_081409.1:725660099-726346499 GCF_030272615.1 Cryptomeria japonica
TTAGTATTCATCATAATCCTCCTACAAATGCACTTGATATTATGTTATATTAAAAAAATGGAAAAGCAAGAAATGTAATCATGAGTGATTTAGCAAATTCAATACTTGTAAAGATAATGCAGTGCGGTAGAGCTAAATATGTGTGGGAAATACTTAACAACAATTATTTAACATCCCACAAGATTGAAAATGGGGGTGAATTAGTCTGAACCTTAAAATAAGTTATTTATAATGTTTTAAACTTCAAATCATAATTAACTTATCTCTGTAATTATGAAACATGAAACCATAAAACACAACACACACAAGAACACCAAATTTACATGGAAAACCCAATAAGGGAAAAACCATGGTGAGAATCACACTCACAATATGAATAAGTGATTGCAATATTTAGGTTCAAGGCTAAGGAAGTTCACTTCACCTATTTGAATTAAACCTTAGGGCAAGATGCAAGGGGCTTTTATTACTGAGGAATACAATCTCAAGGAAAGTTATAGAGATTGCACAAGCTACCAAAGGACTCACTATCTTCCGGTAGGTATAGGGAAATGATGAATTGAAATGAACAAGATCTCTTGATCATGAAATTATCCTTCAAATATTGTGTCAAGTGAACAATATCATGGCAAACATACCTCACTTCATTTACTATCTCAAAAATACTATCACATTGAAGATATGATCCTTAAAGCTCATCTCAAACTCAAATTTTCATTTTTGCTTCTTTACATGCACTGACATATCATTCACATATAATTCACAAAAATTCACACATCTTCACTTTTATTTATACAAGGTTATTCATTGAAACCCTCAACTAAGTCGGCCACATACAACATGAATTCCATAAGGTCAGTCACTCGGACCAAAATCACACAATGTGGTCCACTCTAGGAGATAAAGAGGACCAAAATACATATCAACACATCTTCCTAAGTCAATTCCAATGAACCTCGCATGCTTACACTTCCTCCAAAGTTGACATCAAACATAATGTGTAAAAAAATAATGAGATACATTAACCTGTCAGCCCAAAATCATCACCCAATGTAAATTACTCAATGCAGATTTACACATGCTATGGTAAGACCCATATCAACCTTCTAACTCAACTTGACCAAAAGCATATGATCCAAATAAGATAAATCAACTAAGTTGGCTAGAGACCAACACAACTGATAACATCAAACAAACAAAAACATTACTTCACTTTTTGATCAAACAAACATTAGAAATTTGAATTGGAACAATACACAAACCATATGAACATGTCCTCCAAGCCACAACACTTGAACCTACACAATAGAGCAATGCAGAGCACTCTCTAAACCAGTCTCGACAGACATCCTCATGTCAGCAAATTGCCACAACCAACTTCATCATTTGAGCAATTGAGGACCTGAAAACATGATAGTGCATCATCCATACAATACAAACATTATAGCCATAACCAAAAGCTATCATCATTAGGAACCGAATGAATGAAAATCATTCTTCCATAAGGATGTATTAAATACTCTTTCCTATATATTGTAACTTCCATTATCATAGCCTTCCAGAAACACCTCACACTTACTCAATGTCACCACTAGACAACATAACACCATTTGAATACTCATTTATAAGACCAAAATACTACATCCACAAAACAAACCAACTCCAACCTCCCCTCCACTTCTGTTATCTCAACACAAAATCACAAACAACACACACTGAGTCATCAAAGACAACACCTGACAAGTTTGACATTAATGACAACATAACTCAAGTTTCTAACAATCTCCCCCTTTATCTTGATGGAAACACTTGTACCACCAACCAACAATAGAATCTTTCCAATTGTATCTCGCTTCTTCTTTTTGTATCTCTCTCCTCCTTTGACATCAAGGACAAAGGGTACGATACTGCAAATAATCACTATCCATATAGACTTCTATAACAATAACTATCTCTCCCTTTCAAGTATAACTTTTAATAACTGCAACACTCCATATGATAGGGATATCTCTCTTCTACAACCATGATACCACAACCTTCACTACTCCCCCTATGTGTAGGCACCACATCAATCCAGAAGACAAAAAATAAGCTTTGAATCTCCCCTTGGAAAACTGCACCACTTCTATGCATATAGTTTGAAGGAGGGGCAATAAACCCTAATTTTTGTCAAAGATACTCAAAAGTATCATTCACCAATGCCTTGGTAAAGATTTCTACAATCTGATCCTTTGTAGGCACGTGCTCCAATGTGACTTCCTTCTCTACAACCTTCTCTCTTAAGAAATGATACTAGATAGAAATGTGTTTAGTTCTTGAATGCATTACTGAATTCTTTGAAATATTAATTGTACTTGTATTGCCACACATAATAGGGATTGTCTCATCATACATCACCTTGATATCTCAAAGAGTTTGTTTCATCCACATGACTTAAGTGTAGTAAGATGTTGTTGTAATATATTTTGCCTTTGTTGTAGATATTGACACTTAATCTTGTTTTTTTCTTAACCAGGAGACCAATCAATCTCCTAAGAAAAAATATACCACCACTTGTTCTTTTATCATTAGCACATCCTGTCCAATCATAATTTGTGTATGCTTTCAAGGTGAAATCATCATTCTTCTTGTACCACAAACCAAAATTCAAAGTCTATTTCAAATATCAAAATATCATTTTCATTGCTTGATCATGTGATCATTTTGGGGTACTTTGATATCTGGCAACCAAATAGACAACATGCATAATATATGATCTTGAAGCAATCAAATGCAAAAATCCTCTAATTATAAACCTATATTGTTTCTAATCAGCTTCTAGAGATCCATCATCCTTAACTTGCAACTAGTAGCCATAGGAGTTCCATCCGGTTTACAATTCTCCATACCAAACTTCTTCAACATCTCCTTGACATACTTGATCTAAGAAATAAAAATACCACCTTCTGATTGTGTAACAATTGAAGACCACGGAAAAATGATAACTCACCAACCATTGACATCTCAAATTCTTTTTGCATTTCTTCTACAAATATTTTACACCATTATCTCCTCCAAAAATGATATCATCAACATACATGACAACTATTAACAGTCTGTCACCTTCAACTTTGAAATGATTACTATCTATTGTACCTTTCTTGAAATTCTATTGCAGCGAATACTTATCCAACCTTAGAAAATATACATTAGAAAATTTGATCAAACTATTTTAATTCTAGCATCTCACTACTTCATTTGTTACCTAATAATAATTTAATCTATTCAATGTATTAGTACTCTTTCCTTTGGTAAGAACTAATAATAAATGTAAATACTTTTCTCTTGGCTCAATATGGAATATGACAATATCAAGCATCTCAAACCAATTTTTCAATGTTGTAGAAAGTCGGGGCTTGTTAGAATTACCAAAATTATTATTATTTTTTAATCAAGATTATTTCAAGATCACGTAATCAATCTTACACTTGCATGAATCTAAACTAGGCCCACATATCTAATCTCTACTAATTTCTAGATGATTTCTTTTGTCACCTTGAAGTTCCCACTTTGATCTTCACATAAAACTAGGTTTGTGTGCTTGGGAGTTTGCACATGACAAGGATAATTCTTCATTTGTGTCAAAACCTTATTAAGGATGTCGACTCGACATATTTAAACAAAACTAAGGACAATGAGAAATCATAAAGAATACCTTAGAATATTGATGTAGTGTTGATATCATTAGATGATTTTTTAAGTTTTTATAAATATGCTAGAAGGCGTTTATTCTCTGTATTTGCAAGTGTTCTCAATGAATTATAGTTAACCCTTTATATTACTTCCCAAGTTTTAAATGCAACAGTTTGTATAACAAGCTAACACGCAATATTTAGATCACGGGCAAACAAGCATGCTCAAGTTTATCTTTAAAATTTTAAATTTTAAATATTTTCATAAAAATCTAGGTTTGTGTGTTTTTCAATTTTCACATGACAAGGATACTTCTTCATTTTTGCCAAAACCTTAGTAAGGATGTCAACTAAACATTATTAAACAAGACCTAGGGCAACAAAAAGTCGTAAAGTATATCTTAGAATGTTGATGTAGTGTTGATATCACTAGATGATTTTTTTTAGGTTTTATAAAAATGATACAAGACATCCATTCCATGTATTTCAAGGTGTTCTAAATGAAATATACTTAGTCCTTTTATAATCCTTTCCAAGTTTTAAATGCAATATTTTGTATATCAAGCTAATACACAATATTTAGATGGAAGGCAAACAAACATGTTCAAGTTTAAATTTAAAATTTAAACTATTTATAGTTGGTTCAAGAAATGACAAATGACATAGATCATTTTGACAGCGGCACATCAAAATATAAATAAATCTATAAATGAAACTAATTCTTAAAAATAAACATAATCCAAATTGTATGCCAACCTTCAACTCAAATCATATCACTTATACACTTATCACTACATGTCAAAAAGATCCAAAACCTTAGTAAGGACGTCTACTCAACAATTTTAAACAAGGTCGAGGAAAACAAGAAGTCATAAAGTATACCTTAGAATGTTGATGTAGTGTTGTTATCAATAGATGAATTTTTTAGGTTTTATAAATATGCTAGAGGCATTCATTCCCTGTATTTGCAAGTGTTCTCAATTAATTATAGTTAGCCCTTTATATCACTTCCCAAGTTTTAAATGCAATATTCCATATAACAAGCTAATACATAATATTTAGACAGAGGGGCAATCAAACATACCCAGGTTTCAATTTAAAATTTAAAAAATGTCTAGTTGGTTCAAGAAATGACAAATGACACGTCACTTTTACAACTACTATCCAATACAACATCAAAAAATAAATAAATCTATAGATGAAACTAATTATTTAAAATAAACATAATCCAAACTATATACTTCAACTTGAATCACATCACGTGCACACTTATCATTACACATCAAACAATCCAAAAATAAATAAATAAATACAAAATCTAAAATTTTCACCATTACAAACAACTTAAATCCCCTATTAAAAAGCCTAAATTTCAGCTGCCCTTTCCCATTCATATCTAAACTTGTACAATCCCTAATTATGCACAAGATCCTCTATATCAAGAGGATACATTCCCTTTATGCAAGCAATCAAAATCTACAAATGTCCCCAAAATATTTTCCTTTATTGTATAGTGTCTCACTATCATCTTGTACGGCTGAGTTTTGAATGATGGTGTAAAAGTGGGTCCATTCAGAAAAATCCAAATTTGGTATTGACTTGCTACGAAGGGAAAAGACATTCATTCTACATGAAATCATAGCATACCCCACTATAGAATGCAATCCACCAAAAACAAACAAACATGTCCTCTACAACATTTGTCTTCCAAAATAAAAAATAATCATATCACGTCCATAAGTCAACTTGTGATGATGAAATGCTATATAGCCCTCACACGAGGCCCCTCAATAGCCTAAAAATAGGCCTGCTTAAAATTAGAAAAGACTTACTATAGTTAGCAAAGACTTACATTTGATGGGTATATCATGGTATTGGGTAAAACTCTAAATTATATATATATAAAATTAAATTATATATATATATATATGGATATGGCTAGTTAAAATTAGAAAAACTTACTATGGTTAGCAAGCCTTATATTTGATGGGTATATCATGGTATTGGTAAGACTAATATATTTATATATAAGATTTGTTGTCAATTTTAGAGACAATAAATGAATGAGTTAATAAATAGGTATTTCTCTATTAAAAAATATTGGATCGCTAGCTTTAAGTAGATATTGGGCGACACTTTGAAAAGACCACTTGTTGACCCTTGCACGCATAATAGATTGCACAGTTTGTGTTATTACTACCGAGAAGCCAAAACAATAGCTATAAACAGTTAAGTTGCATAGGAAGTCAACCATAAAAAATCATCAAAATTCAATGTACCATTAGACCTGTGGGTGCATGAAGTTAGCTATAACGACTACTGGTACGCTTCCCCTGAATATTTCTCTACAATTTTTTTATTAAAAAAATTATTTGTCAAAATGTGATTCTAAATATATTGATAGATATTTTTTTACACAAATTTCAATCGAAAACATTCTTATTTATTATAATAGACTTAAAAATACTACATCTTTAAATTAATGAATTATTAATAAGTACATAACTTTTTGATTACTTGATAGAATAATTAAAACTAAAATTTACATATATTCAGTTTTTCAATTAATGTTTGAGATTGCATTCATCTATTATTAAGGAAAGGAGCATAATTATGGGAGTTGTAATGATGGGTAGGTTATAATAGGCTAAATATGTTTGACAAATTGAATATATTATAAAAAATAATAATTTATAATGGTAATTTTTGGAGTTTCGCATTTATTTCAAGGATTTGTTAGAAGTGGACAAGCTATTATAACTCATTAGTTGCAATCTAGATTTCATCATATTTGACATAACTTGTAAAGTGGGTTGTAATCTAAGCGTTCCCCACAATTGACACAACTTGTAAAGTGAGTTTTAAAACTGCAATCATTGTCATGTCTTTGAAGGATCAACATTTGATTTATGTCTAAAAACCAAATATATTGTAACCTAACACAAAATAATCTATGTATATAGAAATAAGTTCGACAAATTTTATTCATTTTTTAAAATTGAAATTTTGTATTTAATATTTATTCAATAATTTATTTATTATATGTTATATTATTAATTTATAAGAGATGACTTTAAAGTATCATAATAATATTATTATATTATATAAATAATTATTTACTAAAGAGATATGAATCTTAAAATGTCCATTTAATTTATTAAAAAAATTGATATAAACTTTAAATTTAATAATTTCTTAATGTTTCTACAATAAAAATAAATAAAGAGAATTGGGGGAGAAGACACAATAGTTGTGCACTTAACTCCTCGCCATGTAAGTCCCTAACTCTAAATTAACATTCTATAAAAAAATTCATCATACTTACAAAGGTAAGTTAAGAGTTCAAAATTATTGTTTAGAGGTCTAAGCATCAACAATATAGCTATCCCCATTAGGCATGTTTTGGTTAAGAGATCCTAAAACTCTCTTTATCAAAGCATATGGGACTCTGTGTCACCATATTTAACTTTTTGTCTATTTTTTAAAGTACATAAGACTACTAGTGCTTACCTTTACATGTCATAAATAAAAAGTCAATAAAAGGGAGCTACTCCCACAAAAACTATTGAATTCTACTCTCAACTCAGCTAAAAAACATATTAAAATCTTCACAAAATCTTGACTTCCCATTTTAAAACTTGAAAATACCAAATTAAAATACATGATTAATAAAAAAACTTGAAATACTAAAGAGTATATAACTTATCCTCAAAACTAAGATGCAACTAGTCAATATTTGAAAGCTACCACATATATGACACCCTTAGTGGAAAAATATAATCATACAAATAGAGCATAAATATCAATTTTTTTAATTGTCTAAGAGATATGAATCTTAAAAAATCCATTTAATTTATTAAATAAAGCCTAATATAAACTTTAAAATTACTATTTTAAAATTAAAAATTAAGAGAATTAAGATAGAATCTAATAGCAATACAAGTAAACTATCTCTTGAATTTCTAAATGACAAGTTAAGTTTCTATGAAAATTTCAATATATTTATATAGGTAATTTAAGAACTTAAAATTATTGTTTGAAGTTCTAGGTATCAACAAAGTAGTCATTCATATGAGATACGTTTTAGTTAAGTTATTTAAAAGCAATCTTTTTCAAGACATATTATCAATCGTCTTATGTATCACCATATAGTGAATATTTTTTGTCTTTTTAAAGTGCGAACATAGAGCTACTAAGCCTAACTTTATAAGTCATCAGTAAAACTCAAAAAGAGGGCAAAAAAGGGCAATTGTTGCAATCAATCTAAGAACTATTAAAGGCTACTCTTATCTACAAAACATATTAGGGGAAGAGTACCAGTATCCATTATAGCTAACTTCGAGCACCCACAGGTTCTAAACGGTACATCGGATTTCGACGATTTTTGTTGTTGTTGTCTATGTATGCAACTTAATTGCTTATAGCTATTGCTCTGGTTTCTGGGTAGTAATGACACACGTTGTGGAATCCATTATGCGTGCAAGGGTCAAAAAGTACACATTTCAAAGTATCCCCTGATACCTACTTAAAGATGCTCCAATAGTTGTGCACTTAAAATTGCCAATACTTATGGACAATGGCCCAATAGTCATGCACAAATGTCCCATTAATCATGCACGAATAGGCCAATTATGGTTAAAAAAAACTAAAAAGTAAATTGTTATTGGTAAAAGTGAAATTTATTAATGGGCTTTTAGTTATTATTTTTTTGGTTCATCTAAAGTTAGTAACTAGGGTCCATTGCAAAAGGAGTGCATGGCTATTGAAACTATATATGGTGCTCTTCTTCTAATATTTTGAAAAAAAATGACTTAGCACTTAAATTTTTTCAAAATATCAAATTGAAATACTTGATTAATAAAAAACTTGAAATGTAAAGAGAGCATAGCTAAATTTATTTTAGTCTACACTTTACCCATTTTTCTATTATGCTCTCATTAGAATGATAGATCTTAGAATGTAATCCCAAACATTGATGCAAATAAAATTACACAATAAAATCTAGAAGCAAAGCAATTCTAAAATACAGCTCATCAATATCTAAAAGCTAAACTGAGCATTGACATCTTCCCACTTAAAAAATAGATTGATTCATATAATCATGAAAATGGAGCACGGATAGATGGATACTAATTACATATATATTTAAAATATTTGTGTGTATATCGTTGGGATGCTACTTTTTAGATGCATGATACTATCTAGGCAGTGTTTGGAGTCCTAGATTTGGATACGTAACTCGTAAGATCTATCTATCTACAGGAGATGTACGCAAATGTTTGTGTCGTAGAGGCGTCCCTTGTTGTACGCCTGCTTTTATGGATCCATTCAAGCACGGCTGTCCTTTTCTGTGTTTTGCTTGGGTAGATCGATGTATATATACAATGTGTATATGCCTGCAGGCTTTCCAGATTCTTGCAGGAGGGGGGGTGATCTCGTGTGTTTTATGTTATATGCCGGTTTTCGTCGTTCTTGGCGGATGTATCTTCTTTCCCTCCTCCTTGGGAATGGTGTTGTTATTGTTGTCAAGGCAATGTCTGCATTCTCTTGTTTTCTCCTATCATTTACAACAACACCCTTTTAAGGATCTGGAGGCCTGAGAAGAATCATTCTTCATTCCTAGAACAAGAAGAACAAGAAGAAGAAATCAAGAAGAGGATAGAAGAAAAAGAAGAAAAGGAGGATTGAAAGAACAGAAAAAGGAGGAAGAAAAATCTGCCATGAAAGCTTGTTGTGGGGTCTGGCCTTTGTGTGAGCAGGGGAAACAGAGCAAGAAAAAGCTTCAGGGAAATGGGTATGATGTGGGTGTGGGCTGTTTGCAAGTTCGCATTTGGAATGATTTCATCAAGGACGAAATCTTGGGCTAAATGTTTATATATAAGGGTGCCCTTTTCTTTGCTTTTCTGCTCTGTAAATATTTCAGGACTTTTGAATTACCAGAGGCAAAGATATATATAAATATCTATACAGTTAGATAGCAGGCATACATGGTGAAGGCCAGGCAATTTTTCTTTTGCTTTTTTCTGTTTTTTTTGGTCATTTGCAGGCTTTTTAATGCCTTTAGGGCAAATGGGTTTGTCAGACATGTTTTTGGGATTCAAAATAAATTCTCTGAGCTTTGTTTGATTGCTTCAAAATAGATTACTGAGCAGTCCTCAAAGTGGTAGAACAACAAGCCCATTACTTTGCTTTTGCCATTGGCAAAAAATGGCTCTGTTACATACAAGAGGAGAATGGGAGAGATTTGTCTTTTGATGAGCATTTCCAATGTTAATACAAATTGGCATTCAAAGTGGTCATTGTATTGATGCTTTTTACTGATATCAGAGCTCTGTATCTATGTGAACAGTTGTGAAAGTTTTTTCAAATTCTTGAATGAAATTGTATCTATGACATGATTTTCAAAAGATTGTATCCACAGTAAACTTGATTTTTCTAATAGGTTTTTCTTATAAATTCTTGGAATGGATTGTATTTATGAGATTTTGTTCAATAGACATGATTTTCAAAAGATTGTTTCCGAAATCAATTGTATATGTTTTTTAATAGATAGTAAAAGTAAATACGATTGTACTCATATGATTTTCACAGTCCATAATATTATTGTGCTTAGCTTCTAGTTTTAACTGTGTGCTTATTTCTTCAACGATTCCGATTCCATGATCCATTATCAGAATGATCATCCAAAAAAAGAGATCATAACACCAGAAACTAACTAGTAAACATGATTTTTATAATACATTTTTCTTACAGTTCATATGAAAAGTATGAACAGATGCAAGTATCTACAGTTTGTTTTTCTTTCTGAATCTAATATCTAACAGATGTTTCTCGGAGCAAGAATTCTCTTTTACTCTTTAAGGTGCGCCCTTTCTAGTGTTTTTTATTCAATATATTGTCTGATTAGTCTCCTCTTTGTTGGGCTGTTTATGGTCTTTTCCAATGGGTTTCTTAAAAAATTGCAAAGATTATGTCTGTCACGGCACGGGTCTTTGGAAACATCTTTTCAGGAATTATTATTATTATTATTATTATTAAAGCTTAATAATTAAATGTCCAAGCATGGGCATAGTTTTTTAAGATCTTGCAAGAGCTTCAAGACATGGATTGTTTATAAAAAATAACTTCTTTAAAAAATTTAAAAAATATTAAGATAAGCATGGGAATTATCATTTTAATATTTTATGGAGTTTTAATAAAATATTTGGCCTGTTATTTATTTATCTTTCAAGCTTTTGTTACTGTGATGTGAGTTGAAAAAATAGATTTTAGGTATTTTATTGGTGTTAATTTTTCTGTTGAAGTGGGGAATCAAACTTGGATCATATTTGTGGCTGCAATGGATGGTTTTTTTTTGGCCTGTGCTTTTAATTCAATGGTATGTGGAAGTGAATTTAATTTATAATTAATAGAAATAGTATTTATATTTTTTAATAGAAAATTGAGATTTATATAATATGGATGTTTGATTTCCAAGCAATTCATAGTCTAGGATAAAATTGTTTTTAATAATTATTTTTAATAGTGTTATCATGTCTTTAAAATTATTATGTTTGATTTTTATTTGTATGTGGAGCTTGCTATAAAATAATTAAAGTTCAAGGCTTCTTTGTTTCTTAGGTGAGTCTTGAGATTGAGTCAGTCAACATTAAATTGATAGTCTAGGATAGAATTGTGACAGTGATGGTGTGCTCGTGTCTTGAACCAAATTATTATGTTTGATTTTGTTAACATTTATTTGTCAATTGATATTTCAAAGAGAAAAATATTGGTGGTGCTAAGGTCCATTATGGGGCTTGCTATCTTGTTATTTGAGAATTGAAGTTCAAGACTTCATTGTGTCTCAATCAAGCTTTAAGACTAAGTCAACTTTAAAGTGATAATCTAGGATAATTGTGGCAGTGATGGTGTAGACATTTCTTGAGCCAAATTATTATGTTTGATTTTTGTAACATTTATTTGTCCATTTATATTTCAAGAAGAAAAATATTGATGGTGCTAAAGTCCATAGTGGGGCTTGCTTTCCAAGGATTAAAGTTCTAGATGAAGTAGACATTTCTTGAGCCAAATTATTATGTTTGATTTGATTTTTGTAACATTTATTTGTCCATTTATATTTCAAGAAGAAAAATATTGATGGTGCTAAAGTCCATAGTGGGGCTTGCTTTCCAAGGATTAAAGTTCAAGACTTTAGTGTGTCTTAGTCAAGCCTTGGGATCGAGTCAACATTAAAACTATTAAAAAGAGACAATGTCATTGGATGCTAATGTAGATAGAGACGCAGTTAAGTTTTATCGAACTTACAAAAAGTACTCAAGACATGTAAAAAAGTAATGCTTTCAATGTGAAATAATGAATGGCAAGTGTCCTAGGGTGATTTCTTAACTTTAAAATGTGGGGATTCTAATTATGGAAGCTAGAGACACAATCATGTTAGAGATCTTGTTTATGAGAATATCAATATTGTGATCTCATTCAAGGTGAATAAACTATTGGGAACCATAATAGAAATGTTTTGAACAAAGGGAAATGGCATATCTAAGTGATGAATCAGGTATTGTCTTAGAGTATGTTAAAATAGTCAATTTACATAGTAGAGCCGTGCATCCAAGGCATTGATAAAAGGGAAGTGGCATATCCAAGTGATGAATAAGGTCTTGTCTTAGAGTGTGTTAAAATAGTCAAATTACACAGTAAAGCCATGCATCTAAGACATTCATCAAAGGTGACAAAAACAAGGGCGATACAATATGCACTTCTCTATTCTATAATAGTATAATGACTATTTATGTGTGAAGGATTAGAAGCATTTTACATACAATGTCATTTTTGTGACTGTGGTATCTAATACACAACTTATCTCTTTCAACTTGGACCACGATCTTAGGGATATCCATTCTGCTAAATGTATTAAGATTATGATCTTGTTTTTCATTCCTTAAGAACATTGTGCCTTTATGTTTGCCAAGACTTGATACCTAATAATGTTTTATGAATATTTCGATCTTAACTTATAAACTCGACATTACAAATGAGTTAAAATAGACATTAAAAACTCGAAATGTTAAAAAAGTATGATAAAAAGTTTTAAAAATAATTGAACTAATGTGAATTAGAGATCAGATTTACAATTATAAGCATGCATGCCTGCCAAAGAAACACAAACTAGTGAAAGAAAAGTAAAAGATAGAGTCAAAAACATGCCTGCACAGTCAAACAGACAACTACTGAAAGGCAAGTAAAAACTCACAATCACTGCAGAACAGTATTGACAGTTAATAACTTGACCAGAGCACACCAAGCACTATCAGACATGAAACTACTTACCAATTACTTTTAAGCTCACAGATAATCCAAACTGAATGAAAAAGCGGATGCCAATCAAATCTAAAACGGTGGAGAAAAGCAAGTAAATTTGACTAACTGGATTGGAATCTGGATTTTGCAAGCTACTGATAGAGACTGCAATGGGTGTAAAGGATCTTAATGAGAAAAAATAGATTTTCATGATGTGGAACTTTCATAAATTTCCATTTGAATAATAGTCCTGCCACATAAGATAATCTTCTGAAAATCTCGGTATCATTTTCTTGCAGAGAAGATAATGATTTTCCCTGCAGTTGACGTTGGATTTGTGGGTGAATTTCACCGACACCAAACAAGTAAATGCAGACAGATAATACGGACGACATAACCAGTCAAACACAAAAGCCTGTGAATTTGTTCTCTGTTGTTGGAATGTGTTTTCAGATTGAAAATTTCAATCAGACAGCTTGGAATTATATATTTTAATGTCATCCTGACGTCAGATGAAACGTTCCCATATGTCCTCTTGGATAGAGAAAATCTTAGAATATGAAAATTAAGGATTTGTTTGGATTTCCAAAGCAATGGAAAGAGATGTTTAAAGCAACTTTGACCAATGGTATTAATTGTATGGCCTCCATTTGAATGTTTTTACAAGATCTTTAAAGCTTGAACAGCAGATCGATGCATATGTCCACGTGAGGCAGACTTACCAATGGCCATGATTTCATGACTGCACTTTGACAAATGTTCATTCAAGCTTTTCCTGTTCCCCCATAGGTTTTCTTTTGCCCTAGTCTAAGGGAGATGTTTACAGCTCATGAACGTGTGTAAGGATTCCTTTACCAAAAAAATTAGGTCTTCAATGAACCAATCAAATAATTTAATCAAGGGTAGTGGGTAGAGATAATATTCATACAATAGTGGAGTTTTAAAACCATAGAACTCAATGTGTGTAGTTGGTTTTGATGGTTGAAATGTAGTTATCATAACATTTGGATTACACTGTAGGATTGCAATTCTATTTGTGTATTGGAGGTAGAGTGATGAATATAAGCTGAGGAGTTCTTAGATTTTGGTAGATTGATTTTGTGGGTCGTGGATTTGATCTTTTGTATAGATTTGACTTGTAAATTATGATAATGAAATTGTATATTATATATAGATTTATTTATTCTTATTAGATGAAGAAATATAAGAATTGTAGATATATAAATATGTCCACTAAATTAAATAAATATTTAATACACTAATATTCCTCTATTAATTAAATTCACATTTAATTCATTCATTCAACCCCCATTATGTTATTTTAATTAAATAAATTACATAAATTTATTTAAATTAAAATCCCTATCTATAACCTAGTTATTAAATAAATTTTATTTATTTATTTTCCCTCATTCCTCTCATTTAAATAAATCAACATTTATTTTAAAAAAACACAAGTCAAATTCCCCTTCTAAATAAATCAATATTTATTTAAAATCCCACCCCACTTGCATTCTCCTACAAATGCAAGTTGCACAATTTTAGTTGGAATAAATGAATTTCATTTTAATTAAAATACTATTTTCTCTCACCCACCAAACCCACTTACTCACTAACCCTCTTCTAGACTCTTCTAATCCCCTTCTAGATTCTTCTAACCCCTCCTAATTAGCCTAATCCCCCTCTCTAAACATTTGCACATTCCTAAGCAAAGAGAAGGCACTTCTCAAAGCCTCTAAAGTCTTTGAAATGCATTAAAGGCTTTATATCCTCAACAAGTTAACATTTGAACTTGTGTTTTTGTGCCTTGTGCCCCTTTTGCCTTGCATCATTTGGTGAACTCGACGTGAATCGAATGCGCAACCTTCTGGTCTAAAAAATGCAGGGGCAACATATCAAAGAGCCATGACTACCATCTTCCACGATATGATGCACACAATATGAAAATTTTGTGAGGAGTCTCAGGGGTCCCCACATTGAATTCGTTTGTTTCTTCTATTAGGATGGTTGATCTCTCCTGATTCGTACTAAAGGGGAGGATGCCAAACCTTTCATCCTTAGGCGCCTCGGAGAGGTTTTCACCTTTGGATATGCTCTTTTTTTTTTTACTATTTTGGGATCAAAAAGTGCCACTGTGTGGTTTTCACTAGAAGATCCATGTTTTATTGTAATATTTTTGCAGCTGAAAGGTTTGGCATCTGCCTCAAAGTATGTTGTGTTGTTAAGTTCAATGGCAAACCCAGCTTTATGGTCCCCGCTTATGATATCCCTGAATATGAAATGATATGTCGCCTCATCAGTTATAACTCCCCATGGTACAGTGAGTTTTCACTTACCTATGTGACCATACACTCCCCCCTAACCAATCAAACAATTAACAAAAAACCTTTATCCACCAAACCGCTCGATACACCATCATTGTCGAAACCCTATACAAACGAAGTCTTGATGGTACTCTCCTTCAATGTTTGGAACAAGATGAGATAATAAAAGCCTTGGAAGAGGTACCTGAAGAAATTTGTGGGGCTCACTCAAGCGGTCCTTCACTAAAAAAGGAAACCATGCAAGCTAGTTACTATTGGCCCTCCATGGAAAAAGACTCCTACTACTTTGTCAAAAAGTGCAAGAAGTGCCAAGTTCACGGAGATCTGATACATGCCTCAGCACAAGAATTACAACCTATCACAACACCATGGCCCTTTTGTCAATGGGGACTTGACCTTGTGGGTAAAATCCATCCATCTTCATCCAACGGTCATAAATTTATCATTACCACCATAGAGTACTTCACCAAGTGGATCGAATTTGTTCCACTCACCCAAGTCACTGGCAAGCAGATCACCTCATTCATCCTCAATTACATTATTTGTCGGTTTGGTGTACCCACGTCCATCATCACATATAACGAGCTCCCTTTCAAAAATCAAGATGTCCATGAACTCTGTGAGAAATTTCATATCCAACACTGTTTTCCACCCCATATTACCCACAAGGCAATGGTCAAGTCGAAACATCCAATAAGAATATATTGAGGATCCTCAAAAAGACAATCAATGATGTTGGTCATGATAGGCACATCCATTTGAATCCAACACTATGGGCATATCGAACTAGCATTTGAACCCATATAGGCGCAACCCCCTACTCACTGGTTTATGGAGCAAAATCCATCTTGCTTATTGAGGGTGAATTACCATCTCTAGGAGTCTCCTTGCACAATCTAATAAAAGCTGAAGAATATTGAGTCTCACGTCTTTAGGACTTGGAGCTGCTTGATGAAAAGCGACAAGTTGCCTACAACCACCTAAAAGCCTATCGACATTGCATGAACAGAAGCTACAATCATAGGGTCAAACCTCACACATTTGAAGTAGGAGATCTTGTTCTCGAGGATAATCCTCACAATCAACCGAACAGAGAACATCGAGGCAAATTTGAATCCAATTGGCTGGGTCCATATGTCATCACTGTCGACTTTGGGTCTGGGGCATATCAGTTAACAACTTCAGAATGAGAACCACTAGCAGATCCAGTCAACAACATGCATCTCAAAAGGTTTCATACATAAGTTATGCAAAGCATCAGGCTCATCCAATATCAGAAAATACTAGAAACATTCAAAAAAAAGTCTTGAAGAAAATACAAAAATACAAAAAACAAGAAAATAGTAAAGAGAAATCATTCATCCAAAGGGTGAAAACCACTCTGGTGGTGCCTTGGGTGAGTATGGTGGTGAAAACCTGATAAACAGGTGTCATTCGTAAAGGCTATGGCTCCATTGTCTTTCAAACTTGTTGTGATCACATCCTTTGTATCCATCATTTATACCATCGCTTGTTATTGATCTGCAATCAAGGTTAGTACTTCATCTGTCTCGTATCATGCTTTCATAGCGACATCTAACTGGGGGCAAATGTTCTTAACCTACTGATGGGAGTGAGTTCTCCATTGTTTGTGATTCAGTGAGTTGCTCATTCAAAAACGTTTTGAAATAATACCAAAAAAACATTCATAAAATCTTAGAAAATCCCAAAAACATTTGGAAAATGCCCTAACGAAAATATCAAAAACATTTGCAACATTCCAAAAATCCAAAAACATGACAAAAACATCCAAATCAATCAAAAAAACATTGCAAAGTATATTATTCCTTGAACATACACATCACAAAAGACACAAAACAACATTTTGAGCTACTCAAACGATGACCACCTACCAAATCAACCAACCAATCAAAAATCTACACACAACCATATTCACAAGGATGCATCCTTCCTCACAAATAAGACATGGTAACATTTTCTTTGACAAGAAAATTTTGTTTGGTTGACAAGCACTTGGTTGATTTTTTATTTATTTATTTATATCAAGGTCCTATGCTACTCTAGGATATCCACAAGTGATTAGAGTAGTCGGGATGGTTCCTGGTATCTTTTTCTTTGTTTGTTGTCTACATATTGTTCCAATGAAGTTCTGGGGCATATACTAATGGTCTCTACATGGGAAGATCACTAAGATATGCGATCCTATGCAAAAATACAGTCATGGATCACTATGGCTTACTGACTACAGCATATACCTCGACCATTTGTACATGAACCAGAATGGAGGAGAAATTTCCTTGTCTACGATGTTTGCTTACAGATGAAACACTCAAACTTGGTTTCTGCTACCTCGGCCAGAATCAATACTACCATGCTCGATGATGAAAATTAAGCATTGTGAATAATCCATGGATCGTCATTTCATCTCATCTATATATATAGCATTATGTTGCATTCCATCCATCCATAAATCCATATCGTTGCATATCATTCATACATAGTCATGACAATGGATACTCTATTTTTTAATCCTCTTCCACCGAAATGAGTCCAAAGCCCTCCATACCTTCTATCTAACATTGAATCACCCCCCCTCACCCTCCCTATCTAGGTCATCATCATAAGTGCATACCCTGCATCGTTTCCCATCCTAGGTCATCCTATAAGCAAAGCAAGTTACTCCGTCTACACGGGTAAATCGACTCACACACACTTAGACTATCAACAAATACTTTTTGATGAAGTATCTTCGGGTCTCAACAGATAATCAATTATGGAAAATCCTAGACTACAACATGCATTTACATCAATTGCATAGTCTCAATAGGTACACTAAGTCCCGCAACCGCCGCAAACAACCTACAACACAAACATTATCAATTGATCAACCAATCAAACACAATCAAAATAGACAATTACATCAATTGTCTAAGTCTCAACGAGTATTTTGCTTCAGATACCTTGACTTTATCAGGCAATTACATCAATTGTCTAAGTCTCATCAGGTCATTTTGACTCACTTACTCAGACTTTATCCTGTCCTAGTGAAAAACTGACATCAACTATCACGCTTTGACTTAATCAGGGCAATTTAACCGATTGCACCAGATTGTCCAACCCATTTTGATCAATTGTATAACATCAATCAACAGCACAGCACTACATATGCATCGTATCTCCTGCATGATCCCAGGGTACTCACTGGCTTGCCCTTTCTTCGTTTCACCTTTGTCTTCTCCCATTCTTTCACCATTATTTCTAAAAAATTTCTATTCTACCTCCCCCCAACTTCTTTCTCTTTTTCGAGAGATCGTCCGATTTTTCAAAAAAATTTGACCCATCTCTCGAGGGGCATACCACCCACTAAATTAACATTTTTGGGGCATATTTCTCATACCTAACTTTCTTTCTTTAAAACGACGTGATCAACCACACCGTCTCAAAGAGGGGCAAATGTAGAAACATAAATTTGTCCACTAAATTAAATAATTATTTAATATTTATTTGATACACTAATATTCCTCTATTAATTAAATTCACATTTGATTAATTCATTCAACCCCCATTCTGCTATTTTAATTAAATAAATTACATAAATTTATTTAAATTAAAATCCCTATCTATAACCTAGTTATTAAATAAATTTAATTTATTTAATTTCTCTCGTTCCTCTCATTTAAATAAATCAACATTTATTTTAAAAAACACAAATCAAAATTCCCCTTTTAAATAAATCAATATTTATTTAAAATCTCACCCCACTTGCATTCTCCTACAAATGCAAGTTGCACAATTTTAGTTGAAATAAATGAATTTCATTTTAATCAAAATCATATTTTCTCTCACCCACCAACCCCACTTGCTCACTAACCCCCTTCTAGACTCTTCTAATCCCCTTCTAGATTCTTCTAGCCCCTCCTAATTAGCCTAATCCCCCTCTCTAAACATTTGCATATTTCTAAGCAAAGAGAAGTCACTTCTCAAAGCCTCTAAAGTCTTTGAAATGTATTAAAGGCTTTATGTTCTCAACAAGTTAACCCTCAAAGTCTTCCAAACCATTTATGGCTCTTACATAACCATTATTAGTTAACTCAACTCGCCCACATGGTTAGAGGTTTTCCCTCTAACTCAACCCTCACTTAACTCATGGGTCTCTTCAAGCATTTATTGCTTTGACCATGGTTATCCCCATTAGCCTAATCCCCCTCTAGATTCTTCTAGCCCCTTGTAGATTCTTCTAGCCCCTCCTAATTAGCCTAATCCCCCTCTCTAAACATTTGCACATTTCTAAGCAAAGAGAAGTCACTTCTCAAAGCCTCTAAAGTCTTTGAAATGTATTAAAGGCTTTATGTCCTCAACAAGTTAACCCTCAAAATCTTCCAAACCATTTATGGCTCTTACATAACCATTACTAGTTAACTCAACTCACCCACATGGTTAGAGGTTTTCCCTCTAACTCAACCCTCCTTTAACTCATGGGTCTCTTCAAGCATTTATTGCTTTGACCATGGTTATCCCCATTAACTCTTGCACAAGAGTGTATCCATTGGATAAAGGCATTATTCATTGGATAAAAGCTTTATTCACTAACTCAAGCCTAACCAAAGCCTTCTAGGGTAATCTTCATGTCATCTCAAGCATTTAATGCTTCTTCCTTCTCCTCTCAAGCCATCTCATGTTGACACTTGTCATCATGGGATTGGGTTGAAAGCCATCACATGGATCACAAACCTATCAATCCTGGCCCTTTTTAAGATTACTCAATCTCAACCATCCATTTCTCTATTTTTCCTATAAATAGAGCCCATTCCTTCTTCAAAAGGGGATCAAGTCTTTTGTGCATAAAACTTATAGTCATTTTAGAGAGCATTTGAAAGCATTTTACATTGTTATTATACTAAGATTCACATAGACTAATAAGGTGCTTTCTCATAGTAAATCATTTACACTTGCATAAGCATTTGTTTTCATTTTCACAACCATCTTGAATCTTCATAAGGCATCCATGGATAGTGCTAAAAGTTGAGAACTACACTCATGTGGGACTTGGAGAGGAGAGGAACAAGGGGAGAATAGCTATGAGGATTTTGGGGAGCATCTTGGGAGGATTTCTTTCCCTTTTTCGTTTATGTATGCTTCTTATTGTGTGCTTTATATCTCTCTTGATATACATCTTAAGCTTTCTAAGTTCATTTGTATTTTGTTTTGGTTGTGACTAACATATTAACAATTGAACTTGTGTTTTTGTGACTTGTGCCCCTTTTGCCTTGCATCAAGAATTAATTACATTAAATTTTATAGATTTATTGAACCCACATCTCTTAAATCTTAGCTATGGGTTTACTACCAAGGATTAATGGCATTGAAAAATACTTTATTGAGACTATCAGATTGCTCGGGTCAAGTTCACATGGGTCAACCCCTTGCAAAGATGAACTTTATAGTTGGGGAAATTTTTTAAGCTAGTAATATTTAGACATGTAGATGCTTTAGAATGATTATATATACAAGTAAAGTTCATTTATTCCTAGAATGACTCTTCTCTTCAATACATAGGAATTTTTGAATGATTACTAAGATGTGTCCAAATATTGGGTTGCTATTTGTTGTGACAATCAAAGTGTCATTTTATTAGCAAAGAATTCGACTTTCCATGCTAGAACAAAACACATTGATGTTCAATTTTGTTTTTGTCTATTTATGGTAGAGGATGGGAAGGTAAAATTGGTTGACACTTTGATGAATGTAGCAGATGCATTGACAAAACTAGTGAGCATTGAGAAGTTTAGATGGTGTCTGGAATCTATGGGCCTCATGGTCCTTCGAAATTAAATTATGGTATAGATACTCCATTTTCTCTTGCAAGGTGTTAGACAAGTTGGAGAGATGGTCACATTGGTGAAAATGGTCTCAAAACTCTAAAAGGAAGCAAAGGTGTGGAAAATGCTTCCTAACACTAATCTAGTGGGGGAGATGATGCAAATTTTACTTACAAATCTTAAATTGTTATAGAATGAGAAACACATACAGAAGGAGATATACAACATCCAAACGGATTAAAAGAAAACACAGATATTGTGGGGAAAACTCTTTTGGGAGAAAAATCTAACACTCCAAAAGTCAACCAATATATTATGCAGAAGTCAACAACAAAAAATAGAGCCTCCTTAGCTGACTCAGTCTTCCTCTGCATCTTTGTTGGCATTATAACAGACAAGGGCGATTGTTGACATTCCAATTACAATAAGAGATTGTTGGTATTTCAATAAGGATATTGAGAAGGTTGTTGATGACTATGGATATAACTGATTAAGGATGTTCATTGTCTTAACATTATTATTTTGTCATTGATGTCAAGAAATTGATTTTCTGATTCAGTATGGTGTTGCCATATCTTAAGAAGTATGTTTTGAAAAGAGTTAAGATGTCGGTAAAAGACACAGAAAGAATGTAATGAATAAGGGGAGGAATAAGTTATTCAATGGGCAACTATTACCAAGTTAGACAATGATGAGATCATGATGTTTAGATTGTTTTGATATCCCACATATGCTATTGTTTGTAAGGTTAATACTATACTATGTTATCGAGCAAAGAACCTAGTCGGTAAACCCTAAGGTTATCGCTATCGGTTAATAAAGGCAGAAATGTCTACCGAGTAAAGTTTAGTATTTACCGAGTTGCAACCGAGTAATAACAGAATGCATTGAATATATAAAAGCATTATTTAATGAAGGAAGCTGATGAGCTGGAGTTGATAAATGATTGGTAAGCCATGCATGAAGTTTGTTAAAGAATCTATGGCAATGGAAGATCGGCAGGAAGATCTATAGCTCAGATTGAACCGCAATACCTTAGCACAAGTTCCAAGAAATGTATGCAAGTTCCAAGGCGAGGTAAAACATTTTTAGATCGAAGGATACATTGAACCTGGTCGAGTTTGAAGATCTGATAGCTATGATTGATCATGGGAAATGTGATCAAGGAGATTAAGCGGTTGGCAAATTGTTTATAAATAAAGAACTGTTGATAAACAATGTATGCGGGCAAGTGTAAGCACAAGAATGCTACATAGTGATTACCGAGCACAAAAGCTTGAAGATCTGTTTTGATAATAGAGTATAGAGCCTAGCAGAGGGACAAGATAAGTCCTATGACTAAGATTGTATTGAGCAAATAAGAATCTGTTTTAGCATTTGTAGATGTGAAGTTGCAGATATATTTTATTACTGTTATTTTGTGAAGTAACAGAAAATCTCTTAATCGAGTGGACTTAACAGTCTTATTTGTAAAACCCTCTAGCAAGGTGACATTCAGATTGAGTGTTTGAAATCCTTTAACAAGGTCACCTCTAACAAGGTGAAGATCCTAACAGATCTGAGGGAAATCCCTTAACCGGGTCACATCTAGCAATGTGTTTGTAATCTTTAACAGGATTTGCTTTTAACTGAGCATACTCTAGAAGAGTATATTTCTTAGTGGGTCTGAAATCCCACAGTGGTTTTTCTCTATTTGGGTTTCCACGTTAAATCTGGTGTTATATGTTGTGTGATCTTATCTGTTTATGAGTCTGCATGCTTTATAGTTTTTCTGATAAGTTTATCGAGGTTGAATCTATTGTTATTATGGAAGATTAAGTTTGTATGATTCACCCCCCCCCGTCTCATCTTGTTAAGCTTGGCATTTGTACTAAACATATTAGTATCAGAACTATCAATTGGTATCAAAGCTTTGGACTCCGGTAGAAAAAGTTTAAAAGTACTTGAGGCAAAGATCCAAAGATGTATAAGAGGGATGCACTGAAGCTGAACAAGTCTAGTTTCTCTACATGGCAGAAAAGGATGAAGCTGCACCTATCAGGAGATGGAGAATATGTTGTATATTATTTGGAGAATGACTACACCGCACCTAGCACCTATCCATTGACAATGGAAGAGATAAAGGCAAAGCAAGAACATATCCAAGTAATGATTGAAATAACATCTGCATTGACCAACTCAGAGTTTAATGACCTAGAAGGCTGCAATGATGCAAAGGCAATGTGGGATAAGCTCATATCTGTGTATGGTGGAGATAAACATGTTCAAAGAGCAAAAGTGGATAGTCTAAGAGGACAACTTGAATCTATGAGGATGAATGAAGGTGAGAACATAACCCAGTACAGTACAAGACTAAAGGAGATGGTCAATCAAATCAAAGGAGCAGGAGGAACTATTGAAAAAAAGGATGTAACAAGTAAGTTGTTAAGAACCCTTCTACCAGCTTATGCAATCCGAGTCTCTGCAATCAATGAATTGAGGTCTGTACCCAATATGTCAGTTTCTCTAGATGCTATTATTGGTAAGCTACATGCATTTGAGTTAAGTAACTTTGATAACAGTGGGTCATCGGTAAATAAAGTTGAGTCTGAATTTAATTCTTTCCATCTTGATGAATCTGATAATTACAATGATAGAAAGTATAAGTATTCTGAATGGAATCACAGTGGAGCAAGTGAAAGATTTTGCAAAAATATGGAGGAGGTACACAAACTGTATGAGGAAATCAGAAAGCAAGAAGAGTTTGAAGCACTATTAGCCAGAAGGTTATCAAGAGGAAAAGGTAAGTACAAAGGAAAGTTACCCTTGAAATGTTTTAACTATGATAGAATTGGACATATGGCTTCTAACTGTCCTGACAAAGAATCTAGTGAAAAGAGAGACTACTGAGATGACAGACAGAAAGATAATCATTATAGAGGACATCGAGACTTCAAGAGAAGAGATAAAAAGACATGCCTAATAGCTGATGAGGAATCTAATGATGATAAATCAAATGAAATTGATACAGAGAAAGTTGTTTATGTGGTTATCAAAGATGGATCAGATGAAGAAAGGTATGAAGAAAAAGCTTTAATATCTCATATAAATACTAATGATTCTTGGATCATAGATAGTGGATGCTCACATCACATGACAGGTGATAAACACAAGTTTGTTATATTAGAAGATTATGATGGAGGCTATGTGAGATTTGGTAATGATGCACCATGTCCGGTAAGAGGTAAAGGATCCATAACACTTCTTGACAATGCTAAATGTAATGATGTTTATTGGGTTGAAGGTTTGAAATACAATTTGTTGAGTGTAGCACAGCTAAACAACACAGGTTACCGAATAGAGTTTCAAAAAGGAATTGTCAAAGTTCATGACAAGCATGGAAAGCTAGCTGCTACCGGGACACAAACAAAAGGTAACACATTTCACCTTGACTCAACTTGGAATAAGTGTATGTATGCAAAGATAGATGATACCTAGTTATGGCATAAAAGGTTTTGTCATGTAAATTTTGACAATCTGATCAAAATAAGTAAGAAGCACCGAGTAAGAGGGCTACCGAGTCTTGAAAAACCTAAGAATGCTATGTGTCGAGGATGCCAGATGGGAAAGATGACAAGATCAAGCTTTACAAGTAAGTCCTACACTTCTAAAGAAATTTTAGATCTTGTGCATATTGATCTTTGTGGTCCTATGAAAGTTCAGAGTTACTATGGTGATAAATATTTCATATTATTTGTGGATGATTACTCAAGGATGATGTTAGTAATGTTTTTAATAGAAAAATTAGAAGCTTTTCAAATGTTTAAATGGTACAAGGCAAGAGTTGAAAATGAGACAGGAAGACAACTGAAATGTCTTAGATCAGACAGAAGAGGAGAGTTCACATCTGATGAGTTCAATTTGTTCTGCAATGATCATGGTATTAAAAGGCAAGTCTCTGCACCGAGAACCCCATAGCAAAATGGAATAGTTGAGAGGAGAAACAGATCTATTGTGGATTGTTCCAGAACCCTGATGATTGAAAAGAAAGTGCCACAAACATTTTGGAGAGAAGCAATAAGCACAGCAGTTTACACCCTGAACCGAATACAACTGAAGAAAGGAACTTTGAAGACACCTTATGAAATCTGGTATGACAAGAAACCAAATGTAAGTTATTTTAAAATCTTTGGAAGTAGATGCTATGTACACAAAGATGATAGAAATGGTAAGTTTGATCAGAAAAGTGAAGAAGGAACATTTCTAGGTTATTCTTCTAGAAGCAAAGCATATAAATGTTTGATCAAATCATCTAACAAAATAGTAGAAAGTGCAAATGTGAAAATTGATGAATTTACAGACAGAAATGATGAAGGAAACTCCAAAGAACTAGAAGATTATGAAGGATTTGTCTATGTTCAACCGAGAAGTCCTACCGAGAAGACTATTGAAGGAAATGAAGAGAATATCCAGTTATCGAGTGATGAAGAAGAACATACAGAGTCTACTGATCCTGTATTAGCCAAATATGTCAAAAGGAACCATGCATCAAGTCAGATTATAGGAGATAAGGATGATCCAGTGATGACAAGGAACAAACTGAGACAAAACACATGTTTGATATCTGAATTTGAACCAAGGATAGTGAAAGAGGCATTTAACAGTGAAGATTGGATAAATGTTATGACAGAAGAGATTGATCAAATCAAAAAGAATGACACATGGACACTGGTCCCAAGACCGAAGGATAAAAATGTAATCGGTACAAAGTGGATTTTCAGAAACAAGCTAAATAAAAAAGGTGAGGTCATTCGAAATAAAGCAAGACTAGTTTGCAAAGGTTATGCTCAAGAAGAAGGAATTGATTATGGTGAAACTTTTGCACCTGTGGCAACACTTGAAGGAGTAAGAACATTGTTGGCATATGCTGCATTCAAAAATTTCAAGGTATATCAAATGGATGTCAAATCTACATTTCTCAATGGTATATTAGAAGAAGAAGTTTTCACTGAACAACCTGAAGGATTTGTTGAAAAAGAAAATAATGCCCAGGTATGTAAATTAAATAAAGCTTTATATGGCTTGAAACAAGCACCTAGAGCATGGTATGAGAGATTGCATTCATATTTGATCAAAATTGGTTTTATAAGAACAAGTGAAAACAATAATATGTACATGAAGAATGATGAGTATGGAATTCTGATCTCAACCATATTTGTTGATGATATTATCTTTCTGTGGAAATGACTCTCTATGCAAAAACTTTGGAAATGAAATGAGCAAAGAATTTGAGATGTCATTAATCGGTGAGATAAAGTATTTTATAGGTTTACAGATACTGCAAATGAAAGATGAAATTTTCATTACCCAATCCAAGTACATAAAGGAAATCTTGAAGAAATTTGGAATGGAGGATTCAAAACCAGTAAGTACTCCTATGACTACCAACTATAAACTATCAAAGAATGATGAATCTACATCTGTTGATGAGACACTTTACCGATCTATGATTGAAAAGTTGCAATATGTTGTTCACAACAGGCCAGATATAGCACATGCAGTAGGAATAGTTGCAAGATTCTCTGCAGATCCCAAGGAAACACACATGACAGCAATCCAGCAATCAAAAGAATTTTCAGATACTTGAAAGGCACTGAAGATTATGGCTTAGTATATCGGAAAGGAAATGTCTTTGATTTAAAAGTTTATATTGATGCTGATTGGGCAGGCAACATTGATGACAGGAAAAGCACAAGTGGAGGAGCTTTCTTTTTAGGAGAAAGACTAGTGAGTTGGCTTAGCAAGAAACAAGGATGTGTTTCACAGTCAACAGCAAAAGTTGAATATGTTGTTGCAGCATGGAATTGTACTAATATAGCATGGATCAAACAACTATTGGAAGGCATAAATGAGCAAGTTATCGAGCCAGTAACCATATTCTGTGATAATACTAGTGCCATAAACATTTCAAAGAATCCTGTAATGCACTCTAAGACAAAGCACATCTCTATCAAATATCATTATCTTAGAGAAGAAGTTCAAGAGAAGAAAGTGGTGTTGGAGTATGTTAGCACAAAGGAGCAAATAGCAGATATCTTCACCAAGCCACTACCAAGGGACACTTTTGAATATCTCAGAAGTCAGTTAGGGGTCCTACCCCTATCTTCCATTCACTAACCGAGTTCGATGAAAGCATCAATTCGATGACTCTATAGAATATCTTTTAAGAGTTGATGTTGATTTACACACTTTAGGAAGTTTTCTAAAGGTGTGCAAGAAATAATAACAGGGAATAGGAATTGAAGACATAAGGCTCAGACCAAGACTAAGTAGATACATGATAGCAAGGAATTCACTTCTCAGCGACAAAAATTATGTTTTAGTTCTTTTCATTTTTGGCATTGTTGTCAAAGGGGGAGAAGACTAATGTATGGGGGAGAAGACTAATGACAGGGGGAGAGCATTTCAGCATTTCAAAATTTCACAGCAATTCGAATCATTTAAGTCAAATCAATTGGTTTTGCCATCAATACCAAAGGGGGAGATTGTTGGCATTATAACAGACAAGGGTGATTGTTGACATTCCAATTACAATAAGAGATTGTTGGTATTTCAATAAGGATATTGAGAAGGTTGTTGATGACTATGGATATAACTGATTAAGGATGTTCATTGTCTTAACATTATTATTTTGTCATTGATGTCAAGAAATTGATTTTCTGATTTAGTATGGTGTTGCCATATCTTAAGAAGTATGTTTTGAAAAGAGTTAAGATGTCGGTAAAAGACACAGAAAGAACGTAATGAATAAGGGGAGGAATAAGTTATTCAATGGGCAACTATTACCGAGTTAGACAATGATGAGATCATGATGTTTAGATTGTTTTGATATCCTACATATGCTATTGTTTGTAAGGTTAATACTTTACTATGTTACCGAGCAAAGAACCTAGTCGGTAAACCCTAAGGTTATCACTATCGGTTAATGAAGGCAGAAATGTCTATCGAGTAAAGTTTAGTATTTACCGAGTTACAACTGAGTAATAATAGAATGCATTGAATATATAAAAGCATTATATAATGAAGGAAGCTGATGAGCTAGAGTTGATAAATGATTGGTAAGTCGTGCATGAAGTTTGTTAAAGAATCTATGGCAATGGAAGATTGGCAGAAAGATCTACAACTCAGATTGAACCGCAATACCTTAGCACAAGTTCCAAGAAATGTATGCAAGTTCCAAGGTGAGGTAAAACATTTTCAGATCGAAAGATACATTGAACCTGGTCGAGTTTGAAGATCTGATGGCTATGATTGATCATGGAAAATGTGATCAAGGAGATTAAGCAGTTGGTAAATTGTTTATAAATAAAGAACTGTTGATAAACAATGTATGCAGGCAAGTGTAAGCACAGGAATGCTACATAGTGATTACCGAGCACAAAAGCTTGAAGATCTGTTTTGATAACAGAGTATAGAGCCCAGCAGAGGGACAAGATAAGTCCTATGACTAAGATTGTATTGAGCAAATAAGAATCTGTTTTAGCATTTGTAGATGTGAAGTTGCAGATATATTTTATTACTGTTATTTTGTGAAGTGACAGAAAATCTCTTAACCGAGTGGACTTAACAGTCTTATTTGTAAAACCCTCTAGCAAGGTGACATTCAGATTGAGTGTTTGAAATCCTTTAACAAGGTCACCTCTAACAAGGTGAAGATCCTAACAGATCTGAGGGAAATCCCTTAACCGGGTCGCATCTAGCAATGTGTTTGTAATCTTTAACGGGATTTGCTTTTAACCAAGCATACTCTAGAAGAGTATATTTCTTAGTGGGTCCAAAATCCCACAGTGGATTTTCCCTATTTGGGTTTCCACATTAAATCTGGTGTTATATGTTTTGTGATCTTATCTGTTTATGAGTCTGCATGCTTTATAGTTTTTCTGATAAGTTTACCAAGGTTGAATCTATTGTTATTATGGAAGATTAAGTTTGTATGATTCACCCCCCCCCCTCTCATCTTGTTAAGCTTGGCATCTGTACTAAACATATTAGTATCAGAACTATCAATCTCATCAGAAACTAACGATGCTACCACCTCATCCATCTTGAAGTTGGTGGTTGTACTCCCAATAGCCATAACAAGGTGATCATATTAGTCTGGAAAAGAACATAACATAAGCATGCAACAATCCTCCTCCTCAATCTTGTCACCAACAGAACCCAGTTGAGCAAAATCATGTTGAATGCATTGAGATAATTAGCAATAGATCCTCCATCTTCTA
This sequence comes from Cryptomeria japonica, assembly GCF_030272615.1. NCBI lineage: Eukaryota > Viridiplantae > Streptophyta > Pinopsida > Cupressales > Cupressaceae > Cryptomeria > Cryptomeria japonica. Next base: position 725,689,472 of record NC_081409.1, read on the forward strand.
TCTTCAGAGAATACATCTTCTTTTTCAAGAAAAGTTGGCATCTAGTCAAAACAACCCAACCAAAATAACCCATGACACAACAAGCCAATGACAAAACATCTTGGGGTAATAATATCCCATCTTCGCAATAACCCTACATTAAGTAACCCCAATCCAAAACAACCCAATCATGGTCATTTCTTGTTCATAATATGATATTGAATAGCCAATTGTGGTCATTGATGGAGGTTGTTCCTAGTGTACAAAGATATTGACACTTGTTAATTATGTCTCTATTGATGGAGAGATATAACAATGATGGAGAGTTAATTATGTCGCTAACAATATTTTCTTGAGTTTTTTTTTTTTTTTGGGGGGGGGAGGGAATTTTTCCTCAAAATATCATTCTATCTATAGCTTGTATTCATTGGTATCCAAGAGAATATGTTTCTTAGGGCATTCTTAACCATAGTACAGTTGCCTTGTCTATGTTTTTATGTTTTGTGCACCTTGATGTGAAGGCAGTTGCAACTTCATCACATTACAGAATCCATCTATCCTATAAACATGTTTATATGTCTATATTACGTTTGTTGGCTCTCATTTTTGGCATAGGTAGGGAGGAGACAGACGAGATTCTGGATCCTGGTTTCATGGGAGCTATGTTTGAAATTTTTCCAAATGTCAATATTCAGGGATGTTTTTTTCGTTTCTCTTAATGCTTGTGGAGGAAAGTTTAAGAAGAAGGTCCACAAACACGTTAAGTGTCGATGATGTCTTTGCATTTGAGATCAAGAAACTTGTTGCATTATCTTCTGTGTCTCAAATAGATGTTATTGATGCATTTGAAACACTCTGCACTCCTTATTATACAAAACATAAGGAGAATTTCCAAGGAATTATTGATTATGTTGAAGACACATGGATTGGTAGACTAACCAGAAGAGGCAACAAACAATCACCCAAGTAATGTGGAATTGTTATTCGACTATTTAGGATGATATTCTCAAAACCAATAATGCTATTGAGGGATGGCATAGAGGATTTAGTGAATTGCTTCAAGCATTGCACAACTCGGTATGGAAATTCATCAAAGCATTTGAAAAAAGAATAGGGTCTCCAAGAGAACAAAACACAAAAATATATGGTCTGATGCACTAGGCAACTAAGTAAGAAAAAATATTATGATCTCAAAGGAAAACTAAAAAGACTAGTTGATGGTTATGACAATCTTAACATTTTAGATTATTTAAGAGGCATTGCTCATAATTTGGCACTATAATTGAAATTTTAAATAATAATTAAGTTTTTCAACAATGTACATGTAATTTGTAATTTTATTTTCTTTCCTCTATAATCTTATGGGGATATCCTGTCAATGGGTTATTTTTATCGAGGTTTGTTTTTCCCTAGGTCATAATGACATGGGTTTTTTTTACATAGGTTATTTCGAATGATTTATTGTGTCGTAGGATATTTTGAATAGGTTATTGTGTCCTGTAACTAGAAAATATTTATTACAAGGGATTTATCTTGATAAACATCTCTAATATTCTTCCAAAGATCTTATGCGGTCTTCTCTTCATGGACATTTGATAGAATGAATTTTTCTAAATAGAGTCTTATGAGGCCCTTAGCTTTTTGATCAATTATATCCCAAACAATTTGTGCTATAATTTGAGGTTTTGTTCCAGATATTGTAGCCCATAAATCTTGATCTATGAGCATATCCCCATCTTTAACTTCCACAGTTCGAATTTATTGTCATTAAACTTCTCGATATCAACTTTTACAGATGTGCTTCTTCTTCCTACAACAAGATTTTGAAAATACTCTATGAAAGCTTCCACTTAAATTGAGATCAATGTAAAAAAATCCACTACCCAATAGTGGGACCAAAACCAGTCCTCTGATACCAACTAAAAGGAAGCAAGGGTGTAGAAAACACTTCCTAACACTAATCTAGTGGAGGAGATGATGGAAATTTTCTTGCAAATCTTAAACTATTAAAGAATGAGATTTGTAAGATAATTTCCATTATCTCCCCCACTAGATTAGTGTTAGGAAGCATTTTTCGCACCTTCGCTTCCTTTCAAAATCTACCATGCAAGCTATATATGTTGAGATCTCACCATTGCCACAAACAACTACATTGGAATTTGGTAGTGTCAATTGTCCAAATGTAAAAAATAAGTCAGGACCAACCTTTCTCTTCTCATCTAGAACAAGAATGAACATAAATTAAAAGGAATAAATCTCCTTTATCGAAACCCAAAAGACATTAAGGTCATAAAAAAAAGGTAAAACATCTGAAGAAATGTGTATTATTGTAGCATCCCCATTTAAGGGTTAATGTTTTTTTTGTTATTTTTGATATATTTAAGGGGAGTGGACCCCATGTTCATATTTTATCAATCAAAAAAATTTGATGAATGGATTATCCCAAGCTTATGATAGGTTATGCTACTATTAGCATTTGGATTTACCTTAGGATTTGGGCATTAAATTTTGAGTAAAAATTTAGGCACCAAATTTTGTATAGTTTTAGCTCATGATTTCTTAGTTACCATTAGATTGTTTCATGTATTAATTCTCCTAATTATTTTTACTTGAGATGAAAGTTACATAGTAAGTTTTATAGGTACTATCATGCTACCAAAATTGCTCTAGATCTCTTGTAGGCGTTACTTCTATAAATGTTTAGATATTGCAAGTGTATGTAACCATTTATTACTAAATAATGTATTAAGTTGCTATGGAGTTTGGGATTTTCTCTCAAAAATAGTTTTTCCACATAAATCATTCTGTTATGGTATTATTATTTTTTGGTAGCTATATGATCATTTTAATTGAACTACACATACATCCTCTCAAACTCATGTAAAAATGACATTCAACACCTCTACTTCCTTTCAATTTTCAAAAACAGGAAATAGCCATAACATATAAAGTAAAATATCAACATCTAAATTGCATGGATACATAACAAAATAATAAGTCAAATCAATCATAATTTTGGATATCACATCATAAGCAATCACATTATGATCAAAAAATAAATAATAATAAATATGTAATAAAAAAATGAATTAGTCAAATACTTGATGTTCAAATTACATTAGGATGGGGCTAAAATACTAAGGTATTAATTAAAAGAATTTGGATGTTACATTCCCCTAGAAAGGAAATGTTAACTTGGTATTGCTAAAATATATAAGAATGCATCTTGTAGAAGATGTTTGGATATTCCCAATAACTCATTTTTTCACCATATTGTTTCCACATCACCTTCATCTAGTTAATGATTGTTCATATCAAGTAGAGATCTCTCTTCTCTATGATTCAAATAGGTTTTAAGTGCATGCCACTATGGTCTTTGACCTATAGTTTCTACCAATTAATAATATATTAAGGGTCCCAATTATATTTCTTAACCATTGAAACATTAAAAAACATTGTGGATTCATGTGCGAGAGGGAGAAAGAGCAATTTGGTAGACCATTTGAATTACCTTCGCCATGACTTCCAAGGGGATTGTAAATCTTTAAGACATTTTCATTGCCTTTCCAAATAAGGGAAACAAGATTATGGTCATGATAGGAAGACCTTTTCTCTATTCTTAAACTTTCTAGGGGCTCTTTTGGCTTTGGAATAGCTTTTTCTATAAATTTGTGGCCTCTTTTAACCCCTCCCTAATTACTTTAAACTACTTATCATACTCATGAAAAAAATCATGTCTAATGACCCCTTAATTATTCAAACCATTTTATCCAACAACAATGTTACACCTCCTTCCATATAAGCCCTCAAAGGATAATGTCTTCAATGAAACATTATTAGATTTATAGTCAAAGACTGGGAGGGGTAGATTTATTCAACATTTAGTGGTTTGATCCATTACATACACTCTAAATGTATCCTCCATCTCTAGGGTAAATAGCTTAGTCTATCCATCTATTTTTGGATGACAAGAAGAGCTAAAGTTAATATTGGATCATAAATTTCCATAAGGGTGGTCCAAAACCTATACCTTTGAATATAATCCTAATTAGATATCGTGACTTTTGTAAATCCATGTAAATTGTCTATCTCCTTTATGAATATTTTCTCCAAGGTTGATGCATCATCTTTCAAACTACAAAGACTACGATCTACAACCATGATTAACTTGTCCAATACCACTAGGATAGAATTGTTATTTGTGCAGGTCTTGGGTAATCTTATGAAAAAATACATGGAAATGATTGCCACTTATAGTAAGGCATGTCATGTGAATGCAACTAGTGAATTTGGTAGTACTCTACCTTTATACATTGACACTACAAGCACTTAGCCAAAAAATAAACTACTTTGAGCTCTTTGTTTAGGCTACAAATAGGCTTGGTTCAATTTTTCATACAGCTTAGTTACTCATAGATCAACACTATAAGGGGCATTATGAGTGTTCTCTCCTCTTTGCAAAAATCCATCCTAGATAGTACATTTGACTCTTTTTCTCAATCTAATACTCAAAGTTTTTGGAATTCCCTCCTCAAACCCCTCTCCAAAAATTCATCATTGGTAGTGTATTTAACTTTTTGGGTTTCCATGACAAATCATCATGCATAAGCTATCAAAATTCATCAATTTTGTAAAAAAACAAAAAAAAAATCCTTCAAATTAACCCTAACTTGTGAGATTGTTTTGATATTTTCCCCTAGAAGTTAAGAGCATCAACCACCCTATTCTCCTTCCCTTTAATGTAGGTGATTTCAATTTTAAATTGTTGACGAAATCGAACCACCTTGATTGTCTAGAATTCGAGTTAAACTAGGTGAAAATACACTTAAGGAACTTATGTTTTGACTTAATTTAGTATATTTTAATTCCCATCAAACAATGTCATGACACCACTAAGGCCTGAAATACAACTATAAACTCCAAATCATGGATGAGATAGCCCAACTCGTGGGCATTCAACCATCTAGATTCATAAGTAATAACTCGTCCATCCTACATAATAACTCTTTCCAATCCTTCTAAGGAAACATTAATCCAAACCATAAACTTGGTTTCTAATTTAAGTACCTACCAAATTACTATGTGGTCAAGGCTACCTTTAATTTCTTAACATTGAATAACATATTAGAGCTCATTTAAACCTCTTCCCTTTTTTGTAGTGAGATTATAGGATTAGTTATTCAAATAAAATATATGAATAAACAATAATCTCCTAGTCTCATGAGTACCTAATTCTCCCATATTCCTAGTGGTTGCACACTACAATATAGCTTGGATATTTGTTGGATCTATTGATATTCCTTCTATGAAAGTAGCATGTCCTAGGTAGTGATTTTTAGCTAGAAATTATAACACTTTTTCTAAATTGTCACCAAGATACACCAGTAAGAACTTATCTAGGAAACCATGAAACATGTGACTTATGAGACTCATAAATGGTGGGATATTCACAAATTCAAAAGGAAGGGTGGTAAATTTAAAGTTCACATACCATGTCTAAGAGGCGACATTGGAATATCATTTTCTCCAAAGCTAACGATTGCCTAATAGAAGGTGTATCCATGAGGAAATTTTTACTCATATCATCTAATCAAATAGGTCATCAATTCAAGGTAATGGATAATGATTTCTAATAGTTACTTAATTGTTCATTAAAAATCCTATGCAAATCCTCAAGGTCTCATCCTTCTTCTTGGTGAAGAGAACATGTGCACATTGGAAAATGAATCAATAAGACAAATTAATCTTTTTTTGATGAAGCACTATAGTTGCATCATCAAATCTTATAGTTTTGTATTCATTTAGTAAGAAACCTTCTTGATAGGCTATAATCTTGGTGTACAGAAGTTAAGTAGCGGAACAACTTCCTACACTAACCTTGAGAGGAGGTAATGCAAAAACTTTTACAAATCATCACAATAGTTACAGAAAACAGAAATAGATATAATAACATTCAAACCATAACATAGTGATTTATGTGGGGAAAACCCTTTCAAGAGAGAAACCCCACACTCCAAAAGCTGCCCAATATATTATTCAACAATCAAAACAAATTACAATATACTTGCAGAGAAAGCTCTTCGCGGGAGTACCACTAATCAGAGATTCAAAGGTAACTCAATAGCCATAAGACTCTTGCACATAACATCTACCTCATGCACCTCATATATAGGAGATACAATACAAGAAACCGTCAAATGACATTACAAAATCATGGGCTAAAACAACCCAATAAGGTGTAGCTGACCTTATCTCCCTTCTAGATTCCCTATGATGTGTCCCTCCCTTTTTATAGCTCATTTATGTGTCCAATGTATTTTATATTTCCTATTTCAAGACTACAAACTTCTGAAGGCCATAACTTGTGAACCGTGTGTCCGATTGACGAACCGTTTAAAGCGTTGGAAAGCTCATGAAGTACTTTAGTGCTTGGTAAACCACTACGCAATTTACACCCACTTTTTAAGGCATTTAGAGGACTCTAAAGTCCTCAAAATCAAATTTAAACCATTCATTGGACCCTTTCAAAACATAAAATTTAATATCTTCAAAACTAGCCATGATATTGAGATGTAACTTTACCAAAATGCTTATCTAGCCAACTAGAAGCTTCAGGGAGAATTTCACACCATTTCATGCTCAAATGAAAACTTACTATAAATAGTAACCTCATGTAAATGCAAGGTTGAGATGTCATTTTCCCAACACTTGGAACTATGTCAATTGAAAAAGTGATTTGTTCACTTAGGATATAAACATGGAAACACCTCAGGAAGTGTCTTGGAACTCCTATAAAATGGGCCAGTCCTTAATGTTATCCATTAGATCATCACTACCTTGTTCCACCTTAACCAAGTACATCTTGCAAATTATCTTCTTGACTTGCATGGCAAAGACAATCCTCACTACTATAGTGTAGTGTCCTAAAATTGTGACACTTGCAATTTCGACTACATTTGGGTCTTCACAACAGCGATGCAACACGGAACCTGAATGGAGACCCTGAAACTTGTTCATGACATCAAAAACTGCATTTTCCAGCACCCTGGCCTGATCCTCCTTGCACCCTGCTGTCTCTGGAGGTGGGACCATGGCGCCCAGCGCCCTGGTCCTTCAGGACTAGGGCACCCAGCACCCTGGTCCCCCAGGACCATGGCGCCCAGCGCCCTGGTCCCTGGCCCTATTTTTGGGCCCGGTCTCTTTTGGGTCTCGGGTCTTTATGTTTACAAATTGGAAAATAATCTTCCCAGGTCAGCCTAAGGTCGGAAAAATCAGTCTATCAACCCTAATTAACAAGTATATAAACTACATTTCCTCTCCCATTTGAGAAGATGGAAAAAAGGCGGAAGCGATATTCAAACATTCAAGCATTCAAGCATTCAAGCATTCCTTCAAGCAATTGATCATTCTAAGTCTCCATTTAAGGCTAAGTGTTACATTCAATACAAGGATTCAACCATTGAAGAGGAGATCACATACAACATACAACATACAACAACATCTACACCTTCGCATGTAAGAATACAAACATTCTTACAACAAGGTACTAGTACTTGTTTTACATTACAATCATTTACATTTACAGCATTTCTCATTTCTTGGTTAATTCCAAAACCGAGGTTTGACCTAAGGGAAAACCCCTAATCCCTAACCCCCCAATCGTCCTCTATTTTCTATGTGTAGGTTGCAGGTACACGGCTGTAATTGAAGATCTGGAATCCTTGTGCAGAGACGAACAGATCCCCCTTCGTTTCGCGGGTTTTTCGGAGGACCGTGTGCACGCCGGGCGCCATCGTCCCGTCAACTTTCGCTCAAATTTGCAAGACAGCGCCGTCTCAACATTTTACTGCTAATTCCAGGTCCGCAGCTTCATCCTATATTCCTATCTCTGTTTATAAGCGATTCTTTCTCACTTTTCATGCATTCCTAGCTTAATCCTTCTATCTACATTCTTTACAAAAGAGGGTAGCCTTGTTGTCTTAACCCTTGAAACTCATTTAGAATCCAATCTTGCATTGTGTGGGATTGGATCTTGTGGGTTTCAACCCCTCTTTTGAATGTAAAGTCTCCCCTAAGTGAAAACCGTCAACCCTAGTGACCTCCTTCCCCTCTCCTCGGAGTGGTGGGGGGAACACTTAGGGTTCGATCACGATTTTCCGCTTTACATATAGGTTCTTGGACTCCATAGAAGACTACCAAGTTTCCTTGATCGTCCAAGCATTATATCTTTCTGAAATTATCTCTCTTAATCTAATGTGGCCTTACCTAATCAATTCCTAGATTCATGTCATTACCTTATTTGGTTACAAAAATGTTATTTGACTGAAATCCAACCTTTACTTTCTCTTTGCATCAAGACTTCATGAGGATTCAAGAATATCACATCTACTTAAAAACTAGGGTATACAAAGCCATCAGTTCCTTTTGAACTCACAAAAATAGTAATCGGTTTACCACAAAACTTACCTTTTATGATGGGGTCCCATGGAACTATTATAAAACTTTTTTTAGACCAAGGGATTAGATGAGAAGAAAAATATGCTAAAAGATATATAAAAATCTTGTGAAAAAATAGAAATCCCTACTTTCTAGATTTAGATTTTAAGAGAACCATGTATTTGGGGTGAGGCTTAAAGTTTCCCCTACAAACTTCCTAAAGTTTTGATGGCAAATGTTATTCATCTATAACTTTATGAGTTCTTGCAAATGATTTTCTAGATTTAGCCATATAATGATACATTTTTAATTGTAAATTTAAAACCTTTTTGAAGCATCACAAATTGTCATCGAGCTAATGTACACCTCATGTTTGTGCCCCTACTTTAGCGTATCCCCTCCTCATCTCCTATCTAGGTTCGTTTTGTGCCCAATCTCTAGTTTTGATTCCATGTACACCCACTGATGAACTTCCTAGAGGGGTGTCCTCCCTAGAGCCTAATTGTGGTCCCATTCTAAGAAGGAACAAGGCACCCATGCCTTGGTCCTAGACCAGAGCACCCAGTGCCCTGTTCCCTCTTAGTTGGACCTAATTTTGTAATGGGGTAGGGGTCCTATCTCTCCAACAAGAATTCAATTTTGTGGCTCTGCATGACTGTTGGAGGTCAGCCTAATGGGTAAATGACCTAGATACCCTTGTATAAAGACATTTGATCAACCTACTTTCATATATCAATCTCCAAGCATCATAAGTTGACATATACTAGCATCCTTGCATCTGTAAAGCATTCATTATCAAACATTTTTCAGAGATCTTCAAGGCTGCATATTCTTCATTCGAGCATTGTGGAGCAAAAATACATCATTAATATGCAAGCATTTGTGTGTGATTAGGATTTTCTCATGTTCATGCTATTTCATACAACATATGTAATTGCATCCAAGAAGCAAAACATCATTATCAACAATTGTAGACCTGAGGTATAACTTTTCAACATTTATTTTAGTATTTGCTTATATTCATTCAAGGTTAATTACTAAACCAGAGTTTGACTTAGGTGAACCCTATTCCCAATCATTTCCCTCTTTCTTTTTGTGTGTAGGAAAAAAGTGCATAGCTGTAATTTTCTAGATCAACATTGTTCATAGAGACAAACAAGTTCACTTTTGGAAGGCAAAAAGTTCGAAGGACCATAGCGACGAGCATTCTGGTCCCGACAATTCAGATCGACCTTCTAGGAAAAAATCCGAACATTCATATATTGCTCAAATCCAAGTTTGTGGCTTTGTTTGACAACTATAGCTCACTGTTTATGCATAATTGCTTCAATTTACACACATTTACCCTAATTTCAGCTCATCTTCAACAAATTCAATTCAATTCAACTCAAGGGAAAGAAGAGGCACATCTAAAACCTTGGAAATTAGATGAGAATATAGGTCTATTAGGCTTAGATCTATCAAATTCCTATATTTCCCTAATGTAAAACCCCGGGAATTAAATGAGAATCTAGGTCTATTTGGCTTAGATCTATCAAATTCCTATCTTTCCCTAATGTAATTGGTACCTAAGTAAAATAAGTGGTTTTACTACACCTAGTGGTGGAAACCCTAATTTTCACCACATTACTTCATTATCATAAGACTACCAATATCTCAAAATTTTGAAGTTTAAAATTGTAAAATTACAACTATTTCAAAATTCATAAGATCACATACTTATGAAAACTCCTCAACCAAATATGTTTTAAGCAACCCCCTCCAAAGGAGGGCAACCTTAGTTCAATCGAAGCACCCTATCTTGTTGGTTTCATTGTTTTGTATGACTACATAAATTTGAGGGTGGTTGTGATCCCCATTGCAATTTTAACATCTTAAAACAAACCCCTTCTTGTTTAGGATCAAGTTTGGCTTCTTAAGAATTCCTTAGAGTGTTAGAAGAGATTATCGATTTAGCATCTGCATTCCTCTAGAATTTCTAGATCCTTTTCTCTACTAGTTGCTTGGATATTTGCTAGGTCTATTGATATTCCTTGTACAAAAATGGCATGTCCTAGGTAGTGAATTTTTAGCTGAAAATTTTAACACATTTTCTATTTCATATAAATCTTCTCTCTCAAAGATTAGATAAAATAATAATTAACAGCAAAACTCAAATAAAGATAATTTGAAGTAGACGCATAATACGATGAATTGTGTCGTTCACCGTTAAAGACAAAGGGGAACACCTTATTCACTATTTCTCTAATACATATTACATAATCTACTCATTCTTTTATACAAATGTTTAACTCTTCATATTTGAAGAGACAGGAGAAGAAAAAAGAAACTGTCAAATGATCATTAGACTTCATATTCTCAGCCACAAACAGTGATATCCCCTACATTTCCACTCTTAATATTACATTTTAATCAAGCTAGGAGAAGCTTTGCAAGATTTAAGCGTCTCCAAATTCTATTCAGAACACTTCAGATAAGTCCAAGCCAACTCAGAATCCATAAAATCTAACAGTTGTTAAACATTTTGAATCACAATAATATGCTTAGTTTATGTAACTGATCACACTTCTATTAAACACTGCAATCCTGACTCTCACCACATGCTTGATGGTTCCAATAGCATCACTTTCCAGTAACGTGCCCAGAAATATACCGCAGTCATGCAATCCTCCCTTTAGTAATTTAGAATCTCGAACATTTTCCATATTGAAACTCGCTGGATTCTTGGGGAAAGCTTGAATACAGGCATCTGCAACTAAACTTTTACTGCCTCCGACTTTGACATCCTTATCCTTATCATTCATGATTGCAGACACCTTCCCTGTCACATCAGTTGTCCTCATGAAAAATTGAGGCCGTATCCTGCAAGGAAAGAAGAATGCCTACCCCCAATTGCATTGAACTTGGAACGCAGTGTTATGATCCCAGTTTTGCCAGCACCATCCCCCTCCCTTTATCAACCTTGGACATCTGAAATGGTAGATCAGTTTGCCTTGCAAGAATAGGTATGTCTTTATCAACTAAGTCCAAGAGTTCATAAATCCTGTCAACCCACTTGTCCTCCCCACACTTTATATTAGGATTCTTCATGAGTGCCTTTAGGGCCAACAGGGCAGACCCTGACACAATCGGCACATCATCACCTGGAAACTTATTAACCAGCTGGAATAACTCCTCATCATCAATAACCAATAAAAAACCACGCCTTTTACGAAGTTCAACCAGAGTGTCTCTCATGGTTAAGTGCAGGTAAAGAAAATTGTCTCGAGTGACAAAGCCTTATCCTACATTTCATGGATTTGGCAAAGCGTTGGTCATTGAAGAGAATGGAACTTGAGACTTTTCCTTCCAAATGTCTGCCTAGGGCGCTCTGAAGTGTAGTTTTCCCGCTCCCGGATGGGTTCAACATGGCCAAAAATTGATTAAAGCCGATTTGAAAGCGCACGGTATATAGAATGACATCCATGGAAATACATTTTGAAACCCGGCAAAATATCCTCTGCCTATGCGAATATGAAGGCCAAAGAGTTGCTGAAGTCAGGAATTTGACTGTAGCGCTACAATTTTTGCCAAATAAAAGCTTCATTAGGAGTGGGACACCTGTAATCTTCTAACAAATAAAAGATCTCTCTTAGCCCTTCTTCCGGTTGCCCAAAAATTGTAATGTCCCCTACTAAGTCTAGCTTTGTTTTCCCCATAATTGATCCATCTCAACATACTTATCACTTAAACTAAATTGATTAGGAAACAAACTATCTTAAATATCGCATTTTCCAACTTCTTAGATACCGATAGTCATAACAGAGAAACATAGTCTTCTTTCTAATATTGAATTAATAATTCAATTTGGTTTATAATCTTATATTTACTTGTTCATTCAAAGAAAAATCACAGTAGAACATACAGAAATTACTTTTTTCAGATTATACATATGCAGTGGAAACAATATTTATTCAATTGGAATTGCAACTTATATGGTTTATAACATTTTTTTTTTCCTTTAATAGCCATAGTTGGTAGCACAGGGAATGATCCGGTTAGCCCATCCATCCCACTCTGGATCCAAAGGCAGTCATTATTCCCCTTTGGCTTACTATTAGTGGTGTGGGTCTTATCCCCGCAATTCATTCCTTGTCTCACCCTAAAATTATTAAACCAAGGAAGTTTCAGATTGTAGAGGGGCTTATTAATTGCCAGTCCCAGGCCTAGTAGCAGTCATATGCCCTACTGGCCTACTGATCTTACATGGATCAGTAGGTGGACAACTGAGACAGTTATCCTCCTCTCCCAGCCACTCTGCCTTCTCGGGATTTTAAGTAAATTAGTGAGTAGATTCATTTTTATTGTTATTGACATAAGATTGTACAGTATGTTTTAGTTTCAGATCTGTAAAATAATCTGTCAGTATTCCAGCAGTTCACTTTATCCAATTTATGTATAATCTTATAGTTATTATATCAGGTGAACAGAAAAGGAAATCATTAAGGAGCTCGCTTATGGCATTTGTGGTTTAACTTTAATAATAATCTACTTATGTATATCAAAATGTATCAGACGTACTGTGAAAGTCTAGTGTCAATTCCTTAGCATAACATTATTCATATTTATTACTATTATAAACTGCTTATGCGTATTAGATTGTGACCGCTTAGGATCGTAAATACATATATGACATTAAGTTTAAGTACTAGAAATGCACAACCCTATCAATTCACATACATAGTTGCAGTTTAATATGTTATACAGGTTGAATGATGAATAATTATGGTTTAATACAAGCACACGCGAATTTGGCATTATAACCATAAATCTAAACACTGTCGTGCATTATAACTTGTTTGTATCATTTAACCAGTCGAGCATATTTTCTGAGTGTGACATACAGTAAGTTACTGAAAACTATATAGTAGATTTGTTACAGTTATAATTAGCTGTGTGAAATGGTTTAACATTCATGACATACTGAAGTGATTTCTATCATACTTTAGATACACGTATTACTCTTTGCAATATCTTAGCAACAATTATTACCATTCCTTTAGGAGATGAAGACATACCTGAAACGTCTTCTTTCTGAATTTCTTTGGTTGTTTTATACCCCTATCGTGTTAGTCAGGGTGTAGATGTGGACTGAGGCAGCAACAGTGGTGTCAGAGTCCTTCCTTTCTCCGGTAATCCCTTATCCTTAATACTTTGTTTTCTTCTCCACCAACGTAATGCCCTTTGGCAAGAGACACACCCTTTCACCATTAGCACCTTTTGAAAGAGTGCAACTCTTCATTATTTCTGCCCTTTGGAAGGGACATAATCTTTTTATAATCAGATCTGCACTTCTTATTTAAATCAGATCTGTACTTCTCATTTTTCAAATTCTCCCCCCATCAAATGAGTTTCTCTTCTCCCTTTTATATCTCATGTTTGAGGAAATCACAACTTATCATTTCATGCCTTTTGACCTTTCATTAACTTTAATCAAATTTTAATTATATTTAATTATATTCTTTTATATTTTAATATTAATTTTAATTTTATTATTATTTATTATTAAATTATATTTCAAAGTGGGACATTACAAAAATTGTCGCCATTCTTTAACACACCTGCCCAAACAACAACAATGCATAGGAGAAGAAGAAGTAGAATAGGCGGAACGCCTCTGAATCTACAAGTGCCTCAGCATCATCTACACACACAATGTTTGACAACAGAACCACAAACAAACATGACAGAAAATCCCTCAATATCTGTTGAGGAAGATGAACTTCACAAAATGAAGAACAAAATTCAAGATATGCGAAGTTGGGAAACACCAAGAAAGTTGTGTTTTCTGGTAGGGTTTTGGGATCTATGTTGGCCCCAATCCAACCTTCGGTGGCACCATAATCTACACTCACCAATGGTAGATCCCCTGCATAGTGTCTCCATGGAACCTGTCATGATAGAAAAGATATACTTGGCAGTTGACATTGGGCCAAAGCTTTCGGATTACTCCATACCAATTAAATTTCTCCATATTTTTATACTTTTCATAAATTGTGTCTGCCGATTCAGGATTAGGCTTGAGTAATTTTGAAACAAATGACACATACTGCACCTCATTTGAATATAGTGATCCACATAGGAAACGACAATAGAAGGATTGTCAAGAATCATTTTCAAACACAACCTCACCTGGGCTGCAAGCAAAACACTTGGATACTCTTCTTTGCAATCTTAAACTCTGAACCACGAAGTTAATTTAAGGTTACAGTGGAAGCTGCCAAGCCATCCTTGGTATGCTTTTGTTTGCTGCCATAGATAAATTCAAGGGATCTTCCCTCGATCATGATTGAAAACAACAAAGCTCTATAGGACCCTGAAATTCTAAAAACTTGCAAACTTGATGCCGCCAAATCATCATTGAAAGTAACAAATTTCGGTCTCTCATTTGTAGTGCCAGAGCTTGAGGACAAGATTCTCATGGGTTGAGTGGTCAGAACAGGGGACCCATCTTTGTCTGCAATTCTGTTAACGTAAGGCTCTATATCAACATGAGTAACAAGTAACAAGAGGAACACATGACTTATAGCTTTTAGGATCTGTTCTGCCATTCAGACCCCACTTTAGTAAGTACTCTGTTTCACTGTAATATTCTATTTTCTTGCCACCATCTACACTTCCAATTTTAATTCTAGTGACACATATTCATTAGTAGGCAACCATTGTTAAGGTAGACTTGGCATCATGTTTTCAATGACAAAGACATCTCTGCAACGAGTTACTTGTTTCGAAATAGGATCCTCTAGCCTGTAGCTAGGTTTCTCCTCTCCATATCCGATGAAGATACATCGTTTCAACTTCACTTCCACCTTCATTATCCTGTTCTGTGGATTGTGAGCGAAAGCTTCATAGCCAAACACCCATAAGAGATTATTTTTCTTGCCATTTTACCTCTGGTATTTCAAAATTTAACCAAGAGGATGGACCTCGATTGATTAAATATATAGTTGTATTTATTACCTCTCCCACCAAAAAAAATTCAAACCTGCACATGAGAGCATGCTACCAGCTCTCTCCATAATTGTCTTATTCATCATTTCGTCTGCATCATTTTCTTGTCATAGGAAAGGAACAATTTGAATACCATTCTTTGCACAAAACTCAACTTATTTCGAACAATACTCACCCCCTTATTAGTTTTCAAGCATTCGATTTTGCTGCTAGTTAGATTTTCTGCAAATTCTCTGAGAGCTTTAAACTTATTAAGATCTTCAAATTTTATTTTCAGTCCTGAAAGATGATCCCTTTTGTTGAAAATCTCAAGGTCGTGCTTGCTTATGTGACCGAGCCTCTTGTGCCAAAGTTTTGTGTCACTGTGTATAACTATTTTCGCAACTCTCACTTCAATGTGACTCTCTAGCACATACAGAGTGCCTAGCAATTATTGAGCCACCTTTTGTTATGTTCCATCTATTGAATTCAATAGTGACTCTACATCCATGAGAATCTAATTGTTGGGCTGAAATCAAATTGTTTGTTTTTGAGTTGAGGGACATTTCTAACATCTCACAATAGCCAACTATTTTCATTTGTTAGTTTCAACAAACTATCCCATTTATCAATAATATCACAAGATTTATTATTACTAAGACAAACATTACCAAAATTATCACTTTGAAAGTTTTTGAAATACTCCTTCCACAAAGTGGCATGAAATGATGCTCTTGAATGAAGCACCCAAACATCTACTTTAGATTCTCCTTTGACTATAATAATAATAATGTCTTTTATAGTCCACGATGCCAGCCATCTATGCATGGGTCTATAGATGGGTTAGAGCAATATGGGACTACCTCGTACTTCTTGCGGGAGGTATCTAACTGCACTACAAATGAGGCGTACATACCTTACCCCCTTGTGGGATTTGAACTTGTGACCTATCTTTCAAGAGCACAAGTTCTCCACCACTAGGCCAACTTGAGAGAATAAAATCATCAACATTATCTTCATACATGTCTAATAAACGGTCCCAAGATCCTTTTGTTGTCTTCTCTAATGCAACAATGAACAAGACATTGTTAGAGAGGAAAAGAATTATGGTCACCATGGCCTTCTTGTCCATTTTCTCCCACTCTCCATCAGCCATTGCAGGTGGCTTCTTTTCTTTGTCTTTTAGTGAAATTGAGAGACCTCTATGAATTAGAAACACTTCTATTTGCAATTTCTACATTCCAAAGCTTTTCCCTGATAATTTTTCAATTCTCCAATTAACTACCCCTTCCATATTTCCTAAATTTATTCACAACTTCTCTTTGGCTCTAACATCAATTGTTGAGTATAAAGAGCGGATAAAATAATAATAAACAACAAAACTCAAATAAAGACAATTATAAATAGACACATAACACAAGGAATTATGTGGTTCGCCATTAAAGACTACGTCCATGGGAAAGCAAGGCAATATCTTTATTCATTGTTTCTCAGATACATAATGCATAATATGCTCATTCTTTCATATGAATATTTAACTACAAGTATGAAGAGATAAGGAGATGAGAAAGGGAATGGTCAAATGATTGTTGGATTTCACATCCTCAACATGTTTTTCTACAAGATTTTTATTGGCTTTATACTTTCAAGAATGGAACTTTTATAGGCTCGATTCAATATTCATTATCTTCTGTGAATATATATGTTGCAAGATTCACACATTAATTATAAAGATAGTCATAATTTTAGCAATAATAATAAATAATTTTGAATTTAATTATGTAATATTTTTTCCATTAAATTGCAAAATGAATGGTTCTTATAGACATTTTCCTTGTACCTTAACTATGTTACAAGACAACAATGATCATGTTGTAGTGAGCTCAAATTTTTGTTTTGATACTATTGTTACAAAAATATCGATTTGAAGCCAATTTTTTTTGTATTTTAAATGTTTGTCAAGATAAATTATAATTTATTTAGGCTATTGATATCAAAATTGCATTATATTTATGTAAATTTGGTTTTATAAAATCTCGAAAATGGATAGGTGTATATGGTAAGTTTGATGATGATTTGGTGCCTTAGCGCACAACATATACAGCATGAATAAAAATTTATTTCAACCAAAAATAAATTGATGAAAGTATTGAGTTAACCTTTAGGACCTTTGTCACCTTTTGTTTTCTATGTATTACTTAATTGTTCTTTTTACACGTTGTAGTTTGCCAAAAACTTGTGTTTTGGTTGTCAAATAACACATTTTCTTTTATGTGTACTAGTTCACTCCCATGAGCATATATTCACTTTAGCAATTGAAATACTAGAAAAATCACCGAACATGCATAGTATTTTTTCCTACATAATTTATTGGATGTGTTTAGAACTGTATCATATTTTGATCTTAAACTCTTGTTCTAATTGTATATGAGTGCACTCAATATATTGATACTCTAATTCTTCTCCATAATTATGGATATCTTGATATTAATGAAGTGAAAGAATCTTTTGAAAGTGTCTATTGGTCTGCCTTTTTTTAGAATAACTTGTTTTTCCTTCTCTCCATTATTATGAGAAGCAACAAGTTTGAGTTTGTTGAAAGATTATACTAAAATCCCACACTTATGCAAAGTAGGGATATTCAAGGTTCTTCATGATCGTCAGTTTTATCAAATTCATTTCTTCAAATAGCTTCCAAGCTATTCAGAAACAACACGACACTTCTCTATTTTGTTTCTCTTCAATCTATTTGTTTGGCTTCCCACCTTGCTTCCATCAAAGGGAGAGTCCATAGTCAAGATGATAAAGGATATTGAGCTATTGGATCTCTAAGGACTAATGTGTCACTAATAATTTGTGTTAAAACATCAATTGATTTGTCCTAGGTGTGGGATTTTGTTTACTTTATTTTAGATTAATTTATTTCGTTAGATTAGTTTCATTATTAATTTTGCTCTCATTTTTTACATTTCACACCAAAATTCAAATTTGGGATATCGATAGTTTTAATTTGTTAGATAAAATCAGCTTTATTCAACAAACATTTACTAAACAATATTGTTATTCCTTCTAAACCAATTCAAATAATCATACAATATCAAAAAATCAATGCATTAACATTTTGTAGTGTCATAAATTGTACACCCTTAATTAGGGTTGTCCAATTCCACACTTAGGTTAGCACCCGCCTTAGTGTGTCCCATTGCATTTATAAGGCTCCTTTAGGCATTTAATTATTAATTTAATTAAATCTAAAGTCCTCTCTCAATAATTCTCATATCATAAAATTGAGCCATAACCCTAGGTGTGCCCCTTTTTATTTTATTTTAATTAATCCTAATAATGTCCTAATTTCAATCTTCAAGGTACATTTTCGCATATCTAAACACCTTGGATTGACCCACCAAGCTATATTTAACTTTATAATCACAATATCTCGCATCCCTAGAAAATTGGTAAAAAGTTGGCCAAACCAAAGCGACCACCATTCTGGTCCTGACCTTTTTTCCTCAACTTTTGGGAGTTTAATTTGGCGGTATTATAATGTTCAAATCCCACTTTGTGTCAATTTTTATTAATTCTAAGTCGGCTTAAAGATGATTTTAATTATGAAATCCCTATATAAGGCATGTCTCTCAATTCATTTTCAACAACTGTTAGATAGATGAGAGGGGGGGTGAATCATATAAACTCAATAATCAATATATATATCGGATTCAA
The DNA here is from genome assembly GCF_030272615.1 of Cryptomeria japonica. Lineage (NCBI taxonomy): Eukaryota > Viridiplantae > Streptophyta > Pinopsida > Cupressales > Cupressaceae > Cryptomeria > Cryptomeria japonica. The sequence goes on from NC_081409.1 coordinate 725,708,576, forward strand.
CCTCGATAGCCTTTACTTGATATGCAACAAAGACTATAAATCATTCAAACTCATAAACAGATATACTTAAAACATCACAACACATTTAACACCAGATTTAACGTGGAAACCCAAATACGGAAAAACCACTGTGGGATTTTGGACCCACTAAGAAATATACCCTTCTAGAGTATGCTCAGTTAAAAGCCAATCCTGTTACAGATTACATAAACACATTGCTAGATGTGACCCGGTTAAGGGATTTCCCTCAGATCTGTTAGAATCTTGCACTTTGTTAGAAGTGACCTTGTCAAAGGATTTCAAACACTCATTCAAAATGTTACCTTGTTAGAGGATTTACAAATAAGACTGTTAGGTCCACTCGGTTAAGAGATTTCCTATCACTTACAAAATAAATAACAGTAATAGAATATATCTGCAAATTCACATCTGAAATGCTAAAGCAAACTCTATGTGCTCAAAATAATCTTGTCATAGGACTTATCTTGCTCCTTGTTGGGCTTCTCAATCTGTTCTTCAATCTTCTGTGCTCGATGATCACTACAACAGCATCAGTGTTCTTCTATTTTGCTCGCATCATTGTTTATCAACAATTCCTTATTTATAAGCAATTCCTAACCACTTAATCTCCTTGATCACATTTCCCATGATCAATCTTAGCCATCAGATCTTCAAACTTTACTAGGTTCATTGAATCCTTCGATCTAAAAAATGATTTATCTCACCTTGGAACTTGTATTTCTTCCTTGGTACTTGTGCTAGGTTATGACAGTTCAATCTACACTGTAGATCTAACTCTTGCATTTTCATTGTCATAGATCCTCAACAAACTTCTTGCATGGTATACCAATCATCTATACATCTCTAGCTCATTGGCATCCTTCATTTAATAATGTATTTATCCATCCAATGCATTCTGTTACTGTTCGGTTGTTACTCGGTTAATACTGAACTTTACTCGGTAGACATTCTACCTTCTTTAACCGATATCGATAACCTTAGTGTTTACTGACTAGCTTCTTGCTCGGTAACATAGAACAGTATCAAACCTTTACTCATGCTATTGCTTGAAATATTTTCTCCTTCTTGTTCAGTCTTCAAATACTCATATATAGGATATCAAAACAACAAAATCTCATCACTTTCTAACTCGGTAATAGTTGTCCATTGAATAACTTATTTCTTCCCCTTCATTTTCATTCTTCCTGTGTCACTTACCGACATCTTTATACGCAACAACATACTCATTAAGATATGGCAACATCATACTGAATCAGAAAATCAATTGCTTGACATCAATGACAAAATATTATTATTAAGACAGTAATCATCATTTATCAGTTATATCAACAATCTTCAGCAACCTTCTCAATATCCTTATAACAAACTTATTGAAATGCCAACAACAACTACACATTATGCAAACATTATCATCAATTCATGAGTAGATATGATTCAAGGAGCAACAAGCTACATCAAGGCACCTTCAATTTGTGTTTTATCTATGATTTCATGATGGATTTTATATGATTTATCATGTTATTGCATCAACACATGGAGGACTTATCCTAAGAGCATTGCATCACCTATTGAAGGTATAATCATCTACATCCAAGCATTTTAGCCTTGCTCTCAAAAGGCAAGCTTTTCCAATTCAAGTTCAATGTCTATTTCAACTAGAGTTAATTCGAAACCCGGGGTTTGACCCATAGGGGCGTCACTAGTTGGACAATATCATATCACGTGCATTCATGTTGGGGGGTTTAATATCCCAAAAATGAGAGTATAATATATTTCCTATCATGAAAATATGGGGGTTTTTAATTCAAGCTATGAAAAATGTTGTATTTGGTGAATATAGGGGGTTTTTAATCTAGGTTGTGTATTGGGAGGGGGTGGAAGAAAAGGATTCTAAGGCAGTATTTTTTTTAAATAGGGGCATTTTTTAGTATGCCATGAATGCACATGATATAACCCAGGTTCACTAAGTGAAGCCCCCATGGTTTGACCTAAAAAAACCCCTATCCACAACATTATTTCCCTTATTTTGGTGTGCAGGTAGCAAATTCAAAGTCGTATAAGTGGAAAAGGATAAAGAAGAAAAACAAATAAATTTGGCTTTTGCAGAACTTCCAAAGATCCCCCAGGACGAGGGCGAAATTGCAAGACCAAGGCAAAATTACAGGTTCAAGGTGAAATTGCAAGACCAAGGCGAAATTCCAAGACCAAGGCAAATTTACAGGACCAAGGTGGTGGGTGTTCTAATCCCGACATTTTTTTCAAAAAAAATCAGGTACATGTTTCAACCCTCTTCTTCTTCTCAGATCTCAGTTTACAGCTTTGTTTGAGTTTTGTAACATTCTATTTCCATCATTTCATTTCAATTTTTCATTGTTTGTTATAGTTTTAACATTTGCAATTCAAACATAACTTCAACTCAAACAAAAGGGGAAATAGGACCTCAATTAGCATTCAACCCTCTTCTTAATAGAATTGAGGTTGGATCTATTGAGTTCATCATCCTTTTAATGTAATGTTTGTGAAAGTTAGGCCATTTCCTAGTTTACAAAACATAACTTTTGAAACCCTAATTTTCATCCATTACACATTCATAATTTGTTGCATTTTTATTTATTTATTTTTTAGAAGTTTTAACTCAACTGAAAAGTAAACAAAAGGAAAGTTTAACTTTGTCATTAAGTGCTTTAATTTATTTATTGTGTATTTATTGGATTAAGTTGCACTTAATTTAAAAAAGAAAAAATTCATCATTTTGATTTAGTATTTAGATTCATCTTCACATTATAGAATAGTTACTTAACATGCAAACACAAGAACACAAGATACCCGAAAACATAGTTCATTTTTAAAAAATACAAAAATAATTCATAAAACTAAATTAAGGAAATCACTCTGAGAGAAAAAAAAAAAAAAAAAAAAATTAACCATCTCTTAAAGCCAAGAAAGAAAACAACAAACCAAGTATTAGAAGAAATTCAACATTAAAACAACTTACTACAAACGAATAAGATAGCTCATTTATACAAAATATTCAAATGGGAGATTGTTACACTTGTTTTGATGGAAATCACTCACGCAAGGAAGCCAATACATGAAATTAACATGATACAAAGAAGTCCAACAAGAAGTACCTAAAATGTTAGGTTGGAATATTCTAAAACTGATATGACTAATATGATAGGAATTAATGTTACAAGTTTGTTGTGGCACGACTCACCTAGAGATTCGTGCTAGCACCACACAACACACAAACCCTTCACAAAGGAGTCACACAACTAGAAGAAGGCCTTTCTCACAGTCTTCAATAACATTAAACCCTAACTTAACTTTTCAACACAAAAAAATGGTGCAGCCTACTCCCAAGAATGGTATGACCAACTAATTGAAACACCTTTGAAGCTCCTTCAAACACACCAAAAGAACTCAAGTATTAAGAGAATAAGCCCCCAAAATTAACAAATCAAATACTTCAAAAATCTTCATTCTAAAACCCCAATTTGCCTATGAATAACAATGGTGATTCCTAAGTAGAACCACTCCAAACCAACTAGGAATTATCTTCCAAATTTGAAATCATCAATCGAATGAGGGTTTTTGTCCTCACAAGATTTCAAAAAAATAACATGCGGGTAGCATATCATGTGTACTCTTTAGCATATCTAAAATGAGAGTCAAAAATTCCTTTTATAACTTTGGAGGAAAAATAAAACCAATATGAAATTATAAATAATTCATTTCCTACCAAAAGCACATTTCAAATTATTAAAATGAGTCGTGGGTAAGTCCCCCCTCCCCTAGGCATCCACTTGAGACATAAAATGACTATAAAAAATATCACTTAAAATAATATAACATTAAACATTAGAACTTAAGTTTATATTTAAATACTCTTGTTTGAGTTGTGGAAAGCACTATCAAAGCATCAAAAACCAAATATGAGCATATCAAGATGTAACTAAGGTAATAGGATGAAGAATGATGCCAACTAGAAGACTTGCTAAAAATAGACATGCTCGTCAAGACGTTTGGAGAACACTCTAGGGGTTAGAAAATGCTTCTAAAAATGTCACTACAATCCATAACACCAACTAGGCTCAAATCCATCATGAAAAAACAAGAAAGATTGAAACGATGCATTCCAAGAAAAGTCCCCTTACCAATACTAATTAGCCTACAAGTACTTAAGGAATAGGCTAACAATCACCCTTGTTGATTAGGCCTGAGAACAAGACATTATAAAGGGTGAGGACTCATTTCCTTCACATACCTAGAAAAGGTGTTAATCCTTGTGTAAATGAGATAGAAAGATATGACAATAATAAGGATCAAGAAAGGGCTAATGGGAAAGTGTCTAATTTGAGCTTTCACACTTCAACAACAAGAGCAACTGTTACAACTCAAAATCAAAAGAATCAAAAGTGGATGTGTCTTCTAGGGATGTTCATATTACAACAAAAGATGTAGCAGTAGAATATTTTCGCAAAAGAACACATTGTCAACTCAAACCCCATTGGAAGATTATTTGATGTGCAAGGTCGAGAAGCGATTGATGCAATAATTGCATGCTTCTTTTATGCAAATGAAATATCATTTAATGTTGCTCACTCGCCTTTATACAATTATGATCCAACCTATCAATAATGGACCAACCAAGTATCAACCACCTAAGTATGAAAAGCTTCACACTATTCTAATTGACAAAGAAAAAAATTGATTAGAGCAACAAGTTGCACCAATGAAAAGAGTGTGGTCTACAAAAGTATGCAATATTGTGATAAATAGGTGGACAAATGTTAAAAATCATCCACTAGTTATATCATGGTAACATGTAGCAAATGACCTTATATTTTTAAGGCAATAAATTGTTCAAAGCAAGAAAAAAATGTAGAGTTCATAACCAACTATGTAACTACATTGAGGTGGAGTAAGCATATTATTGCAAAATAAATGCAGGCATATATTTTGGACACCATGTTGTATGGGTTTGTTAAATAATACACTCAAAGATATTGGCAAGTTCCAATGGATTACAAATCTCATTGAAAAGGGCAAAAAATTACAAATGTTCATATGTAACCATCACTACACACAAGACATTTGTTGAAAATTAACTGAAGTGTAACTTATCAAACCTATTGATACATGGTTTGCTTCTTATTTTGATCTTCTTGACCATCTTTGTGAAGTCAAAAGAGTTTCATGTTCCATTGTAATTAGTGATGCATGTGCAGCTTGGAGACTACATCAAATATTGCAATTGAGGTGAGAGTATGATCCTTGACGAGCATTTTTAGGTTGATGCTAAATTTGTTGTGGACTTTATTAAGCCCACATGTGAGGTGATCAAATTTGCAAATTCAAACAAACCATGTTGGGGGAAATTTTATTAAAAAATAGATTTCATATGTGAACAAGTTAAAAAAATTAAAAATGCAAGAAATCTTTCTCAATATCCTTTGATAGAAGAAAAGATACATGAAAGATGAAACAAACTTAAAACAAGCCTTAATTGTGTTGCCTATGCCTTAAATCCTAAATGGTATAATGTGCAAGTGACCAATAAGAGGGTTGTATATGTGGATAAAGAGGTAATAAAAGGATTTTGAGCTAAAATAAAAAAGATTTATGGCCAAGGTGAGGATGCTTGGATTATGAGAACTCAATGGAATAAGTTTTCATGTGGGCATGGTGAATTTTCTTTTGTTGGAAGCTTTATATGATATGCTTGCAAAGGAAGGACCTATGGAGTGATGGTGATGGAACCATGGATATGAAAACCCTTAATTGAAATCATTCGTAATAAGATTGCTCTCGCAAGTAGACAACTCTTCATCTTAAAAAAAACAATGTAGTACTTAGTTTTATTTATTTACTAAAGAGGAATTGATTAGTCAAACAAAGCAAAGAACCAAGTGTACATTCATAGCTTCCTTCACCTTGTCTCTCATGTAAAGCCCAAGTACAACAAGGGTCCTTAGCAAAATGGGACCAAATTTCACCTAATACAAAAGTTGTAGACTTGTTGTATGAAGAGGTTGAAGCAAATGGCCTTGATGATTTAACCCCAATACTACTACCAACAAAGGAACCTAAACTTGAGTATCATGAGTATATGTAGAAAATCATAGCTATGGACCTAAAAATAGATGACATAAAAGTGTAGTCTACACCACTATAGACAATATATTTCTGATTTCCTATTATTACTTTTTGTATGCATATCAACCTATCAAGCTATGAACATTTCTCAATTTCAATATGCAATATGAACTCTTTGACTCTTTGGCATTTTAGTGTTTAAACTTTAAAGTTAATGTTAAAATTGACCGGTAGGCTTGTTTTGAAACATTAAAATTAATGTTAAAATCAACGATGTTCTGGATTTAAAACTTCAAAGTTAATGTTAACAACAGTGTTCTGGATTTGAAACTTTAAAGTTAAATGTTTTTTTATTAAAAAAGCAGCGTGAACCAGGGCATTGACCCTAAACATAGCTAGAGACTGTCAAAACAACAAAAAAAACAAGGGTGAAGACCCATAGAAAGGAACGGAGAAAGAAAAACAACCCAAACCCACTCAAAGAAGAGGAGGGGTTTGGGGGAGCGGGGAGGACTTCCCCTTCCGCCTACGACAAACCACAGTCCAGGCGATACAATTTTTAGGACTAGCAAGAGATAGGTCCAGCGGGGAGGACCTCGTAAGGTTACAAATAGAAGTGCCAACAAAGTGTTGTTGTCGAGCAGCAAAAGGCTGTTGCAGAGGGGTAGCAGTAGCAGAATCAGCAACATCAATAGGAGAGGAAAGGGGCAGTGAAGCTGGAGCGAGAGGAGTTGAAACCACAGGGGCAGAAGAGGAGTCCACCAGAGGGGCCAAAACATTGACAACAGCATCAACAGCAATAAGAGGCACCTCATCCTCTGAAGAGGAGCCATTTGAAACAACCTGGATGGTCAGGTGATCAGCAGTAGCGTCCTTCCACCAAGTAGCAGCACCTTTGTGGCGCGAAATAGAGCAATCTGAAACAAGATGACCCGTAGAGAAGCATTTCCAGCAACAAAAGGGGAGGCCCTCAAAATCCAACAGTTGTGTCCAAGGTCTATCCCCCACCATGAGAACAACATCCCCTGGGAGAGGCAAGGAGATGTCAATGTCCACAAGGATGCGAGCAAAGGTAGTGTGGTCCATTGAGAACGTAGCATCATCGACCTTCAAGAATTGGCCAAAAGAGTTATCGATAGCCTCATAGCAAGAGTGCTCCCAAAAATGAAGAGGGAGATTTGGGAGGCGAACCCAAACTGGACGCACATTAAGTGGTTCAGTGAGAAGGTTAAAAGAGGACGACCAGGGCTTAACAGAGAGGGAATGCACTCCCCAAGCCCACAACTTGTCCAAAACCAAATCACAATCAGGCGGAGAAGTAAATGAAGCAATGAAAAAGCCTTTAGCACAAGGAAATAGCTCAATATTGTGAGCCACCAAAGGCCTCCAGGAGTCACTCACCCAGCGATGGAGATCCAGTAGTGAAGGCCAGAGCCCAGAGAATCTGCACACAAGAGCACAACATTGGTAGAACCCAATGTTGTCCACCACATCCTGTCCACAAACCACCACAGGGGAAGTGTTGGCACGGGGAAGAGGACGAACCTCCTTGGAGGGCTGGGCAGCAGGTTTGGCCACACGAGCAAAGCTACATCTGCGAGTAGAAGAAGGTTTGGGCCAGTCCATAGCGCCAACAACATGTTAAAATTGAAATGTTCTTGTTTTTAAAGTTCAATGTGATGATATTTTTAGTTTTAGTGTTGCAAATTTATAATTATTAAATTACATTAAAAACATGGCATCTCCAACTAAACCCGTCTCCTATTTTCCAAAGATATAAGTACCGGTATCGATGCCAATCTCCTATACCAGTACCAATAGCAGTGTCCTGGGCAACCATGATATAAACTAATACATACAATGGAAATGAAGAAAACTATCATAATGTTCAAACATGACCACACATAATGGATAGAAATTTGAGTATGTCAATATTTTTTAAAAAAACATTTTTTATTATTGGATTAAGAAAAATAATATCAGAATACAAAGATAGATCAATTAACAAGAACTAAACAGCAGCATAGAGACACTATCTCTGCTGTCCAACGAGAGTTTGCCGGTAAAGAAACAATTCTCAACAGTAGTATCAGCACAACAAGCTACAGCAAACACACCAAAGATCTACAATTGAACAGCAGCAGATAAGTGCATAGGGAATATGAAAAACAAAGCTCAATGACAATAAATAGCTGCTCATCTCCATTTTTATTGAATATACAAAGATAACAAGATCTAATGCATTACAAATGCAATAGATTTTTAAAGGCCAATAGAAGGGTATGAATTCATTGCCAATAATTGTTGAGTCCAACCTGAATTTGACAAACAGAACAAAGAATGAAACATCATATCCAAAAGAATTGGAAATAGTAAAATCATTAACAGCATTTGCAACTCCATTGAAAGTATACTTCACATTACATTCACAGGACTTCACTAAATATAAGCCTCCCGTTTTTTAATTGGCAGTTCTAGTTCCTGGTCGTCCTCTCCCAGTGGCAAAAAATACTGGTTCACAACTTCTCTCGACACTTGCTCCAAACATGGTGGATCCCACTGCAATTTGCATATCAGACATTTCATCGTATCTCTTACTACTTGAACTATTTGTTAAATGCATAAACCATCATTAATCAATCTTCTATTTGTTAAATGCATAAACCATCATTAATCAATCTTCAAAAGAGAGATTAGAATAATTCTGTCATTTGATGTCACTAATTAGTAATTAGAAATAAATTTTCACATTTCTATGACAATAATTCGTTTGATAATTTAGAAATCAGTTCGATCTTATTTATAAGTTGCAAATGAATAAAAATGAACATCTTTTCATACCTTAGGAGAAAAGTCTTTATCTATCAGACGTGCTCTAATACCCTACACAACCAAATTTAACAAGTTTCAACCTAAAATCGGAATACCTCTCAAAAAAAAACCGAATTTTCTATAACTAGAGAGGCATACCTCAAAGAAATCACCAGAAACTCTTTTCGAAAGAACATGACAAGTCGTTCTATATTCACGAACCAAACACTGATGAAACGTCTGTGACCTACCTTCGCGTATCTGTCCAACAGGTTCTCTGACAACTTATTTAATGTTTAAACTTTAACAAAACATAACCTACCGAAATTTATGAGAATGGACTTACAGATCTTAAAGCAATTTTCAAACTTAGTGGAGAAGCTTCTTTCAGTTTCCCAATGGTCTTTCTACACCATTCATCATTTTGTCCAGCTGCCTCAGTTTCCTAGAGAAATTACACAGCTATACTTCATAATTACACAGTACAAGAATCTTTTGAGTGGGTTATGTAAAAGATACATTTCATAATAAATAGAAACTACGACACATGTTGAGCATTCTGAATGATCATTTTGCTCGACATATAACATACTTCACAAAGTGATTGAAATTTTCCAGTACAAACATAAATTTCGGATGCCATAAAATGCCAAGATAATGAAAATAATGAAAATATCATTCGAAAAAATATTTGTACAAAAAACATAATTGATCAGTGATTAGGTGCGACTCTTGAAATGAAACTTACCAAAGCACATATAATCTCCTCAACAGTCTCCTTTGAAAAACAATGATCAATAGTATCCATTCTGCACATTACAGATGGCAGAGAAACAAAAAATAATAAAATCAGAATTAGACTGTTATTGGCAAAAGGACAATTGTCACAAACAGGAAAAATTAAAAAATCTCTATATGAGGCCATGCAGTAAAGATTGCTGCTTGCGGTGTTTAACAGGAAATTAAAATTCACATCTAATACCTAAAGGAGATTATAATCGTATGTGTGTAATGTATGTTATGTACATGTGGTACATTTCGTTAAACAGGAAGTCATTGTTTCTCTTCCACAATCACCTTTATATAAGCTACAGTTAAATTATTAACGTCAGTTCTGCAAGCAAAGATTGAGGTTAAGGTATGAAGCATGTTATGGTAAATGTCCAATTGTAATTGTGGTGCACTGTGGACTTCCTATCTACTAGTACTCTATTCAATTACCTTTATAATGTTGAATTATGCTGCAGACTTGATCATTATTTTCTCACTTAGCCAGGCTTAATTGCTGAAAACAGAAGCTAGGATCAGTAGAATCGTTATCTGTTTGAGATGAACATAGTTTCTAAGACATTCAAGCTCACTACAGAATGTTTAACTGGATGCGAAAACCAATCATAAACCATGCTTTCAAAACTGAAAGGACCAAGCCTGCATGCCACATCTTCATGTGTAACATTAAACGATCTTGAGTTCTTACCACAAACTTTAAGTCATGCGCTCAGTCAACACAGCTTCCACCATGATTGAACTTTTCGGTATTTCTATGTATATCTTAATTTTCCCCATGGATATTTATAAGAGTCTCTATAAGCCAAGCTGAAGGGTTATTAGCATTGCCAGCATTACCTGCATAATTAAAAGCCAAATGAGGGATATTTATAGTAGCAACTTGAGAGAGTAAAGCTCAAGGATGAAGATTTCAAGTTAAAGGATCGAGCATATTAAGCCATTATTTCCAATTGGTGTGGACCTCCCATGTACTAGAAGTCTAGATTCTATTCAACTATGGCATTGCCTTTTAAATCTTGAATTTTGATTATAGGCTTAATCATTATTCTGAATTTTCTCCTTTAACCGGGCTTAACTGATGAAGAAAGATGACAGGATCAGTAGCATCAACATATTTTGAGATTGACATGGTTTTGAGAGCTCACTACAAAATATTCGGCTAGATACAAAAACTAATGGTAAACCAATTGAGAATTTTCATCCTGATAAAAACTAATAAGAAATTATCCAAAGCCTCAAACTCTGATCCAAATGACAATATTGTTGTTACAATTCAATTAGCAAAAAGATGATAGAAAACATGAAATCATAAACAACTCTGATCCAAACGACAATGGTGTTGTTACAATTCAATTAGCAAAAAGATGATAGAAAACGTGAAATCATAAACAATTCACGTACACGAGACAAGGATTTGTGCGGGAAGCCCTTTCTAGTGAAACCTCGCCAGCAAAATAGAGTTAACAATTTTATTAATTTGTGTATAATAGAGAATCCAAATACAATAAGTCTCCTTAAACCTTTCCACAATCTAGAGACTTCAGTTTACAACCTCAAAATATGCTTTATGGACAACCTTTGCATCAACCTATTCCATCTACACCATGGAATAGATGTAACTTTCCGTCGTCTGTTTGGAATCCCAACCAACTCAACACTCTAAAGTTCTAAACACTTACGGAATACCAACCATCACACAGCCATACCATGACCGGATCATGACATCACTCCGACAAGTCTTCTCCAAACAGACAATTAACAAATCATCTTAGATAACAACACAATGACTTAGTTATCAGGCGTTGACCAAACACACCTGATAGTGAACATGTCTTCTTGCAGTACCACCAAGACCAAACTCCTGAGTTAAGCTATGTAATCTAGACTCTAAAGTATCCCTTAGAACACCTACTTGTCCTTGGCTATCACTGCATGCACTCCAACAATGTCACATGTGCACCTGCACTATTATATATACTCCAACAACATACCATATTCAAGATGCAGTAACCAATTCTTAACTAGACCTCATGCGGTTGCTACCATGGCAACATTAGGCTACAATACATTCCCATGCCAAACCACAAAGCATAACTCCCACTGTATTCTATTGCGCAGACTTCCAACACTATTTTACCAGTCTGTGATCAAACTTGTTAGCTAAAACTAGCAACTCCCAAACATTATCTCACTCAAGAACACTCTGCAGGTGAACAGCACACCAAAGTTCCAACCATACCATGTCTTCAAAAGTCAGGGAAAATCTTGGATGCAACATCTTCATGCGCAACATTTAACAATCCTAATGCAAACTCAAAGAAAGTTAATGCTCTCCAACAATATGTCTCCCATCATTATTGAACTCGAGGAAAATGCATTTCAGCATTTATAGGGAAATCTTGAATTTTCCTGAGGATATTAAGCCAAGCTGAAGAGTTGTTTAATCACTCTACTATATACTTCCAAGGCTAAAGAGTAACGAAAACACTTTCTTCATACTTGAGAGCAAGTGATGATTCTCTCACAACCCAAAATTTAAATTTATATTGTGTTTTTATTTTGAAGGTTTCTGCTGAAATTATTTAAGTGGATTTGCAGCCCTCCTATTAGTTCCAATTATATGGACCAGCCAAACATTGCAAGCAATAATTGAGATATGAAATCCACCCATTTTAGGAAAGCTTGGTACAAATTACCTAAATGAGGCAATCTTGCAACTGAAGTTAATGGGATTTTTGTTCTTGAATGTAAGCAGCCAAGAGAGAGAAAGTATATGAAGAGAAGCAATCATTTTCTTTGAACTGCACAGGAGCCAAGAGCCCCTAAAAGAATCATTTAATTTTTCCAAAGCAATGTGCAAAGAAGAGTATTGATTCTTTTAAGGCTGAGTACTTGCTCTAGGCCTTAACGGAACCATCAAAATTTTCCAAAAGCGGAATACCAATTCTTTGAAGGTTGAGTATTTGCTAGGCCCTTGAAAGGAACCATTAAAATTTTCCAAAGCAATGTGCAATGAAGACTACCAATTCTTTTAAGGCTGAGTACTTGCTCTAATGGAGGGCAAATGAATAAGACACTCATCAGGACTAGCAATTAGGTCTCCAACCACTTTTGGGCCAAAGGATGATAAGAGATGCATTAAAAATTTATAAGTATCAAAAAAATTAATTAGAATTTTAACAAAGATGAGGCATTAACACTAGTCATAGAGGGGGAGAAAAGGGAAAAATGGGATTTGTGAGTCCACTTAAATAACTCTGCAACTCACATAACATGTATTGGCAAGGGAAGGATTGTGGAGCTGGTGGAATTCCAAACAACGAATGCTGATTTGGCACAACTATCTCCTACAGTTTTTTAAAAATACAAGATGGGGGACTGAAGAATATTCTTTACCTGAATAGACTGTGGCATTGAACCATCACTTTCCAGAGGAGATTGTTTGCTGATTTGAACATCACTAAGAATGGTGCTCTGTTAAAATAGAGGAGGAGAACCAACACCTGTCATGGCTATGATACTGGTGATTTTATTCTTTGTTTCTCTAATAAACATATAGTAGGTGTTCGGGAGAGGAAAAGAAGTGTCTTGATGTTGGCACAAGAAATGTTTATATTCAATCTTCTGGACACCTTAGAGCAAAAAGCATTTAAAGTTGGAGACTGAGCATACGAAGTATTCAAAGGCTCACTGTGTTGGCCAATAGGAAAGGCAGTAAGATGTTTGGAGTGTAGCGTGAGGTGGATTCCATGTTGGCAGTAATGGGAAGAGAAACCTGGCAGATGTTGGACAAGGCCATCATGGCAAGAGGCATGGTGCTGAGCCAGACTAGGGTTATCATGTAGCATGTCAAATGAGTTCATGTGTAATCCAGCAAGAAGTCAATGGAGTATGAACAAAACTACAAATACAGAAAGCCCATACAATTAACATTAATGAATATAGTCTTAAGTTCTTAACATTGTCATATAGTCAATAAGAGAGCCAATAGGGAGATGACATCTCTAAATCATTTCAATCACGTTTGAAGACTTTGCACAACAGTGCTTTTCAAACTTATGCAAGTTTATGTGAGATGGGTTTTTGTGAACTAACATTGGACAAAGAACTCTAAGTCAAGAAAATGGACTCAACATGAACTCACACTAAAGAAGGATGACATAAAATGAAGACTTAAAAAAGATAAAATGACATGAGAAAGAGAAAAATGAAGAAGAAACATAGTTGAACAACGAAGTATAACTGGCAGCACCCAACAATAAAAAAATGCATGGAATAATTAAAGACATGATATATCCACAATACATTAGAGTGATTTAGAGAGATTTTGGCAAAAAACTGTATGAATTTCTGCATTAACATTTTTTATCACACTCTATGATCCATTATCAGAATGAGAAAAAAATTATGTGAACGTTGCATGCAATAATAGCAAGTACTGAAAGAAATGACTTGTGTGAAGCTTCTAAATAGGCTGCACTGGAAGATTTTGTATTAAGTTTCAAGTTATTCATGTCACCCATCATGAAACACAGTTGACTCGAGAACTATACATGTTTTATTTCATTAAAATATACTTACTAGAAGAATTTTGGTATTTATGTCTTTCAATTTGGCTAGGGAAAAATTAATTTAGAAGTTATAATGAAAGGAAAAAGGAATGGGACATTTTAGGTTGACATAAGTAGAAAATTTAATTAAATAGAACTGTGAAATTGACTGATGCTAGGAACTTTAGAATTTAGAGTTTCTCAAATAGTTTATTGATTATATTCATCAAATATTTTTTAAATAATCAGATATTTTCAGATTATTACTAAGTCATTTCTTGAATAATTAAAAAATTATGTTGATTTAAAGAAAAGTTAATTAATTAATAGCTCAAATCAATTGAGCTCAAAAACGTTTATTTATTACAGGTTTCTAAGTTTGACACAAAGTAAAGGCATCCTCTCTATAAAAATTATTAGGATTTAAGTTCAATTTGTAAGGCCTTGCTATCATGAACATGTAGCAGATTGGTTAGGACTTCAATATTTTAGGCCCTTCCGATGTTTTGGATGCAACCAGATGGGGCACTCAGAATGCAATTCTCTGCCACACTCTAGTTCTCCTCCTTTTTGTCTTCAGAAATGGGTTAAGAAAACAATACCCTTGATGTAGACTTCATTTCACAGAACCATGGCAGCTTCTTTTAGTTCAGCCTCACTCCTCCAATCCACAATTTTAAGCATGATAATAATCCCTATGGGGGCTCATTACAACAGTTATACCCAAGACTTTCTAAAGACTAGGTAGTACAGTTGAACACACAGCAGGACTGAGAAGGGGGTGGAGAGGGGGGGGACGGCGGAGGGATCAGTTCGGATCTCTAACACAACTTTATTTCTGATCTATTAAACTTCAAACCACTGCTAACATATTAGTTTAATGAAATCATGAAAGCACAAAACAAAATAAACTCATTAACACCAAATTTACGTGAAAAACCCAAGAAGGCAAAAACCACAATGAGAATCACACTCGCAATATAGATGTAAATGATTAAAATAATTAGGCCACAGGCCAAGGAGTTCACTGCTCCGAACTTGCTAGCTAAGGCGCACAACCTTGTGGAAAGATACAAAGGACTTGCACAACTAAAACTCACTGCTTCAAGGCAAGATACAAAGAGCTACCAAGAGAGACACACTGTCTTCTGGCAGGAATAGCTGAACTGAAAATAAATAGAATCTCCTAATCATGAAATTGACCTTGAACCTCTATGTCAAGTGTCCAATATCATGGCAAAAACATCTGACCTCAGCCTCTATTACCGAACACTGTCAAAGCTCTTCTCAATTAACTTTCACACACCTCTTCCATCAATGTTGTCTGCATATCATCACATCATTCCAAACACATCCCACCCTGTTGTACATCTCAACACATACATTTACTCACCCTTATATGCAAATATTCATTAAAAACTCTCAACTAGGTTGCCCCAAAACAGAGTATATAAAGTTACATAAACTAGGCCATCTGGACCAATAATATCACCACACATCCAGGAGAAAGAGAGGACCCAAATATAGCACCACACATCCTTCTAAGTTGATCCCAACGAGCTGCATACCCTAACACATCTTCCAAAGCCGGTTCCAAATGAGACATGTAGATAAACAATAAAACTCAACAACCAATCGACCCAAAAGCATCTTTCAATGCAAAACACCTAATGCGAATCTCCACACACCATGGTGAGACCCAAAACAATATTCCAACTCAACCTCCAATGCATATTCGGACCAACAAAGGATGATCCAAACAAGATAATCCATCCAAGCATATTGAGACCCAGCTCAATTGACCATGCCAAACACAGACTAGCATAACTCACATGCAGAAAAAAAACAACACCAAAGATTCAAACTAACACTGCACAAACCAAATAAGCATGTCCTCCAAACTGCAACACTTTGAATTCACATATCCAAAATTTGAGCAACTAGAGAGCTTGCAAACCTAATAGTACACTATTCACAAAACATTAACATTATATCCAAGTTCGTACACCATACTCTTCTCAATTCGGAATAAAACATTCTTCCACTGGGGCATTGAATACTCTTTCTTGCATATTGAAACTTTTGCTACACCGTTCTTCCAAAAACTCCTTATGTAAGCACAACATCTTCACCAGGCAATATGACAACATCTAAACACTCAATACCATTGAACATCTACTACAACTGTCATCAACAGACCAAGCAATATGACAACATTTAAACACTCAATACCACTAAATATCTGCTACAATTTTATATAACTTACTGTAACATCAATGACAACCACGCCTTAGTCACTTTTCCACTCTCCTTGCTCTTGCTTGAATTCTCCAAAATGCATTTGTGAAGAGTGAACTCTCATGCCTTGTTTAAATAGGAAATTCGCCCACCAAGTTGCAAATTGGCACTAAGATAAATTTCACAACTGCATTAATACCTTCTAAAACTAAACCTGTGTTTCCATTGTGAGGGGGAGATGACTTGTCATTCTGGTGGACCCCACTTGTCATACTTAGCTTCAAAAATAGGAACTTCCATCATGTCTTGAGTTACGCCCCATTAATGAAGAATATTCCATTTTGGACATTCAAATTTGTCTTCCACATGTTTCTTTCTATCCCGAGCGCATTCTAGATGGGGAGGGGGATTTTTTGAATGTTTGGCGCCAATTCTATTTTTGGTGGAAGACACTTCTAGCTTGGGTGCATTTAAGATGGCAGGGAGGAATTCTTCAAAGTTCAAACACAACCAATTTTTAATCATTTCCTCCATGAGATTGAGCACATTCCAGAGTTGAAGAAGGAATTTTTGTACTTGTTGAAATTTTATCGTTTCCATGCCCTATGAATGCTTGGGCGCATTTGGGGTGACTTGAAGGACTTTTTCATGCCCTTGCCAAATTTGTTCATTTCATGATTTCAAGCAAACTTGGGCCCATATGAGATACCAAAGAGGATTTTTCTAACACTTAGTAAAATTTCAGATTTCCAAGACTTGGGCACATTTGGAGTCCAAAGGAGGAAATTTCTCAATACTTAGCCGTTTTTACCATTTCCAAGTCTCCTAGCATCCTTGGGCCCATTCTGGATCCAAAGGATGCATGCAAGGATAATTCCTCCTTGCCTTGGGATTTGTACCCAGGGATGGATTCTGGGCACATTTGTGGAGGCAAGAAGGATTTTTAGAAAAGAGGAAAATTCCTCCTCTCCTTGGGATTTGCATCCAAGTAGACTATCTGGGCACATTTGAGGAGCATAGGAGGATTTGTGAACAAATGGCCAATTCCTCCCTACCTTGGGATTTGTGCCCAAGGAGGGAGTCTGGGTGCACCTAAGGAGCAAAGAAGGATTTTTGGAATGGAGGAATAATCCTCCCCTTCTTGGGATTTGCACCCAAGAGTAGATTTTTCCCATGCTCAATCCTCAAAGAAGGATTTCCAAACTTAGTAAAAACTTGATCACCTACTTGCTCATTTGCTTTTCCAAATTTAGAACTCGATGCTTAGGATCTTTCTACAATCAGTGCTTCACTTGTTGCCAAGGATAGACCTTCCAAAAATAGACTTACTAAAAATCATAAGTTCTTCCAAACACAAAATTAGGGCAAACGGGGACACAATAAAATTTACTAAAAATAGTAAGCTTATCCAAAACTCAAAATTAGGCCAATCCGGGCCACAATAAAACTTACTAAAAATAGTAAGTTCTCTAAAAATGCTCAAATTTCACTGGTAGGACCTTTGCAAGATTCTCTTTTCAACACAGCCAAAATTTAACTATGCCCAAGGTAACTGACTTCTTTTCTAAGTCTGTAGGATAGAAACCCTAAAATAGCCAATACTTGATTCCAAACTACGCCAAAATTCATCAAAACACTTCTAGACTTAGCCAAAATTTACCAAAATGCTTCCAAACTTAGCCAAAATTTACCAAAACACTTCTAAACTTAGGAGACTAAGGGAATTGTTGTCAAACTACCAAATAAAAACTCACAACCAAAAGACCAAGTGGACAACAATGTAGGGGATCCCCATTTGGAACGAGGTGATGTGTGAATAGGTCACAACACTACCTTTTCTTCAACTGCTAATCCTAGGCAATGCTCTTCTCTTTTCCACATTTTGCCTTTCCTTGTGGAATTGTTCCTTCTTTGGCTTGAACTCTTGATGATTCCTCAGTAGCCTCATCTTGTGATTCCAAGTCTCCCATTAAATCGTAAGTCAGGTGAGCGTTCTTTGCTTTCATCTTGTTGATGTGATGCTCAACCCAAAGTCTCGTGAATTTTGTAATTGGCCTGCTTAGTGTGTCAAGATCAACAATCTCTAGTTCTGACCAATTAGGTGCTTGGATTGGCTTGTCTTTCTCTTTTTCAAAATCCAAATGAACATTGTTCAAATCCTCTTCCACCTGATCTGGCACGAGAGGATTTCACATATCCTCATCATTCTGAGGCGTAACCTTGAAAACGTTCTCTTCTTGACCTCATAATCAACCTTGGCGTTAGCCCAATAATCTTCGAGTTATATCTTATGCCTATGCCTCACACCAACCACCATTATTATCTTGTCATATGGATCAAAATTTGATATCTCAGTGTGGAATTTGAGGTGATAGAACTACAGTTCCTCCACCGACTTCTTCACTGCTGCTAACGATGGACACACTTCAACAAACCCATGATGATCGGGAACTCAATTCCACCTTTCCTCTTCTTCTTTTGGATTTTTTTGTAAGGTGTTAATTGTCTTGTCACTTCAAGCAGTAACATCTTATCAATTGGGTACCTTGGGAGTTTGTAAGGATAGGAAGAGAATCATTGAAGCTAAATATAGGTGAATCTTGGAAACTAGATGAACCGTGCTCCGTACTTCTTTATCAGTTTCCTTGCTTCCTGTGACAACATCATGTGAACACCTCCTTGTAGGGACCGGCCAATGTGCATGGTGAAGGCGTTGTTAGCTCTCTTGAAATAGGAGGTGCTATACAAATGCAATTAAGAATAGCACTCGTATACTTTGAATTGTCACGGACCGCATCCCATGGGTCCTTTGCTTAATAATCCGCTAAATTTGGCCATCCTTGCCAACATACAAACAATGTATGAGCCCATATAAAGGAATAAAAGAATGCATCAAACTCTTCAATTGTTAGTCTAGGTTGTTACTGATTAACCCTGCCCGATCTACCATCTTTATTGCATCCATCAGTTCCTCAATGAAGTAAAACATCCATGACTCGAAGATGAATGCTTGTGGACATCCCATGACTCAACTCATTAGCAGCGCGAGGTCACTATACTCCTGCTTGAAGTCCATCCCAGTAAGTTGCTTAGGCATTTTGGAATGATGAGGCTTTTGCTTTTGTATCCATTTATTGTTTTGATGATACCTGTAGATCCATCTACTCCGGAATCATAGAGCTTTGCCACCCTTTCCTTTGTCTTGTACACTATGGAATGATACATGGAAATTCCAAATGCCTCTGTAATTGCCTCAACTATGAGATTCGCCGGGAGTCTTACCATTAGAAGCTACAATTGCTCTCCTCTCAGAGTTGTAATACTTTGCACATTCAATAATCAGCTCTGAGCACTGTATGGCAAGAGGAAAACCAGTTGCTGCCACAATTCCACTTCAAGCTATCTTCTGGCTACAGCTGATAGAGGATGTCCATCATGACCAAACATTCTCTTCTTGAATTCCTCCAAATTGAACGTTCCTAAGTTGGTGTCACTAACTTCCTTCCACTTTGAAATGATCCGCAATTCTAGGAGAAATCCTTTTTGTTCATTTTTTATCTGAGTTTGCCTAGACGTGCTTGCCACCTTACTTGATTTTGGCATCTAACTTCTTGCAAAACAAAATGACTAACATTGAAATCATGCTAAGGAAGTTTAAAATCCATCATGGGAAGAATTCCACGTTGCATATACCAGACTTGGAATAAATTAAAACCTCTGAGGACTAGATTCTTGGATGAAAAAATCCATGCCCTAGCTACCTAGCATGCCTTGTTTTTGCTTGAGCTCTCCAAAATGCGATGTGAGAAATGAAATCTCTTGCTCTCTTTAAATAGGGGATTCGCCCGACGCCCACTATGCTGCCAAGTTGGCATTGGGATAATTTTAGTAACTTCATTAATTCCTTCCAAAACACATTTTGTGTTTCCATTGTTAAGAGGGAAACGACTTCTCATTCCGGTGGACCCCACTAGTCATACCTTGTTTCAAAATAGGAATTAACATTATGTCGTGTCACGCCTCATTAATGAGGAATATTCCTTTTGGGCATTCAACACTTGTCGCCAATTTTCCACAATGAAGGATTCTTCTTGCTAGGGTGCATATGAGATGATTTGAAGATTCTCTCCTTGCCTTAGTTGAATTTCCATGTCCTGAGTGCCTGGGCGCATATTCAAGTTGGAGGAGGAATTCTTCCAACACTTAACCATATTCTTGAGTTTCCATGATTTCCTAAATGCTTGGGAGCACTTGGAGCTTGGGGAAGGAATTTTCCCATAGTAAGATTTCGAGTTTCCATGCTATCTTGAGACTTGGGCACATATGGGGCCTAGAGGAAGATTTTTTAGCACAAAGGCAATCCTCCTTGTCTTGGAATTTGTGCCAAAGGAGACATTCCTAGCGCACTTCGGGTTGGAGGAGGAATTTTGAACAAAGGATGAATCCTCCTCTTGGGATTTGCGTCCAAGGAAAGTTCTTTGATGTGCTCACGCCTTGAAGTAAGATTTCCAAACTTGGGATCATTTCCTTGCTTCATTTGTCTTTCCGGATGTAATGTCCCCAAGTAAGTTTAACCATTTAAGACATCATAATTCCAACATTCTCAAAGCAAATAGAAATAGAAATAGAAATTAACATCATGATGGAGTTCAACTTAAAAACCTTACTACCAATGTAAGTTTGGAGAGGATTATGATCTTGAATAGGACGCTTTGATACCTCAGCATGACGACTCCCTCAGGGTTTTTGGATCCAAGCCCAGGCCTAATTTTGGGACGACACCCTCAAGGTCTTGCATGGGTTGCTGATCTCTACCCATCTTGGGATAGACGCCCAATGGTTTTACACAGGCCTTTCCCTATTCATTCATACAACCTTCTGACTACATTCATATTAAGGATTAACAATTTGTTTATGTCTTGTTTAATTTTTCTAACTTGTTCATTTGCTAGTTACAGATAAGAGTTTGTATGATAAAGAATAAATAGTTTTGGATTCTGTAATGTCCCTACTAAGGTTTGGTCTATTTTAACCATAATTAATCTATTTCAAAGTACTCATGACCTAAACTAACTTAACTTGACATAATAAGAGTCAAGTCTATTGTAACGTGAATCAAATCTGTGATATTCTATCTTTCTTTAGTCTATCAAGTACTTGCCAATTTATCATACAAGTTAATTAAACTTATTTTGATTCATTTGTAAATCATTTATTTATTTATTAATTACTAATTGTATGAGTTATTCTGCATTACTGCAGAGCAGTTTCTAAAGATATTATATTGATTATAATTATTATATTAATATCTATTATTATATCAATACCTATCTTTATAACCCTTATATTATTCCTTATTCTGATTTGAACACATATACCAATAAATACATTATATTATATTATAAATCATATATATATTTATTAGTACCTATTTATTAATTTACCAATTATTAATACATTTGCTAATTACAAATCACTAATACCACTACTGCCTAAAAACATAAAAGGTTAGTATAATGATGGCTGAAAAAGGCAGACAGATCTGACATGCGTCAGATCTGGTCTGCCACTATATATTAAATATGACAGTCATACTTATTGTAGTTTACATTAATATTACTATTAAAGTCTGCATAAACATTATCAGGCTTCATATATAAGCATACGTATTAAGCCATCCTCATGCATACCCCCGATAACAAGAATGTTTGCTGCCTATGGCTTGCCTAATAGTTCCGATTCTCCTCTCCTATGTGCCCCCCCTTTCTAAATATGACTGTCATACTTATTGTAGTTTACATTAATATTACTATTAAAGTCTGCGTAAACATTATCAGGCTTCATATATAAGCATACGTATTAAGCCATCCTCATGCATACCCCCGATAACAAGAATGTTTACTGCCTATGGCTTGCCTAATAGTTCCGATTCCCCTCTCCTATGTGCCCCCCCTTTCTAACTGATTTCATTTCCCTTATATATCCTTTACGTACCCATTCAAGAAAGAGTTGCATACTTTTCCAACCCAAAGGTTGTGATAATAATCACATCTTCTATTTAAACTGACTCAAAACAATCGGTTAAGTCAAGTTTACTAACAGTTTTGATTAATATCATTAGTATCAATAATAAAGCCTTTTTACTTCACGATCATAACATCATTACTACCGATGCTAGTAAAGCCTTTTCTCTTCACGATTTTAATAAGTAATTCAATAACACTTTCTTATTGCCCAGATATACTCTTAAGACAATATATTCAATCCTTCGTAATTTGGTTTAAACAAAACTGTGACTGGTGATGATCACGTGCACATACCATTTCATGTCTTTGTTTTGGGCTGTAAAACTTACTTCACGTCTTTAATGTTTCTGTGATCAGAAATAAGTGAGAGTATTAAATATTTTAATCTTTAATTAATTTTTGTTCTCATATAAATGTAATAACCTTTCAATACTGGATTGTCTTTTCGACTTCCGATGAGGACACAAATGTGGTGGTTGTTCAGCTTCTTTGAAAGCCTTATAAATAAGCCCAATTTGAATCCAATTGCAAGGAGTTGGAAAGTTATGGAGTTACAGAGTTATAGGCATACACTCCTTCACAAGATTGCCTAAATTGTACAGGCTCAGGCATACAACTCTCTTTTATAGAGTTTACCCAAATTGGATACATTCCAGGCATACAACTCTCTTTTACAGAGTTTGCCCAAATGGGATAAATTCAAGGGCACACAACTCTCTTTCACAGAGTTTGCCAAAAATTGTATGGTTCTTACATATTTTCAATGAAATGAAATTTTATATGATTTGTTATGTGTTTACAATACCACAAATTCTGCTTTGGGTATTGTCCTCTGAATTGACAAAATAATTCAGATCAGTGGTATCAGAGCCATTTTCGATCGCTGCAGGTGCATCTACAGCCAATGAGCCGCTGCCCATACTATGCCAAACTCTTCCTTGTCTTCGTCTTCAGCAGAAGGAAACGAGGAAGCTACTGCAGCATCTACCAAGGAACCAGTACCTGCTACGCCTCAAGCTGACCAAGCTCCTGCTGCTACAGCAGATCAGGAAGAAGCGATTATTCTCTCGAGAGTCTCACTAGCACTTTCAAGTTACATGGCAGAATTTTATTTGGAAGATGATCGAGCAATGGGGCCCATTGCCTTTCAAGAAGGGAGTAATGATCAGAAATAAGTGATAGTATTAAATATTTTAATCTTTAATTAATTTTTGTCCTCATATAAATGTAATAACCTTTCAATACTAGATTGTCTTTTCGACTTCCGATGAGGACACAAATGTGGTGGTTGTTCAGCTTCTTTGAAAGCCTTATAAATAAGGCCAATTCGAAGCCAATTGCAAGGAGTTGGAGAGTTATGGAGTTACAGAGTTATAGGCATACGCTCCTTCACAAGATTGCCTAAATTGTACAGGCTCAGGCATACAACTCTCTTTTACAGAGTTTGCCCAAATGGGATAAATTCAAGGGCACACAACTCTCTTTCACAGAGTTTGCCAAAAATTGTATGGTTCTTACATATTTTCAATGAAATGAAATTTTATATGATTTGTTATGTGTTTACAATACCACAAATTCTGCTTTGGGTATTGTCCTCTGAATTGACAAAATAATTCAGATCATTCTGCAACTTACTCGAATTTGAATTCATTCTAGAGGAATTATTTCTTTAATGGAAACTAAATATAGTTCATACGAACTGTTGAATATCTTTTCCATCATAGAGCACTATCATAGTTGTAAGATAAGTTTAGAGATTTCTCCTTGATTTCTATTTTGAATTGTTGTACACTAATTTTTATGTAATATTCTTTTATAATATTTTCGAGTGATTATAATATAATATTAATTTATTTGATTTGAATATTTCAAGAATATTATTATTATTAATTAAATTATTATTATTTAAATAATAATTAAGTTTCAAATAATCATTCTTTGGTAATTATTATATTAATTAATAATTATTATTATTCCATTTATGATATATATAATGATCAAGGAGGGGACATGACACCGGATTTGGAACTACATGTCTTGGTTCTTTCTGCAATCAATGTTCACCTATTGTAAAGGACACACTTTCCAAAAATACACATACTAAAAATACTAAGTTCTTCAGAACTCAAAATTAGCGCAAATGGGGACATAGTGAAACTTACTAAAATAGACACTACTAAAAATAGTAAGTTTGTTTAAACTCAAAATTAGGCCAATTATGGCCATAGTGTAACTTACTAAAAATAGTAAGTTCATGAAAAACACTCAAATTTCACTGGAAGGCCCTTTGAAAGATTTTCTTTTCTACACTTAGCCAAATTTCACTATGCTCAAGATTACCGACTTCCTTTCTAAGTCTGCAAGACAGAAACCCTAAAATAGAAAATGCTTGCTTCCGGACAGCATAAATCATCACAACTCATCCAAACACCTAGGGATATGAGGAAATCATTGCTAGACTACCCAAAAACCCACAAACAAAAGACCAAGTGAACAAAAATGGTAGGGGGTTCCCATTTGCTATGGAGTGATGTGTGAAAAGGTCACAACAGGACTTCTATTTATTTTGTTAGGATGAGTGAAAGGGTCACAACATGACTTCTATTTATTTTGTTAGGGGTTGGTTATGAGACCTAGAAGTGTGTAGAAGGAAAATTTGTTTTTTTGTTTTAAGGTGAAGATTTCTAGCTGTAGATCATCAGTTCACAATGATTTTGTGTTTTGTATTAAATTATATGAATATTGTACTATGGTGTAAATTATCTCCAAGCTACACTATAATAGCTTTTGAATGGAATAATCAAGGGTTGCTGAAATTCTTCCTACACGTTTGTTGTAGTGAGCTATTTTTTGTGATTACCTTTTGCCTAAGGGATAGAGTAAATGCTTTCAAAAAGATGATGAAGTTGTTATGGGTTCAGAGGGATTACTAAGCATGATTGCATTGTAAGCTTTAGAGATCTTATAATCATAAGGCGGTAATAATATAGCAAAATATCTTCAAAACATGTTTAGCATTGTGGCATAAGATGCATGATATATGACTTTTGTACCCCTAGGATAGACATCAACTTTGTCTTGGTGTGTTCCAATTTTAGAAACCACCAAAACCTTAAAATCAAAATACCTTCACTTTCTGCATTTTTGTTTTAGTTTTTTTTTTCCTACTACACTTCATACCAGATGTGAATAAGAACAAGGGATGTACTAGTAATAACTATAGCCATACGAACCCTTGTTATTTTGTATGAAGTTTATCTATTGGACTCTATATTGTAACCTTGAGTTGTATTCTACATCCAATGCAATTAGAGAAATCCACCTTGGTTTTGCAAAGCCTAAAGTGCAGGGGAGATGAGTGTGATCAATCTTCCGTTCATTGGCCACTGATCTAGGGTTCTTGATAATAGGACTTGGCTAATCCTTAGAGAAACCTAGGCAATCTGTTGGAAACACCAACATATGTCAATTTCAATGGACTCTCATGAAAGGTGATGATGTAAGTTCTATAATATTTAAGGTTGTATCAAAGCTTTTTAAGAATTTCTGTGTGAGAGCCCCAATAGATTCCCTTATTTACCAATCACAAAAAAATAATGTTTAGCCAACACTGATCTGTTAAGGATGTCTGAGATGGCTCACCAAAGACATCAGACAAAAACCTTAATAGAATATTAAAATATGTTAATTTTAGTATTAATGCTCATTCAGTGTATATTCTATTTTAGAAAGATCGTCTTCGATCTTCTCAGCAGTTTCTTTTAGAAACTTGCTATTCTTGTAAATAGCTTGTATTATTTATGAGCGTTTTGCTCATTCTGTTTATTCAATCAATTCTTTGAAATCCATTGCGTGTTTTCGCACTGTATTATGGTATCAGAGCTACAGGAATTTTTTTCGAAAATTTTTTAATCCTAATTTCCAATTAGTGGAAATTTTCGAAATTATTTTTTTGAAAGAAAAATATTTTTTTGGCTTCTGGGCGGGATCGTCGTTTTGGTTTGCGTCGTGTCTTACCGCGCGAGCTGCAGGATTGTCGCGTTTTTTCGCGACCTGTGTTCGTCCTCGGCTTCGTGGTTCGTGGTTTCCGGCGCTGCGACCTGCAATCTCTTCCCGCGACCTGCAACAGTGCCTGTGTTCGTGACCAGTTCGGCGACCAGCAACCCGCGAGCACTGTGATCTGCTCGCGTCGCGATCTGAACCCGTCTGCAGGCACCGTCATCTGTTCGTGTCTGCAGGCTTCGGCCTTTGTCACCTCCGCGGCGCCACCTGCAACCGTAATCTGTTTGTGTCTGCAGGCTTCGGCCTTTGTCATCTCCGTGGCGCCACCTGCAACTGTTTTTTCTACACTATCGCGTGGAAACGGACCTCTGCAAACTTCGATTGAAGTTTTTCCTTCCGTTTTTTATCGAAGTTCAGTTTTTCTTGCAGATTCGTGGTGGGTTTTTCGAAACCTAATCTGGGTTGTTGTTCAATTTTTCTGGGTGCCTCGATTTTTGTGCCTCGATTTTCGAGCCCGCGAATCTAGATTCTGACAGGAGAATCCTTCTGGGTTTTTTGCACGCTTTTCTGGGTTGTCCTTGGATTTTTCTGGGTCAGCCAGGAATTTTTCTTGGGAACCGTGCAAATGGCTTCTCTCACCAATCTGATGCTCGAAGGCAGTCAACGCTTTAATGGTCATAACTACAACATCTGGAAGCAGCGTATGTTGACCATTTTTGAATATAGGCGTCTTGACCAGCTTGTTTTGGGCAAAGAACTCAGTCCTGGTACACCTGGTGCAGATCAAGATAAGTTTGATGAACGCAATCGGGAGGCAGTCATGCTTCTCAAACTCTCAGTAACTGATGATCAGTTACCGCAGATTCCTTCTGGCAAGACAGCTTCTGACATCTGGAAGCATCTGAAGGAATTGCATGAGACATCCGACAAGAGCCGAGCATTCTTTCTGAAGAATCAGTTGTTCTCCATTATGATGGACGAACGTATGTCCTTACAGGAGCACCTCACGAGGATTAAGGACATTCGAGATCAACTCGAAGCTATTGGTCGGACTATGGAGGAAGAAGACATGGTTGTAATCACTTTAAAAAGTCTTCCGAAATCGTATGAACACTTCATTGAAACCCTCAATATTACTTCCACTAATGTTGATCTGAAGTTTTCAGACCTATGCACCAAACTTCTACAGCAGGATCGCTGGAAACAGCAATTTGGTAGTAGTACTACATCAGCCTCCTCGGAAAATGCCTTCACAGCTCAATCCTTTCAGAAGGATAAAGGCAAATTTCAGTCCTCTCAGTCTTCTCAGCAGAAAGGCTCTTCTCAGACACAGGATGGAGCTAAGAAGAAAAATGTGCAGTGCAATTACTGTCACAAGTACGGCCATATGAAGAAAGATTGCCGTCAGAGGCTCGCTTCTGAACAAAAGAAGCAGGGAGGGTCACACCAGAAGGCGCATGTTGCAGAACATTCCGAGCAGAAGGAGTCCGCCTTTTATGCTTTTATGGCTAAGAGGTCTTCAGATCATGCCAGGTCTTCTGCTTGGTACATCGATTCTGGTGCATCACGTCACTTTTCTCATCGGCGTGACTGGTTTACAGACTTCTCACCTTTCAGTGATTCCGTTGTATTTGGCGGAGGTGAGGAGTATACAGTTGTTGGCAGAGGCACTGTTCAGATACAGTCTGGTGGCAGGACTCTTCTTTTTCTGAATGTGTATTATGTTCCTGGAATGGAACTTAATCTGCTTTCTGTCAGCCAGATTATGAGGAATTCTCCTCAACTAGATGTGGTGTTCAGTGCTCACAAGTGCTCCATCATTGATCGGGAGACTCGTCTTACTGTTGCTGTTGGTCTAGAGGATCATGGCCTATATAGGCTCCTTGACACTGGTGATTCTCCTGAAGTGGCTCTGGCAGCTCGTGTTTCTCCTCTTAGCACTTTGTGGCATCAGCGATATGGACATCTCAACATTCAGTATCTCTCTCAGCTGTCTCGGGAGGGACTTGTTTCAGGGTTACCTGATATTCAGACTCAGCATCTTGGAGTATGCGGCGCCTGTCAAGCTGGCAAACAGCATCGAACTTCATTCCCACATGGAAAGTCTTGGCGCGCATCTAAGGTACTTCAATTACTTCATGCTGATATTTGTGGTCCTATGAATACATCTTCTGTTACTGGTTGCAAATATTTTTTGCTTATTGTAGATGATTTCAGTAGAAAGATGTGGGTGTACTTTCTTAAACATAAATCAGATGTATTTAGTATCTTTCAGAAGTTTAAGTCCTTTGTTGAAAAAGAGTCTGGACAAAGTATCATTACTCTTAGGACAGATAACGGGGGGGAATTTTGTTCTTCTGCATTCTCCAACTTCTGTGATACCCATGGCATCAAACGCCAGTTGACTACACCCTACACTCCTCAGCAAAACAGTGTTGTCGAGCGTCGCAATCGTACGGTTGTTGAGATGGCTCGTTCTATGTTACAACACAGGAGTGTTCCGAATAAGTATTGGGCTGAAGCAGTATTTACTGCTGTCTACCTTCTTAACCGTTCTCCTACTCAGGCTGTTAAGGGGAAGACTCCAGAAGAGGTTTGGTCTGGTCGGAAGCCTCAGATCAGCCACCTGAAGGTTTTTGGCTCTGTTGCCTATGTTTGGATTCCAGATGCTAAGCGCTCCAAGTTGGATTCCAAAAGCCAGAAACTTATGATGACAGGATACAGTGATCACCATAAGGCCTACAGACTGATAGATATAGACACTGAACGTCTTATCTTCAGTCGTGATGTTGTATTTGATGAAGACAGTGGATTTTTTCAGTCCCCTTCTTCTGAGCAGATTTCTGATGGTCAGCCTCACAGTGTTCTTATTCCATTAGGTTCGCCTGATGGGAGGGATGATGCAGAATCTATTTTCGATGATGCACTACCTGAGTTCCCTCCGGAGAATAATCCTCCTCTTGCTGCTCCTGTTCCTGATCCTGAGCCTCTTCCAGCTCCTCCAGATGTTAGCACTTCTACTCTCCGGCCTAAATGGTGGGCCAAGACTATTGGTGATCTCAGGGATACTGAGCTCATTGAGGGTAGAACCTCCCGTAATAAGAGCAAACAGCAGCATACAGTCAATTTTGCTCTCATGGCTAACATACACAGTGTTTTTGAACCTCAGACATATTCAGAGGCTAAAGGTATACCTGAGTGGGAACAGGCTATGGAAGCTGAGTTCCAGAGTCTTCAGAAGAATCACACTTGGGCCCTTTCTGATCTTCCTTCAGGGAAGAAGCCCATTAGCTGCAAATGGGTGTACAAAGTAAAATACAAAGCTGATGGAACCCTAGACAAGTATAAGGCTCGTCTTGTTGCTCGTGGGTTCTCACAGAAAGAAGGCATTGACTACGAGGAGACTTTTGCTCCTACAGCCAAAATGAGTACCATACGGCTCGTTCTTGCCTTAGCAGCCCAGTTCAGTTGGAAAGTCCATCAAATGGACGTAAAGAGTGCCTTTTTGAATGGTGACTTACAGGAAGAAGTCTACATGACGCAACCCCCAGGATTCAAGGTTGCTGGTCAAGAACAGAAGGTCTGTAGACTAGTCAAAGCACTCTATGGTCTGAAACAAGCTCCTCGGGCTTGGTACATGAAAATTGATAAGTACCTGACAGATCATGGCTTTCAGCGGAGTCCATCTGATGCAAACCTGTATATCAAGCATACTAGTAATGATATTCTGTTTGTAGTTGTCTATGTGGATGACTTAATCATTACTGGCAGTTCAGCACATTTGATCACTGGGATCAAACAGGATTTGTGCCGCACTTTTGATATGACAGATTTGGGACTTCTACATTACTGCTTAGGAGTTGAAGTTTGGCAGACTGAGACCAGTATCTTTCTCTCTCAGTCCAAGTATGCCAGAAGTCTTGTGGACAGGTTCAGAATGCAGGATTGCAAACCTGCCTCTACTCCTATGGAACCCGGGCTCAAACTTTCAGCTCAGTCATCCTCACCAGTTGTGGATGAATCTCTGTTCAGGCAACTAGTGGGCAGTCTCATCTATCTTACTGCTACTAGACCTGACATCAGTTTTGCAGTGAGCTACATTTCACGCTTCATGACAGCTCCCAAGGCTGATCATTGGTTAGCAGCGAAGCGTGTGCTGCGTTATGTGAGTGGCACTTCTGATTATGGACTTCTGTACACTCGGAGTTCTGATCCTATACTCAGTGGTTACACAGATTCTGACTGGGCAGGTTCGGTTGATGACCGTAAGTCTACAGCAGGGTATGTGTTTAGTTTGGGATCTGGTGCTGTCACATGGACTAGTAAGAAGCAGCAGGCAGTGGCTCTCTCCTCGACGGAAGCAGAGTATCGGGGAGCAGTTAAGGCATCTTGTGAGGCGGTTTGGCTTCGGCGAATGCTTGCGGATATGCATGTCTCCCAGGCAGGTCCTACTCCCTTGTTCTGTGATAATCAGGGAGTGCTCAAACTCGCCAAGAATCCAGTCTTCCATGAAAGAACCAAGCATGTGGAAACGCATTGTCACTATATTCGACAGCTGGTTGAAGACGGATCCATCCAGTTGCTGTATGTTCCTACCTCGGAGCAGCCAGCAGACATATTCACCAAGCCCCTTGGTCCTGATAAATTTGTAAAATTCAGGGGGTCTATAGGTGTAGTTAATAGATTGAGCATTAAGGGAGGGTAATAGAATATTAAAATATGTTAATTTTAGTATTAATGCTCATTCAGTGTATATTCTATTTTAGAAAGATCGTCTTCGATCTTCTCAGCAGTTTCTTTTAGAAACTTGCTATTCTTGTAAATAGCTTGTATTATTTATGAGCGTTTTGCTCATTCTGTTTATTCAATCAATTCTTTGAAATCCATTGCGTGTTTTCGCACTGTATTAAACCTAATGCACAGTTTGTGCAAAAGCTTCAAATAACTTGAGCAATTGCCAAAACCTTCAATCATGCTATATTAAGATTGATAATAATATTAGTGAATTGAGGTGAAGCACTTAAGTAGCTTATTCTACTTCTTTAAGTAATCATTTACTATAATTTGACTGTTATGAATCATCGAGTTATTATTATTTTATCAAATATCTAAGCATGTCACAAGGTGATGGACTATAATACAAAGCTTGTGCTAGACTTGACTTAGTAGGATTTACCAAAAAATGTATGGTCAACCTTTTTAGAACTTCACTTGGAAAATGGCTCTTTTCTTTTTCTTCATTTGATCAATTATACGCTTCTTATCGATGATGAAGTTCTGATATGACATCCTTAAATTATGAAAAACTAATAACATGTAAAATCAACGCATTGAAATCTCATCATCTAAGTTAAACAAAATGCTTCTGTAGTGCTGCAAATGGAATTGAAGATGCTGAGGTTAATTTACAATTACCTGTCATTTAAATTCAAAAGTGAAAATCAAAATGTCCAATGAATTTAAAACTAGCATAAGCAAAAGCTTAGGAACTACATTGCATTCAACACACACCTTCGAAGAGAACTATTGGAATTTGGGATAACAACGTCAGAATATTCATCCAATGCACTCTCCAGCACTGAGGGGTCATTTGTAACCAGTGTTCCTAACCGCTCTTCAATCGAACTAATTCTCTGTCGGCTTAACAACAAATGAAACAAGAAAAAATGAATACAAACAAACTGAAAAGTAAATATACAGCACAATATTTTTTATCAAGTTAGCAAAGAAACATACAGTGCTCATGGAGAAGTGTGTTGCAAGACCAGCAACAACCATTTCTGCTCCATTCAATCGTTCCCCGGTTAATGCCAAGTACTCCCCTACATTACAAAGTTAAATTGATAAAAGCTAAGCTCCTGACCATTAGACAGGCATATAAAGGAAGCTGCTCATGAAGCTATAGGTTTTATGTACAAAAAGCATGAAATGCAAAGAAGCTCAACACTGCAAACAAAGTTATAGGTGAAGAGACCTATACAAATATAAGTGAAGAGCAAGTAACTCACTCACTCATACTAGGTGTCAAGTTCCTGCATATGACGGCTATGTACAGAAGGGTTACAAACTCCAATATTCTCGTGGGAATCAACAAGGCGATGCACTTAATATAACTACCATATTTCCTAACTATGTTGAGTGAGGAAAAAATTGTTTAGTAGAAAATATTACATGAAATCTTATTATATTTTCTTTCTAAGGAAACTTACAAAATCATAAAATGATAATAATCCTATATATTAACTTTATGACATTTGATAATTACCCAAATAAAGGGTACATTCTGATACAGGTAATATAGGTATAAGTAAAGCATATACAAGTGAGAAGCATCAAAATATTCAGTAGTAAGATTTATTAATCCTCCGTGTAATGGTAAATAATAAATATAGAATATTCAGTAGTGAAATAAATTATTCATCCATGTAATGGTAAATACATGAAGGTTGCTTGATTCGCAAATGATAATTGCGGAGGGAAAATACCAAGTAGTTAAACTGCTCTACAACAAATAGCAACGGCATGGATGACAAATAAAAGCTGAAATTCAAGTTACGAAAATAGTTTCCATCTGGAATCTATCATAAAAAATGGTTGCAAGTTTTGCACTTTTCAAGCTATTGCTTTCCACAGTATAAGAAACCAGTGCTATCTTTAACAAAATGATACGCAATTCCAAACCAAAAAAATAAAAGCATGTGCAGAAAAAGTTTGCGAAAGATTATGGTTCTTCAAACTATTGATTCTATGTTTTAATAGAATTTTAACACAATCATATCAGCTGTAATGTGATTCTAGATCACACTATATTTGGAAAGATATGTTACACAACTTTCCAAAAGGTAGATCATGGGAGGGACAAGCATGTATCAGGGAGGTCAAATACGCTCAAAATGTCAAGACAGTGGCAGAAGATGTATCAGGGAGCCCACCTCAAATCTATAAAAGAACAAAATAAAGTAAATTTCCAAAAGTGTATACATTAATTTTATCTTTTAACTAAAAATAATTACTAGCACACACAATAAAAGCACTAATCAACATTAGCCTTTTATCCAATAACTGATTGCAAATTCTAGAGAATGTTTTTCAGAGTTCCCATGGCCACTTCCATTCACAACAGATGAATGATGTATTTGGGTTGGGGGATGTCTTGGAGCTCAATATAGATCACTTTAATTAAGAAAACAAATAGGGGGGCATCTTGAAATGCATTGGAGGATATTCCAACATCCCACGGGGACATTCAGGTTTCCAAAGGGGATTTCCACTCATCCAGTTATAAGTCTACTTTTGGTTATTTTATGTACAATATTTTATTTTTGGGTCTCAGATGATTGATGAATCAAATTCTGGTTCTGGTCATAGATCCCGAACTCATAAATATATATTTCTAAGTCCAAATTTTCACAATCATTGTCTCTAGAATTGTTAAATTTGTAATTAATTATTAAAAATTATATGTAAAAAAGACAATAAACATTGGGAAAGATATATAGCCAAAAGTTGAGAGTACACCTACCAATTTTGTTAATGTTGTGTAGCTTCGGTCAGATAATTCTGATCATCAAAATCAAATGCTTAAGTGGCCAATTGACCTTAAGCATTTGATAGTTGCTTTATCCTTGCAAGTTATGTTAAATTAGCTTATATGTATTGTCACTGAAGTATTTATAATTGATGATTGGATTTAATACTCATTAATATATGTATCTATATATCTATACATACAATAATGTTTGTGATTTACATTATTGATATATATGTATATATAATATATACATACATTTTTGTAATAAAGAAAAAGCTGATTATTAAATATGTTTATTAAAACCAATAATCGATATAATCGACTTGTTACATTTAATCGCTTGACAAACGTTAGTCGACTTAAAGTTGAGTTGGTTAATTATACCATCTTGCATCTTAGCATATTGTCTTTAATGTTTATCGGTCTGACCCTCACGGGTTTGTGGAGACATGTCTCTACGGTAGAGACATGTCTCTACGTGGATGCTATTCCACGTAGAGCCTCCACACCATTGTATATACGGTGTATAGCTGCGGTTAAGGGGCAATATAGAAATCGGAAATATTGAACCAGCCGGCCTACACAAAAAACAAACATTGCTGTTACATATTCATTGAAATACAAATCATAAATTCTGATTGTTGTTTCTTACTTGCTTATATTCAAAAGAGATCAAATCAATATATGATAAAAGAAGTACTTTGATAAATAAAATAACCCTTAGCATTCTCATATCTGATAAAATTAACATGGTATCAGAGCCAGTCTAAGGAAGATCATGTCAGATTTAAATCAAGAATAGGAATTATATTGAAATTACATATAAACTCCCCTATCTCTTACTTACCTCAAAATGGCAAATGGGGTTGAATTTGAGGACCGCCTTGAAGGGCATCAAATTTCGTTTCACGGAAATTTAGAATCATGAGTACACTAAGAGAACAGGAATTAGAAACCCTCGTGCACAAAGATTCATCCATGCCAGAAGATGAAGATGAGCAAAGACTATGGATTAAAAACAATAACAAAACTATGAAGATATTGGTAGATGCAGTGAAAGATCACATAGTGCCTATCATCTCCAAATTGGATACAGCAAGCAAAATGTTTTCAACATTGGAAAACATGTATGAAATTAACAACACCAGCAAGGTACTATCCTTAAAACAAAAACTTCATCATATAAAGATACATAAGGGTGAATCTATCACCTCATATTTCATGAGAATTACAGAATTAAAAGACCAACTCTCTACAATTGGTCATATCGCAGATAGTAAGGAGCTAACCCTGTTAGCACTAAATGGACTACCAGGATCATGGGAAGGATTCATACAAGGAATCAGTGCTCATGCCGAGCTACCTGATTTTGATAGATTAAAGATTGATTACATCCCGGAGGAAACAACACTTATTGTAAGGGGAGATAATCAAACCACTTCAAATGAAGACATTTGTGTTCTAAATTCTTCCTCACACAAAAAGGGAAAGAAAAGAAATTTTAAAGGGAAGAAGGACAAAGAACCTAAAGGAAATAAAGGAAAATACTCTCACAAAAGGAAACGAGATATGACCAAAGTCCAATGTTTTAGATGTGATGAATATGGACACTATGCCATTAAGTGCCCAGACAGATTAAAGACTCAAGTCTCCATTGCAGAAGTTGGAAGATCAAGGGAAGACGAAAAATCAGAAAAGCTTGTATTCTACTCTACCCTTTCAAGTCAAGTTTCAACAAACCCTAATACTTGGGTAATTGACAATGGAGCATCCAGGCATATTACTGGATTCAAAGAACATCTTGATGACTTAAAAGAAAATTCAAATGAAGATGTAACCATTGGGGATGATTCAAGCTACCCTGTGAAAGGGATTGGGACCTGCACCATAAATCTGAAATCAGGGATTACTCTTCAACTCTCAGGAGTACTAAATGCTAAGTCACCGTATTCGGCGAATTTCTGCCTTCAGGTTCGAAATTCGCCGAACTTCAAAAGATCACATAAATTCGGATGAAATTCGTACGGAGGGAATAGATGACGTGTTTTCCGAAATTATTTTTTTTGTGTCATGCTTTTTAGGGTTTCGTCTTTTTTTTTAATAAATATGGCCTGAAACTTGATGCAACACGCATCTCAATCACTCGATCTGGTTTTTCGCCAAATCACTGCCTCTGTCAATCCGTCAAAGCCGCAGGGTTCACACAGTCAGCCCTTCCAAGCCGGAGACGCCGCCCTTCGCCCTTCGAAGCCGTAGCACGCCGCCGCAGCCGCCGCAGCACACCACCCTTCGCCGCTGAAGCACACCGCCCTTCGAAGCCACAACACGCAGCCACAGCATGCCACCCTTCGAATGCTCCCTGCCTTCCGTCACTTCATCCTCGAAGAGCCGACTTGCCCAGGTAGGCTTCGGCTTCATCTATGAATTTTTATTTTTTTTTAAATTTAGGTTTTATTAATACAAATTATTGTTTTACAATGTATTATCATTATGTAATACTAAATTGTTTATTTTTTAGTTATTTTTTAAAAATTTAAAACAATATATATTGTTTCATATTATAATTTATATTAATGATTTTTTATTATATTATTTATTATTATGTAGGCGTTTGTTTCAGATCTTTTAAATTTTTAAAAATTTATTTTTAGGTTTTATTAAGACATAAATTATTGTTATACAATGTAATATTAGATTGTTTATTTTTTAGTTTTTTATTAAAACAAAATATTTTATTTAATATTATATTAATGGTTTTTTATTAAATTGTTTATTATTATATTTTTTAGTTTTAGTCTTTTAATTGTTTTATAAAGTTAAAATAAAAAATTAATACATTTTTATAATATTGTTTAAAAAATTGTAGTGTACTATTTTATTTTGTAACCAAAAATAAAAATTAGTATTTGTTTATTTTTTGTTAAAATATAAATATATTAATAAATGTTTATGTTAAAATTTAATATTTTTATTTTGAAAATATGAAATAAATGTAGTGTTTATTTTGTTTTTTAATTTAAAATAAAAAAATGTATTAAATTTTTGTTTTTATGTTTATTAATAAAGAATGTATTATTTATTTTGTTTTTAGAGTTAAAAATGTAAATTTCATATATATTGCATTTTAATGTTTTTAAAATAAAATGCAGTAAATGATTTAAATATTAAATATTATTTTTTTATTGACTCGTGCAGATCATAATTAAATGGCTCCAAAAAAATCAGAATCCGAAGCATGGAAACATGTGGCTCGAAATGGTGTTCATCTCGTTTGTAACAGGTGTAAGAAAAAATTTACTGGAAGTAAAACAAGGGCAAGAGACCACTTGCTTGGTCTTACTGCAGGTACAGGTGGAGGTGTTGAAGCATGTCCAGACATGCCTGACAATCTAAGAGTTGTTTTAGAGAGAGAACAATCCTCTTCAATTGTAGGAATGATGAAGAAGACACCAAAAAAACAAAGAATTGAAGAGGATGTGTCCAAGTTCACCTCTACTATGTCTTCTTCCACTTTTTCGAAGGCCACAGGTGCATCAAAAGAAAATCGAACATTGAACAGCTTTTGGAAACCAGTAGAAAAACAACAAGTGGATGATGCATTAGCTGATTTGTTCTATACAAGTGCCACCCCATTCAATGTGGCAAGAAACCCTCATTTTTGTAATGCAATCCAGAAAGTTGCAGAGTTTGGCAAAGGGTACACGCCTCCAAGTTCAAAGGCTTTCAGGACAACTCTTTTAGAGAGGTCAAAAGATAGAGTGACAACAAAATTAGCTGAGGTCAAACCCTCTTGGAAGGTAACAGGTTGCACTATCTTGAGTGATGGATGGTCAGATATATGTCAAAGGCCATTGATTAATGTTTTGGTAGCTTCCCTTGAAGGTGTTGTGTTTTTGAAAGTGATTGACACCATGAACCATAAGAAAACTTCAGAGTATATTTTTCAGATATTAGAGGAAGCCATTCTTGAAGGAGGGGCAGAAAATGTGGTTCAGGTGGTCACTGATAGTGCAGCAAATTGTGTGGGAGCTGGGAGGCTGATTGTAGAGAAATATCCACAAATATATTGGAGCCCATGTGCAGCCCATTGTCTAGATTTGTTGCTTCATGACTTGGCCAAATTCCCATGGATACATGAAGCAATTCATCGAGGAAGAGCAATTGCAAATTTTATTAGAAATCATCGCCTCACATTGAGCTTGTACAGGCAACATGCAACCAGGGAGTTGTTGAGGCCTTGTGACACAAGGTTTGCTTCATTTTATATCACTTTGAAAAGAGTGATTAAAGAGAAAGCAGCTTTGAGATCAGTGATCTATTCCAATGAGTGGAAAAGTTCAGTGCTTTCTAAAAGTGCCAAGGGAAAGAACATAGAGCAAATCATTTTAAACACTAGTTTTTGGGAAAGTGGAGCAAAGGTTTTGAATATATGTGGGCCAATTGTTGATGTTCTTCGCATGGTGGATTGTGACACTCCTTGCCTTGGCATGCTTTATGAAAACATGGACCGTTGTAATGAATCTATTCAGAGAGCACTCAATAATGTAGAAGCAGAGTAAATGGAGATATGGCAGATAGTTGATGCCACATGGAAAATGATGCACACACCTTTACATGCAGCAACTTGCTATTTGGAGCCTAAGTTATTTCATATTGATAGACAAAGTGATTCTGAAATTATGTCAGGGCTTTATGAAGCCATTAGCAAGTTTGAACAAAATCAAACAACTTCAACTCTAATTAGAGACCAGTGCTGGAAATACAAGAGAGGAGAAGGATTGTTTGGAATAGAAGCAGCCCAAGAAGATATGTTGCGAGCTGAGGTTTCTGCGTATAGATGGTGGATGAGCTATGGAGCACATACTCCTAAACTACAGCGCTTTGCCATTCGAATTTTGAGTCAGGGAGCAAGTTCATCAGCTTGTGAGAGGAATTGGAGTTGCTTTGACCACATCCATTCCAAAAAGAGGAATAAGTTGCTGTCCGGAAAGCTGGGAGATCTTGTCTACATTCGCAGCAATCTAAAATTGTTCATGAACAGATCAGCAAATGATTCCACATCTTCTTCACAACAACAAATTTCAGAAGACATAGCAGCCGGAGTTGAAGATGAGCCTGACTTTTTGGATGATGAATTGGGCAGTGATACCGATGATGATGCTACAGCAGCTCAGCCATGTGCTCTTGATGACTTGGAACTTTTTTGACGTTCTATAATCTTGTCTTTTGATTGTACCTTTTTGACTAAAAGACTTCTTCACACTCTTGATGACTTGTAGCCTTTTTGAAGTTCTTAAGTCTCGACTTTTGATTGTATCTTTTTGACAAAAAACATATCAGCAATCGTGATTATTGTGATTTCAAATGTTTCTTATGGTATCTGAATGTTGCATCTTAGCTCATTGTATCTAAATGTTGCATCTTAAACTATTTGATAAGTTATTTGAAATACTACTTATATTTTTTTTAAAACTAAAAATTATATAAGGCGAATTTAATGCCGATTTTTTTTTCCTAATTTTTTTGCCCTTGCTGAACTTCATGCGAATTTCATGGTTGCCGAATTCGAATGCGGTGACTTAGACTATATGTACCAGGGATAAAAAGAAATCTAGTCTCCATTTAAGCACTTGAAAACAAGGGTTATAGAGTCACCTTCATGGAAGGAAAAGTCTTGGCTTGGCCAAAGAATTCAACCATAAAGAAAGCCTACACAATTGGAGTAAGGCACAGATGTCTTTATAAACTATGCACGTCTCTCCCTCAAGCTTTGTTACATGAATCACTAGACTCAAATGAAATCTGGCACAGGAGGTTAAGGCATCTACATTTCCGAGCTCTTCCCACAATTGAAAAGTTGGTGATTGGTCTACCCAAATTAAAACAAAATCATGAAGGTACGTGCAAAGGATGTGCTCTTGGAAAGAACACAAAAGGTATCTTTCACTCCAGCATTAGCAAAACTACAAATATATTAGAAATTGTTCATTCTGATTTATGTGGACCAATATCTGTAACCTCCTTAGGAGGATTTTATATTACATTATTTTTGTTGATGACTATTCTAGGAAGACATGAATCTATTTCCTAAAATGTAAAGGGTCAGAATAAATAGGAAAAATAGGTCTATTGTAGAAGCTGCTAGAGCCACGATGTATGACCAAAATTTAAACACCTTCTTCTGGGCAGAAGCATCTAGCATTGTTGTATACATTCAAAACAAGAGCCCTCACTCTCTCCTAGATAATAAAACCCCGGAAGAAGCCTTCTCTAGAGTTAAGTCTGACATAAGCCATCTAAGAATCTTTGGTTGTCTTGTATATATTGATAAACCAGAAGAAAAGAGGACCAAGCTAGATCCCTCAGGCAGAAAAGGCATTTTTGTAGGTTATAGTGAAACGTCCAAAGCTTACAGGATTTATATTCCAAGTCAAAAGCAAATTGAACTAAGTAGAGATGTGATATTTGAAAAAGATATTGCCTTCATGAAATCTAAAAGCTCTCGAGATTTAGAAGACCCTCATCCTCCTCAAAACATGGAAGAAGATCCAGTTCCTGGGATTTAGAGGGAGACTCCAGAAACTATAAACAATGATGATAATGAGAATAACTCAGATCCTCAAAATCATGTCCCCCCTGAGAATCGTAAAAGGCCTCTTTGGGCCAGAAAAATGATTCAAGAAGCAAAAGACTATGCAGCACCTCCAGGGACATTCAGGGAAAGCAAAAGACCCCATAAGTTATCCAGCTATATTGCACTAATGAGTGAAATCATAAACTCAAAACCATCTAGCGTAAATGAAGCCTTAGAAAGACATGGTTGAAAGGAATGCTATGCAGCTAAAATATGTGAGTACAGGCAAGCAGATTGCAGACATTCTCGCCAAACCTTTGTCTAAAGCAAAGGCTGAGTACTTTCGTAAGAAACTTGGCGTGGTTGAAAATGTAAGTTAAATTGAGACTGTAATTTTTGATCTATTGTACTATTTCTTTTTTGTCATGTATGAAACTATATGACTATTTAATCTTTGTGTGACTTTGAAAGATGACGATTTTTCAAAGTTTCACTTATTTTGGTTAATATTGTAGAGTGACGACTTCAGAGTACTCTAACCTCACTATCATGAATAGATATCATGAGACTTGATATCTACAACTTTGTCATGATAGTTTGCATCTCTGCAGGCATTATGATTGATATCATGAGACTTGATATCTTGAGATATCATAATGATTGAGATGATCATAGCGAATATTATGAGACGTAATATTCATGGATAGGCCATGATTTATATCCCCATGATAGGTATCATGCGACTTGATACCAGTGCACATATCATGGATCTTGGATACACTTTGAGAACTATGACAAAATATCATGAGACATGATATCTGTGGTTATGTCATGATTCTTTGATATCACGAGAAGGTGATGTCATTTGTTTGGGATAGAATTAATCCTCCCTAGCTAAGAGGGAGTGTTAATGTTGTGTAGCTTCAGTCAAATAATTTTGATCGTCGAAATCAAATGCTTAAGTGGCCAATTGACCTTAAGCATTTGATAGTTGCTTTATCCTTGCAAGTTATGTTAAATTAGCTTATATGTATTGTCACTGAAGTATTTGTAATTGATGATTGGATTTAATACTCATAAATTAATATATATTACAAATGTATATATGTATCTATATATACAATAATGTTTGTGATTTACATTATTGATATATATGTATATATAATATATACATACATTTTTGTAATAAAGAAAAGCTGATTATTAAATATGTTTATTAAAACCAATAGTCGATATAATCAACTTGTTACATTTAATCACTTGAAAAACATTAGTCAACTTAAAGTCAAATGGTTAATTATATCATCTTGCATCTTAGCGTATTGTCTTTAATGTTTATCGGTCTAACCCTCACGGGTTCGTGGTAGAGACATGTCTCTACATGGATGCTATTCCACGTAGAGGCATGCCGCTACGTAGGCATGGCTCCACACCATTGTATATATGGTGTATAGCTGCGGTTAAGGGACAATATAGAAATCGGAAATATTGAACCAGCCGGCCTGCACAAAAAACGAACATTGCTGTTACATATTCATTGAAATACAAATCACAAATTCTGATTGCTGTTTCTTACTTGCTTATATTCAAAAGAGATCAAATCAACATATGATAAAAGAAGTACTTTGATAAATAAAATAACCCTTAGCATTCTCAAATCTGATAAAATTAACAAACTTGTGGGTTAACCCATCATGAACTGAATGCATTTATATAATGTTCCATTTTATTTTTAGATCCTAAACATCTGTGGCAATACCCTAAAACAGCTGCTCATACATGATTATGATTTTATGAGCGTTTTAGTGCTCCACATCCTTAGTTTTGTGGAATCTTAGTTGCTAATTTGAAATGCTTGTTAAATATCGATAAACTGGAAAACAATGGCTATCAATAATGCATCCATAGTTCCAAGTTTATCTTGCCTAAGCTTATAGCTAATGTCATAGTTCAAAATCTCAGATTTGGACTAAACTTGGCAAGCCTAAATTTTGAATCAGACTGAAGATGTAATGTCCCCTTTTGGGAGGACACTAAATTTTGCCCAATATACTTGTAGAATTATTGCAGGTTGTCTATTTTCAGTCTATTGTGCTAATTTGGACAGATTTAGTTTGATGTTGTTTCCCTCTTTAAATGCACAAGTCTGTTGTTTATATCAATCTGATCTGCTGCCTATACTCAGATATGTGTGTGTGTGTGTGTATGAAAAATCCTTTCTATTCCATCAAATCTGATTCTCTGGTTATTGATTTAATATTTCCTCTTCTTTTCCTTCAATGCCTGCTTTATTACTATTCGCAGATTTGTATTTGTGTTCTGATCTCTTTGATAAATGTTCATATCATTCTTCCAGATTCTCTTATAATTCTGACTTAGGTCTGCTTCTAAATCTGCTTCTAATGCTTCATATATTTTTTTCTATTCCACGGATCTCAAATGAAAACTTCTCCACTTTATATCCTCCAATGTGAGGGAGAGTCACACCTCTTCATCATGTATGCCCTTTGGCAAGAGGCGCACCCTTCACCCTTAGCACCCTTTAAAAGAGTGTGACTCTTTATTATTTCTGTCCTTTGAAAGGGACACAGACTTTCACAATCAGTTCTGCACTTCTTATTTAAACCAAATCTGCACTTTTGATTCCCAAATTATCCCCCTCAAATGAGGTTATCTTCTCCCTTTTATATCTCATGTTTGAGGGAGTCACAACTTTTCATTTCATGTCTTTTGACCATTCATTAACTTAATTAAATTTTAATTATATTTAACTATATTATTTTATATTTTAATTTAAATTATATTTTTATTCTTTTGTATTTTAATATTATTATCATTATTTATTATTAAATTATATTTCAAAGTGGGGGCATTACACAAGACTTGGCAAGCCTAAATTTTGAATCAGACTCAAGACTCGGCAAAAACCAAGCGATAATTTTTAAAAATACATGAATTTGTAAAAGGAACTTTAAAAGCATGCAAAAAACTGAATTTAGAGAACTCATAAGTAGTTTTTCCTTCATTATAGACCAAAAAAGGAGTATAATGAACATCATAGTGTCATAACTATAAATTACAAATTTGTATAAATACTTCACAAACTTCTCCAACTAAAGCTTCTCAGTGGCTGTGTGGATGCCCTCAAATCAGATGGTAATGATTTCTATTGAGGAACAATATCATTCTCAAGCATATCATGATCACAACGATTATTAGTCAGCTATGTTATGTGATGTTGTTTAATAGTTCGCAGCGAGTAGTTGTGTTTGGCAGTTCCTAGCAATTGGTAATCTTAACCAACTGGGGGATAGTATTTATGTACTCATTTTGTTGTGTCGGAGACCAGTTCATTATTGTACACACTGCATACTGAAATGAATGAACTATCTTTTTTAAACTCTATGTACTTGGTATTGTCATATTCTAATAGTCTATGTTCTGTAAGTGATATTTTTGTTTACTCTGTATGTCAAATAAAATTACCCTGCGGGAGTAAACACCCTCCTACTGCATTCACCTATGCTGCTACATTTACTGCCCATTATGTTGCTTCCCTCTCAACACTAGTGATCTCATCCACAGAAAACATGGGCTCCACATACTTGGCAATCCAATTTGAACATAAATTGACGTCATCCAATCGATTCAAGTGTCTCCTTTCCCTCCACCTTTTTGACACGCACAGTTTCTATTGTACAAATATGAGGTCATTTGGGCACTTTTGAGTTGACCTACTGTGCTGCTTCATGGAAGCAGCCTCAAATATGTTCCAATTGAGCTGGATACATCTTTTACAATGAACAAATCTCATCTTCTAAATAGGAAACCAAAACCATCTAAACAAGCAAATTGTGCGAGATACATCATTAAAACAAGAAGCCACTCTGATCAAGAGTGTCATACTCAGAAAACACAACATAAACAAGTAAAAAAGGACTCTAAATTCAAACCCTTATTTAGGATCATTGACTGCAATCTAAGTATTGCAATGGCCCACACACAAGCTACACCAATACCACATGCCAATAAGAATGCCCATTCCATTTGAAAATGTGGTTGCAAGGGCAACCTCTGCATTTTCTGATTTATGGAAATGGCATCTTTGAAGAAACCATGAATTGGCAGAATTTGTGAACCATGCCTCCCACTCAACCCTACAAATTGAGATGGTTCAATTACTGCAACACCAAGGTATAGATATAACCTAAGTCACCAGGTTCGAATTCGAATTCGAAGTTCGACAACTTTGAAATTCGAATGAAGTTTGATGAGGGAAAAATTCAAAATGTATAA
Organism: Cryptomeria japonica; assembly: GCF_030272615.1. NCBI lineage: Eukaryota > Viridiplantae > Streptophyta > Pinopsida > Cupressales > Cupressaceae > Cryptomeria > Cryptomeria japonica. The sequence continues at coordinate 725,753,513 of NC_081409.1, forward strand.
AATTCGAATTAAATTCACCATATGTAATTTTTAAATTGTTTTAATAAATATATGTAATATATCTAGAAAATTGCCTAAATAGTTTAACATTGATAAATAGATTTGAAATCGTTACAAAAAGATGACATATTTATAAAATATAAACCATAGGAAACATATGCTAGGGCACGAACAGCGGCAAAAACTGCAGGCTGCGACTATCACAGGTCCGCAACTACTTTTCCTGCAAGCCGCGACTCACGACAGACTGAAGATGTGTTTAAAAAATATTAACAAAAGAAGATGGCCAAAAATTATTAAAAAAAAATTAAATTAAATTCGAATTTCAACGATTTTTTTTTTTTTTTTTTTTAAGTTTGGCGAATTTCGAACTTCAAGGATGAAATTCGGCCGAACCTGGTGACTTAGGATATAACCCATCAATGACATATATCATCTTCGGCATATTCATTCAAAGATGAAATTATCTATGGTGTAGCACCAATTGATATTTGTGATGATATCCCTGGGCATTTGTAAATGCATACTAGCATAGTCACTAGCATATATATACAGTCGTACATCAAAGTAACATCGTACCAATAAAAAATCAGATTAATAGGATTCCTAAAGCAGTTCTTCCCTCTAACCATGTCATGCCATGAATCTAAAGAGAATCGTGAACATTGAGGTATAGAAAAATACTATTTAATGACTTATATCATCTGTTATATATCCATTCAAAAATGAAATAACATGTGAGAGTCCCAATTGATATTTGTGATGTTATCCTTGGGCATTTGCACATTCATACTAGCTTAATCACTAGCATATATTTATAGCCATTTATCAAATTATCATTGTACCAACAGACAGACAGTAAGATATATAGGATTCCTAAAGTGGTTCCTCACTCTAACCATGTCATGCCACAAATCTACAGAGAATGGTGCCACGTAATGACGCATATTCTGCATTCATAATTCCAGTCTCTAACACAAAAACTAAAAGGGATAAAACAGATTATATTCTGCATATAATGCACCCACACACAATTGCGTTATATCATTATATCAAATCGTCAGGAAGGCCAACTCATTCACCAAGCAAGATTGTTCACCAGGGGTCAGTTAGAATACAGGTTTTTGCATTGCTTCCTAGACTTACTGCATTGAGGTTATTGCTTTTCAAGAAAAGGAAAATGATCTGAGCACAAGCAACTTTGGGTTGGATTTACATTTTCTGAAGACAAGTCTGCAAGCACCTTAGGGTCAAGTTCACACCTTCAAGCATTTTAGGTTTGGGTTCACACCTCCTAGGATTGAATTTGTGCCTTTTGCAAATTCCAGTCGTCACATAGCATATCATTACCAACTTCATCTTGCATAACAATGTGAAATAATAGGTAACACAAACCATCGCATCAAGCTCCATATACACTAAAAGACAGATGTTTATCAACATCAAAAAACTAATTATAAGTGACCAAACTTCATGACTTACATAACACTGCAAAACATTATGTAGCACACAGCACAAGAGTCCAGATTCACACAGTTCACTTTATATTTCAATCCAAGCTCAAGGAAGTTGAAGCAGTTGCAACACAAAACAGGTTCTTGTAACCATTTGTTTTTTGTGACATGACATGTGCATATACTTTCATGATCTCCTCTTTAGCAACAACAAGAGGCAAGAAGATAGATGTAGAAAGTGGAAGATAGACAACCATACATCTCACTCAAGAATGTGACATGTACAAAACAAATAGATTAAAAAAAAATTGCTCCAATTCTATCATTCTCTGAATTTTTGCAACCATTTGTAACCATGTCATGTCACAAAAAACAGGTCCTTGTAACCATTTGTTTTTTGTGACATGACATGTGTCTATACTTTCATGATCTCCTCTTTAGCAACAACAAGAGGCAAGAACATAGATGTAGAAAGTGGAAGATAGACAACCATACATCTCACTCAAGAATGTGCCATGTACAAAACAAATAGATTAAAAAAAAATTGCTCCAATTCTATCATTCTCTGAATTTTTGCTCATCATTTATGAAATATTGCTTCCATGCATATCACATCTAGATTCTAATGCTATAGCGTGTTGTCCCATGAGTGTCTCCTAGAATCTAGATCACTGATACCTTTTAGATTTTATGTGGATGCATCAAGTGTCAACATGTAACAACATTATGCAAGGATCAGTCTTTTGATGAATTTGGTACCTGTTGGTGTATGTTTTATCATATACCGAACATTAGAATAAAGTATTGTTGATGTGTGTTTTATGCACATAACATTTCTACATGTCAGGTCTTGACGAGTGGGTAACTCAATGGTTGATGTGAATTGTTGTATTCACTTGGGGACTTAGGATATGGCAATGTAGCTCTTGACTTAGGATTTGTTCACTTGATGTGAATTGTTGTGTTCACTTGCGGAATAGATGTGAATTGTTGTGTTCACTTGCGGAATAGATGTGCTGACAACTTAGGATATGGCAATGTAGCTCTTGACTTAATTCTAACAAGACTTATAAAAAAAGTGACAAAAGGGATAGGGTTCAGGGAAATCTATTCTAAGCCTAGGAATGTAGGAAATGATGAACAAATTTAGTGGAATCAAACTAGGCAAGGTCTCACAAATAGGTATTGACACAAGCTTAGTGCAATCATCTAAGGTATACTTATTGATTTTCAAACTATTACCATCACACATTGAGACCATCCAAGTTGATGATTGTCAAGGGATGCATAATAATTGAAGTTAAGATTGCATAAATTTCCAGTTGACCACACAAGGCACACTTACCAACGGCAAGAGGCTAGTGGTATGGATTAAGGATTCCACACAAATATACTCAACAAATCTTCCACTCAATCTAACAAACATGAAAACAAATTATAATCTAACTTGGAGGAATTGAGAACCATGAATGCAAAAACAACATTTGAAGAGCAAAATCACCAACAAATTGAACAATGATTTAGATTCAAATACCTGCAGCATATACCAACAATTCTACAAAAACTCTCTCACAAATGAGAGACAATGCGATATATATAGAGTCTCATACAAAATGGATGGCCAAGATTAAAACTAAATCAAGGGCCAAGATCATGCCAACAAAACCCTAGAACTGCCCTAATTAGGGTTTACGTCAAAAATGGTGCCACCAACATATGGCCCAATAAAAAGATACCTAGTCATCAAATAGGGAATCTTCTAGAAGATTCCTCCCTGCATCTCTCTCTCCTAGCATACTCCAAGAATCTAACCAATACAGAATCTAACTCCTCCATGAAAATGTTGGGTAAGGTATCTTGCTGTAAATCAATCACATCCAACGCATCCAAGCAAGCATCCAAAGTGTTCTCCCAATCTGGCATGAGCTTCTGCGAACTATGAACATGAATCAACAAAGAGACCAAATCATCCATCCAACTCTTCTTTAAAGAGTCCAACTGGCAAAAATACACAAGTTTCATCTTGTCTCTTAATTCGGCTAAGTGTAAACCACTAGCATCACTAACATCAACACCCAATAATTCCTCAATTGAGGCAAGGATCTTCAATTGAATGTCATGAATTGATCCTTCCATCTCTGTACAACTCAGCTAGGCGTTCTCAAAAGTTGATTTCTTCATGGCTAATGAACAATACCAGCCATAGAAATCGTATCTGTGTCCACTGTGCACAGCATTCTCCCTGATCAATGTGGACTTGGGAATCTTCTTCAAAGCTCTGAGGCGTGGAATAGTCTTCTCCTGGATAGGCCTGAATTCTTCCCAAACTCCCTCCAAATACTGAATTCTAAACATGAGCCCTATTGTCCTGTCGTATGCCTGGACAAATTGAGTAAGGAAATCATTTGCCTGTTTTCTTGCACTTTCAATCCATTTCTCCACCTCCGAGAGTGTATCTCTCGCTACCCCATAGTGTGAATGTAGTCCACGATCAACTGCAATAGAGAAAATAAGGGTGAGATTCTCACGCCTTATCCATGCAATTTACTCTCTAAGTCTGATATTCTCTTTGTACTTCTCCTTCTCTTCAATCTCTCTATCCAATCTTGCACTAATCGCCCTAAGGTTATCACCAACCTCCTGAAATTCTTGCTCTCTTGTAGTACGGCCAAGGGCAACTGAAGTAATCTAGAAATCCATAGGAGTAGCAATGTTCGTCGTCACACCTCCAATAGGAACAGCCACTTGCGCAATCCGCATTCTGTCTCATCTCTAGCTATTTGTGACACAATCTCAACTCTCTTAGGTTCTGGCTCCTTGTTGCTCCTAGCTAAGTAGTCATCAATGTCATCAATAGGATGTACCTCTATCATTTTCTTACTTTTCTCCATACTTTCATCAGCCAATCAGGAATAGCGGCCATCTCCATAACGTCATCGAGGCAGGTCTCTCAATCAAGCCCTCTCAATGCCGAGATAACATCATCATCATCATCATCAGGATTATTCCTGGTCAAATCGTATACATCATTTCCCAAACTAGCCTCCAAAAGGACAATAGGGTATCCTAGTTGATCATCATTCGAATTAGGTGGAGCAGATGTCGCTGTGGCATGTAATTCCTGAATATTCTCTAGTAGTATCACTGTGTTGGAGCATTGTTGGGTCTCCTTGTTATGTTCTATCATTTCAACTTCCTTGATTGATGAGACACTGAGAGCTAGTGAAGGAATGATAGGTGAAGGGATGGTAGTAATTTGTTTCTTCTTCTTGACCTCCTCAATCTTCTTCCCTCTAGCCTTGACTTCTCCTGGTGTGTTTTTCCTTCTTTTGGAAGCTTGACTCTCTTCATCCACATGAATCCTGACATCACTGATAGTCCTTTGATCATCCTCAGAAGTGGATTCTTCCTTTGTTATGTTCTATCATTTCAACTTCCTTGATTGATGAGACAGTGAGAAGTGGTGAAGGAATGATAGGTGAAGGGATGGTAGTAATTTGTTTCTTCTTCTTGACCTCCTCAATCTTCTTCCCTCTAGACTTGACTTCTCCTGGTGTGTTTTTCCTTCTTTTGGGAGCTTGACTCTCTTCATCTGCATGAATCCTGATATCACTGATAGTCCTTTGATCATCCTCAGAAGTGGATTCTTCCTGCTTCATCTTTTCATAAGTGAAGGAAACACCCATATCAACTAACTTTATCCTCTGAATATCCACCCATGCTCGGGAGAAACTCAAGACCTCTCTCATCAATATTTCAAATCTATCTCTTATGACTCTGACCAATTAGGCAATAAGATCGCCTTCTTCATTTCATTTTCATATTGTGGATGCGTATGATCTTTGTCATCTAACACATGATCAAGAATGAGGAAAAGTCCACACTTCCTCATGAAATCCATTGACATCATGGACCACATCGTCTGTTTACTACCTACTCATCCATTAGGTTGGCCCAATAATCTTCTATGTCTAACTTGTGGATGAACTTTTCTCCCCTGATCCTTCCAACTTTCTTATCTGGATCAAATCTTTCTCTTTTCTTATTAGTTGCAAATCGATAGAATGCAAGCTCATCACTCGCAGTGCTAGCGGCTAAGGCAGACTGGCAAACCTCCAATGTTTTCCCAAGTGAAATAGGGAATGTTATGCCTGTCATGTGCTTCTCTTTCTGAATGGAATCAAACTCCAGAAGTTATCTCACCACTTCCAACAAGATCATTCTGTCAGAAGGATACCTAGGAAGCCTGTAGGGTTCGGATTGAAACCCATGAATCTTGAGGTATGTGAAAGTGGGAAACTAAATATACCACGATCCATATTTCTCTATTAGCTCTGTTGCCTCCTTGGACAACCTCCTGTAGATTCCTCCTTGCAGCATCCTGTTGTGCGAATCGCACACCCATCCCCGTCTTGGACAGGGACCCCCCCCCCCCCCAGTTTGTGCCTTTCTGTCCTAACCCTGAAATTTGGCTAAGTCTGGAATTTCCTGATCCTGAAATTTGGCTAACTCTGAAAAACTGAGGAAACCTCCAAAAACTAGAATTTGCAATATAACTCCTGGAGGGCCGAAACCACTCTCAAACATCCTGAAAGTATATATGGAATATAACTTAAAGTATAAGAAAGGAGAAACACATATGGAAATGTCACTTTCCATATGCTCAATTTCGGACCCAGCAGCCAAAAGTTGAAAAAGTTAAAAGTTGCCAAACGACCCTCAAGGTCCGAAATTCACTTTAAACATCATTTTCGGACCCTAGGGCCGAAATTTCTAAATATGACAAAATCGCGAAATGTTTAAAACACGCCCCAGGTCCGAAGTTTAAATCGTGAAATTTTTAAAACAAGATAGTGCTTTGCTCCGAAAAGTCACTTAAGTTCTTTTCGGACCCCTGCGTTTAAAGTGAATCGCGAAATGTTTAAAACACGCCCCAGGTCCGAAGTTTAAAACACAAAACGCCTCCGCCCCCCGAAATCACTTAAAACCTTATTTTCGGACCCCAAGTCCGAGGTTTTTCAAAAGGGCGAAATGTTTTTTTTTTAAAAAGGACACACTAGGTCCGAAAGTCCGAAAAGGCACTTAGATCCATTTTCGGACCCCCGAAGAAAAGTTTAAAGTGCGAAATCTTTTAAAAGCGCCTCCAGCTCCGAAAGCGCGAAAGTCCATTTTCGGACCCCTGGGAAAGGTAAAACGTGAAGTCCCATTCTTGGACCCTAGGGGCGAAATGTTTGAAAATCGCAATTTTTGCAAAATATATGTAAGCTCCGAAATTTGCAAAAGGATGGCAAATGTCCGAAATTCGCCTTAAGTCCTCAAACTTCGGACCCATGAGCCAAAAGTGAAAGGTTTTGAAAATTCAAAAGTTCAAATGCTCCGAATTTGCAAAGAACGCCAAAAGGTCCGAAGTTTTTGCAAATTTCAAAAGGTGCCCTCCGTTCTCCGAAATTTACCAGAAAAGCATGAGAGTTAGAGTTTTAGAATCTGCAGAAGCTCTTCAAACCTCCAGAATCGCGCCATAAACCCATTTAAAACGTCCAAGACTCCAAAGGTAAAATACGCAGAAGTAAAAGACCAAGGATCAGATTTCACAATCGAAGAGAAAGAGAAGCATTTTCAAGATACATCCCGCAAAGAGCTTCTCAAGCCAGACGTCGTAATTAAATTTAATGTTTGTTAAAATTAAATTATTTAATTTTTTCAAATTAATTTAATGAAATGAAATTGGTTGATCGCAGGACGTCATCGAAGAACCAGGAGAAAGACCTGAAATGCAAATCGAGGAAGGATCGCAATTCAAGGCCAGGCGCTGAAGATTGGAAAAGAAAAGATGCAGGAGCGCAAGAGCAACCAAACATTGGGAACCGTGCCGCTGAACAAAGATGAAGTCCACCACCAGGACCACAGACCAAAGAACACTCTGAATGCTGCAAGTTTATGCATTCTCAAAAAGCACACAGTTGGATTTAAGTCCAGAAATTCAGTTTTAAAGCTGAAATTGCTTTATTGTAAACTGCCTATGGGTCCCGTGCAAGATATTTTTGTGGATAACTATTCCCAACCACCAAGAAAATTGGATAGGCTTGAATTAAAGCCAAATAGTGGCAGGTAGTTGAGATAGTTGCTGGTTGGATAACTGAGAATTAATTCGGCATTGGTCAAGGCTGTCAGCTTCTGGAAGACAGATCAGGACCCTTGGATGCAGTCCATCCTGGCCTCTGATTCAAAATTGTAATATCTATAAAAGGCAGAGGCCTTTCTTCTGTAAAGGGTTAGATTGTTAGAGATTGAGAGATTGTTAGATAGTGAGATGGTTAGATAGTTAGATTTTAGAGTTAGAATAGGTTAGATCTTAGCAGTAGCATAGAGATGCTGCAGAAATTGTTGTAATAGGCAGTTGAAATCAATATATAAACATTGATTTGGTGTTTATTGTCTTGTTTTCATCCTGTTTGCATGGTTTCTTTCAGCATTTTAGATAGATCTTTCTATTTTGGGTGTGCAGGTATTTGATAGATTCGGGCTCATACCACTGAGGATATGCTAATTGTGTATCCTTTTGTGTGGTTAACCTGAGCCTTCGATTGTGCTTAGTTCAATTGCAGGTGTCCGTCTAAGCTGCGCCAAAATTGGGTGCTTAGCCGTGCGTCTCCAATCTGAAAATCTTCCAAGTTCCTTTGAAGATTGCACCGTTCCTGCAAGGTTGTGAGCCATTCTGGCCAAGCAGGAATTGGTTATGTTGAATCTGTCTACCCGCATACCCGTGTTGTTAGTTTTAGATCTCCTAAACCTTTCCTTTTGCTCTTTATTGCGTAATTCGAGAATCACAGCAGACTAGCTTGTTGCAAATCGTAAGTCCCCTTGTGTTTCCAGCATAAACACATCAAGCCACTGAGAGATCCCGCAGTCAAGACCTGACAAAAGAAACCTTGAGGTAGTCTCCTTTGATCAAACTTAGAAAACAGCATTAGAGACTTCCTTATCTCAAGAGAGAGTAGGATAATCAGTCGGCTATTCTATTCTGCGTTGGCCGTATGGAGTTTGCAGCAATGCGATTTCATCCACGTCAACACATCCGCGTGATGTACATTGTGAATACATTATTCACTCTCTCATAATCTTCAATTCTATACATGTTCAGTTGTGGATAGCACTCATAACTCCTAAATTGTCTTTGTCCATTCCCAACTTCACCTCTGCATATCAATCATTTGTATGTAACAAACCGTGCAAGCAAGTACACCAAATAGGAAGTCATGGTGAATGACTTGGATCGCTCCACATTCCTCAGTTGAAAGTCCAGATTGTCACTTATGATTCTAGACCAATTTATCAATGTTCCTCTTAGACAATCTTGGATGAAATAGAACATCCATCCATCGTATATTGCACCCTGCAGCATCCCCATCACTCAATTAAGCAGGAATACTAAATCATTGTATTCTTCTTTGAAATCTGTGCACATGAGTGTCTTGGGAGCCTTGGAATGATGAGGCCTAGGCTCGATCATCCACTCTTTATTCACCATGGTCTTACACGCATCCATTTTCTTCTTATATCGGTCTTCATATTCATCTTTAGTTATATCCTTCATGTCTGCTCCACGTGGAATTCTAAACACCTCAGCAAGGTAGGCAATGACAACACCCTTAGGAGTCTTTATCATTTGGAAGCGAGGATCATAACATCGTGCACACTCCACGATAAGCTCACTGCACTGTATCGATTGTGGAAATCCAATGACCTGAAAAATGCCACTCTTCATAATATTCACATAAGCTGGCGAAGGAATCTGGCTTCCAATTCCAAACATCTACTGTCGCATCTAGTTCAGGTTCAAGAAATGCATGTGCTCGCAACTATAATCTCCTTCCATCTGGATGACATCTTGGATTCAAGATAGAATCCAGTCTCAAGTATCTTTTGTTGTTCTCTCCTTAAGTCTGAACTTCGACATCGCACCTGTATGAAGCTTGAAGTTAGAACTTAGGAAAATATATTATTCTTGATAAAATTTCCTAACTTCTTAATGATTTAGACTAATTAGGGTATGGAAATTAGGAAAATAATCCACACTCTAGATGGATTTCAACAATTTAAATACAAAATGTGACAAAGTTGGGGTATGAAACCCTCATGAAATCAACACCTCCTTATAGTTAGAAATTTCTTTCAAATTAAAGTGCAAAGAAGTATAGTGGATCAATAATGACTAAGGAAAGGCGTGAAATGTTGTGTTTTCACACAAAATTATGTCTAAGGACACCTTCCGTAGTCAACAATGGCTGCCAACAAATCTGAAGACAACCTGCAACTAATAAAATTAACCTCTCAAAACATGTTGCAATCATTTAAAATATGCACAAACTCAATGAAAATCAATCTTGATGACAAAAACAATCAAACTCGGGAACATAGGTTTGGCTGGTAAAAGTTAAATTTCTGAGGACAAGCAACCAATGATGAAGTTGCAGACCTGTGACAGCCCTCAAAAGGTCTGAAAATGATCCCAAAAATGCCTCCAAAATGTCTCCAAATGTAAATCGCTGAAGTTGTGGTTGGCTGGGCAACAAAGCACAAGTCTGAAAATCAATGATCAGCCAGCAATGGAGGTCACACCAGCTGTAGCAATGACGTCAAGACTCAGATCTGAAGTAATCACAGCAAGTAGGGAACAATGGCAGCCACCAAGCGTGAAGGGAATCCACCAAAATATGGCATAAAACACCTATAAAACCAAAATCGAAATTTTCCAGCTATGGCACCAAACACATAAGTCTGAAAATGTCTTCAATGCATACTCCAATCTGCCAAATCAAATCTGAGAACAGCAAGCAAGGATAGTGGAGTCAAGAAAAATCACCCCTTCACACAAAATCACTATCTTCACCAAAAATGGCGAACTTCACCAAAAATCGTGGCACTAAGCCATTAATGGCAGCCACCAAATATGTCACCAAAGCTGGAAAAAAATGGAGGAAAATGACAGCAAGAATAGTCTTCAATCAATCACTCCTCCTAGACACTTCTTCCAAAATCGCCAACAATGGAGAAAATCGCCCTTTGTATGGATATACTTGGCTAACTCAACAATAAAATAATGTTGGCTCTCTCCCTTTTGAACTTGCTTTCACCATCAACTCTCACCACACAAGCAATGTGGGATAAAAATACTTGCCTTTATACTTGCTTGGTGAAACCGAGTTGCTTCTAGAAGGTTGAAAACATTAAATGCTCATTGCACATCATTAATTGTTTTTTGAATTTTTTAAACAATCATTGCTTTTCATTAAAAAAAACAATTAAATGGGGCTCACTTTATTAAAATATTTCAATTTAAATCAAAATTTGGCCAGTTGGAGAAAATCGATTTGAGTAAGGATTAAAAATCCTATTAAAATCATTTAAAATCATCAAAACAACCCCTTAGGGGAAAATCAATCCCAATAGGGATAAAATTTCCCAACAAAATTCATCAAGTGTGCACAAAATGGGGTCTAGGGGAAAATCGATTTAGGTCTGGAATGAAAATTCCACTTAAAATTACATCATTTACATGAAAATACCCCTCTAGTGGAAAAACGACCCCAGTCTAGATGAAAATCCGGACTCAAAACATTAAAAATTTCTCTCAATGGAAAATCGACTTGAGTCAAGAATAAGAGTCTGCACAAAAGTCCTCAAAAACTTGTCACAAAAGACCTAGTGAAAAATCGATCTAGGTGTGGAATCAAGACAAACATCATCCACAATCCTATCCATACTCCCCGGTGGAAAAACATGGGTGGTCAGGATAAATCCTAACACTTAGTCAAAATTTAATGCTTCCGGGGGAAAATCAACCCTAGTATGGATTCATAGTGGTGGAAAAATGAGTCAAGTATGGATTTCAAGGGAAATCCATGTCCAATTTGGATTCTGAGTGGGGAAAAACCATGGGAAATCAGGAATATGAGGGGAAATGCACCTCTAGAATGGAATTTTGACCTTTTAACACTTAAAATGTGGATTTTCATCTAGAAAATGATGATTTTTCCACTCAAAATCACTATGAAACTTCAAAGCTCAATAAAACTCATCTGGACTTGGGCAAATTTATCAAAAATTTGAGCGAAACATAAAGAAATCTATCGGGATAAAGTGCAAAATCAACTTAAATAACTTCCTAGGAGCGAGAAAACAAGTCCAAAAGGTCTTGAAACACTTAGGCACTTTAAAATCACCGAAGTGAACTTTCAAAAATACATTAACGCTCAAAAGGGGTCTACACTTAGACAAAACTAGGATCATTAAAATCTCATCTTTACATGCTTGATCCTACAACTTCAAAAAACCCTAAAAGACACTAGGCATGATCAAAACTCCAAGACTCGGGCACAAGAAACACAAAATTGCCCATTAAGCTGCCAAAACCCTAACCTAAACACGTGGAAAGCAGGAAAAGAGGAGGTCCCCGTTAGCAATGGGGCGATGTGTGAAAAGGTCACAACAAGTACCCAAAGATAATTTATCCTCTTGAAAAATCACCGCTTATGCTAAGATTGCTAGAAGATCATATGGCAATTCCAAAGTTTCTTTTGTCAGGTCTTGACATGTGGATAAGCTCAATGGGCATTGTGATATGCTAGTAATACACAAAGGGACTTACACTTGGATTGTTCAATTCACAATGAAGGTTTAGATAATGAAGCTCTATCATTTGGGACTTGGATCACGAAAAAACTAAAAAGGAGATAAGGGTTTAGAAGTTCTAATCTATTCCTAAGAATTCAAGAGACGGTATTAACTAGGTGAACTCAACAACCACACTTTGCTTCGCCTCGCTCAGGAAAACTACACAAAGTGGATGCAATCTTCAAGGGATGTGCTTATGATCGGAAGTTAAGCATACACAAAGGAAAGCTCAGACTAACTTTACACAATGAACAAAATCATCTGTCCATCAAAAGTATGAGCGGAGATACACCATAAATTAATACTAATCAAATCTTATATGAAATAAAATCTAAACTATTGTGTTGAAGAAATTGAAAACCTTGCCAATCATTCAAATAAAAGAGATTACAAGGCCTTAAGAGAAAGCACACAAGTAATGTATTATCCAAAAATGACCTTGCAACAATGTTTCAAAAACTTCACTCTCTAAATGAGAGGAGGAAACCTTATATAGGCACAAAAAAGTTGTGAACGACCGAGATCAAACGGTGATCAAGGGCTCAGATTGAAAGATTAAAACCCTAATTAGGGTTTGTTACAACTAAATACCCCTCGACCAATGAGAAAATTACATTTGGGGACACTTGTCCTCCTCGCTAAATATGAACCAACAATAAAAATAGAAGGTTGTTGCATTGTGAAGTATGCCCTCTAGAAGCTTTTGTGGATAAGTCGGGTTCATTGAACCTGAACATGTTGACTTGGAACAATCTAATTGGTCAGAAGATGACGAGGCGCCACCTCAGCATGTTGGATGCCTTCCCTGAATTCTCCAATTTGTGTGAAGAAATCGTACAAGTATGGAAATATGATTCTTCTTGTCACCTTCTAATTTTGATTGGGAGCTTGTCATTAATTTCTTCAAGAGATGAAATCCTTCAAGAAGTTGTCTTGATTACTTCCATAGGTCTGGGATTGTAGATGAAATTTCCCAAGAAGTCTGAAATTCTTTTCACTGAAATTCTTTTCATCAAGTTTGAGAACTTTTCTTTCTTGATGCTTTGAGATTCTTTCAAGTGCCTTGAATTTGGATAAGAATTCCTCTATGCCTTCGCCATAATGGAGGAATTTGGAATTTCTTTCTATGAAATAGTTTTCCCATACTTAGCAAAATTTTGGCCATCTTATGCTCGGATGAACCTTGCTCGTGGTCCTATCTTCAATTCTGAATTTGGCTCAAAACTCCATTTTTGTTTTCTGCGATGATCCTGCCTCCGTTGTCATCCAAATCTGCAAAAACAATAAACTAATTTAAGTTAGGGTGTGATTTTGGAATTTGATAGCTAGGCATATCATGATTTTCTCTCTTTCTCCAATACTTAGCCTTAAAATGGGGTTTTTCAACACTTGGATATTCTGGAAATCTCAAGAAAAACTCCTAAGGATAAGCAAACTTAGGAATTTGAAGGTCTGATTTTAATCAAAAATCAGAATCTAAGAACAAACTAAACCCAAGAAGATTCAATTAATTTCATTCTAATTCGCTTATAGGGCAGAAAATGAGAAAGAAAAGAAGGGAAATTAGTTGAAATGGTTCTTTCTCTTTGAAAACTTTAAAAAGAATCAGGTAAGAAACCCAATAATCTGCCCATAAGATTCATTTTCACCATCTTGGGGGTAAAACTCAGAGGTCTATCTTAGAAAATTAGAGAATTTGTCCTTCAAACAGTCAAGGTTCTTCCAAAATCTGTGTATGAGCTTGTGAAAAATTGTTGAAAATCTCAGACCTGCACAAAGTCTCCTTCAAAATATCTTCAACCTGCAGAAAACTTCTCTCAAAAACTCTCTCTACTTGTTCTCCAAAGTTCGAACTTCGTATGAGAAAATCAAAGAATGAATTGTATTTGTAATGAAGTTCGAATTCTTAATTAGAAACATAGAAGATCTCTTCAAATTTGTTTCTAATTTGTCCTTCATACATCGAATTTGGACATTCACTTAATGAGCTCGATTTAAATCTCTTAGAAAGTTTCCAATTTTGATGCTCAGTCGAACTTGGTCCTTTAAAGGCAATTTCTACCTTCAATTTGAGTCTGATTTAATCCCTTAAGAAACTTTCTATTTTGAATTTTGAGTTGAGTTGAATCACTTAAGAAAGTTCTGATTTCTAAAAATGAAAGTTTCTATTTTGAATTTCAGTCCATGATTCGAACTTAATCTTCGATTTTCCAATTTCAAAAAAACTTTCTAAATTTGCCTTAGTTTGGACTTGATCAAGATCTTTGCTGACATCATATGGGAATATTCCTTTATTCCAAATTTAACAAGTTCCTCATGAGGGCAGACTTCATTGATTTCATTCTCCAAACTTGGGCGGACTTGGTTAAGTTTGTGCACCATTTACTTGCTTCATATCCAATCAAGGGCGGACTTTGTGAGTTTCTTTCCCAAGTAGGAGAGCGGACTTTGTTGAGTTTGTGCACCACATATCATGCTAGGGCGGACTTTGTTCATCTTATGCACTCGACCTCTTCATAGGGCGGACTTTGTTGAGTTCATGCCACTCCTATCTAGCTTCAAGACGGACTTCATTTATCTTAAGAACCTTGGGAGGGCGGACTTGCTCGAACCTTTGTGTACTTCTCCCACATGCTACTTCCTTGACCTTTGGGCGGACTTGATCTGATTCTTGGCACCACTTCATACACTTAGCCATATTTTCCTTATCTCAAGGCGGACTTGGATTGATCTTTGCACTTCACTCATTACCTTGGGCCGAGTTCAATTCACTTAGGAACCTTTCATCTGCAGCATAGGGCGGCGGACTTTGCTCTCTTCATGACTCATGGCAGACTTTACCTTGCATTGGACCCTTCAACTTTCTTCCTAAGGCAGACTTTGTTTGACTTGTGCACTTTGCAACCATTGCCTAGGGCGGACTTTGAGAAAGTTATGACCATGCTTCCCTACCATGAGGGCAGACTTTGCTCTTTTCATGCACCACTCAATGCATAGTAGGTGGACTTTATGAGCTTCAAGAACCATGGACTCAAAACCCAAAATCTTCATAACTTGTGCAATTCTTGTCGGATCATCTTGAAATTTGAAAACCACTTTCCATTTATCCATCGAATTCCTCCGGATCCCTAAAATTTAGGAAGTTGGCTTTTTGGATCAAAACTTGAATTAAGGAGGAATTTGTCGATCATTTTCAGTGAATCTCAGAGCCAAAAGTGCAAACCCTAGATCCCCTTTCCAAAAATAGAAAAAGCAAGCATCCCTAAAAAATAGGAAAAACTTTCTAAAAATAGCCATTTCGGGGATCGTGCTCAAAATGCCAAAAACGATACTTCCTAAAAAATAGGAAAAAAAGAAAAAAATCAAAAAAATTCAAAAATAGAAAGCTGTCCAAATCCACTCAAATCAATTGCAATCTTCGTCCTTTGGTCTTTCTAGGCACTTTGATGATGTCTAGACTCTATTCTAACCATGGCTTGCACAAACTGACCCATGACTTCCAAAACTCGGACCATTCAAAACTAACAAAACTTGGCAATACCGATACAGGAAGGTCACAAGGCTCTAACAAAAACCCTAAAAGGCAAAAAAAGGGGGTCCCCATTTGCAATGGAGCGATGTGTGAAAAAGGTCACAATAGTACCCACTCATCCTAATTATGTGAAGTAACGTCTATCATTTGAGTGTGTTAAAATGGTGCGATGCTTGGACTGATATTTTAATGAGCCAAAATCCAAACAAGATGACAGCTTTGAGTGTCAAATGGCATTTATCCATAATAGATTTGGTGATAGTCATGCTCTAATTCTCACCTTGAGAATTTAGTACAACTCTTAATACATGTTGAACCCTTATAGATTTAAGTTGCTTTCGGATGCAACAAATATTATACATACATCAGCACACGCATCTCCACCATCTCTATGCAGGTGGAGATAAGGTGATCTATGATGCAAATACTAGAATTGTGGTGTCACAAGTTTTTTCACAAGGGGTATAATTTTGTATAATTTTGGCAGTGCTGTAACTCAGCTTATGAACACACTCTGTTTTAGTTTTCCAGATTTTGGGAGCTCATCAAAAGTGTGTGAATCTAATAGGCTGGCTGTATAAATGATAAATTGTCAATTTAAAAGCATTTACAATCACCTAACCAAAACTCTTAAGAATTTTCTAACCTTTATTAGATGTCTCATACATGACACAATCATTTTATTACCAGAAAAATCTGTTGAAACAAAATTCCGTCCCTTTCAACAAGAAGTTCTAAATACAGTTCCCTCATTCTTTTTGCATGCGACAGCATCTAAAAAGGAAGCCACTGCATGTTCCAAGCATTGGATGCTCCCATTGACAAGGATCCAAATTAAGTGTTTCTCCAATATAGGAAAATGAAACATTGGCTCCAAATTCTCACTTCCAGATCAAGGTAGCTAATATGAAGATGTTCCTTCATCATTATGCTTTTCCTATAACAAAACAAAGAACTAAAAATATGATGTCTGCAAAAGATAATTAACATGTGTTAAGAGAATCAATAAATTAATCATTTTTCTGGAAAAAGCCATGAGCAACTTAAAAATCAACTGGAGAATTAAGGCAAAGAACATTCACTTATATTGTTGAATTAAGGACATAAAAGGTAAAACTACAATGCTGAAACGCTGTTAGGAAAAATTATGGACTTTGAGATGTTGTAAGCTTTACCTAGAGAGCCAGGCAAGTGTGATAGAAAAAAAGAGGCCCCTGCATCAGGATGGAAACCTATGTGTGTTTCTGGTGCACCAAATACCTAAAAGATCCCAAATAATGAGGAAAATAATTATTAAACTGAACCAGTATCTATCAGATCCAAGGACTCATAGAGCCCCTGAAGAAATAACATATTAACAAGCACTAAAATACTACTTAAATTTAATTTCCAACAATCCTCAAAAATTAATGAGTTCTGATCTAATCCTTAAAATGACACAACTCTCCAAAATCCAAAACATTATGTACTTTGAGATCACCCTAATTCTACACTTATCATATGCAAATATTCAGAAACTATTTGATTTGAGTACACAAGATCATAGTAAATATGAGAACAAATCTAGTACCTTAACCATCTGCTTTGTTTTCAATTTATTGATTGAATTTTAAGTAATGAAGCTAGATGAAAAGCACTACCTAGTATGAAGAAAATAGCTTGACATAAAAAATAGTACAAGGAGTTGATAGCTTGGCAACTAAAAAGGGAATTCATGTTCATGAAAATTAACGAAATTGGCAATATTGTACAAAGTTGATATCTTTGAAACCATAACAGGTTGAGAAACCTTCAGTCTTGACTCTTAGATTTAGGAAAGTCAAGAAGATTGTGAGTATACCTTAGAAATCACAAGGAGCTCATCCCTAACTATTTACAGAACTTTAAAAAAAACAAATTTGCTGTACCATTACTTCTCCCTAATGCCATGTCCTGGTACAGTTAAGGAAGGAAGACTATGCATACTATTGCTTGTTGCCATGCCACAACTTAAAGATGAGAAGTATCCAAAATATTAAAGGTTGCAGCCAAAACCACTCACCTTCCATTCTTGCTATAGTGGCTTGCTGCCAGACAGCATTGTTAATTTGTAGGGTGGAAACCTGTTTCTTTATGTTTGTTTTACATGCAACTATATATTCTTGACAAAGTTACCAGATGCATTCATGCGGATTGTTGCATCATATTCAATTACTTAGCTAACAAACCCTGTGATGCTTGCCAATATGATGGTTGTGAAGGTGAGAGATCGCAGCTCCCACCTACAAAGGTAAAACTACAGGAAAATTCACCAAGGTTACCAGGAGATGGTCGTACTTGGAGACTCCAGAGACTAGTACCGGTACTGGTACGACTAATTTTCAAAAATAGGAGATGGGGGGTACTTGAAAACACCAATTTTTTTAATAAATAATATTTAATAATTTCCAAAACATATGACAGAGAAATTTGAAAACAAGAACAGTGGTAAAGTTTAACATTAACTTTAAAATTTAACAAAAATTGAAATTAAAATTGCTTATATTGCTGATGCCTGATACCATAGCCAGTCTAAATTGTTTAGTGAAAGTAAGGTAATATAGATGTTGAGCACACTCAATATTGTTGGCTAAATAGTCAAGGCAATTCCCCTTTAGACTATTACAATGGTAAGAAATCAGTCCTCTCAAAAAGTCTACACTGTCAATAGATCCGATCATATAACTTTGAATGGATTTTTGGCTTCCTGTGAAACAGTTTCCTTATTAGTCATTTCCCTACGACATTGCTTTGCTGCAAGCTTATCTTATTTGTTTGCTTTATTTTTTTTGCCCTTTTACTGCATTTTGCCCTAAATTTTCTAGGAGGAGACGTCAATTTTTGGTCGGGAGACTTTGAAGACGGCAGCCAAAAGCACCTTATGCGTCAAGAAGTTTCCGGAGAAGTATCCGGTATCGGAGACGCCTATCCATTACGTCTCCGGTACCGGTATGGGTCTCCAGAGGTAGGAGACGGGTCTCCTGGTAACTATGAAATTCACCCTTCAAAGATGATCCGGATCCCAGGAGTTTTTAGAGGGCAACACTAAGTAATTTAGATATGGTACAAGTGGAAGCTGCTTATAGAAATAATTGCAAAATAAAGATAATTGCAAAACTAAATGTTAAATGAATAAAATAGTACATGAGAATAGAGAGTAGATAGTGTACATGAAATTGTAGGTACTATCATAAATTTTGTACATGAGAAGAGTACACAGTGTTATATATCACTTTGTATGCACCAAGTGATACTGTGAGATCCATGTACTCTGTTGTTGGGATGTGACTTAAAGAATAGAACCTAGAACTAGAAGTGAAAACCCAAACATGAGTGAGTTGAAAATGTTATGCCATGTTGTATGTTGGTATCTCTACTCCAGGGGAGATGATTTTGGAAATATAACAGGGAAAATTTTGAGTATAAACAAGCCCCCATCTGCTCTGCTCTGCATTCAGATACTCTACCATAATGTATGTATAGATGTGTAGCAGCTGTAGAAGATTGAGCTGAAACAACTACACTTTTGTCTATTTGCCTCTCATGTGTTACTTGCACATCACACTGTCAAATGTTTGTTCATATTCATTGTAGCATCCTTTTCCCTCAAAGTATAGGAGGCAAGACCCTACAAAGCCGTAGGGATGCAAAGGTAGAGAACGGCATTGGCACTTAGTGCTAGTTTCAACTAGATGTGAAGCCTTTTGTTGGCATCCACTAGCATCAATGTTGGATGCTTGTTAAAGAGCCAACGGGCGGGTCTTTGAACTGCCACAAAGTTGCCAATTAGAATATTCCGTCTGCAATAGACAAAACATCTGATTCCACAAGGCTTTGTACATGCACAATATTACTGGCCACTGACAACAATCTTCAGGTAGATATCTCTAGAGCAGCACTTTTGAATCGTGGATCGTCAACTCTGTGGACCTAGTAATTATCTCCTCTGCTCATCTTCAGTTTGCCCAGTTAGAGAACAAGTTTTTCATGAACACAGCTCTGATACCAATGTAGAAATGTATTATAATTGTAAACAAATATGTTCACATACAGAAAGGGAGAAAAGAATAATACCATTGCTACAGCAGTGACAAATTAAATGCAGGCCAATAACCCCTAACACAATCACATGTTAAAAATTACAGTCATGATTGCATAAAGTATTGAAAATCAATAACACTAATGTATCATAAATTAAAATGGATTGAAGCCTAATACTGACCAGCAATAGGACCACCACTAGGAGAGGAGGCAACGGAAAAGCAGAACCCATTCATAACCAAGACTTTCATGACTCCTATAGTCCACCAGAACAACAGCTCTTCAAGAAGACAAACCAGTACCTCTATTGTAAACATTGCATCTAAATCATGATTAAGATAATCGCACAACAGTTCAAAGACAGAACCACTACAACTAAATGAAGAACTATAAACTTTTATGTATCATGGGGTTTTATTTAATGAATACTTACTATGGATATATGTGTTGATGTTGCATTCTAATGCAAGTCCATCGCATGAAAGAACAACATTGATATCATTTGCATGTCAAGTTAAAGTTATGTAGTATTTTTTTTTAATACTACACTTTTTTATTTTTAAATCTATAGTATTTAAATGTAATGTCCCTTGTCAATTCTGATATAAAACTTCGGATTCTCTTGGCTTAGATATTTCGTCAAACACTTGTCTAACAAAGGTTAGCTTGCTGTCCTTAATTTTCAGTGTGGTATAAGGGACATTGAACACTAAATTTTAATGAAGTTCACTCATAAATAACTTGAAAAGTGAAGTGTGATGACCAAGTAATGTATAGACAGCAAACAAAGCTCACAATCATGAATAACTATGGACTGACATTTTGTCGAATAGATGATATGCAACCTCAGAAACTGATTATACAATATGATGCCAACTCAAAATGCCACTACAAGATCATCATATGGACTGATAAAAAAATTATGTCTCAGATTTTCTGAGAACAAGTACCATGCAAATACTGAAAATTACAATGAAAGAGATGTCTTGGAACCTGTTATAAATCCGCCCAAGTAAAGCAATGAAGATGCAAGCAATATCCACTAGCAATGAACCTCAAGTGTGCTAGATCAAACCAAGACAGGTGCCGACCCTGCTGCTGCTACTAGGTCTGAGAACTAGATGAAATCTGCAAACAAGTGTCCAAATGCCACTCCAAACTGATTGCCTTAGCTTCCCAGGTGTAGTGCCATTCACCAAGAGGTAGTTCAAAGCTCCAACAATGAGTTACATGCAAAATCAAGGGTCCCTATCAGTCTGATACGAATTGTTTCAGACTTGTGTTGGTTGCCAAATCTCAGTCAAAACACTTTCAAAATGAATTGCCTTGCTCCCAAGATGAAGTCGCTGGTTACCAAGGTGAAAATCGATGCATCAACAATATTCAATGAACAAAATCGCGGGTGACATGAGGTCTGCGCCAAACTGATGTAAGCCAGCAATTTGATGGATCTCACCTTCAAAAATCATCAATATAACATCACCCTTCTCTCTAGATAAATCGCTGATCACAATTATGAAGATTTGCAACAAACTTGCCTCCAAGTCAAAACCATGGCTAATGTAGGTCTGAGGTAATCTCCCACTGTCATGAATTCTCCTTAAGCCCAATATGAAAATCTGAATGCTCTTCACTCTCTACGCAACCCTTCAGAGGGTCTTTCACCTCCTCAGTTATGCTGATCAAAGGGAGGTATCGTTCCCTAGGATCTATTATGTGGACAACCTTCGGCTCCACAACTCAAAACAAGAGATAACCCAACAACTCCTCCCCAACATGTGTTTCCCCTCTTCTATTTATTCATTTCATAACTCATCATATTCATCTTCTAGATGATAAGGTTAGGTACACTTTATATTATTTAATTATACATGTTATTTTTAATGTACCTTTAATTTATTAATTGAAAAAAGAACACACGTCTCATGATACATGCTATCCCTTATAACATCAAAACATCAAAAAATAATGAGATGTGAAGCCATCAATCACTGCCACGTCGACCCCCCTACACAACTCCTTGGCCTACGAGGGTCAATTATAGGCCAACCTAGTGAATGTCCACGTGCTAAGGAGAAGGGGACATTACAATAAACAAATATTTAGAACTAAAAAATCTCTACAAGTTTTAGCTAGTTGGTATTCCATTGATGCTCCTTTTGAAGGAAAAATTACTTACAAAGATATGACATTGCAAATTATCTATTCATTGAATTGGTGGGTCTAGTGATAGGGTTATTAATCACAAGTAGGATGTAGGATCAAGAATCCACTTGATGTAGATTTGTACTTATATATCAAACAAAAAATTTACATTAGAAAAAAGTAGTGCAATAGAAGATGGTGTCCCCACTTCATAGAGCAATAATATATGAGAAATACATTACCAGTTTGCTGCCTGTACAACTTGGGTTCCCATCCGATCCAACCCAAGTTCAAGGTTTGTATCCGGTTCATTATGGGTTCCACCAATTCCACGCAAATTCGCCCCAAGTGAACCCAAGGTGAATTTGGCAGGTATCCACACCAAATGGCCAAATGGGCAAATTTTGCCTTTTTTTCCCCTAAAAAGTGCAATCCGCAGCTAAAACCCTAAAACGCAGTATAGCAAACATCAAAAGGCAAAAACAAACTCATTTTTCATATTGTGAACAAAAATTAAAAATATTATCCTCCATCGCTGAACTTATTTTCTTGCTTGCCATTGCACAAATAGAATTAAATATTGATTGTTGAAAATTCCAAGCTGGTTGTTGTGCTATTCCTATGCATTTGCAAAAGTTCGTTTGTTGTCAAGAAGATTGTAGAGGAAGATTTCTTCAAAAGAGGTAGGCTTTCTGAAGTTTCTAATTTTTTTCCACCTTTTTTTAACAAATAAACTCTCTTATTTTGTTTTGAAGTTGTTTGTTTGTTTTCATTCTTCTAGGCATCTATAAAACATGCTTAATTTTTAAAATTCATTAGGTTGTATTTATTTATTTTTGTTTTCATTTGTTTTAATTCTTCAAATGTGTTGTTTATTGATTGAACTTGTTGTCTTAGGTATTACAATGGCAACCAATTTTAGCACTATGAATTGACCCCACTTCAAAACAAGCCCAAATTCTCCCCTTTGGAAATATGTCAAAATGGTACAGCAGCTTCCAAGTGGTGGAGGTTATGCTTGGATTTGTTGTGAATATAAAGTTAGATTTTAGCTCATACGGTCAAGTGAAATGCCATTTGTGCAAGATCCCTGCACAAGGCATCAAATTTTTGTCTAGGCAAAAATGGTATGCAATTCCAAAAGTACAAGTCTTGGCATTTATTGAAGAGCAAGAAAAAGCAGATCAAGCAATACATCAAATCCTCCTTTTTTAAAGAAAGATCTCCAAGGATGAAGCCCTCTCCACCGCCACCTCATTTTCAACCTACAAAGAGTCACCCATTTTTGCCCAAACCTACAGAACAACATGTGGCCTCTACGCATAAGAGATCAAAAGGAATGTTGGAAATGGTATTTCATAACAAGTCTCAAGAGATTGTTGATCAACACATAGAGAGATGTGCCTATGAGAATGGATTGGCATTCAATGTTGTTAGCTCACCATATTGGCAACAAATGATGAAAGCAATTAACAAGACTCCAAAAAGGTACAAGAGCTCGATATTTGGGAAGGTGGGTAGCACCTTATTGAAAAAAGAGGTGAAATTTGCAAGAGACTCCTTGAAGCCCATAAGGGATTCATGGTTTGTAACAGAGATGTTCATCGTTTCTAATGGATGGAAAAATGCAAAAAAATGGCCATTGGTCAATGTTATTGTAGTATCCCCTAAAGGGGCAATGTTTTTGAGAGTGATAGATTGTGACAAGGGTATAAAGGATGGTGCATTTATTGGTAACATTCTTTGTCAAGCCATTGACGAAGTGGGCCCTGAAAATGTTGTCCAAGTTATAACAGATGATGCCAATAATCGTGGAACAGCTATGTTATTGATTGAAAAGCATTATTCACACATTTATGGACACCTTGTGTTATCCACTTACTCAACCTTATGCTACAAAAAATTGGCACCAAAATTGATTGGATCAAACAGGTGTATGCTAAGACCATAGAGATCTAAATTTTCTTCGCCAACCATCATATGTCAAAGGCATATTTAGAACATTCTTAAAACTAGAGCTATTGAAGTTAGGTTAAATAATAAATATGTTATTTTAGCATTCTTTTTAATGTTATTTTAATTTTAATTTTAATAAAGTTTTTTTTTTTCCAACAAGCTTTTGAGACATGTTTTGCCTCCAACACAATGTGTTGAGACGACTTGTTAAGGTTTGTGAGGCACTTTCTAATGTGGTTGTCAACCCAAATTGGTCCATATGGAGGCAATCTGGCATTACAAGGGCAGCAAAATTTAAGCAAATGATCCTCTATGACATTTGGTGGGATCATGTTCAATATCTCCTCGATTTCACTAAGCCCATATTGAGCACGATTTGTTATACCGTCATGGATAGGCCTTGTTTGGGTGAGGTAAGGGGCAATGTTTTTGAGAGCGCTAGATTGTGAAGGGGGTATAAAGGATGGTGCATTTATTGGTAACATTCTTTGTCAAGCCATTGAGGAAGTGCACCCTGAAAATGTTGTGCAAGTTATAACAAATGATGCCAAAAATCGTGGAGCAACTATGTTATTGATTGAAAAGCATTATTCAAACATTTCACACATTTATGGACACCTTGTGTTATCCACTCACTAAACCTTATGCTACAAAAAATTGGCATCAAAATTGATTGGATCAAACAAGTGTATGCTAAGACCAAAGAGATCTAAATTTTCTTTGCTAACCATCATATGCCAAAAGGCATGTTTAGGATATTCTCAAAATTAGAGCTATTGAAGTTAGGTAATATAATAAATATGTTTATTTTAGTATCCTTCTTAATGTTATTTTTATTTTTATTTTTATAAAGCTATTTTTTCTTTTTTCAACAAGTTGTTGAGACCTGTTTTGCCTCCAACACAATTGTGTTGAGACAACTTGTGAAAGTTTGTGAGGCACTCTCTAATGTGGTCATCAACCCAAGTTGGTCTTTATGGAGGCTATCTAACACTACAAGGGCAGCAAAAGTTAAGCAAATGATCCTCTATGACATTTGGTGAGATCATGTTCAATATCTCCTCAATTTAGCTAAGCCTATATTGAGCACAATTTGTTATGCCATCATGGATAAGCCTTGTTTGGGTGAGGTTGAAGGCATCAACTCAATGATTGAGAAGATGAAGTTATCATAAATGCGAATAAGCAAGATCTTGAAGATAAATTCTTCAAACAACTACACAAAATCATTGAAAAGAGATGGCACAAATGACCACTCCACTACATCTCTTGCCTTTGCATTGAGTCCAAAATATTATAGTGTTGAACTCCTTTCTATGACAACAAGAGTATATGGAGATGTTGAAGTAAGTCAAGGGTACAAGCAAGCAAGAGTCAAAGAATAGTGAAGTGTACATGTGTGTAATGTAAAGTTGATTATGTTATGGACTGGTTAATTGAATGACCAACCCTCTATTTATATGCACAACCTAGATTGCTTGCTTACTAGCTAGCTTGCATGTGTTCTCTAGAATTGTTTTCAGCTACAATCAGCATATGCTATCAAGAATTATATCACAAGCATTATTTGCCATATATAGCATATATTAGTCTGCTTCTGCATACAATTTATAAACACAATACCCATACCAAATAATAACCGTGCCAATATTCTTGATTAATATTGTTCAAAACTAACATATTTGTGAGAGTTATTGCAGTTAACCATACCTTCAAGAAAGATGGAATGCATACCTCACCTCCAAGGATGCAGGCAAGCAAGGTTTTAATTTTTAAATTTTATGCATGTGGAAGGCTAATATCATTTTACACTTAGTAATGCATGCTCATGCTGAATAATTGCAGCTAAAAAGTTAATTATTAATGCAATCACTACAGTAATGTGGATCAACATTTAAACGCATGTATGCATGTCATAAAGCATACTCCATGAAAGGTAGAACATTATGAGAACAAGAAAATCTACATACACAGAATGTACATGTAGGATCAAATTTATCCATGTAATGCGTAAATACGAAAGTAGGTGAGGGTGAGCATGTTAAGGAAAGGCAAAACTACATTCTTCTACTCTTGTAAGAAGTAGTTCTTTAGAAAGTGAATTCAAAATGAAGTTCACGTAAAATGAAATGCTTAACCAGACACCCAAATAAATTACAGGGGTAAGTGTTGATAAGAAAAGGATCACTTTATTAAGTTATTAGGAGAATGAGACAGAGAGCAAAGTAAATTTGGCAATACTGTGAGGACCATAACCTAAATGCAAGCTATCAGCAGACCTTGGTATATACCTCATTCTAAGTGCTATAAGAACAAACAATTTGGAGACTTCGAATAGAAATATTCATAGTAACCTAAAGAATAAAAAAAGAGCACACCAGCTTAAGGAAAGAAATTGAATGATGGAACTTGAAACTATTCATTATCAGGATTTTTTCAGCTCGTCTACTTCTACAGCGGCAATTTATCTTCCACACCACAGGTTATAGCCCAAAGGTGCAGCAAATTGCTGTGTCAATAGCTATTCAACCAAAAATGCTTGAAGATGTAAACATGCAGAAATTGCACAACACAAATAGTATAAATTTATTTATTAGTGTACAATACTGTGAGATAGAGAGATATAAGAATCCATTAAGTCTCCCCTACCCTGACCAACATCTAGATATATTTATTGGTTTTGGCCAAGAGGTGTGTCATTTAGACCAAAACCATCTGATACGAACCAACTCTAGCAAAATGATAATCAAGTAAACTAATCAACCAACCATGTAATAAGAAAACCCTGGTAATAAAACACAATATGCTGTGTACAGGCAAATGTTAAAACTACTATTAAGTATAACTGGTGTTATCATTACAAGCTGTACTACAATGAAAGTGGGTACAAAGACCTAAAGAAGTTTATGTAAATCAATATTTATATGTATGGGTGTTTAATAATTGTTAAAAAAATTCAATTACTGAACAATACTAGTAGTTTAATCTGTGTGCTACTTGTCTAATTCTAATATGGCCCTGTGGAGAGATCAATGAATCATCCATAGACCAAATAATTCACTAATCTGTCCACATTACCTTGGCTAGGAAGATTTGTCCTAAATGACAGGCTTAACCATATAGCAGAAAGTATTAAATACAGAAAGAGAAATTATGCTTTGTAGACTAAAACTAAAAGGTTTAGATTTGAGCCTCGGAGAATTTCACAAAACAGAATTTTAATTTCTGCACCTTAGGAAATGTTTGAAAACAAAGAGCATGATGATGCTTCAGATTTCTTCAAGATCAGCTTACAGAAAATAAAAGTGAATAAAATATGGACAAGAATAATTTGCCTCCCCCACTGAAAAAATGAATATTTTATAAAAATTACATTAAAAGCTTTAAATCTGAAGCTTCTTATAGATAGTTTCACTGAATATACCGACAAGCTCAACACCTTCAAAGTTAGAAACAAAAAAAAGAAAACAATGGGTGTGCCGATGGTTAAGATTTCTTCGGGATAAAGTCATGGAAAATAATAAAAAAAGAGACATGGAAAGTACTGATTTTGCCTCACATACTGTAAATATATATAATAAATGTGTTGTGAAAATTTTAATGAATCTAGTGAGTCATGTTGTGAATGACACATACCGTCTTATTTGTTGCCACACGAAATGTGCCAGGAATAGAGATACCTGCCCCTCCCCCCATTGTCAATCCATCCAATATCGCCACCTTCATACCAATTATCAAATGTTGTTAAAATCTAATGTGTTAGACACTCAAACAACAAAAAACCAAACATCATACACTCAATAACATCTTAGTTTCAATCAGCACAAATAAGAAAAGTTTTCCTGTTGAATTAACATAGCAACCTATTAAAACTATCAAAATTGTTCTTTAAGGCTTTTTCACTCCCACCAAGATCAATGATAAATTTGTTGTCTTTGAAGAACACTCATTTATACTGAGATGAGTGGAGGGGAGTGAATCAGTGTAGAAACAAACTTTTGCTTTTCAAAAATTTAAATAACCACAATAGCAATACTTAAAAACTTAATCATCCACAGCAATAACACATAAGCAAGATCTAGCAATTAGGAACACACGATTTACATGGAAACCAATGTCATCCGGAAACATGTTTCCACCATAAAGGCACATGTACTAGAAATGGAAACAGTTTCAGGAACGGGTGGACAACGGGAAACGTTTCCAAACTGTCCCTGATCTAGTAAAATTTTTGGAAACCATCTTGGAAACTTGAAAACGGTCAACGATTTTGTCAAAGACCATTGACCATCCCCAAGACAGCTGGGGATGGCCAAGCCGTCCCTTGACCGTCCCGGGGATGGGTGGCCATTTCTGACGGCAGAGGCATTTAAAAAACAATTTTTTTTATAAAATTTATTTTTTATTGGAGCGATATTTATTATTAAATTTTTTATTTTAATGAAAGCGATAGTCATAGCGATAAATTTAATAATATATATCACTGCAATAGATATGAGATATATGCAAATTTTTTATTTTAGAAATTTAATTAAGGCGATTTAATAATTTAATGAAACTTCATATGATCATAAACTTCATTAAGCGAAAGCGATTATCTGCATTGCAACAAATTACAAAACCAAAATGGAATTTATTCACACACGATCAAACAAATAACTGAAATATCAGCTGTTATTCAAGTTTTTTCTTTTATCTGTCTGAATTCTGCAACAGTGGTGTGAGATGTTACAATAAAATTAAAGAAACATGTGGACACTTAGATTTGATGAAGCTGTGTATTACGATATTTCCTCTAATTATCGGATTTTGAAATTTATATCAATTAGCAAACCATCACAATATTCAAAGTCTTTCAATAGGACTTTTTCTAATGGCAGCAGCTTTTATTCTTCCTAGAATTCTTCTGCAATACTCAAAAGTACACATGAAGGTAATCAATTTAAATGTATGTGTGTTGAGGTATCCAGAATCATAGCAAGAGAAAGACTCGTCCATCATTATCGTTATGGGTCAAATAATAGCTTTTCACTATTGCCCTCTGCTTTTTTCTGCCATAATATAAGTGCAGCTTATATCTTTGTGGTTTTAAAACTATATTGACAGTCAGAGTATGATCTTGATGAGGATGATGAAACTTCATATGATATTTGATGAATGATCATTGATTCAATGATTTTAGATTTAGAATCTAGATTCTGATCTACAAATGTTATAATTTATTATGTGGCTATGATGAATGTTTACTGTGTTACAATTTTATATAAATTTTAGATAGCCATCCCCTACTCCGAGGAAAAAAAACATCCTGGAAATCCATTTCCCCATCCCCCCGTCCCGGAAACTCGGGGTAACATAGGTGGAAACCCTTGCGGGTGAATGTTGAGAACATGGTTATACTGAGAGGGGGGTGGGAGGGGTGAATCGGTATAACATCAAACTTTTACTTTTTCAATTTGATAATAAAAGCGCATAACTAAATCCCAAAGCATATTTATTTCATATAAACATTCACATGAATTCTAACTACCATGTAACACATGTAGAACACAGGACATATATGTGGAAACCCTTACAGGAGAAAATCATGGTAAAAATAGCTTCCTTATATATAGAAAAGCTTCTTTTACAAACTTGTGGGTATCAACCCACTAGAAGCACCAACCCCTCATTCTGTTTGTGAGACACTTTCCCACTAGAGGCGCCAACCCCTCATTCTATTTGTGAGACACTTTCCCACTAGAGGCACCAACCCCTCATTCAATTAGAGGCACCAAACACTCATTCAAATTTCCACCTTTTAATGGACAATGGATGATCCTATTCTTCACAAATTCTTCTGTAACTCTTTTTCTCCAATCTGCTATGACAATAAATTTGCCACAAAAGTCTCTTCAAAAGTCTTCTATAATGCTGCTCTCGTATCTCCTTCAAATTTGCTTCTGCAACATCTCAGTCTCCTTGTATAATCTGCAGCCAGTCCTCTTAATAACTTCTTTTTATTTGCATCTGTACCTCTTCAATTTCTGCATAAGTTTACTCCAAAATCACATGAATATCATTGCAAATGCTTTATCAAATATTCTCTATATACACATTCAGTTTACTTTAATGCTCCAAAATATCTTTTTGAATAGTCTATTATATTATCTCCATATACAGATTTTCTGATATATATATGATCTTCTAATTCTCCACATACAAAACCCACACACTCCAACTAACTTTGATCTCTACTTATATCTGCATTCTATCAAAAGACGTATCTCTTCACAACTGAAGAGTCATCTCCAAACACAACTACCTTTTTGTAATCGCACCTCTTCTCTTTTCAAATCATAAAAACTTTACCCCAAACAAATCAAACCTTATCAAACTATCTTTAGATTATTAAATCAGCCATCATAAAATAAGTCACACCTTGAAATCACATCTGTTCATTTAGAACTCATAACTTAGAATCGCTGCATTAACATCTCAGCATACACGTTGACAAATGATTTGTTTGTTGAATAATATTACCTTTATGAAGTCACACTTGTAGAGTCCCTCTTTATTATTAAACAATCATTGTCTTTAATGGATTATATTAATCGCTCCCCACCTTTTTGAAACACTTTTGTTTATCTTCAAATTAACTGCTGTTTGTTTATAATTAATATAAACAATTCTCATCTTATTAATCGCTGCACATTAATGAATCAAATATTTCCTTTAATCGGACACATTTCATATAGAGAACCAACTTCATATCATATCTGTAGAGTTGCAAATTGCTTGTCTTTCTAATCAATTGAATTGCCTTCTTTAATTGTTGTTTTAGGAGTTTATTTCTCTTCCTTATATGCTTCATGTCTTAGTGAATCACACCTTTGTCTTTGTCTATAAAACCGCCATCATGTTCTTGCTGTCCATCGCTGCTGTAACAAACTTACCATAGTCTTTAATTAAGTCGACTTCGTATTCACTGTTCCTGAGGGCTTCAATAATATCACCATGATTGTTTGTTCTTAATGAACAGTTTGCTACCTTATGTATTCCTTCATCGCTGTTCTGAACCTTAATTAATGCTGCTTAACAATCATAGTTGGGCTTGCTTATCAATCACTGTCTTAGTCAACTTTGTCAACCTCTTAATAAATCTCACTTTGTATTCAGATAATGAGTCGCTGCTTATATTTGTAATGGCTGTCATTTATAATTGATCACCATTTTCTAAACAATCTTCATTTTAATTTTAATTTTAATGAATATCTTCCCTATCTTAAACAATATCCTTCAGCTTCTAGATATAGTCGCACCTTTCTAAAATCACACCAAAGAAGATTGTTGTCTTTGTTTGTTATTGCTTCCTTAATCATTACGCACTGCCTTAATGAAGTTGCACTAAAAACACTATTCACTTTGACTTGTCATTTGCTGACTTGTCTTAAAAAAAGCTAAGCACTGACTTTATCACTGATCAAATTTACTTTGAAGAGTCACTCATTAGTAATCCGTACACGTCTCATATATCGCTGCTCTCTCTGCTCACGTCTTTGTTTTATAACACCAACTCCTTAACATGATATTTGATATGTCTTCAACATAGTTTGAATGAAGATAGCTGCACAAATTAAGTTGCTGCTCCTCCCTTATCGACCTGTTAAAATTGCAATTTAATATGTCTTCAAAGTTCATTATCTGCCAATTATTCCTTGATGAACCAGTGAATATAATAATTTCAGCCTGCAATAATGAATGTCCATAAAATTAATTGAAGATCCTGTGGTAAGCATGGGACCCACCAGCTACCATAAAAATTGTGTCACTTTAATTAGCTTAAACCAATTTGTATCATAAGCACTAATAGAGATCATTTATCCAACTTCAAGCATAAGCAATCTTTAGACGTTTCCTTTGCAATTTCATTTGACATCAATGACAAAATATTAATGACAGCTTCCAAACATCTATATATGCTCTTGACATCAATGACAACATTTCCAACACTATCTTCTTATCCTCATCCCAGTCTAGTTATTGATGCTTTGCAATGACCCATAGTGATCAATAAAACACCTTTCTTAACCAAATTCTGAGAGATGGCTTATTTTACAAGTTAACTAAACATGCATTCCTATCAACCCTTCTCGCCAATTCTACTCAAGAAGGCTTATTCATCCTCAAATGGTGGACACTTTAGCATGCAAAATTCCTAGGAAAACTTGCAGCACTACTTTTGTCGGCCTTCTATGTGGAGGAAAGTTGAGGAATTCATTCACTGGTGCTCACTTTGCATCCAGTCTAAGCCTTCCAATTAAATGCTTGCATTATATCCACCAATTCCACTTCCTTCATAGCCATGGGAATCCATTTCCATGGATTTCATTGGTATCCTACCCTCGACTTAGCACTAGGATAATTGCATCTTTGTTTGGTATGTTGGTTTCCCAAAATAGATTTTTTTGCACCTTGCACCAAGACAAATGATGCCCAAAGCTGCTGACTTGTTCTTCAAGCAATTTTAGGCTACCATTCACTACTGTTCCAGCCATCATTCTCACTTCTAAAGTCACTTCTAGAAACTGTTGTGAGATCTTCCTAGCTGTCAATCGCACTTCTTCACTTTCTTTCATCCACAAAATCATGGCCAAAATAAGGCTATTAATCCCACCTTACTTCATGCTCCCTGCATTTACCATTGTCAGATCAAGCAGAGGAACAACTATTTGCATATGCTTTGGAATGGTCACAACTAAACTAATTAAGCCTCTAAAAGGCATTTTCTCCTTTTGAAGTCAATTATGGATTCTAGCCATTGCCCCCCTGTGAGATTCCAGTTGCTCTTCCATCCCCAGCTACATCCCACCAACAGAAATTGCAAGATAAAGCTTCTCCTTTGTACAAAATTTGGCCCAATTTCAGACCAAAAACCAAGATATGCTTCCACAATCAAACACCTTATTCTTTCTAAGTTGGTGATTGTGTTTGGCTTCACTTGGGGATCCCAATTCTTTTCACTTGGATGTGGACGTCTCCATCAATCATCCTGAATATACAAACCCAGATTTTCAACGATAATTAGTTGATAAACTTTGCTTAATGTTCACACTCACATGAATCACAAAAAACAAACGACTAATACTTGGTTGGCAAAAAGAACACTTACACCAACATAGTCCATGTAATTCTCTGACTTTGCTTTTGCAAAAAAGATAACCCCACCAAAATAGAAGTTGAGAACAGCTTCCACTAAGCAGGGAAGAAATGATGAGAAAAGTCAAATATAGCATTTTGATTTTTAAAAAGTCACCCGTAATCACAGATGTATATACTTTTTTGTCTTTCAGTCACATGTAAACTTTCACTGCAAATGTAAAAGTTGCATGTAGAATTTCTATGTTTAGGAAGTCGCCTATATTTCTATTTTTTGAAGCTTTCCTGTATATCTATGTCTATTTGTTTGTGTGTGTGTGTGTATAATACAATGAGGGTTTAAGTACAGTAGTGACAATCTTTATATCTTGCTCATTTTTTATGCAGCTGTCCTCCTTAGCATTTACCAATTATTAGATAACATGAAGTTAGATTCATAAGAATTTTGAAGAGAGAAATGACTTCAAGTGAGTTACTTGCATTAGATTGTAAAAAAAAGCTACACGTGAACCATGTGTTAGAAAAATAAAAATGGCAATGCTTGCCAATGATAAACAAACATTAATCCAGCTCCATTTCAAAATCTAAATCAATTGATCTATGTGTTCTTGATAACTTGCAATTTAGATGTCCTGCTTCTTTTATGCTTCAGTTCCCTGGATTTAAATAAGCCAACCTGAGAGTTGAGACCCTTTGGAAGATTAAATAGAAAAGAAATATAGCAAATGAGAAAAAATTATTTTCATAAATTAAATACTGTATTAATAGTGAAAAAGCTACAACGAAAGTGGCATGAAAAGGGCAAAATCAGGCCATTATCAAGATTATAGAATATTTGAGGAACACCATATCATATTCTAGAGAAGCCCACTACCTAAACCTAAAAACATGGATAACTGGAACATAGAAATTCGCCCAGCTGGGAATTACAATCAAGGGGCCCAAAAGCTACTCTTAAAAGGAAATGGCAAACTAAGGAGTTAACAGTTAAGACCAAAAAATTACAAACCATATTTAGGACTGTATGGATATGACTATCACAATACCTATTTAGGACTATATAGATATATAGAGTGATGTGACATTGGGGGAAGGAATCTATGGATTGAAACATGGGATATTAGCAATAACGGTAGTGAGATGGTTCAAAGTGGTAGGCAGAAGTTATGGGAGAGGATAATGTTAGCTAGATTCAATGCCAAAGCAGGCAAATGTGGGGGCAGGGGTGGCTCTCATCCTGGAATGCAAATGTGAGAATTTGGACATACTGAAAATTTGTGGCTGAAGAACATTGGAGAAAAAATTATGCAAAGTAGAAGTAGTGTCAAGAGCTGACAGGGTTTCCTTTAGTTCAGTGAAGCTTAGTTCTTTATGAGGAGGGACTAAAGAACTGGCAAGGGAAATTGAATCCTTTACATGCTTTACTATCCTATTGCTGCTCATCATTTGCAGAAATTTGCAGCAATAGGCTGCTGAGAGCTTTGGTTAAGAATCTTTTCCTTCTTCATGTCAGCCTTGGAGCTTTTCCTAACTCTGTCTCTTATAGCATTGCACCAGAAAAAACTTGCTGCCTTTTCGTTTGTTCTTCCCTCTCCTTGTATGTTGATTTATGGGAATTTTCAATGATGATCAATCATGAGTATCTTGCAACGGAAGCCAAAGCTGGCACTTTGAAAGTGGGAGAGATTTGGGGAAAAGAGAAAGAAATGGGTCGAATAAGATGAGGACTACTTCAGAGCTCTTCCTGGAAATTTTTTCAACGTTTTAACAAACAAATCTATCATTTGACTCCTCGTTCACTCTAATCCACTTCTTTTGACTTTGGCATTCAATGCTTGCAAAGACCTTAATGATTATCTTTCAGGGAATAAATGTTGAAGCTGTCAAATTGCTATATGAGATTGGAGTGTGGCAGTGGATTACGAACTGATTGAAAGCTATTGATTTGAACCTTGGTATTAAGTTGCACTGGAATGTTGTACTAAAACTTCATATGACCTACTTTCTTTTCTCTCTGTTGATACCTAGAAAATTTGAAATTTTTATATTGGACGCCCTGGTTTTTACAGAACTTGCAGTTGTATTTATTGAAGATATATATTGGCATTAATGAAAGGGGAAAGGACTAATGTCTAGTGCAATTGGAAATGAGAGCCAATGTGGGTAAGAGATGTCAAGATGAAAGAATAAAAAGAGTGTAGATGGAGTTGTGTTATGGAGAGGAAGTATATACCGAGGGATGTGCATGGTCACGAAAGGCTTGGGGGTTGTTAGGGGTTTCGAAGGTCTAGGTAGATCACAGTTTAGAAAAATCTAATGCTGAATCTTAGCTGGAGAATATTTTTAATCAGATAAAGGATGGGTACGTGTAAGTTGCCTTTGTTTAGGTGTTGGTTCTCCTATAAAGAGTAGACCTTGGCAAAATGGCTATGCTCATGACAAATTCTCTATTGGAAAGGGTTATTTTCCAGTGTACCCAGAGAAAGTTATTTGAAATTTTTGAGGAACAACCTACAGACCTCTCCCCAAAATGGGGGATGATTCCTGGGGCACCCCCCCCCCCCTTCTGCATAAACATTGTGAGGATGGCCTGCCATTCCTGGCATACACTGATGTCCCAGGGACATTAAAACATCCCTGGCCCATCAAACTCGGATCTCACTTAAAAAACACACAACTTATAATTATTTATATAAATAAACAATTATTTGTTTATTAGCTGTCCCTTTGCCTTTCCCAAAATCTAGGAAATTTTGCCATCCCTGAAATCTTGCCTCCCTATCCCAGAAAGCCAAAGAAAAACTGACATTTTCATAGCCCAGAGATCGTTCGTACTGTCCAAAATTATTGTCATTTTGATTTCAAAGGCAGTCACATATTCAGCAATTGTCAATCCAATGTCTTCCAGACATGACTCAAGCTAGTAATCAAGAGTGTAGAGTCGAAGGTATACCACTGGGACAGTTATTGCAAGATACTCCATAGGGTCGAAAGTTTGTAACCAATGTATATATATATATATACACACATGTATATGTACATATAAATATGTGTATAACCTATATATGCATATATAATTATACACATATACATACGCACATAAACTTAAT
The DNA here is from genome assembly GCF_030272615.1 of Cryptomeria japonica. NCBI lineage: Eukaryota > Viridiplantae > Streptophyta > Pinopsida > Cupressales > Cupressaceae > Cryptomeria > Cryptomeria japonica. Next base: position 725,789,581 of record NC_081409.1, read on the forward strand.
CTTTCTGATAGCTCTTTGATCATAGTCTTGTTTAAAAAACAATGGAGATCACACACACACGCGAGTATATGTACACACGCGTGCGTATATCTATGTATAAATATGTGTATAACCTATATATGCATATATAATTATACACATATACATACACACATAAACTTAATCTTTCTGATAGTTCTTTGATCATAGTCTTGTTTAAAAAACAATGGAGATCTTCTTAACTCCTACTGGTAGGTTCATTTAAGATTATTTTTACAATGATCTATTACTGTTAAATATCTCACACACGCACGCACGCACACGTGTATATATATACACATGTGTACATATGTATGTATATATGTATGATTTGTAGTCTTCCTTTCAATTTATGTAATTTTCATCAAGCATAATGTGTGTACGGCTCTCTCTATCTATCTATCTATGTCACAAATACATTATTACATACAGATCTCTCTAAAAATACACATACATACACACACACACACACACACACACACACATATATGTATATATGTACATATAGGTATACATATATGTATGTATGTATAGAGAGAACGCACCCCACACCCATATTATATTTAATGAAAATTACATAAATCTAAGTGGAGACTGCAAATCCGAAGTCAATGGCAGTACCTTTTGTGTTTAAAAGGAATTTGATAGTTGAAACAGAGAGCACTAAAACCTAAGCGAGAAGATCATAGGTCCAAATTCTTGTTACTTTAGAATTTGATAAACAGTCAAGTAAAACAACTTTATATACAACAGCACACTTTTAAGTATGTATCTGAATTCAGTGACCAAGATCTTGGTAGCTTTGCAAGTACCTTGTAAAAGAAGCTACAGATTGAGCACTGGGTACATGAGATTCAATTAGTCCTTGATTATAGTACTGTCAGAATTATGATTTTGTCTTTGCAACGTTCTAAATTCTGACATCCTTTTTATTTAAAGACTAAATATCTTACATATTACAGGATTGCGAATATCAATATATACAGTGAGTTTTTTATGGCTACAACCTTGATTCTCCATCTATGCAGGCATTTAAGGACAAGTTCTTGCGAAATGTTTCAAAGTCAATTATTTCACAATAGCCACAATAGTGAATGTAAATTAAGGCCTCCACAAAAAAGCCTCTAGCATCCATTTTTTAAACTTTACAGCAATTTGTAATATATAGGTGCTCAAAGAAAACAATTGCTACTCGGCTCTTAACAAAATCATTAGCTACAAGCAATTTGCATGATTATGGCCCGGCCTCAAGTGCCTCTAGGCTTGCGCAGCGGTTCACTGCCAGTAATCTCAGGTGCAGGTCAAGACTATATTTTGACAGGAAAGAACATCAGACAAGGCTTCTAATTCAAAATATTTCTTATATCCCCATTTCATTTAGAAATAATTATAAATTTACCAACATAAAAGTTTGCATTCATAATTCAACACATTCAAGTGTGTAAAGGCAATCAGGAAAGGAAAACATTAAATAAACTAAAGAATTTACATGTGGCTTCAGATATGTTCCAACATGGTAAACGAACTGATATGCTTTGATAAAGAAGTCTTTACATTCTTCCAATTTCCCTAACACAGACAAAGGCAAATAATAGTCGTTCAGTACATCTTCTAAAGCCAGAGCCTCTTTAGCAAAAAGAGTTTGTTTCCTTTTACCTTGATTGGCGAATTGATAAAGCCTAACAATATCTCCGCCAGAACAGAATGCTCTGTCACCAGCACCCTTCAACAAGTGAACCCAGTTATGCCAGTTATAAAAAACAAGAAGAAAAACGAATTTATTTTTTCAGTAATGTTTTGTTTTTAACACTCAGGTTGGGAATGGAATTTGACCCTTGACATCCTTCAAGGGTATGGTCTACATAATTTTCTAGTCCATATATAGTATTTAATCAATTTAACCATACATAAAGATAATTATAAGATAATGCTTACTTTCATTACAACAAAACCAATATCTGGACGATCTTCCCATGCCTGGTATAGTTTATGAAGTTGAGAAACCTAGAAAAAGGAGCGACAGATGGTGACCGAGCATTTAGATAAATTTGAATAAAAGGAATTAGTTAGCACTAAATGAGAAATGATTTTTTTTAAAACATGTCCACTGAATAACATCATATAATTACACAGATAATTGCGGTGATAACCTAGCACATGAAATTTTGAATAAGTTACTCTAAATCACAAAATTACAAACATATTTATTGTATTGGCGATGACCTAGTTAATGAAATCTTATATGAAACAAAATAACTTATGTATGATTTACACAGTTATTTGAATTTTACAGTTAGAACCCATCCATTATAAAATCTTAAATCAAGACAACATGTTGTGAGGAACATTTATCAAATATTTGAATTTTACAGGTACTAATACATGATGAATTATTAAATCAAGGCAAAATGATGTAGGCACAATTACACGGATATTTGCAGTCATAATGTATGAAAGGAGGCCTTAATGAAAACAATATATCAATGTAGTACATGATGATGAGATCTTGTATCAAGACAATATGATAGTTAGAACAATTGTACAGATGTGTGTCATAAATTCGTACGTTATGAAAGCTTAAAAAAGACAATAGACTGTTGCATACAATTACAAGGATGTCTACAGTCAATGGTCATAAACTAAAACATGAAATTTAAAACAAAAATAACATGATATTAAGCATAATAAAACATATATTTGCGGTCATAACCTAATACATGAAATCCTAAGTCAAGATAATGTGATGTTAAACATAATTAAACAGATATTTGTAGTCATAATCTAGGAAATAAATCTTATATGAAACAATATAATTTTATGGACAATTAAATGGATATTTGAATTTTGCAGTCATGCGTAGGACGTTATGGAATCTTAAATCAAGGCAACATGATGTCAAAGGTTGTCTAAAAAGATATTTTCAGTCATAACCTACGACAGGAAATCTTAAACGAGGACAACATAATGTTATACACAATTACATAGATATTTGTGTCCGTAACCTAGCATATTACTCTTAAATCAAGACAATATGATTGTAAGTATAATTGAATGGATATTTGCAGTCATAACCTAGTGCATAATGAAATCTTAACTAAAGAAAATATGATGTGCACGCAATTACATAGATATTTGCAGTCCTAACCCAGCGCATAAAATCTAAAAAGAAGACCACAAGATTGTATGCACAATAATACAAATATTGTAGTCATAACCTAGTCTACTATGAACTCTTAAACAAGAAATTACCAGGAACACAATTAAATAGATATTTGCAACCATAACCTAGTGTGTTATGGAATCCTAACTAAAACCAATATGACATTATGCATAATTATAGACAGGTATTTGCAGTTATATGTAGAGTATGAAATCAAAAATGAAAATAGCATAATGTTACACACAGTTACACATATATATACAGTGATTGCGTAGAACATGAAATAGATAAGGACAGTGGCATAGCAGCGAATCACCATAATGACCAGCAGGAGGGCTGTGATTCAATAAAATTTGGGAGAATCTCAATATGAATCGCTTCGCGGCTATGGCATATCCCTTGGATGGAGATTGAAACCCAGGTTAAAAATTTCCCCAAGTGTTTAACATGGCCAAAACAGCATACCACATAATTACAAATATTAACACTCATAGCCTACAGCTTGGGAATCCTAAATGAAGAAAATATAACATTACTTAACCTGGCACCAGAAATCCTAAACGAATGCGATAAAATGCTGCTACAATTACAATGCTGCTTACAGTGGTAACATAGTAAAACAGAACTAAAGTAAACGAAATGTAATGCTACGTACAATTATACATATATTTGCAGTTATAAACTGGTAAATTATGAATTCTTAAACGAAAATAAATGGCATTTATGCATATATTTGCAGTCATAACCTGAATCACGAAACCTGAAATCAAGAAAAATCAGGCAAGACAAATTCTACAGTAAATACATTTTGATGGGCTCTACAAACCAATTTGGCAAGAAGGTTAGAAACCATTTCATCTCATAATTGAAAGCAAAAAATGTTACCATGGAAGTTGTCAGCGCATTTAGAACAAAAGGCCTGTTAAGAATGGCTTTTCTTGAGCTGCCTAATCCTTGGGCTGACACTACTTCAACTGGGTTCTCGCTCTCTGATTTTTGCGTGTCTGGGCAAATGGAAAGGGCCCGACTAGAAAAGATAGTAGAAGAAGAACAAATGCGAAACCCAATCCATTTTAGCCTTAGCATTTTCAGACGAACAAGGTTCCTCGTTATGATTTTTGCTGTGGGATTCAAATCTGTTACCTCCAGAGTTCCGAGTTAACCCATGAACCTCTTTAATTTTTTAGAGAGGTGTTAAAGTTTACGTCTAGATTAAGTCTCGCTTAGATTAGTACATAATACAATAGAAAGATTTATATATTTGAGGTTTGGATATGAGGATATTTTAAGTTTTAAAAGTTCAATTTATGTCTAGATTAATCTGGCTTAAATGTGTACAAAATAGAATAGAAGATTTATACATTGGAGTTTGGATATGAGGAATTATATTATTTCTCGTATTTAATTTGTAATAAGATATTTTTTTTTTAAATTAAATAAATATTTTTAATATTGAGAGCTATTTTATAATGGTAGAAAGGATTAAATGTATTGGTGTGAGTCGGAATTTGTTAAAAAAAAATATTTTTATTCTTAAATTTTACATCCATTCACATTAAAATAATAATATTTAACTATCATATTTATATTTAGAAAAATCTATGGAGAAGATGTCAAGAGATATCGTTATTAAAGTGAACCAAGCAATTTCTTAACCTTTGGCAAATGAATCCTCCTCAATTGATCCAAATGTGTTTTTTGTGTCAATGTTTCCACCATTTTTCTTTAGTGTCAAAAATGCAGGCTCTAGGTTAGTGATTGATTCATCTCTAATAGTAGACAAAAAATATTGGAGTTGAATGTTTGATGGCAGTCGACAGGAAGTTTGCTTCAACATGGTGACCCCAGTATAAGGACTTGAGCTCTTCATTAATATATCAAAAGAAGTCCAACATAGGCAATCTCTTAATACACACTCTCTTTATAAATTATAAATACATTTGTAATATTGCTTTAAGCCAAGCTTAAAAGTGAAGCATACAAAACTTAAATAGATAGGTGCATAATTTTTCGATCAATATCATGTTACTCTTCACACATCGACAAAGAAAGCCACACTATATTAAACCAAAATAACATCAAGTGATCATTCTTTTTTAATAATAGCTCTCAAAATGTAAGAATGGTCAGGGACTAAAAAATGATAGGTCCATCTTCATTAGTGCCTTCATAATGAAAACAAGATAACACCAAGAGCCATTTGCAAATCCTCAATCTATGGCAAATTGCATCATCACATGTTGACCATCTTCTATGACTAATAAAAGTTAAATGTTACATTAAGATTATAATATGCAAATTCCTCTAGTCTAGTTGTTAATAAAAAACCGGTCTCAAAGTCACACTCTCCTGCAACAATCAAAGAATCACACATTTACATAATCACAAGATTAATAGACTAGGTGTAAATAAAAATATTTTAAAAACTTCTTGCAATGTTTATAGAATAAATATAAACATATTCAAAGAATTGGTAGACTTGATGAGACTTCTATACAACATGTAAACTGTCATCCAATAATATTTAGTACATAGATGTTTCTACCAAATGTAGTTAACATGGAGTCTAGAGGAAACCAAAAAGAATTTGAAATATAAAATTACAAAAATGACATTGGTTAGAAATATGAATAATAATGATGATATCAAATAAAATTATCCTACTCTAGCTAAAACCTCATTGGAGAAATCAATCTCACAAATTAAACAACAATGCACAACAATTGAAGCATTATATCATGGTAGCCTCAATGTATCATAATTTCCTTGAGTGTGGGTGAGAAAGCTCTTGTTGGAGAAACCACTTCAATATTTTATACTATTTGCATGGTGGGAAGTAATACTATGTAGGTCATTGCCATTAATTTGTCCTATTGTGCATTATTGCTTTGCCCTAATCCTGCAAGGAAGTCTTCGAGAATTTTCTCCATGGACATTATTGTAGATGTTATTTGAATAATCTAAAATGATCATTACCTAAATCTAAGAAATAATGACTCCCATCCCCACCCTTCTAACATGAGCAATAAAAGAATAGAATTAGTTCCAACCAAAAATAGCATGTTGTTGCTAACTTCTCATTCTCTTTTATAGTGAGAGTAAAAGAGTCAACCATCAATTTTTGGGTGCAAGATTTGAAATTCCAATGAAAGTGAATCTATGACAAAAATATGTTCACAAGGGATGAATTGTGTTAAATTTATAATCTTCTTTGGCAAATCCTCTAAAAACAATCGTTGCTTTTAGCTTTTCTTATCCTCTTGAAAGCCCAAACAGTTCTTTGAGAGTGCAAAAAAATAATGATAATAGAAAATGGATTAGATGAATATTGGAAGTAACTGAGTGGAGAGGAGACTTGAATAAACCTTTCTCTATTGTTTATTTGTTCAAATATTATTTTTCATTGGAAGCGTTTAGAAGAAATAAAAAAATTCTTATCCACTTATCTGATGTTGACATAAAGAACACAGAAAAAAAAAATTATGATCGAGAGCTTTAGAATGGGTTTGAATAGATCTTTATATTATATTTTGTTTTGAAACTTTCTAGTTTACAAATGAAATGATCAAATAAGGATAGAAGTGTGTTGTATGTAAATTAAAATCTTTTTAAGGAAGCATATCCTTATCCATTAATGACAATTTATTATTTAGTAATTTAAAGAAAATTCTCTTTTTTTAAGGATATCTTTATCCATATCATTCTTGTTTTTTTAATATAATAGTGTTTTAACATTCATAAAATAATTCATAAAATACTTTTTTAATATTGATAAAATATTTACAATTTTAAATTTCAAAATTTAATTTAAACTAATAGATGATTGAAATTAAGATGGCATGTTAACAAAACAAAGTGAAACAAAAATTTGAAACCCTCAAGTAGACTACAAACCCTAGAGTGAAGGAATCATAAAGCACAGTGAGTGAAATTAATGTCTCTAATATCATGGAGAAAGATATTTGTGCTTACAAACACATGGCTATTATCTAAAGAATAATGGGGAAAGCTTTGAGTCGAGACAAAATCAGCGAATGGATCAAACAAAATTGGCATAATGCAAAAGAAACATAAGTTTCATCCCCAAACATTTTTGTATAGTTGAATTTGACAATGAAGAAAATAGGAATGATATTTTCAAGGTGTGAGTACAAAGAAGTTCAGATGGTGTTTGGAGTCTATGGGCCTCATGACCCCTAACAATTGATTTATTGTGTTGATACTCCCTTTACTCTTGCAAGGTGTTTGACAAGTGGGAGAATGTTGGGAAAATGGTGTCTCAACATTGCATTTACATGAGGTTACTATTTATAGTAAGTTTTCATTTGGGCAAAAAATGGTGCAAAATTCTCCCCAAAGCTTCTAGTTGGCTAGATAAGCATTCTGGTAAGTTACGTTGCAAGATCACAGCTAGTTTTGAATATATAAAAGTATGTGTCCGGAGGGGTGTAATGAAAGGTTTAAATTTAATTTTAAGGACTTTAGAGGCCCTAAAATGCCCTGAAAATGGGTGTAAGTGGCATAGCGACTTACGAGGCAATAGAGCATTTCACAAGCTTTTTGACGCTTCAAATGGTTCATCATTAGGCCACATGGTTCTCAAGTTATGACCTCTACAGGTTTGTACTCCTAAAATAGGAAATATAAAATGTATCAAACACATAAATGAGCTATAAAAGGGAGGGACGCGTGTTGATGTGTGTTTTAACATGTCATAGGGCATCTAGAAAGGAGATAAGGTCTACTCTACTTTATTAGGTGGGTTTAGCCCATGGTTTTGTAATACCTTTCGACGGTTTCTTGTATTGTATCTCCTATATATGAGGTGTGTGAGATAGAGGTTGTGTGATGGAGTCTTATGGAATAATATCACATAGAATAGTATCATAATATGAACCAATGCTGAAAGAAACATATGCTTGCTCTTTAACATCAACCCATTGATCATTGCTTACCCCATATGCTCTGTAAGGTGACTCAAGAGGTTTCCTTGGCAGGTTCAACTTCTCAACCATCTCTATTGAGACTATATTTTCAAGAGAACCACTGCTAACAACAACCTTGCATACCTTAACCCTGCATTTGAATTGTGTCTGGAATATAGAGTGCCCCTGAGCATACCTTGCCCACATTTCTTCACCTTCTTCCATGATGGTTTCCTCTTTTATCTCTCAGTCTTCGATCTGAAATCTGCAAGGACCTACTGCCTTGCTCTGATATGTTTATGATGCAGAGCATCATGGACCCTCCCACAATCACATTGCAACTTTTCATTCTTGTTTCTTCAAAAACTCAACTCTTCTTGTTTCACCTTCCTTCACTAGGCTTCACTAAGATGCTCAAATAGAACTATCAACCTCACCAACTTGTTCCAACAATTCCTAAGGTATATACATACCCTATTCCACTTTACCCAATAGGCTTCACTCACCCTAACAACTGGTTCTCTCACAAACCCTTACCTGGGTCCCTAAGTAGGCCAATTCCCTAGTAGCCCTATTCAGCGGGTATTCTAACCTTTACTCACAATAATCCCAAAACACTTGAAAAATAAATTATATATCTGGATACCCTTTTGGAACCAACACAACATATGTGAAAATAAACTATTGATCTTTTGGACGAAATACTCATACCAGCACCCTACTACACACCAACTAGGCCCAATTAGCCCTCTTTTTCAAAGCAAGTACCAATAGATGGTATGACCACAAATCAAAACCAAAAAAAAGTATTGAAAAATGTTCCAAAACCATATATTTTCCAGGTTTCAAGACAATAAACATTGATTTGATAGGTTAGATACTAAGCCCCCCTTTTTAGGCCTAGAAAACTAGAACCTCCTTGTTCAAACCCCAAAACTCACTTCCAGATCTTGAAACTTGGTATTCACCATTAATTTACCATCCCCTAAATCTTTTTCACATAAAATCACTACCTCCTTAAGGTAGATCTTCTGTTGCTATACTCATGCCTCCATTTTCATGCTTTTCCTCACTCAATCTCTTAGCCTGGGGTATCAACACTTCATCTCCACATTATTCCCCGCACATGTAAGGTTAGAGACACATATAATACAATATTCCTGACCCATTCCATAAGAAACAACCATCACATAAAGTGGAATGGGCCACATTTGCATTGTGACTCTCAAAACTTCCCAAAAATAATCACCTACAACAGATTTTAGGACAACAAATAGAAGTGAATCAGATTTGAATGTAACACCTTCAATAATAGTATCAAATTATAGTACAAACACTCCTCTACATTTCCAAATCCATTTCCAATCAAGAATGAAGAAAAGAAGAAGAGTTTCAGACCAATAAAGTGCAGATTTTAGACCAAAATTGCAAGGAAAACCTTGTATTTTTATTGCCAAACTCCAAACTCTTACAATGCCCAGAAAATCTGACCCTCTACCTCTCATTTTGGATCATTACAAACATATTTAAACCTCTTACCTTCATGGAAACTGAAAACCAACTCTTAACCACCCATACAACCACTTTTGGGTGTTTACAACTTTAATTTATTGTCAAATTGACACTTTTAGTTGTCAATTGACAAGTTTTTAACTTTTTTGCATCTTGAAACTTTCTAATCAATTTCATTACATTAATATGGTCACATAAGACCTTATGAAACTTGAAATGTTCATTAAAAACCTATTATACCCATTGAACCCCATTACATTACTCATTTTGATATTATTTGCCCAACATGGCAATTTTGACAACTTATTACAAAATGACTCATTACATGAGTTTGATGACTCCAAATGGCATTATTATCCATGTTTAAAATATCAAATGGTCATTTTAACCTCATAGACTTAATTATCGCATAAATCTTCATTATGGCCTCGTGGTGGCCAATCTTGTCTTGGGTGCTCCTGCACCAAATCTATAGTGAATTATATCAATTCTAAAGATCCTAAGATATAGCCCCAACCAATGGGAAATATACATGGAAAAATAAGAGAAGAGGTCACTCCAACATCACAAAGAAACTTGATCAATTCCTCATTTCGAACATCTAGGCTAGTACAAACATTCAACCAAGCACTATCATAAAATCAATCCCAATTTCTAATCATTTTCTACTAGAGCTTAATTTAGTAGAATAGTATTGCTCTATCAAGAGCTAATTCAAATTTTAAAAAATGAAGTTTCGATGTCTGGGATTCATCGATACCATAAAGGATTGGTGGACGGAATCGAGGCATATCAAAGGTACGAAAATATTATTTTTTTACAAAAGACTTCAAGCACTGAAAGAAAAAATCAAGGACTGGAATAAGAATGTCATCAAAAACATTTTTGAAAAAAAGATAAGGATTGAAGGGGAGATGGATCGATCGAGTCAATATGTCATAAAAAAACAGAATGTCAGAAACTAAATTTTTGAAGGAAAAGGAACTTCTCTTTGAATACAACGAAATCTTGGCACACGAAGAATGCTATTGGAAGTCCAAATCACAGGCTGGTTGATTGAAGGAAGGTGATCTTAATACCAAGATTTTTCATAATTCAAATAAAACGAGAAGAAGCTGGAACAGAGTTTCCCAAATTTAGGATAAGGACTCACTGATAGGGCTAATATTGAAAAGGAAGGGCTGTCAATTTTAACCAATCTATTGGGAAGAGATGGGAATTCAGGACAGATTAATTTTGTGATTTCATTAATGACATCGGCACCACACTTGGGTGGTTTTAGCCCATGGTTTTATAGTAGTGTTTGATAGTTTCATGTATTATATTTCCTATATAATAGATGTGTGAGAGTTTTATAGCAATTGAATTATGTATGGATCTTCATTGGTAATACTCCTATGAGAAGCTTGCTATACAAGTATATTGTAATCTATTATTGATTTCAAAATAAGATATTGGGTGTCTTTTGAAGTGTGGGATTTTCTCCCGAAAGGGTTTTCTCCACGTAAATTACTATGTTGTGGTATGCATGTTATTTATGTTTATTTATGTCAAGTTTTTGTAACTGTTGTAAAACTGTAAAATTTATACATTACCCTCCTCTCAAGATTGATGTAGGAAGTTTTTTCACTACTTAACTTCCTTATAGTTCAAACTATATATGATAATATAATTTGAAGGATCCATTTACATTTTAGTAACATGCTTGAGATTGGTGAATCACAGTTAAAATCTATTAATACAACAAAAGGATGTCAATTTGATTTAATCAAATTAGAAGAACAATAGGATTAATTGAAAGATACTCAAATCAGTTCTTATTTACTTAGAAAATCACAACCTTTAGAAGGAATTCACACACATAAAGAAACATTTCAAACTGAATCTAATTTTATGGTTGAACTCATAAATGTGCATATTGATATTTATCATGAACAAAGAGGTGTTATACTTTATACATTAATCATTCAAGAAATGTGTGATGAAAGCCTATGAGATCTATCATTTATAAACATGTTTATACTCAACCATATAGATCTTTGGAGGACTATGATCAAAATGCATATTCCTCGTACACTTATTGATTTAGGCCCACTAATAAATGATTTTTTGATTAAGCACAACTAGCTGGGTTTTGAATGCATTAATGACCATACCCAACATGATACAGAGGATGATTGTTCATTGAAAAAGGCTCAAGGTATTCTTAAATATTTCACCATATTTTATGTGTCTTATCATAATTCCCTCATACTTTTGGGGTGTGAAGTTAAGTTGGGGGAAATCCCTTGAATTTGGAAATCCTTGGTTGATTTATAATAAAACTTTCCTTGATTGTTTCTTTGGTGCTTCTAATAAAACCGTGTGTGTGAGCTTTGGACCACATCAAGATATGCATTATTGTGTTAACTGAGATTAAATTTATATTGTGTCTACACAAGCATTCATTGTCGTAATGTTCTTGAAATGAAATAAAATAGAAATATAAATTAGAGACATTAGTTCAACATCACGTGCATGCTATTTATATTTATTTCTATTGAGTTTTTGTAATTGTTGTAAAGATCTATAAAAAAAATTGCATTACCCTCTTCTCAAGATTAGTGTAGGAAGTTGTTTTGCTACTTAACTTCCTTACAATTCAAACTGCATATAATAATATAATTTTAAAGATCCATTTACATCACAGTAATGTGCTTGAGATTGGTGAATTGTAATTATAATCAATTAATATAGCTAAAGGATGTGATTTTGATTTAATCAAATTAGAAGAGGGTATGTGCAAAGGCCCTTAGGTGATAATGAAAATTTAGAAAATCAAAATTAGGCAACTTGACATAAAAATTTGAATAGGTTATTAACGTAATTTGAAAAATATGTAAGACGAAAATTTACAGTAGATTGGATTTAGTTTCTAAGCTACTAGTCACTTTTTGGAAATATCTAAATCTATTTGGTGAAAAATTGAAATTTTAATGCAATAGTACTTAAATTCAAGGGAAAAAACAAAAAAAATAGGTGTATGTTTGTGGAACCTAAGTACAAACAAAACATAATTTTTTTTTTCAAAATTTTAAATATAAGTAGAGGACACATGTTCGAGTGTGCCACATTTTTTTGTAATTTTTTTGCAAGTAAATGATTAGTTATGAACTTTTTATTAGAACAAAAAAAAATTGTTTTTGTTTGCGGGCCATCACTTGATCAAAAATCCATGATTTTATTTTTTTCTTATAGTAGACTAAGCATAAAATGTGCAACATTTTTTAGATTTGAGAAATGTTTAACCATTTTAAAGTTATAGATGTTTTTGCAAGGAAGTTAAGTAGCAAAACAACTTCCTACACGAACCTTGAGAGGAGGGTAATGTAAAAACTTTTACAAATCGATACAACAGTTACAGAAACTTAATAGAAACAATCAAAATATCATGTATACCACAACATAACAACACAATGATTTACATGAGGAAAACACTTTCGGGAGAAAAAACCCATGCTCCAAAAGCAACTCAATATATTATTTAGTAATCAATAACAAATTACAATATACTTGCAGAGCAAACTCTTTGTAGGAGTACCACTAATCAAAGACTCAAAGGTAACTCAATCGCCATAAGACTCTATCACACAACCTCTATCTCACACACCTCATATATAGGAGATACAATACAAGAAACCGTCGAACGGTATTACAAAACCATGGGCTAAACCCACCTAATAAAGTAGAGTCGACCTTATCTCCTTTCTAGATGCCCTGTGACGTGTTAAAACACACATCAACATGCGTCCCTCCCTTTTATAGCTCATTTATGTGTCTGATACATTTTATATTTCCAATTTTAGGAGTACAAACTTGTAGAGGTCATAACTTGAGAACCATGTGTCCTACCGATGAACCATTTGAAGCGTCAAAAAGCCTATGAAATGCTCAATTGCCTCGTAAGTCGCTATGCCACTTACACCCATTTTCAGGGCGTTTTAGGGCCTCTAAAGTCCTTAAAATTAAATTTAAACCTTTCGTTGCACCCCTCCGGACACATACTTTTATATATTCAAAACTAGTTGTGATCTTGCAACGTAACTTTACCGGAATGCTTATCTAGCCAACTAGAAGCTTCGGGGAGAATTTTGCACCATTTTTTGCCCAAATGAAAACTTACTATAAATAGTAACCTCATGTAAATGCAATGTTGAGACACCATTTTCCCAACATTCTCCCACTTGTCGAACACCTTGCAAGAGTAAAGGGAGTATCAACACAATAAATCAATTGTTAGGGGTCATGAGGCCCATAGACTCCAAACACCATCTGAACTTCTTTGTACTCACACCCTTAGTTAAAGCATCTACAACATTCATCAAAATTTCTACCTTAACCAACTTCATCCTGCCATCTTCGACCATATCTTTGACAAAATGATACTAAACATCAATATGTTTGGTTCGAGCATGAAATGTTGGTTTCTTAGCTAGACATATTGCACTTTGACTGTCACAATAAATTGTCGCTAGACCTTGTTTTCTTCCAATATCTGAACACGATATTTTAAGCCAAATGGTTTCTTTACAAGCATGAGTAACTTCCATATACTCTGCTCATGTAGTGGACAAAGCAACCGCAACCAGGTCGCTTACTCATCCAACTAATTGTACTACCAAATAAAGTAAATTCATAAGCACTGGTGGATCTTCTGCTATCAATATCACCTGCCTAGACTGAATGCACATAACCATGAATATCAAGGGAAGTCATGTATCCAACTAAATTACCATAATAACACAAATAATAATTTGAGGTACCCTTCAAATATTTGAAGAATCTTTTGACTGCATCCCAATGAACTCTACCAAGATTAGACATATATCTGGAAAGAACTCCCACTACTTGGGCAATGTCTGGTTTGGTATAGACCATAACATACATCAAACTTCCAACTACACTTTGGTAAGGCACTCTACTCATGTATTCCATCTCTGATGGGGATGTAGGACAAATTTGAAGCAGATAATTTTGTTCTAACTACAAAAGGAACACATAATGGTCCACAATCCTGTATGTTGAACCTTCGCAAAACAGAATTCACATACTTACTATATCCTAGCCATGGCTTTATGTTCACTATATCTCTTCTAATTTCCGTCCGAAGAATGTGCTTTGCAACACCAAGATCTTTCATTTCAAATTTAGTAGCGAGTTGAGACTTTAGTTCTGAAATCATACCTTTCCCTTTACTAATTAACAACATATCATCAACATACAATGCAATTTACAGGAAATGATCAACATCAGATTTATAATAAACGTAGTGATTTGATTTAGAATGCTCAAATCCCAAACTCAACACATATGTATCAAATTTCTGGCACCACATCCTAGGACTCTGTTTGAGGCCATACAAAGATTTCTTTAATTTACAGATCAAATTAATTTTACCTTTCACCGCATAGTGCTTTGGTTGTGTCATATAAATATCTCCTCCAAATCAACATGAAGGAAAGCAGTTTTCACATCCATTTTCTCAACCTCTAAATCATAAGCAATAGTAATAGAAAGCAAAAATCTAATGGATGCCATTTTTGCAGCAGGAGAAAATATCTCACCATAATCAACACCCTCAACTCGAGAGTAACCTTTTGCAACCAACCTTGTTTTATACTTATCAATGCTTCCATCTGAACCAATCTTTTTCTCGGTCGCTCATTTACAACCAACATGCTTCCGTCCTTCAAGAAATGGTACAAGATCCTAAGTATTATTCTTTTTCAAAGCTACCATTTCTTCTTCCATAGCAATCTTCCAAAATTCTGCATCATTCATACTTAATGCCTCTTCTACAAATCTAGGTTCATCCATATTAGTGTGTAACCTGAAAATATTTCAAGAATGAATTTGCAAGATTTGTTAGTTTCACAATAATACAAACCTACAAGAAACTCCAAAATTACCAATGAAACAATTAAAAGAGAAATACTTAAAACAGTAAACCTCCGCTTGTTGTCTCATTATGTCCTAGCATCTTTGATATTGTTGCATATGTTGCTCTTAGATTGCATTGGTTGTAGCTTCCAAGATGACAAATGATGAATGAACTCTTGATAACTGGATGTTGTATGCGACTTTCCACCTTGTCCAACTTATGCAAATGGGAGGGCAAATGCGACATATATATTCATCAATTAGGGTTATTGGACTGATTTCTCGCTACAATTGAAAGACCCAATGCAAGGATAGGTCAGAGGGGGCCCAAAATAGGGTAGGGACAAGGGTGCCACGCCCCTGTCCTGCCCTAAATTCAGGACATGAAGCAAGTTTAGGCAGTGCAAAGTGTGGAAAAAGTGCAGTTTTTCAAGGATTGAGCAAGTTTCGGGTCTCCAATCAAGCTTGGGGATTCGATTCACCAATGTGAAGACCCCAATGTGGTCGAAAATTGCAAGGGTCACAATTTTATGACACTACACAAATATTATTTTTTTAATATTATACATTAAATTATACATTACATATAATTTTAATATATTAATAAATATTTAATTTGAATATATTAATAAATATCTAACTTAATATAATATATATTATATTAAAAATTTTAAGTAAAAATTACTCTAATATGTTAAAATTATAATAATTTTAAACAACTATTAAGCTAAATGTCAAACAAGATAGAAATGTAAAATAGTTATTAGTAGCCTATTGGAAAGCTCTGAGATGAGAGAAAAAGTTTGCATGCGCAACGAAGGAGGGGTGGCGGCAGATGATGGAGATGGGAGTTGGGGAGAAGGCTCACTAAGTAAGGGTTTGGTGCAAGATCTTTCAATGAAGGTGGAGGTGCAAGCCATCAAGCAAGGGAAGCCAAAGTCTTTAGATAAGAAGGACACCAGCCGCCGCTCGGGCAAGCACAAACAACGCAATCAACTTGCATATCCTATTAGGGATTCTATAGGGGGCACCATTCCAACTCTTATGTCTGCTTCTATTGAAACTCATGAAATGATTCCAATGTTTATTGATGGTTGCAAGAATTGGAGCTATCCATTCCATACTTACAACACTTTTTTACATTTGTAGGTGCTTAAGAAGAGCCCTAATACTTCACATGACCCTCTATCTTCGGGCCTCGATGACTCTGGTTCTCATAAGAGCCAGTGGAATTACAAACTTGCACAATGGGAGACTTTGAGGTGTGGATGGCTAATGAACCTGCTACTTTCCACATTTTAGATTCTTGCATCGATTCAATCTCTGCCGATATTGGGTGTCGCTCCCTTCTCAGTCACTGCATGAGTATACGACCTCCAATCAACCAGTTTGTTGAGTGGATGAAGGTTACCTCGTGCAACATGACTACTCCCGATTTTGACATCCTTGATTTGGATTTTCTTGGCTTCGTTTTGCCTTTATGGAAGATTGCATTTTTGTTAAACATAATGACCCTTGGTTTTTTGGGAAGTTGGGCCTATTTATCTCTTCTTAGCATCCATTTTTTAATCATGTTGCTGCTATTATCACTTTTGTTCGCATTTAGATCAGATTATATAATCTTCCTTTCACTATGCAAGATTCAAAGCTTATTAAGGATTTGATCAGGCAAATCAACACCTTTGTGAAGTTGGATTCAAAATTGGTGACACTACTTTGTAAATACACCAAGGTTTGTGCCATTATTAACATCTCTAAACCTGTGCACCATTATGTTCATATCCACTCTTCTCATGACACATAGACCCAATTCTTAAACTATGAAGGCCTTCCTTTCAGACGCTTTCACTACAACATGCTTGGCCACAAGGTGGTCGAGTGCTCTTCGTCAAAATTTGATGCTTCAAAGAGTTTTAGTTTCAAAAAATGGGTCAAAAAGCCAAGAACCCCCATTCTTGATTTTGTTTAGCTAAATCATGAGAATTTTTTTGATACTAATGTGGTTTCCAACCCTACTTTTCTAGCTTCTATTTTGGCTGCCTTTGCTATGGAGCCTACCCCCTCTCAACCCATTGTTGTCCCCATTCTATCCCTCCCATTCCCGCCTATTGAAGACCCTCTCGGTCTTAATCAGATTGATGAAGTTGTTGATAACGAGCTTGACTCTAAGGGCTCTTATCCCTTTATGGATGATTTGGATAATGATTTTGCTGACTTTCGTGACATAAATGATGTGGTGGTTCCTGTGAAAAAGTGCACCATCACTCAAACAACTAGTGCCATCTCTACACCTAACATCTCAATTAAAAAAAGGAAGGGACGTAGATATGAAGCTAAGAAGCTAAATATTGAAGGTCATGATGCGTTTGATGATGGCACACAATGGACCAATGGACCATGGATGCCCTCCTCACTAGGAAGAAGAGCAAGGGGATAGGCAAAAGGGCTAATTGAGAAGCACGTGAGTGGTGAAGTGGTCTATATTTTATTGAGTGTGGGAAAATATTTAAACAACTATTACATAAATTTTGTCCAAAAATTAGATAACAAATTTTATTATTGCAATACCATAAAGATCAGTAGCATCCGTCAATTGCGGGTAGGCTAATAACATAGAATAAAGTTCACCGTAACAGGCGGGAAGCATTCCCCAACAAGCATGCGCAGCTGACGGCATAGATGAGGAGGAAAACTGAACCTGCTATTTATATTTAAATCTGGAACAAACCCTTATTCGTTTTTTATATAATCACTCGGAGAAACAAATGCGATCTCAGCCAATTTCGGTGACTATTTATTTGTAACTTGAAGGAGATGAAGGCGTTCAGGGAAGTGTTGAATTAAAAAAACAGTCAAGATCTGGTATGAAACATTTTTCCGACGTCTTAATCTACACAATAGGCCTGTCTACTAACTATCTTTTCTGACAAATTAGAGATGCTGTCAAATACAGAGAAAAGTCAATAACTGTTGTGAAGTGTGTGGAGCTATATAAAAGGCTTGTTTGTGGTCCCTATAGAAATCTGCTTTCGATCAGCTCAGCAAAACCTTGGGATTCTTCGCCACCACCCATATCAGTTCTGTTTAAGGTATCAAGAAACAGTGAGTAGAATAAACAGGTACAATTCTTATCTAAATCTTTAGGTGGAAAATATGTTTTTTGTTTTTCGGTTTTGTTTGAAGTGAAATTCTAGTTTCTAAATCTGTAAGTGGAAAATATGTTTTTTGGTTTTTTGGTCTGTTTGAAGTGAATTTCTAGTCTAAATCTGCCTAAAACGGTATTTTCTCACACACCCAACAAAATGTATCAGGATGGCGATGGAGATCAATGCAAATGAAGTGGACATTGTGGTATCTGTAACTCGCCCAGATCCGAGTTTCTTAGAAGCCTGGATGCCCTTTTTCTCTCCATATCATGTGATTGTAGTTCAGGAGCCCGAGCTTGAAGAAAATGTTAAAGTCCCATCCGGGTTGAATCACACTCTGTATACAAAACATGACATGGAAAGGATACTAGGTATCGGAGTTTTGAACTCCCTAGGTTTCAGAGGGCACAGTTGCAGGGCATTTGGGTACCTTATGTCTAAGAAAAAGTACATTTTTTCATTGGATGACGATTGTATTCCGGCCAAGGATCCAAACGGGTATTTAATCAATCCCCTAGAGCAGCACATTGTGAATCTCATGAACCCTTCCACTCCATTTTTCTTCAATACGTTGTATGATCCTTACAGGGATGGGTCAGATTTTGTAAGGGGTTACCCATTTAGTCTCAGACAGGGTGTTCCCTGTGCTATATCATGTGGGTTGTGGATGAATTTGCCTGATTATGATGCACCCACACAGATCCTGAAGCCCGATGAAAGAAACACCAGGTATGTTGATGCTGTCTTGACAGTTCCCCATGGCGCCTTGTTTCCCATGAGCGGCATCAACATTGCGTTCAATAGGGAAATTATCGGTCCTGCAATGTTTTCAGGACTTGCTAGGTCTGGAGCCGGCAAGCCCCTCTTATCCAGGTATGATACTCTAGAAGACATCTGGTGTGGTTTATGCTGCAAGGTCATATGCGATCATCTTGGTTATGGAATCAAAACAGGTCTGCCTTATGTGTGGAGAAAGGAGGATTTTGGAGATCCAATGGTTAGCCTTAGCAGAGAGTATGAGGGTGTTAAGTGGCTTGAGGAGATTGTACCATTTTTCCAGGCGCTTCGTTTGCCTCGGACTGCGCTTACTGTTGAAGACTGCTTTGCAGAAATTGGTAAACAAGTAAAGGACAAGTTCAGAAATTTGGATCCCCTCTTCAGTGAAGTTGGTACATCAATGGAGGATTGGGCCAAAGCATGGAAAGCAGCCTCTTCCTAATTCATTGAGTAATGTTGAAAGACTAAAGGTTCTCATTTATCTCTGCCCATAGAACATTTATTCTTATAAAGAATCTATTGCAGACATAGCTTAGTTTCCGCTTACTTTTTCTATCGGGTAATTTATACAAGCATATTTAGCTATAGCTATCTGAATAGTGCGGCTCTATTTGTTTGGGTACGAAAGTATTGTAATAAGCTGATAATCTGTGTAATAAATGATGGCATTGGCGCTGTTGCTAATGCTGATAACAGTGCACGTTGAGAAGACTAAATTAATGATCTAAAGGGCCTCAGGCTTGAGGAATTTATTCCGTGAGATGGAAAGAAGTTTTTTAAGATTTAAGTATGAAACATGTTATTTCGTTTTTTTCCTGCTTCTCTGACACATCTGGCGCTTGGTCATGCTAGATCTTGCTACATTTATGTGAGTGTACAACTCTGACATGAGTTTCAAATTCTTTACAGAAAATCAAATGAGTCATAGAGAATGTAAATGCATCATGTAGGAATCTTGTTTTAGTTGAACAGCATATATAAAAGCCGAAGGGTAAGAATTATAGGTTTATTTCATTTTCTCGGTCACAAATTTCTTTTCCTCAACAATACCATATGTTCTTTTGAAGTATGGGAAATTTTATATTAAAAATAAATTTATAGAGTTATAGAATAATAGGCATCTATATACAGTTGCTCCCTTTGTGATTGGATGTGTTTAGGTAACCGTATGGGTACTTTTGTTTAAGTTTTCTGCTTGAGATGTCTTTGATGTCAAAACTAACAATGTGTTGTATGCCAAGAGAGTGTTTCGATGCCATAATACTTGGAGAGACGATTTAAGATACAAGTTTCTGAAATATGCTGTTAAGCTTTTCTTGTTGCTCATTTGAGATATGTATGCTGCAATTAAACCAGTGTTTAGTTCTGGCAGGTCTTCGGTTTGCTGTGATGTTTAACTAATTTACAGATAATTAATAATGTTGTTAGAGAGAATGAATAGGTAATGCTGAATGAATTGATAATTCAGCATTATTACTAGTGCAGATTTTTAAAAAATATTTGAAATAAGCCTAAATTAGATGGAATCTTCTTAGATTTGAGTTTCTAAAATGATTTTATTGGAGCTCCTCACCTGAGAAATTTAGTTCTTTGTAATACTATGTTTCTGGGAGAACTAAATGAATGCTTGATTCGGATGGCTCTATTTGGTTTCCTGTGAGATTCAAACTTCATATCATGAAATGGAATATTGCCTAAAAATATGATTACATACCATATCAATTAATAAACGAACTTACTGTTGAACATCAGTCGCAAACTTTAAATTGAAGAAAGATTGATATATTTGAATTATTAGTCATTTACTTTATTCTAGAGGTTCTATTTCTAGATTTTTGTAATACAGTATTCATAGATAGCTATATTTGCTATAACTTGTCTAAAAACATTCATTTGCAAATAGAATGGATCTGTTTTATAATTGATCTCTTTTTGTTTTTGATTAAACACAATATTTTCTGGCATGTAGTAGAAAGAATGTAGGTGAATCATGGGTCAATGTCGATTCCCTTATTCCTAACATTTTATTCTTCAATTAGTGTATAAAAAATGTTAAGTTGGAGATTAACGTGAGTTAAGGATCATTTTCATATTTTCTTTTTGTTGTTTGATTGGGATTTGTTTTGAGTTTTCTTAATGTATTGAAAGGTCTGTTCTATTTTTGCAAATAATGTTTTATTTATTTTAATCTCAACATTGGTGTTCTATAAATGGGGCTCCATCCCAGCTATTTAGGAAATGAAACATATATAAGGTAAAACTGTGTTAACAACTCTTAACAGGGTGGAGTAGTGCCAAAGTCCAATGCTTTGCAGATAAAACTACCAATGATAGAAGTAAACATTGTAGTATAACAGGACTGCCATAACAAACAACACATTTAACTATCCTCCTTTTGGCCACTCTGCCTAGAATGGCTCCCCAGAACACCAAATTGCGGATGCTCATAGGCATTGTTGTAAACTTGAAGACAAGCTAAATTTTTGCATCTTCTGGCTTCACTTCTTCTTTAACCAGATGATGAAACTTCAGACCAAGAACCACAGCATCCTATCGCTCTGCACAAGTCAGCATTCTGTGCTCCAAGAATGACATTGTGTAACCACTGATTATCGGCAATGTACCCTTATGGAAAGGGACAAGCATATTCTGAAACTTCAGACCAAGAACCACAGCATCCTGTCGCTCTGCACAAGTCAGCATTCTCTGCTCCAAGAATGACATTGTGTAACCACTCATTATATGCAATGTACCCTTATGGAAAGAGACAAGCATATTCTGCATTACTGTTCTCATATCCTATAATAACTGATCTTAAATCTCCACACATATCCTCAAATCCGTAATATAAGTCTGCATTCTTTCAGCTTGCATTCTATTTCACCATTCTCAATAATTCCTTTGCCTTTGCATTTACTCCATTCTTCTCTCCGTAATCAACTTGCTACATATTCAGCTGTTAAAGACGACACTAATAACTCCAACAGGCTTTCCCTGAGCTCCACATCTTGACCATCTGCATAAGATTTTCCTTGACTGGCTTTAATATTTTTTAGGTTGGCAGCTGAATTACTAATAAAAACAATCGTTAGCTTATTATCTGTAACCAGCCTTAGCTTCATTTGATCACGGTCATTTGCTTTGCTAAATAAAATCTAGCTTCAAACCTCACTAGCAACACAAACCCTAATAACCCCTTGTTAGGACAGATACCTCACTAGGCAACTTTGGCAACTCTGCATTATAGATGAAGATCTTTATACTTGCTTATAGTAAATGGGAAGACTCCAAGCATCTGTGAGAGTATTGAAGCTATGATAGGGCTGTCAGCTAGCCTCTAACAAAACACTAATTGTATATTAAAAGGAACAATGCATTTTACAGACATTTCCTTTTCTATTATTTTGCTCAAATTATCCTAATCTTTAAGCTATGTACTTTCCACCAATGAGAAAGATGTTTGCATTGCACCCTGGTTTGCTAACAAGTCAGCAGCCTTAATTTGTTCTCTAAAAGAATGGAATATTTTAAAGGAACGAAACTTCTTTCAATATTAAAATTTCTACTAAGATTGCTTTGAGGTGCCATCTTTGGACAGTACCCCTTGTTAACAACATTAATAACTGTTAACAAAATGCCTTAAAATTTCAATATCTCTATAACAAGCTCTACAAGAAGCATGATTACCTGCCAGGAGGGCAATCCACTCCACATAGTTATTAGTTTCGTTCCTAAGAATTTGCAAGCCACCTAGTATGAAACTACCTTTCTCATCACTTAAATTTTTTTTCGCTCCTGCTAAACTGTGATTAACTGTCGAGGTGCCATAAAAAAGGTTTACCCCTCTTAGCAGCTTTTGTCATTTGCTTTCTTTTCTCTTATTCTTACTAGCTATCAGCCCTTAACGGGAAAATGATGTAATGTGTTATTGTTGTCATTGTTTACTAATTAATTGTTCTCAATATTTTCTTTGAAAGCAGAGTCTTTCTTTGGTTTTCATGCTGGGTCTGGGGGGTATCTGTCCTGCCAAAGTTGCCTGGTACCTGCCCCTTGGGTCATCCCCTCGTTTCTAGTGCCATTCAGGTGGTGTGATCGAAGCCAACAGTGAACCAAGGAGCCATCGGTATTGCTTCCAAGTTTGCAATGTATGTTATGATTTTCCCAGTATATATAGTCTCTCTTTGCAATGTAAACTGGTCCATCAATTATCTGAAAGTTATACACTCCCACCATGGTTTAGGTTCTTTGTTAGTGATACTGCCCATAGGGCAATGCAAGTATTCTCTGAAAGCTAAATAGTCCACCTCATGTACCAAGTTGCATTAACACAAGGCCGTTTAGTGTGGGGACATGGCTGTCAGGTTTCCAACCTGGGTAAATGTTGGGTTAACTGCCCCGTCACACTACTAGACCACAGCTCAACAGACTCCTCATATATGGTCTATTTTGAGGTATTTAGGATATTTTGTCAGTGTTAGTGTTCTCAATACAAGAAAGAACACCTATATAGGATCCCAATTGTTCACTCACGAATGGCATTTTCACCTACCGAGCACCATTTTGCTTGACCATAGTTTTTGTAGTGAAGGAGAAATTGCCAAGTTGCAAGTTCAATATTAGAAAATGCCTGTTTAAATCTCATAGAAGCACTTAAAAAATTATCCCCTCTCTCTTTGTTTCCTGATTTCTAGAACTTCTTTCCAGACACTGAATTGTCTTCTGCAGTAGAATCTATTTTAAGAGTGCCACCAGCAATGTGTGGTATTTACAGAAGGATGTTGCATGATTTTGTTTCTTTTACATTCTTCTGTGAACGTGCCAAGGTATCTTTGAATAATCCTCATATGGGTCTTGCATGAATGTGAAAGCATCTTGTGCAGCCTACAGAAATAACTCAAAAATAAAAAAAATGATTCAATTGTATGCTGCTTCAATATTCAAATTTTGCAAGCTTGATCTGATAGAACGACTGTATGTGTTGTTCACAAAAACAAAAAATAATTTTCGTGGTACCATAATAGTGCTGAAGATTTCTCTTATGCAAATTCCCCCTCTTAGAGATGTTCTATGAGTTAATAGAGAAAAAAAATTTGAAGGGTACCTGCTAGAGATCATAGTGAATACTACTACTCATTTTTCAATACCTAGCAGAGCTTTCTTCCCCGATCTATGTATTAAAGACGGTTGTGGGCCCTATTTTGCCCATGAAGAGAATGTGGGCGTTGCTTTTTCTTCAAGGGTTTGGTGTTCTAGAAGTATCCTTGGGGTACCAAGCTAAAGGGGAACTCGCTGGTTTAATGTTGTCAGCTGTAATTCTGTGATGTTATAATATTCTTTTAAAATTGTCAACTAAGAGCTTTGCATTCTTATGGTATCACTCATTTCAGACAATTATCAGAATTTGTAGGCATTTCTGCCATTGTTGACATGGGATGCTGACAGGCCAAATGGTACAAGGAAAAAATATCTGTAATCGACATCGAAATTGATAGGCACATGAGCATCTCTCTTTAAAGATTTTGATTGCTGTTGAAATGAATAACTGTAAAACTGATAGCAGTAGTACATACCTAAAATATAATTGATTGCAGACATTGCTGTTATCTCACTGAATGGTGCATGCAATATTTTAGAGGATTATCAAAGAAGTTAATTAGTGATGTCAAGGAGACGTGAACTCATCCATCACAGTTGGTTTCAACTATGGGAATATTTGAAGGAGAAACTTTTTAGGGGCTTGTACATGGTTTTGCTTGGGAATAAAAATCTGATGTGTTGCCTTAGTGTTGGAGTACACTGAACGAAGAGATAAGGCTGTGTATTTGGCGATGACCTAAAGTCTGGCAACAAAAACGTGGAAACCTTGAATAATAATCTAGAGCCAAGTTGGATGAAAGTCCAAAGAGCCGAGAAGCATAACCGTAGAAGGATTATAGTATATACCATCTTAGATGCATTCTTTTGATTTGCACTTGATATGAGGATTTTTATCTTAAAGTTGTTCAGTGCCATTTTGAGTTGGGGCAAGATGGTTCTTGGTTGCAAATCTTTGGACTGATACATGATCCCTGGAGATGAGGGACTGTTTAACGCTTCCAAAATTCTTTTACAAGCTTGTTAACCATTCAATAACTGACCTACAAAGAACACAGTGACCTCTAAGCAATTTCAGTACCAAATAGAAGAAAGATGCTAGCAGGTCGACGTGGAAATTTTTACCCCAAATACTGTTCTGCATTGACAAAGCTTTTTTAGTCTTTGTAATGCCCTTAAGGATCCTGCCTTGTCTCACTATAGTGAGTAATGTGGGATAATCACAACCAACACTTTTAATTGGCTTAGCTGGGGAAAGGGCTAGCGTTGATATGTAAGTATCTTCCTTTTCTCTGGTACAAACACTGCTTAGATATGTTTGAGTGCTTTGTGGGCCCCACTGCCTTGTGAGTTTTACTAATTTTTGAGCCACAAAAATTCGTGGAAGAGAAGTAGCTACTCATGGAAATTGGTCATCAAAGAGATGAAAAACTACACAATTGAATATCTCACAGAACTATTACATCTAAGTAAAAGCCATTGAAGAAGCTCCAGTTACCCAAACTAAGCTCAATAATGTTCACCTCATGAAATGAGCTTGCTTTGGAAACTCACGTGGAAAGGAATATGAAGATTATTGCTAGGGTAGAGGCGTGGCTTCCCTGTGCCACTGGATTGTTTGGAAGAGTTAAAGTCTATTATTACGGATGAAACTGGTGTCCATCTTTATACAAATCAGAAATGTTACTAAAAAAGTTGTGCTTTATTCTTCAGTTGAGGGATCTTTTTTGGTCAAAAACCCAACGGGAAAGAGCACAGAAATTCATTCCCGATGTACAACCTATCCTTCCAACTGAGAGAGTATGGGTTTCAGTCTTCAAGTGTTGATTTTCTACAATGGACTTAGATATTGAGGTTCCAAGAAAACCATTGTCTAAAATACAATTGACGTAGCCGAAATCTGAGGGCGTTTTCTACGAAGTTATGGTGGAAGTTGTTTTCAAGCTAAACAAAATGAGAGTAGCTAGAGCAGTTCGGAGTAAGTACTTTCTAGGCAACTCTATAACAGCTTGGGAAGACATAAAGTTGCTTAAGAAGCATATTAAGAAACTTCGTTTTTAAAGAAGGATTTTTGAAAAGTCTATGTACATTAGGATATAGAAAAACTTAATTTTGGATGTTTTGTAATGGTTGAGGGTTGGAATATTACTGGCAGCATTTCACAGCAAATCTAGTTGTAAAGAATCATCTATTAAAGTATGCCCTCTTTTGTTGTACCTTTATGGTTTAGCACTTCATGTACTTGGGTTTCTAACTGCAAGACATCAGGATCAAACCAAAGGAATCTCTCTCCATAAGTACTGTAATTTATCAATGTACATTTGTGCCTTAACCTCTGAATTCACTCCAGAGTTGACTGAAATAACAAGAATGACTGTTTATTTTTATTTTTAAAATTGTAATATTTAAAATAAATGTATTTTTTTCTTAATTATTTAAGATTAGTTTAAATATTTGTTTTGATAAAACAAAATATAATTAGGGTAAAACAAAAACAAAATTAAAACTTTTGTCATTTCTAAAGGTTTTTTTAGGGTAGATTCTCTAATATAGACCTCAGTTTCCCCAATGTAATCAAACAAGCGATTTTTGATTTGTCTACTTGTTTTTGACCGAAACTGCATTCTGGATATTCTGTAGTATCCAGCATATCCAAAATACAGAAATGATAAATTTAATCTCTTCAAATTTCTTCAGGTTGAGGAACATTAAAAAACATCGACATATTGTTGTGGGTTTTGTAGTTCTTCTTTATTGTGGACAACAATGTATGGAGATTGGAAACTCATCTAATTGGAATTTTGTTAGGAACATTTAGTTTGAACGCGGATCGGTGCATGCACTAAATCATTTTTGTTTGAATGTTTCTACATTTTGGACCTAGTTCCCATCCTAATTAGCATGTTAATAAGGATATTGATGTACTGAATTGCTGTAATCACTGACCATTAATCATCGTAGACATGCCTCTTTTCTGGTCATGACTATAACCACTTCTCATATGTGGTAATCCATTCTCAAGCTACCACCCATGAGGGAGAGTTTGATTGATAATTACTAAATGGTTTTTTTTTTGAGAAGAAAAGGATTTTGTTGGACCCATTTCTATAGAAAAAATGAAATTGGGAGGTTAATTGTTCAATTATAAAGTTACGGATAACATGTTTCCAACAAACAAGAATGGAACAATCATCCATCATCCCAATGAAAAAGAAGTGATAAAAATTGAAGCACATAAGAAGTCATATCCAACAAACAATAATGAAATAATCATCTCAATGGTAAAGAAGTAATAAAAACTAAAGCACAAATAAATAAGAAGTCATATCTAACAAACTAGTCATCCCAATGGGAAAGAAGTGATAAAAATTAAAGCACATAAGAAGTCATATCCAACAAACAATAATGGAATAATCATCTCAATGGTAAAGAAGTAATAAAAACTAAAGCACAAATGTAATTTGGGAATTAAGGGTTGTGTCTGCATTATCAGAAAGAGATGTATGTGCGAACAAGGGGTTCATCTTTTGGTGTGCTGTATTGAGCAGAGATTGGTGTTGCAGAGCAAATAAATGTACTTAACCGGAATTGTCATCAGGCATTTGCAGAGGCTACTCTTTCAGTTCACTCCTTCTGGATTGTAGTCCGAATCTTGTTGTAAGTCAGTGAGACTTCTCTGAGGGTTGTAGCCTTCTAAGTTATTGTATCTCGAGCTATAAGCTCTAGGCAGTGTGCTTGAATTTTGGTGCATTCCCCATTGTAACTATTTTCACATACTACTGCAGAGTATCATCTTATTGTGGGTAGGTTCCCACCGTGGTTTTTCCCTTAACCGGGGATCGAGACTGCCATGATGGAAAGAAACCCGAATACTAGTATGAAGCTTCAACTTTGTTATTATATTTGAATTGCAAGAAAAAAAAGAGCTACCCTAAACAAAAAAAATCAAAACTATCTCAAATCCCACCCTTGTCCCAACTAGCCCTAGGTTATTTACAGAGAATTACCAATGTTTAAATTGAAATAACCATACTTGAGGGGCTATTGTCGAGTTTCACAATCCTTATAAGCTTTCCCCAAACATCCTAGCCTCTTTGACTATAGAACAATTTACCAATTTTTTAGGATAATTAGCTCCTTGATAGAAAACGAAGAATTCACTTTCATAAGTGTAATCATGGAGTGGCATTAAATTGTCAAATGAATTTTATTTTGACAATGACCTCATGATGAAGCCAAATTTTGAAAATGACAATTGTTTCTTTCAATCCATAACCCCAAAACAATACAATAGAAGAAAATTTGCCATAGGTAGATGTCCAACTAGAAGCTTATGGCCATTGATAAAAATGCTCACTAATTTTTTTTGGGAGAGCCCAATTCATTTTCATGAAGTGTAAAATGTTGAACCAGATTCTTTAAGAAAACCTGTGTTGCAAGAGTACATGACTAATGGTCTCATTGACACCCAAGCACAAGGAACATCTAGAAGAACCCACAAAGCAACATTTTTGCAAATTATCGTATGTCAAAATTCTATTGCTCCCACCTAGTTATACAAACACAACTCTTTGGAGGAGCATCACTTCCCCAAACAAACTCAATCAACACATTGGGAGTTATAGAAGAATGTTAGCTCCTAACAAGGCATACTAATATGTACCATGTGGATTACTAGTCCACACCAACCTACCACCTTGCATTAAGGAAGGGATTCAAAATTTTATGAACACTTTTTGAAGCAAGTTTTGTTGAGTTGTAAAAACCAGGATGTTAAAGAGAGATCCCTTGCAATTTTTTCCCACAAAGTAGTTAATACTTTAGATCCCTAATGCTCCAAATGCCAACCTTTATCTTTGCCAAGGTCAAGGAAGCATCTATCAATGCATTCTCAAGCCACAAGTGTTCCCAAAATCCAAAAGAAGCAATATTATCATGCATTGAGATAAATTATTACTTACCATTTTTACACAACCCAAAAATTGGAACCACGTTGAGGCAAAGCGTCTTTGAAAAGAGTAGTTGCTATGTACTTTCTTCTAGAAAAATTACACCATGAATGATCCTACTCCACTAGAAACCTCCAAGCCAACTTAGTACCAAGAGATCTATTATGAATTACAAAGATTTTTAGTATCTCTTTGCCTTGGGAGAGTGAACCACAAAATTTCTCCCATTTCACCAATGAGAATTTCACCTTAGAAATGTCATTCTAGAAGAATTCCATACAAGTTTTATTAAGTTTATCTAGAGCACTAGAAGGGATAGGGAGGATTGAGAATGTGCAAATCAAGATTGCATGCAAATTTTCTTTAATGAGAGTCAATGTCCAACCAAACATAACCATTTTCCCCTCCAAGTCAATAACTTTTTTTGCCAAATTTTAAACAAGGTTTTTTTGTTAGAACTTTACTAAATATGCAAGTCAATGTCCAAATCAAGATTGCATGCAAATTTTCTACTAATGGCCTATTATACGAGTGGTGGGGAGCTTGAGATTGTGGGGTCTGGGAATAACAAGCAGAAGAGCTACGTCCATGTCGGCGGTCGCATGACAAAAATTGATCACGAGAGGTAGAAGGACCAATAAAGGTACCGATAGAAGGATTTGGAGGCACTCTGACAACTATACCAGGAACATTTCCCCAATGCTCCAGAAGGGTCTAAAGTGGGCCACCTCCAACACAACCTTGTTGGCTTGCACTTGAATATGAAGCATCACATTATTGCATATACATGCTTTAGTAAAAGTGAAACATGAATATCAATTGAGTGGTGAGAAAACAAAATAGCATTTCTATCTTTCCACATTGCAAAGAGGATTTCCACTTTGAAAGAATGCCAAATTTGGGTAAATTTGAAGCGGATGCAAGGTGAATCCCCCAGAAAGGCCATATTTCAAGCAAAGGGCTTTGGCCATAAAGGCTGAAAGAAATCATGAATCCAACTCCACAAATTTTGAGCATGGCGGTAGAACCAAAAGAAGTGTATGAAAGTTTCAAGTGGTCCACAGAAAGGGCAACACGGATCAAGAATACCCATATGCCTTAGGCAAGAGCCTAGAGACAATCCTTGGAAAAGAATACACTAAGCAAAATGCAGGAGCTTGGGTTCAAGGATAGTAGACCAAATATTATGGAATTTGCGACTCTAAACTGCTTAGGAGGGCTGAAAATGCCACTGAAAATTTAAGGTAGGCACCATACGAAGGTGTAGAGAGAGCCAATGGTACTTGACCTGAGGTTTGTAACTGCAAAAAGAGGTATTGGGGAACCAACACCAATCTTTCCACCAGGGCTTCATAGAATGAATACTCACCTTGTGTAGCATATTTAGAGGTAGATTAAACACGATAGTGCCAATTGTCTATCGATCTAGTCTACTAAGATGGAACTAGGTTCTCATATCTTCCTAAGATTTGGAAGGAGCCCGACAAGATGAGTATAATAAACATGAGTGGCCGTAAGAATCTTAAAGTATATCTAAAATTTATCAACTAAAGAGAGTGACTTGGTGAGATAGTAAACCAACCTTTTCTTGATTCTGGCATGGACCGCATTTTAGAGGTCCATAGGAGAGCCTTGGAAAGAAAAAGGGATACCTAGAAAGCAAAATATTTTACTATGACCTATCCACTTCCACCCATACTAGAGCATCCACTTAGGAGTCGAGAGAAATAATTGCTAATAAGAATGGGTTTTGTGCCATTGAATCACCAACCTAGAAGCCAAACAAAAAGTGTCAAGACATTGGAGAGCCTCCTGGACATTGTGCTCATCTTCAATGAGGGTGAGAAAAGAGTCAACCATAAAATGACTATTTACACGTTGTGAAGGTGACTTAGGCAAGGAGATTCCCCTAACCCACCCAGTGGAGATAGAGTTGTTGCAAGGTGTGTGCCCTTGGTCTCCTTGTGCCGTGCAATGTAGCGCTCGAGTTTGTGACATGGCTTAGCCGCCTCTTATGGATTCAATAAGTCTAGTGGTTGTATTGAGCATTAAAAGGTCGGTCTTTTGGTGCAATGACAACCGTACTTCTAAGAAGTGGCATCAAAGCCTGGGTCACAGGTTCAAACCCCCTTTCTTAAGTTGGGGGGGATTGTTGCAGGGTGTGTGCCTTTGGTCTCCTTGTGTTGTGCAACATAGCGCTTGGGTTTGTGACATGGCTTAACCACCTCTTGTGGTTGTATTGGGTATTAAAAGGTGGATCTTTTGGTGCAATGGCAACCATGCTTCTAACAAGAGTTAGCAAGCAAATATACAAAGCAAGGTGTGTGCCCTTGGTCTCCTTGTGTTGTGCGGTGCAACGCTCAAGTTTGTGACATGGCTTAACCACCTCTTGTGGATTCTATAAGTGTAGTGGTTGTATCGGGCATTAAAAGGTCAATCTTTTGGTGCAATGACAACTGTACTTCTAAAAAGAGTTAGCAAGTAAATAGACAAAGCCCATACCAGCCAAAACATCTAAGGAAAGAGCCGAAGGGCAATTGTGGTGAATAAATTTGAACAACCCAAAGGCCAAATATTGGCGATCATTGATGGTGATGCAAGCAAATGCATCCCCAAATAGTATCTTCACAAATTGGATGAGTTGGGTGCCAAAACCAAGAGCTCCCATCATGAAGAGAATGAAAGGCCACTCTATCCGATTGTATGCTTTGGCAAAGTCGATCTTGACAAATATAACACTATATTTAGACCAACGGGCCTATTCCATATCTTCCCACACCATAATGATGTTATCTGGGATTAATATAGACTTAATGAAACCAGTTTACTTAGGGCAGACAATTTATGGAAGAAGATGACGAATCTTTAGAGCCATGGCCTTGGTAATAATCTTATAGGAGACAATGAGTAAGGTAATAGGACACCAGTTCCAAATGTCTTCAGGGTCACTCACCTTAGGTATGAACTTGATGTTCCCTTTGTTAATTAACTAACCAAGAGATTGAGAATGAAAGGCTTCCAAGTAGACCTTATGCAAATCAGGTCCCACACAAGGCTGAAAAACTTTGTAAAATTCACAAGGAAAACCATCACACCCAAGGGCCTTGTTATCGACCATGGAGAATGAAACTTCCTTGAGGTACTTAATGGTGAGTAATTGATCACAAAAAAACTTTTGGGTTCTAGAGAGTCGAGTTGGAACAACTCTCGCAGAGCTCTATCTCACTTAGGCAAAGCTTCTTGAGTAGTGAGGTATTTCTCATGATGGCGAATAAACGCCTAGAAAATGTCATATAGCTTAGAGAGAACCATATAACCTTCCTTGATTCCTTTGATGCTTGGTGAGGAGTGACGTGCATAAATAGCCAAGAAGAATTCTTTACAAGCATGATCCCCAACCTTAAGCCAGTGAAGCCTAGCTTTGATCTAGGCACCACCAACAACATGGCTATTAATAATATGCTTCTGATGCCAGAGTTGAGCAATTGTAACTTGCAGGGTGGGAGAGAAAGGATTGGCAAGTTCCTTTGTTGTGTGATGAAGATCCAGGGTGGTAGCCTCATATGATCACCGCTAGTACATGGCTAGTTGCCAATCATAAATTCGAAGAAAGCGAGTTGTACACTAAATAGAACCATTCCACCAAGTAGTCCACCCAACTTGCCGAGTCTAACAAATCTCTAAATTCCAAACTCACTAAATGTGGGCTAATGACTCATCAAAGAAGTGTTTAAAAAAAATGACTCTTGGATGGTCGTACACAACCCACTTGCCATTCAATGTTGAACTTGATGGGATAGTGGTCTGGTAGGGTAATCTCAAAGAGAGGTAAAATTGGGAGATCTTGACAATCCCCAAAAGAGAAAAAAGAATGTGTCGTTATCATAGCATGATTAAGCCATTTAAAAACTTTGTCAATTCAACTCAAAAATTACTCCACTTATGCCAAACACAATGGGGATGGCAATGGTCAATGTTGGGATCAAAGACCCCCAATTTATTATGCATGTAAAACAACGCTTCCCTCTCACCAGTTGTCCATCAAAAGAGAATTAAGCCTTCTTTGTCATAGGCAACCTCAACCATGTTAAAATCATCACACAATACCCAAGTACCTAGTCGTCATGAATTTGCAATCTACTGCCACAGAAAAGATCACTCAACAACATCACTGGGAGCATAAACATTAATTATCCCAAAGGAATGATTGTCCATCGTCATAAGGATCCAAACTAGCCACTGAGTAGGATCTAACCCATGAGCCAAAACAAAAGACTACCAACGTGGTGTAAGGAGAGTGACGAAAACTCCCGACCTTGCCTCATGATTGGAGGCGAAAACCAAGCCCACTGGTTAAATAATCTGACATGCAAAAACAAGCATGAATGAAGCAATGTTGATTTCCCGAAGGAAAAAACCATCTAAACTAGGATATTTTGTTGAGTATCTTGCACAAATTACTTCTTGGTGAGGTCAATAAGATTTCAGACATTTCATGACATACAATTCATGATTCAAATTCATACATGGTATCCTCATCCCCAAGAGAGGAGAAACTAATATTCTACAAAAAATCAGATACCATGTAGAAGCTAGAATAAGAAACCATGTGCTTTTTAGGAGCTCCATCTCGAAGCTTCACACACCTCAAAGGGCTACAAGAGCGACATATTTAGTTTGGTTGAGAGGTTAACAATGAGGCAAGCTAAGGAATTCAAACCCAAGTAGTGTGAACAACACCATCACCAACTGCAGGAGTAGAAGACTCTTTCCCCTTAGCTAAAGGGTTTGAAATAGTGGGTTGTGATTGTGGCTGTGGTTGAGGCTACAACTACAGGGCAACATAACCTTGTTGCTTATGAGAAGTTGAAGTAGATGAGGAATTCTTGCCTTTACAAGCAATTGTTGTCCAACCCTCCTCGACTTTAGGGTTCTCAAAAAAGTGTGAAGGTTTTGACTCCTTGGGGGAAGTCTTAACTTGCGAAGCGGCTGGAGGGCAATCCTTAATCTTGTGCTTTGAATACTAGCACCGAAAACAAGTATTGGGTAGATTTAGATAGATCACTCGTTGTAAGCAATAGAGACCTCCTATCTAAATATCAATAGTCTCTTTGAGGTCTCGAGACAAATCAACTTCCACATAGACCCTTTTGAGGGCGAGCATGGTAAAACTGGTCAAGCTCAACATAGATAAACTGGTCAATGGACTGGGGAATGGTTTGCAAAAACAACCAACAATTTTAAGGGAGATCAAAAAGTTCAATCCAAACTGGGACCTTAAGCTTCTTGTCATCAAAGACGAAGAAGTCTCTTGACCATGATTGAGAAACAAGCAAACGTGATTGGACATACAAAGACCCATATTGGAGAATGGCTTGAACATGATTAGACTTAGCAAAGTGAAACAAAAAAAAGCCTTTGGTGAGATTCTGAATGCCATCAAGACGAACCCCATGAGGGGCCTAGGTATTGGGGACCCAACCATGAAGCATACTTTTTGGGTGGAACCCTCCTAACAAAATGCCCTATCAAAGTAAATTATTTTCCATGTTAATGGATTTGAAAGCTTATAAGCTTTTACATGCCAACCATGACCAATCAATATACATCTTTTTTCTTGAAATCTAACTTAGATAATTTTTCCCACGAAACATGAACCAAATTTTGATAGTAAAGAACTCTAAGATGTACAAGAAAATGATTTTTACATATCTAAAATTCTTGTGGGATTTTTTCAACAAGAGTAGAAGTGGGAGGCTTATTTATTAAATAAAAGTAAAACTAATAACATCAATCCTTTTTTTTTTGTTCTAATTTAACACCACTAAGAATTAAATTATAGGTATTTTCATCAGTTTTTCATTCATTCTTCTAGCAACATCATTTTATTTTGGTGCATACAAATTTATTCTATATTTATTTATGCCATTTTGTTTGTAAAATTCATCAAAGTCCTTATTGCAAAATTTCCCCCATTATTCGTTCTCAAGACTTAATTTTCCATCTTTTTTATATTGAACAAGTACCTTAAATTATTTTAATTTATTAAAATATCATATTTATGATTTTGAAAATAAAACCAAGTTCTTTTAGAAAACCATCTATGAAGGAAACATAATAGAGATATTTCCCAAGAAGTTGTACATCCACTAGACCAATAACATCACTTTTTATCAATTCTAAAGTTTTAGTTATTGTAGTGTTGCTAGAAGAAAATATAATTCTATTTTGTTTGCCAAACATAGTGATCACAAAAAACAATTTCAAAAGAATAATTGACAAGATCCTCAACCATATCTTTATTTTAAAAAAATTTCATGCCCTTCTCTCCTATAAAATATATTCTCTAATATCACAACATTGACTTTTCATTAGTTACGTTTGTGGGAGCTATGACAAAGTACCAACATTCATGTTAAATAATATTACTAATTGAATATCCTTTGATAAAACTAAATTCCACATTGTAATTTTATAACTATATTTGTCAAAGTAATATACATACCGTTGCCATTCATTTGAGAAACAAAAAAGAGATCTCTAGCTAACTCTAGAATATTGAATATATAAAAAAATGTCTTAACTCTACCATCATTAAGTTTTTACCTTCCCATGACCTATTAGGTCCTAAAATCATTGTTCCACAATCCTAGAAATTAGTTTCACCTTCGAGGTTAGGAGATTTCATCAAGAAGGGAAAAAGGAGAAAATGAGGTTCATTAATAGATTAAGTAGTGTTCAAAGTCAATTGATGAGAGTGGGTAGTCTCTCTTTCACTTTAGGCTCATCTTAGAATTAGGAGGATATTCCTTAAGGTATTCTTAACATAGTTATAAACCAATTAAATAGTAGAATAATTGCAACAATAATAACTATGTCTAATGAACACTTGACCCCTATATTTGTCACTAGGTCAAGACAAAATAACTGCATAAAACCTCTTATAAGGCTAATAACAAACCTTTTACATGCACACATATAAATAAAAAGTGTTTTAATACCTTTATATGATCTAATTTGACATTACATACATAACGGAAATGTGTGAAAATGCATGACATGTTTCACTAATAATTTAGTTGATTAGTTTTGCTTGAGATTGTTGCCTAGTTTGTATTTATAAATAATGAACAACATGCATACTTAACTAAATATAATCTATTAGTTATTATATAAAGGATAGAGGTTTCTTTAAATGATGAATGTTTGGTCCTTCAACAATATGGATTAGTGCCTAATCCATTGAACAATAAATTCAATAACAACAAGGAAGGAGGAAATACAACTAGTAAAACATTAATTAAAATCAGATAAGCATTTATGTACATATTAAAGATTATATTTCATGAATAGAATAATTAAAAATCTATCTTAGAATTTTAATAACTCACATGTACAAAAGGAATGACTAGCTTAATAGTATTGCAACATATTACATGCCACACATACATCAAATCCTTATTAAATTCTTACAAGTAAATGTGGTAAGAGGAAATACACAACTGCGACTATAAAGCTCCTTGAATCATTATAAATTTCTATGGAGACATACCATTACATGAAGATGTTACATATCAAAGTTCCTTTCTACATGAGTTATATAATATATTTCTAGTGCTAACAATTCAAATTTTCCATGTTTGATGCCTTGAAACTATTGGAGAATTGATGAAACCCCAGGTGTAATAATCTATTAGAAAAAGCCAAAAAAACTTTCATAGTTGGGAGCTACAGAGAGAAAATTCTACTATAACTCAGAAAAAGTAGTTACATAATAATAAAACTAAAGAAAACAATCTTTCTTTATCAACAACAGAAAATCACTAAAGCTAACAAAATTGTATCAAGTGTCTCACTCTTGTGAATAGAGACGATAAAAAATAACATAAGTAAGCTTAAGACTAAAGGTGTGAGTAGGTCCTAAAGTCTAAGTGTTTAGATAAGGTACCATATTCAAACCAAAACTTCCCTTAAGTGCAATTTGGGGAGGAAATAGATCAATGTATAATAAAGAAGGAAATGGGTCCCACAAACTAGGCTTGATGAGGTATCCAGATACAAATGAAAAATCTCTCGAAACAGTGAGAGAAAAGAAGAAAACCTTAGGGGGAAAAAATAGATGTAAAATGTGAAGGAAGAATCAAGAAGATCCCACAAGTACAAATTCATTCACCCCAAGAATTGATTGCAATTGAAGATAATGAGGTGATGCTAAAGGTTTAGTGAGGACACCAAAGAAGTGTTGGACTATAAAGTGGTAGACCAAACTTTGTCATAATCTATCAAAGCCACAAAACCTTATAGATAGCAAGAACTACACTTCAATACTTATTTTGGTGGATGATAATGCAATAATGATTTTATTCTAACAAGACCAAACAAATAAATAAGAATCAAGCCAAAAAACCTCAAAAGTGGACTTTCATGACTCAACATCACTTGTCCAAGTTGAGTCGATGAAGCCTACTATATTTGAAGCTCCTATTGTGCACTGAATGCCAAATTGTGAAGTGGCCCAAATATATCTCAAAATGTTCTTGGCTACCTTCCATTGACTTTCATGCAAGTCATGGATAAATGAGAGACGAGCCCAAGAACAAAGGTGATATCAAGATGTGTGTGCATCAAATACAAGAGCTTGTCCACCAACTATCTATACGAAGTGACATCAATGCTGGGTGTGGTAGAAGTAACATTCAATGTGACACTTGAAATGATGGAAATGGTTGTCTTTAGCCTTGAAGTGCAAACTGGGAACCATTTCCAATTGTGGATATTATTTCATTAGGGAACAAATAATTAGGCTCAAATTTAGTCCTCAAGGAGGGTTGAGCACTATGATCAATTGTTCCTCTTTTTCTATTTGAATGATTGTGATTGGATATGATTATGATGAGAAATGATGCAAAATTGACAATATTTAACATAAATAGATAGATATATAATTAGAATTCGACTCAAAAGTATAGATCTAGAAATAAGATGTCAAGAGGAACCTGTATCTAGAATCTAAGCCCGAAAAATGCCAAAATATGGAGATAGGAACTATAGTCCTACAAGTTTCTTTGTTAATTGAGGCAGCATATCTCAAATGAGGATGCCTTATAGGTCACTCTCTCCAATCTTTATCCTAAAAGCATCATAGTATGCAACTAATTGGATCAATCCTAGGGTTTTCATTTATTTGAAACCTGGAATTGTGTCTTAATCTGCTCTACACAATTTGGTCACCTTTAACAATTAGATCTATGAACTGCACATAGAGAGAGGGAAAATGATGTGCTGCTTAGGGGCTTGCCTAAGTCGAACCCCATGTTGGTGTTTCCACCTCCACTGCAACATTGTTGGATGGAAGAGAGATTATACCTATTAAGGTAGAGGCTAAAAACCTTAAGGTAATGCTTGAATTCAAGAATGGTACCTTTGATATAAATTTCCTCCCTTAAAGCCTCACACAAAGATTGACATTGCTTGATAGGAGTTAATGAATGCCTTCATCATGGAGGAACACATAACTTGATCATGATTGGTGAACTTGAATGCTTGAATGCTTGACTTCAGATTTTTCCTCAATTGCCTCGAAGATGCTTGATTGGATGCTCAATTGGAATGATAATTTGAGAGA
Organism: Cryptomeria japonica; assembly: GCF_030272615.1. Taxonomy (NCBI): domain Eukaryota; kingdom Viridiplantae; phylum Streptophyta; class Pinopsida; order Cupressales; family Cupressaceae; genus Cryptomeria; species Cryptomeria japonica. Next base: position 725,828,706 of record NC_081409.1, read on the forward strand.
TGTAGATAGGATAGGAGTTTGAAGGAGGAAGTGAGTTGTATTTATACACAACTTACACCTTTTCTAGGTTTAATTCTCAAAGAAGGTCGATGTTGAGTAACACTTTCCTACTATTCAAAATATTGACTATTATGATTTCAAATTTGGGCCCACAATGGCTAGACCACAGTGCTAGGTGTCATAGTGTTGGCATTCTAGATTGAAATTAGGGTTAGTGAGAAAAGGATTGTGATGATATTCCAAACATGGCCATGGGATGAGCAAAATTAGGCATGAATTAGTGGCATGAGTCACAACTACTAAAGTGAGCCCAAAATGAGTTAAATTGTAGAGGGATACAAGTTACAACACTACATTTAGCCTTTATTTTAGTGGGAGTATCACCTTACACTCATACTCTTGGTAAAGTATAGGATACCATAGAAACTAGATCATCAAGGCATTAAACTGACAAGATGACACCAATCCCCAAGGGTTTAGGATCTTATTAGTCTAAAATATCAATATAAAAGGAGCAACATGATTAGTATAGGTAACAACTACACACAAAGAATGAAATAACAAATAAGGGTAGAACATGCTCGTATATATAGTAAGGATCCATATGAAACTTGCTAGGAGTCATAAAGAAAGAGACATGACATCTAGGACTAATAAGGAATGCTTACTATGAGTCATGTTAGAGAAGGAAGAGTCAAATAGGCCTAGCAAGGTGTGTAATGCTAGTTGACTCATGCTAAGGAAGATTACAAAGAAAAACCTGTGTTTGCGAGATAAACTAAAAATGCGACTACAAAATTGGTGTTGCACTGTACACCAAGAAAATCATGGTGTGTTGTCAAAGTATAAAACCAATCTTGTGGTGTGTGCACAAAGTGTAACATATAGTGGAGTGTATGGCCCCACATTAAAGACATTATGTATGTCTGATTGGGAGCAATTGATGAAAGGTAGCATACATACATCCAAAAGACAAGCATGTCACAACAATGATATACCCCCAAACATAGCCAAATCAAAGTTGATGGTCACAAGACATGAAAGGGCACATAAGTGTTCCACTATTTGGGATAAGTATGCACATCAAATAAATCATGTATATCGTGTATGATTATTTTATATTGACCTCATCACTCAAGCGTAGTGGAACTACAACCACAATGGAATAAGAGTACATAAGATGAACAAAAAGTATTTTTGGGTGAACATGGAAGAGACCAAAAAGATCTCAATGCTTTGCATTGTCCCTAAAAGACAACACAAAAGAACATTTACTACAAAAGCACATTTATGACATAACATGTATATATGACATATAGAATAATGATGATACAAATAGAGAAATGTTACGATAGAGTTTATCCCTTTCAATCCTTGTGCTAACAAAGCAACAAGGGTCATTCAAATACAACTTAACAAACACAAATATACGTCAAGAAACAAAAGACAAAAGACCAATGCCTTATTAGGATACCAAAGTCAAATTAGGTCATGCAAATGCTTCCTTCTAGCAACTTAACTCAATTTAGTGGGTTATTAGCATTAATGTCTTATAGTAATGCATCCTACAACTATAATTTATCTCAAATCTTCTTTTAGATCCTTAAAATTTTCTATGTCTTGTTCAAAGCATTTAATCCTTTCCTTGGAAAGAAGCATGAAACATACACTATAAGAAAATTGTAGAGATGAACTTAAAAGCCCTTGAACTTTGAGAGTACATTTTAGAGACAATTGCAATGTGTCTATTCATATTGTAACCTAAATTGAAACTAACCATACATAAATTTTTCATTTGCATACCATAATCTTCTATTATCAAAATGACTGACTACTCTACTCTATAACTTGTCCAAAATAAAATTTCTAGAATCCTAATACGAGGCTCTAAATTCCATTTTATATCTAAAAAAGGGAGAAAAAAAGCTTAAAGCCTTCTACACATGCCTTATTTTTGTTTGACCATCGTTACAACAATAATATGTTATTAATGCATAACCATCCCATTTAATGCAAAAAACATTCTTTGTGCTTGAGAGAGATGTGCTTCATAAGCTATTGAAATTGTTGTAGATTCCCTTGATAATCATTGAGTGGGTTGGAGAAGATGTCAACCTTTGTCACTTAAGCTAAAATAAGGCCAAAATCTGTTAGACGGTTTGAGCATGGTTGGAGACTTCAAAATTGTGCTACTTATACATGCTCTTTCAACTCTTTCATCATTGAGAACATGGCATCCCTTTTTTATGTTGATAAATCTACAAAGATGGGAGGAGTGCAAACAATAGTTACCACAACAAATGTTGAAGGTGAAGGTAAGATATATTTCACTTGATTTAGCTCAAGAACAACCTTCTTGTACTAATCTTGCAACAAACCAAAATCTACCCGAAGCTTCTTAGCTACTCCTTCATTGAATAGAGTTATGTTTACACCCAGGGATGCAAACTAAGATGCACTAGTATTAGACAACCTTTTCAAACTTAGGCTCCCTGTCAAATCTTGCACTTTATCAACAACTTTGGGGACTTATTTGTGTTTTTTATTGTTGCCCAAATAATCAAGGTCTCAAATTTCGTATCGAATTCAAACCCAAACAAAGCTTTCTCATCTTGCTCCTCTATTGAAAATATGTCCTCATCTTGTTTTCTTATTGTGTCTAAGACAATTTCAAAGGATATGTCCTAATCTAGCAACAAGAGCAATCCATTGTTCTATACCAACCTTCTTCCCTCCTCTAGAGTAATTTTACCAATATCAAAACTGACCTCCTTTAGCACCTATTATTTATAATTGCTTCTGGATTTGATCGTGTGATAGTTTTTTGCATCAATGTTTCAGATCACACTCCATGACCCAACATCAGGATGAAAAAGTGCATAGGGAGAAAAAAAATGGTTAGTAGCAGGCCTAGACTGACTAAAAAGGAGGGGAGGAGGGGAGAGAGTAGATGCTGCACACATAACCCAAGGGAGGATAGAAAGAAGAAGGAACAACAATAACAAAAATAAAAATAAGAATATCAAAATAAATAAAAGTTATAAAACTATAAAAATATAATAAAAGTTATAAGAATATAAAAATAAGTTATATAAGAATATATAAAGCTATAAAGAATATAAGTTAAATAAAAGTATATATATATATATATTTAAAGATCTAAAAATATAAAAACAAAATGAAACTCAATAAGGAGGAAATTAAGAAAGAAAAATTCACCAATTGGGTATAAAGCAGAAAGAATAATACTTACTAATCATAAGAAAAGATTAAATGTCTAAAAACTAGCAAAAAAATATAAATAAAGAAAAATAAATACTGTTGATGGTGATGGTGATGGTGACTGTGACGGTGATGGTGATGGTGATGATGATGATGGTGGTAAAAAATATAAAAAGGGAATAATAGAAGATAAAAACAACAACAACCAAGATGAAACATATTTAAGAAAGAGAGATTTTAAAAGTCAACAAAAGCATGTAACAATTAAAGAATAAAACCAAATGACAAGAGAGAAAATGAAAGGAAAGGGAGCCAAAGAAAGGAAAAATAACCAAAGTAAATAAAACATAACCACACAAAAAGAGGCAGAGGTAGCTCAGAGGGGGAGATGACCAGAACACCTGGGAAGGGGAGAGGGGGGAGGGGGGACGATGCCTATTGAGGTTGGACAACAAAGGATGCCAAGAGAGACTGAGGCTCCACCCATCATCTCGGTTAAGGTTTGAGGGGTGATTATAGATTTCTATGGCTTCTTTGAGCTTCCTCTTGACAAAGTTGTCTTCTTTGAATAAGATCTTAGTGTTTTCAAGACAAATGTGGTGTTTGGTTGAAGAGGAGTGATCAACAAGGGCAGTGATGCAGAGAGTCTTGGAGCCTTGTTGGTTTCACCTTCTTGAGTGACTTGTCCTACTCAACCCTACTACTACTCAAGTCCTCCCTATGGCACTTGGTAAGGGTTATGACAATGAGACCTCCAAGGTCTGAACCTTCTTGACTTGCCTAGTAGGTATAGCCAATGGTTTATGGACAATCAAATCCACCACTTGAGGTTGTCACCTCAGTTACTCACACTCACCTCTCCTGGGCTCCAACCACTCCTGCTAGGATCTTAACACACCAACTCTTCTTATGGTTTCCCAATGAATTAATAAGGTGTATTCATTGTGTTTTGAAGTTTAGGACTCCCCAACTCCATTGCCATGGTTTCTCAAGCCTTCTAGGTCTCTACCGCCACCTAAATAGGCCTAATTGCATTAGCCCTCCTTAAGCGGTTTAACTTGCAAACGTCCCAAACAAGCCTAGGAATAAATAATGGATTCAGATACCCTTTTGGAAGTTGTAGACAATACTGAAAAAGTGCATATGGGTTATCCGTATAGGTGTGGTTTCCAATGCTGCACTATTTTGTGGGTTTTTAGGCTTAATCGATGGATTGACAAACTTGGTCTAGAACCTTTCACTAGTCAAAAATAATTCTCTAAAAACATTTGGAAAATTCAAGTACACTCTGAGGGATTTCCATACATATTCCACTTGGGAATGCATCAATATCCATGTGCTCACAAATCGTACTTTGCCGACTGTCCTAACTCACCTACTCCCAGCGGTGAGCCTAGGTCTTCATTGTTTCTCCTCAACCTGGACCTGAAACATCACACACTCTATTCCAAAACTATATAGACCCTAACCTAGCATTCTTAATGATTTCAACAAGTGCTTTCAAAGAATGCCTAGGCTAGAGCCATTTCTTGCTCTTAAACCCTACTTGCAAGGGTTTTGCTCCTAGTTGTAAAGAATGAGAGAAATCTTCACAACCTGGAACAATCAAACTTGCAAATCAACCTTATTGAAATAAAATACAATGAACATATAGATATGGCAATGATTTTACACCATCTAGTTCGTACTGGACCGTACAAGCAATGAAAACAAGACAAAACTATAAAAAACCTGATGAAAACTGGATTGTTTTCACAAACCAAAAACTTTCTCTTGCATTTCCAATCCACCCACCCGTACAATGAAGTGAAATTTTTCTTATATCCACTTATTTCAGTCGGTTCAACCAACTACCTAATGCCCATAACCAAAAATGCAACTTTTACAAGAAATTGCAAAATGTTGCTCAACAACTTTTGACAACTTTTTCTCCAGGATGCAGTTTTGCATTCTATTGCATTCTAGGACTCTTGAAGGTCCTCAAACACCTTACAAGACATAAACACAACTCAATTGACTCCTAATTCATAAATACATTCAACTGAAGTATTTTGCCTGTGAACTACCTAAGCATCTCACTTCTTAGGTTAACAACATCCTGAGCACAATTGACTCAAACCAAAATTTGGACAACTCAACCATGGCTCTACTGAGTTCTCAATGGTTGGACCATTATTAAATCGCACACTAACACACAAACTAAAATAAAATCAAAGCTTGCATTCTTGAAGTGCTAGGTGCCCTGCACCATACTCCCCTGGGTCAAAGAACTCAAGTCCCTTAAGTTATAAGGTCTAGAATCTCAACTCCATGCTGAAGTATATCTACCTCTAACATCCACATGGCATCTAAATCTGGTAATCCTTTCCACTTAACAAGATAGTTCTTGTAAACTCCCTTCCTTGTTTTTTAACTTTCTTGGTATCCAAGATACTCTTTAACTCAATTGGTTGACTAGGTGGCAATTCCTTTACCCAATCTTCATGAAGCAGTGATGGCATGTCTTTCTGATTTATTGGTGACTCTCCCTTTTATGGATAGAGATCACATACATTAAAGAGAGGAGATATCCCCAAGGTAGGTGGAAGTTCAACCTCATAGGCATTCTACCCATACTTGTGCACCACCTTGAGAGGTCCAATTTTCTTCATCATGAGCTTGATAGGCTGCCCTTTTGGAAGTCTCTCCTTCCTGAGGTATTCCAACACTAGGTCTCCTACTTGAAATTGTAGCTTCCTCCTTGTTTTATCATCTTGAACCTTGTACTGCTGGGATTTTTGTTGTAAGGACTGCCTTACCTTATCATGCACCTCTTTAATGCCTTCTGCAAAGTTCTCCCCTTGTGCACTCTTGGGTGACATTGAATTGAGATCTCTGAGCTCTAATATGCCTCTAGGATATAATCCATACACTATCTCAAAAGGACTTTTACCGGTGCTATGGTTCACCGAGTCATTATATGCATATTCTGCCTGTCCAAGTACTAGATCCTAAGTTTGCCCATGTTGCTTGGTAAGACATCTTAGTAAGTTACCCAATGATCGGTTGACTACTTTTGTCTGTCCATCTGATTGAGGATGATAGGAAGATGAAAAAGATAATTTGGTGCCCAACTTCCTCCAAAGTGTCCTCCAAAAGTGGCTCAAAAACTTTACATCTCTATCACTCACAATGCTGATTGGAAGACCATGAATTCTGACTATCTCCTTGAAGAAGAGGCCTACAATATAGGTGGCATCATTGGTACTCTTGCAAGGTATGAAATGTGCCATTTTGTTGAACCTATCTACTACCACATACACACTATCAAATTCTCTCGGTGTCCTAGGCAAGCCTAACACAAAATCCATGCTCAAACATTCCCAAGGCCTCTGAGGTATGACGAAGGGCTGATATAGACCTGCATTACTTGAGGTTCCTTTTTCTCTTTGGCATATGATACATTTCTCTATAAACCTTCTCACTTCTGATTGCAACTTGGGCCAATAATAAAACCTACCAACCTGCTCCAAAGTCTTATCAATGCCAAAATGACCTCCTAGACCTCCTTGATGCTTCTCTTGAATAATATTTTGTCTCATAGAACATTGAGGTATGCAAAGAAGATTATCTTTGAACAACAAACCCTTTTGGACCATGTATTTTGAATAAGAGACATGTGAGGTATTAGAAAAATCAGTACACACATTATATATCTCTACAAAATCCTTATCATCCTTGTAGAGGTCTTTTAACTCACTCAAACCCACACTTTGCAATTGAATCTCCTGCATGGTCATGATTCTCCTACTTAGTGCATCAACAACTTTGTTGGTTGTCCCTTTCTTGTGTTTAATAGTGTGTATAAAATTGTAGGTACTCAACCCACTTTAGGTGTCTTTGGTTCAACTTCTCTTGTCCATTGAGAAAACTAAGAGCATGGTTGTCAGTGAAGACTACAAATTCTTTGGGCAGCAAGTAGTGATGCCATTTTTTCAATGCTTGGAACATTGCATACAACTCCAAGTCATATGTGGAGTACCTTTTCTTAGCTTCATTTAACTTTTTTGAAAAGAAAGCTATAGGATGTCCCTCTTGGCTTAAAACTGCCCCTATTGCCCTTTGGCTTGCATCACATTCTACTGTAAACAACCGATTGAAATCAGACAATCTAAGGGTTGGCAACTCTTCTATCTTGGTTTTCAACATCTCAAACCCCTTATTGGCTTCCTCTATCCACTTAAAGTGACATTTAATCTCTCCTTTAATAGTATTGAGAATAGGAGCACAAACATGGCTAACGTTTCTCACAAACTTCCTATAAAAAGATACCATTCCTTGAAAGCTTCTAACTTCACTTATGCCCCTAGGAATGGGCCAATTAAGTATTGATTCTACCTTACTTGGATCCATTTTTAAACATCCATGAGAAATGACAAAACCAAGGTATATCAACTCTGTTTTCAAAAAGTCACATTTTTCAAGGTTAATCTTGAGTTGAGCCTCCTTCAACTTCTCCAAAACCAACTCCAAATGCTTGAGATGTTCTTCCTTGAACCTGTTGTAGATCAAAATGTCATCAAGATATACAATTACAAATCTACCAATAAACTCACCTAAGACTTCATTCATGAGCCTTTGGAAGGTACTAGGTGCATTGGTGAGGCCAAACGACATTACCAACCACTCATATAAGCCTGCATTGGTTCTAAAGGTTGTCTTCCATTCATCTCCACATCCGATTATGATTTGATGGTAACCAGACTTTAAGTCCACCTTGGTGAAGTAGCTTGCACCTCCTAGATTGTCTAATAGGTCCTCAATCCTTGGCATGGGAAACCGGTACCTTATGGTAATCTTGTTGATTGCTATGGAGTCCATGCACATTCTCCATTTGCCTACCTTCTTAGGCACTAACATAGTAGGATCAACACATGGACTCAAACTCTTCTTAATAAGCCCTTTGTCTAAGAGTTCTTGCACTTGTTTGCCGATCTCTTCATTTTGACTAGGTGTCATTTTGTAGGCAGCTTCCTTTGGTAGATTGGCCCCTGGAATTAAGTCTATTTTATGATTTACATCTCTCATTGGAGGCAAGGAATCAGGTAAGTCATCCCCTATCACTTCTGCATATTTTTTGAGTAGTCCTTGTACCTTTTGAGGCACTTCACTCATTGGATCTGCCTTAGCTTCTTCACTAAGTTTCAACACTATAACATAGCCTTGATGTCCTTCTTGTTTCAATACTTTGAGAACCTCTTTTCCACTCATCAACATCACACTTGATCCTATTTGTTTTTATTCCTTTGGTTCAGGTAGTGGAGCTATTTGATACCTTTTCCCATTCTTGGTGATAAGATAGATGTTCTTCTCCCCATCATGAGTAGCTTTCACATCATACTGCCATGGACGACCCAACAACAAATGACAAGCATCCATAGGCAATATGTCACACAATAATCTGTCCTTGTACTCACCAATTTCAAAATCCACCCATGCTTGTTCATCAACCAATAAATGTTGACCCTGGTTGAGCCATGACACCTTATAGGGAGTGAGGTGAGGCAATCTCTTCAATTTGAGTTTGTCCACCATTTCAAATGAGAAAATATTCTCAGTGGAACCTGAATCTACAATCACTTTACAAATCTTCCCATGTGACCTACAAGTGGTCCTAAACAAGCTTTTCCTTTGTGGTGGCTCTTGAGCTTGGGGTATCTTGAGCGTTGTTCTTCTCATCATCAAATTTTCTTCCTCTGTCACTGGGCCTGCTTTGCTGATTGAAGAAGTTACACTTTGAGTGTCCTCCTCTTGCAACAATTGAGTTCTTCTTTCCCCCATATATGAACTTGTGGGGCTTGAGGCTTTCCCCGGGCACTTACTCATGGTATGCCCAACTTGATTGCAATGGTAACATCTACCGGTGAAAACTGTATTTCCTCTACCCGAGTTTCCAAACCTGCCCCTTAAATTGTTCCTTCCTCTATAGGATCCTCTAGATGCTGCTCTCTAAGAGTCTCCACTGCCTTCTTGGCCTTGCCGCTGTTCACTTCTTGATGATTGCTGCCCTCTACCAAAGTTTCCTCTACCTCTGAAATTATTTCCTCCCCTATGTTTGTGATTTTGCTCACTCCTCCTTTTGATTTTCTCTTCTGCCCTTAGGGCCAATTGAAGACACTTATGGACAGTGTCTGGTGTGAGGATACTTGTTTCATCTTGTATATTCTGCCTAAGGCCATTCATATACTTGGCCAACTTCTCCACCTCATTCTCATACTTCCTAGCCCTCTAATTGAGCTTATGGAACTCTTCAGTGTATGCATTGAAATCTAACTCCCTTTGTTTCAAATTTTATAGTCTCTTATGAATTTGAACTTCATAATCTCCTGGAAGAAATTGTACCTTAAGTCTGATCTTCATTCGCTCCCATGAAGTTATCTTCTTTTTGCCTTCTTGCACCATATTCCACCAAACCAATGCTGATCCTCTCATTCTTGATTTGGCCACATTGACTCTTTTCTCTTTTGCTACCTCTTTGTAATCAAAGTGATTATTGAGAGCTTCTATCCAATCTAGCAACTCTTCTCCATTGAGGTTTCCTCCATATGTGGGTAATCCATCCAAATTGTCCTTAGAAATGGATTTGACTGCATCTAGGAATAGCTTTTGGTCTTGAGGCATAGCTATTGTTGCTGGTTCCTCTCCATCTTCCAATTCTTCATCAGTCTCATCACCCCATTCTATCTTAACCTTTCCCTTCTCCTTCTTTACCTCTATGGTTCCTCTGCTTCCTTCTGTATCCTTCAATCCTTCTATCATCTCTGCCACCATCTACCGGATGACTTCTGGAGTCATTGCCTTTGGAGGGATTGAACTTGCTTATGATTCTTCACAATCTGACATACACCAAATCTTTCAAAGAATGGCTCTGATACCACTCTAATGCAGAGAGTCTTGGAGCCTTGTTGGTTTCACCTTCTTGAGTGACTTGTCCTACTCAACCCTACTACTACTCAAGTCCTCCCTATGGCACTTGACAAGGGTTATGACAATGAGACCTCCAAGGTGTGAACCTTCTTGAATTGTCTCCTAGGTATATCCAATGGTTTATGGACAATCAACTCCACCACTTGAGGTTGTCACCTCAGTTACTCACACTCACCTCCCCTGGGCTCCAACCACTCCTGCTAGGATCTTAACACACCAACTCTTCTTATGGTTTCCCAATGCATTAATAAGGTGTCTTCATTGTGTTTTGAAGTTGAGGACTCCCCAAATCCATCGCCATGGTTTCTCAAGCCTTCTAGGTCTCTACCGACACCTAAATAGGCCTAATTGCATTAGCCCTCCTTAAGCGGTTTTTGGGGTTTAACTTGAAAACGTACCAAACAAGACTAGGAATAAATCATGGATTCAGATACCCTTTTGGAAGTTGTAGACAATACTGAAAAAGTGCATCTGGGTTATCCGTACAGGTGTGGTTTCCAATGCTACACTATTTTGTGGGGTTTTAGGCTTAATCGGTGGATTGACAAACTTGGTCTAGAACCTTTCACAAGTCAAAAATACTTCTCTAAAAACATTTGAAAAATTCAAGTACACTCTGAGGGATTTCCATACATATTCCACTTGGGAATGCATCAATATCCATGTGCTCACAAATCGTACTTTACTGACTGTCCTAACTCACCTACTCCCAGCGGTGAGTCTAGGTCTTCATTGTTTCTCCTCCTCCTGGACTTGAAACATCACACACTCTATTCCAAAACTATACACAGACTCTAACATATCATTGTTAATGATTTCAATAAGTGCCATCAAAGAATGCCTAGGCTAGAGCCATTTCTTGCTCTTAAACCCTACTTGCAAGGGTTTTGCTCCTAGTTGCAAAGAATGAGAGAAATATTCACAACCTGGAACAATAAAACCTGCAAATCAACCTTATTGAAAGAAAATACAATGAACATACACAGATGACAATGAGTTTACACCATCTAGTCCGTACTGGACCGTACAAGCAATGAAAACAAGACAAAACTATTAAAAAACCGATGAAAGCTGGATTGTTTTCACAAACCAAAAACTTTCTCTTGCAATTCCAATCCTCCCACCCGTACAATGAAGTGAAATTTGGCTTATATCCACTTGTTTCAGTAGGTTCAACTAACTACCTAATGCCCATAACAAAAAATGCAACTTTTACAAGAAATTGCAAAATGTTGCTCAACAACTTTTGACAACTTTTACTCCAGGATGCAATTTTGCATTCTATTGCATTCTAGGACTCTTGAAGGTCCTCAAACACCTTACAAGACCTAAAAACAACTCAATTGACTCCTAATTCATGAATACATTCAACTGAAGTATTTTGCATGTGAACTACCTAAGCATCTCACTTCTTAGGTTAATAGTATCCTGAGCACAATTGACTCAAACCAAAATTTGGACAACTCAACCATGGCTCTACTGAGTCCTCAATGGTTGGACCATTATTACATCACACACTAACACACAAACTAAAAGAAAATCAAAGCTTACATTCTTGGAGTGCTAGATGCCCTGGACCAGGCAGACTGGAGGATGCGATCATGTTTGATGTCAACATTGTGTTCCTTGATTCTAGTATTGAAAGATTCTAGTTTTTCATTTTTCAATTCTACTTTTGAGGTAATCAATTTCAACCAATTTCTTCAAATACATTATTATTACAATTTGAGAGATATTTAATTAAATATTTAAAAATATATAAATAATTATATGACACATAAATTATATATATATATATGTTTCTATTTAACTTATATTTTTATAGCTTATATATTCTTATAACTTTTATTATATTTTTATAACTTTTTCTTATTTTTATATTCTTATTTTATTTTGGTTTTTTTTATTCCTTCTTCTTTATATCCTTCCTCGTGTTTTGTGTGCAACCTCTCCTCTCTTCCCTCCTCCCCTCCTTTTTAGTTAGTCTAGGCTTGCAACTAACCATTTTTCTTCTCCTTATGCACTCTTTCATCCTGATGATGGATCACAAAGTGTGATCCAAAACATTGATGCAAAAAACTATCACACAATCGAATCCAAAAGGTACCAATCCACCCAATTGTGTTTGATGCCTACTTTTGATGTTCTGTTTACAGACCTTAAGAGGTTCATAATTTCTTTATCTAGTCTAAACTCCTCTTAACCTAAGAAATTAATAATTCTTTGAAATATCCCTAGCCAATTTTTTTGAAATTTTTGATCAACTTAATTACAACAACTATATGAGTGATCAATTAGTTCTGAGAAAAAAGTATTTAATTTGCTGAAGCAACCCTAACCAGAATGGCACCGTGTGGATGAGCATTGGTCAGAGGATCTTAGTTGCTTATGAAAAGAACTCTAACCAGTATGGCGCCGGGATGGCGAGCATTGGTCAGAGGGTCTTAGTTGCTTATGCAAAGAACTCTAACCAGTATGGCGCCGGGATGGCGAGCATTGGTCAGAGGGTCCCTAAAATCTAGAACTGGAAGGAACTCAACGCCAAGTATGTGCTACCCACTCCAGACGGATAGGGGCTACCATATGACGGAGTGAAACTTAAATGCTTGAATTTAATTGATTGCAGAAACTGAAAAGACACTCGACATCCAGGATGTGCTTTCAATCCCAATAGGGAGAGGAGCTACCATAGGATGGAGGTAGATAAGATAAGTTTGGTTAGCTTGACAATTACAACCAAGATCACAGTTCAAGACTGCCAGTACTACTGGTCAGATTACAATCAAAAGAAATTCTTTCACAACTCCCCTTTTAGAAGAGAGTTTCTGATTCAACATAAATCTGCACATTCAGCCGCGAACCCATGGATCACTGCCAACAGCTCATTTCTTCCTCGTACAATCTTCTTTCCTCCGGAAACTAGTTGCAAAATGCCTTGGTGACGTGGAAACCTGCGAAAGACTCAAACAACACTGCAAAATCCTCACAATGAAAAATGGCACGATTTCCAATGCATTTAAAATGGTACGGCTGGCTGCAAAATACGATTTGTCATTAAAAATAAATGCATGAACCAAACTTGCTGAAACCCAAGGAAATGCAACGCCTAGGTGAGGCAAATGCAAAGAACTAATACCCACAATGCAATTTTTTTGTATTTTCTGGTTGTGAACAAAACATGAAATTAGTCGCGGGAATTCTGGATGCAGAAAACTGAATGAACTATAAGCCTAAATGATTACAATGAAAACTCTGATGATAAACTACGGCTAAATGCAATTACATAGAGAATATAATCACCCTAGTTGCTATTTTTCAAGCAAGAAGAGATGCCTATGCTAGAAGGCTTCCATTCCTTGAAGCATGTCCAGAGCCAGACGGCTGCCCAAATACAAATTCTGCCAAAAGATCCCTTCAATCCTCCCAAGACTCCAATAAATAGCTTCACTTGCCTCCTCAAAACCCTAATTCGATTTCCAAGGCAAACCCTAATCCCCTCCTCAACATGGCGCCATCACACCTAGCCAAAAAGTCAATGAAATAATATAAAAATATCACCTTGGTAAGTTTCGCCATGTTTTGACTTTGGCCAAGGATAAAATATTAATTAAATCCTCCATGAGGGCGCCACCCATAAAGTCCCCCTTTTAAGTGATGTTTTTAAGTTGTTGGACTAGGCCAAGGGGGGATAAGCAACTTTATAATTATAATGATTATTTAATTAAAATAAAGTTACTTGACCACACAACTCCAAAATCTGAAGCTAGAACCTGACCATGCTCCTGGAGTTAGCTGAACAGGATGTAGAGATTGCCCGATGCCACGCGAGCCCTGCCAAAAATAGAACTTACTAAAAATAGTAAATTCTGAAAACTGCTCCAAAAACTGAGATGAAGACATCGTTGCGAAGCCCTCTGAACCATCAGAAAAAGCCGACGATGAACCCATCCAAAAAGACCTCCTCAAAAATAGGAAACCCTAATTTTATCCTCCGACTGGCCTCCGAGCTTCCTAAAAAGAGACCAACGGTTGCAGAAAGGATCAGGTTTGAGAAGGGGTCATTACATTCTTCTTACAAAACACTCTTCAAAATTTACATGATTTGAAGTGTCATGGTGTATGCTCCAAATACATGTCCAACATTGGATAGGAAGAGTATCACCTAAGCTACCAACATCTCTAACTTGCAAGGCCTTATCCTAGACCTTCCTCCCTTCATATAAAACTTTACGATGAAGGACAAAATACCATTTGAACTCGACTTCCTTGTCATTAGCTATGATGGCTACTAACTTTTTTGTGCATATTATTTGCAATGTATGTGGCGTAGTCATATTCTGTGTTTACCATAGGATCTTGAACGTCTTCTACCACAAACATGAGAGGAATTGGAATTTTTTCCCTTGCATCTTCTCTTAAAACTTGGCATAGTGTATGGTAAGTTTTGATAAAATAATCTTCAAAAGGGTCAATAGACAAGGGATCAACCTCATTATGGGAAATCTTAATTGGTTTCTTGTTAGGTCCTTGAAATATATGCCTTGCGAGGAGGAGGGTTTTGTAGGTGCTTTTATTCAGATGATATCTCGCCTTTAAGTATTCAAAATTCATTGCTTTGTTGGCTGCCATATTCAAGCCAAAGACCTTGAAAATGTATTCTTTTGTAATACTAACCATTTCTCCACCTTTCTGTGCTCAAACCATCCTTGCCTGTTCATCATAATGCTTGTTTAAAGCTCTTATAAAATCAACATTTATGAACACATTGGGCACCATTATTTTAGCCACGTGAATATTCCACGCATTTGACATGAGAGAACATGACTGTCTCTTCTCATACCAGTGCTCAAACAATTACCAGCGTGTGATAGGAACATCTGCAACTCTGTAGTCTCTTGCATTGTCCAACAATCAATCGTTTGGGTTTCCTGGGTCGTGAACATGCATAGGTCTCCTAAAAGAGCCTGGAAAATGTGCTAATAGGTAATCATCTAAAGGTACCTTGGAAGAAGAGGGCTGAGAATTGTTCTGACTCATTTTTCTATAAGTTTTGAGGGCTAGGGTTTCTAGACAGCTCTGGGGCAAATTTGAACTCACAATATCTTTCCCCTTCAGTAATCACATTGTTGCGGCCTTAGATGTGTAAAGGATGAAATCGGGAAGAAATTTTGAATGTTTTTTAGAAAAAAAAAGAACTTACTCATTCTTTGCCAACAAAGCCATTGACCCTATTTAATAATTAATTAAAAAATAAACACTTGTTATGTTTTAATTATTAATTAATTAAAAAATAAACACTTGTTATATTTTAATTATTAATTAGTTAAAAAACATGGTCAATGGTACAATATGGGTACTATGTAGATAGAGGTCAAAGTACTCGTTATGGCAATGTTGTTGCAATATTTATTTGCTAAATTGATGAGGCAATCAATTTGTTACTAGTTAAGTCGCCATTACTACTTGTTCAAGCGAATAGAGTGTCTATAGATGACCATTCTTGAGTTGAATTCCGGTTGTCGATCTTGTTTGGTGCGGGTTTGATCAACGACAATCATGACCTTAACCGAGTTTGAAAATTGTTGACAATGTGTTGGACACCCTCGATTAATCAAGAGAAGCCTTGTATAAAAGGCACTTCACATATTGGCATAGGTATTAGCCCACTCACTAAGAAATCCTCATAATCATTGGAGACAACATAACAACGCAATTTGGGCTAGTATACCTATCTTTACATAAATATATGTAAAGTATGTGGAGAGAGATTTTTTAGAAGACAAGAATTTAATGTTTATTATTATTATTTTATCAATTTTATTTATAAGTAGTGTCGGGGTGAGTAATATGCATATATAATTTTTTGGGTTGAAATAATATTTAAGATTACAATATTATTATTACAGTCGAACTTTTTCTCCATTGTTAGAAATCGATTAGGATAAATGTTCAAATAGGAAAACAATAAGGGTTAGAAATAATATTTGAATTAATAGAATGTTAAGCATTGTTGGCATACATGTAAATGAGAGCATAATTGACATAAAGGTAAATGAGATGGAGAAAAAAGTTAATTGTAAACAAACTCATGTAGTTTAATAATGTATTTTAAAAACAATTAGGGTTAGGAATAATCTTTGAATTAATAGAATGTTAAGTATAGTTGGCATAAATGTAAAGGAGAGCATGTAATTGACATAAAGGTAAATGAGATTGAGGAAAAAATTAATTGTAAATAAATTCATATATTTTCATTAAAAATTATAATGATAATTAAGTAAAATAAAAGTGATTTGATTACTAGATTTTGATTAAAAGATGAATAATGAAATTTATAGCCAAAAAGTAACCAAAAACGGTTTTAAATAATTGACGGTGGCGATTACATATTAAAACCATGATTTAAGGACTCAAAACACTTTTTGTATGCAACCGTAATATTCTCGTTCAATGGCGGTGATTAAAATTGTGGTTGAGATTTAATCAGCTCACAAATAAAACTTTGATGGATGGCTGCGACTATAGTTGTTATGCCTCTCAACATGATGTGGATAAAACATTACTTGGAATCTTCGTTGTTGACAAGGCTCACTGCTAGTAAGTAGGACATGTGGAAATCAGTACAAAAGCATAAGAATGTGGAGTAGTACCCTACGCTTTACCAAGAGCAAGTGCTAGGGTAACACTTGTTACCATAGCATGTAAATGGCTATCTAGCCCTTAGGATGCACCAAGCATTCATATAATGTATTTATAATGTATAAGGAATATTCACGTCTTGGTGCATCCTAAGGGCTAGATAGCCATTTCTCCATGGAAAATCAACATAGTTGGGAGGTGGGCTAAGCTCAAACGGCCTACGTTAGCACACAACGAATAAAAACTGGACATTTCACACTTGAGGAGTCAAAGGCGAGGGAAAAGAATTTAGTGTGCATAACAAAGAACTTAGGCATACTAAAGTTTAATATTTGTGATTGAGACAATAGGCAATTAGAAAGTGAAGTTGGTAAACAAAGATACATAAAAGGGATAAAGTCACAACTTAAATTGTTGGTCATGAGCAATGATCGATCAACATAAAAAAAAATTGAAAAAGTGATTGAGCCAATATACTTAGGGTTATTTATTTGACAAAGGAAAAATGGCATTGTTAGACATGAATAATAAAGCCTAGAATTTGTAGAGTTTACACCACTATGTTGGTCTTTAGAATATGAGGATGTAGGCCCAATGTTGCTTTCAATTCGACATTTTGGTAACAAGAAGAGGAAGGGCATAGTTGGGTAGAAGGGTTAGTGGTGAAGTGAGGATAAATGATAATTTGAAGAGGGAGCGGGGGAGTTTTTATCACTTATCCTAAGCAAACTGATGATATATGATATAAAATAGATTAGTTGTATGGTGTCAAATATCACCATTTAAGTGGTTTGCATGACCCTTACAAAACCTAAAGTACGCATATGCATTAGCTCCAAGAAAAGAAAAGAAAAATGCCAAGTTTGTATAAAGTCTAACCTTCAAGAGAATTGACTTTACTCTCTTTCTTAAAAATGCAAACACAATGATAAATTTGTGACACAAATTGTCACCTATTTCAATTACACATTCAATCATGACCAAATCCATCTCTCTAATAGCATAGGAAAAGAGGGGTTTAAAATAATGCAAGCTATTGAGTCATTAGAAATGGGTGAGTGCATGTCCAAACTTGTCTTCAATGAGACAAAAAGACATGTAGATACATTAGATCAAATATTGAAGAATTTGATATTTCATCTTTCAAGGTGATTGCTTGTTGGAGGTTTACAAAAGGTTTTGATTAAAAATTCTTAGAGGAAGCCGTAATATTCTCTAGAGTTGAGATTTAAGTTGCATTAATATTATTAGGTGAATTTGTATGGAAAACATAAAGAATTTGATGTAAAACAAGCAAAGTGATTCTTGTAAGAGTCAATTGCTTTATCTTTTGTGATAATAGAAAGAACACAAAGCCTAGTTGCCGAGGTTTTAACCATATTCACTTTTCCTAAACTAAATTCCCATACCAAGTTGTACATCTTCACTATTATAATATTTTCATATTCCACATCCAATTCTTCATTACCTCATCAAGATCTTCACTCTAGACAATAATATGAATATGCATGAACACAAAATCTTCACATAACTCCTAGAATCAATTGCTAGAAGTAGATACTATGTTTTATGAGTTAAGACACCAATACTCTGAGTTGATAGAAGTCAATCTAGACTAGTTACAAAAATAAATTAGGTGCTTTTAATTTCTAGAACTATGTCTATCCAACCATATATTTAGAACATCATACCAAAAAAACACTTAGCTTTTTAAATTTTTTTTTTTTAAATGGTATAATGAGCTACCTAATATATGACTGGATAAGATATTCATTTCTAATGAATGTAGATTCTGCTTAATAAATATTAATAAATATCAACTAACGCTGCCACTTATTGATTACGTGTCTGATTGTCACGTCAACTCCATTCATGTTGGAAAGCATTTATTGAGATTGGCACTCTGTATAAATTGCTCAAACAGAGGCTGGTCGCACCTGAGGGCAGTTCGCTGGATTTGAATATATTGTCCCAATGAACAGATTACGATTGTTCAATGATTGCACTGTAGGATTATTTTTAAGATCTGTTGTGTTGGTTTCCTCCCATGTTGTTTGCGGAAAGGGACATGTCCTGTCAAGAACTTTTTTCTTTTGCTTAATTCTTCTAGAACACTCTGGTTCTCTCATAACGTGCTGTTGAACTTGATTTTTAGTTATCTACATTTTCTGTGGCACTAAAGGGGCAATGTCTAGCTAGGGCACAAAGTTAGTGACATGCATGACATTAAGAGATGTTCTCCCATGAAGATGCTCCAAATTTGAGTCCTTTGTAATTTTCTGATTCTCCTGTAACGGCTTATTTAGGTTCAACTTCTTGCAGAAACAAGCATTAGATCACATATCGCTTATAAACAGTGCCTCTGAAGCTATTGCATACAAGTCAATGCAGTCGCTTAATGTTTTGAAGACCTTTTTCTGAAAAATATCATTAAGGGTAGTATGATTCAAAATCTAAAACAGTAAGCTGAAAATATTCACTTCATTATGGTCAACGTGAGAGGTAAAGACTGTTGACTCTTGATTGTCATTGACGACAAAAAAAAAAAGGGTGACATCTTGAAAGGCATGTTGATAAATCATTGGCATATTTTTATTAATAATGCTATCATGCTTCATCTACATATTGTTCAGTGAAATTTATGATGTGTACAACCATGTAATGACTTGGCATCAACTTACCTGGAATTCTTGCACGAGACTCTATTGTGGACTTCAAATGTTTTGAAATCCTATTTTATATTTTGGTTTCTTAAGTGGTAAAAGAAAAAGAATAAACAACAATGTTTTATTTTGTTGCACAAACCCTAGAAGGTGCCGCCATGGGTAATTTGAAGGCTTTAATAATGATTTTTCTATTTCAGATTTTTACAGAGCAGTAAAAAAGTTGCAAAATGTTTTTCTCTTTTGTAAAAAGAGATGAGCAGGAATAAAGAGTTTGATGGTTCTTTTTTAACGGTCATGTAACTATTTTTTTAAAGATAACAAAAGTTTTACAAGGGTTTTATATGCTATAAACAAGAGATTCGTTGTTCATACGGATTTCAGTTTTCTGGAGCAGATTTATAACTATTTTTAAATGTTATACAAAAATCATGTTTCCGTTTAGAAACCCTAATTAATATAGTTACCCTATTTTGGAAGGTATATTTGGAAGGTTGTTTTTCGAACAATTTTGATTTAAAAAAAAAAAACAGTTCATTTCAGTTTTGGCACTGATTCTACATCTTTGGGCATTTATACATATCATGGCCATGACATTTTGGAAAAAGTGTGTGAGTGTGAAAAAAAAAATAAGGCAGGGAAAACTGTGCGTTACTTGTTGTGATCAGTGAAAAAGATTGAAAGGGTTTTTCATTGCATATTGTGAAAACTCTGTTTTCAGAAGTTCAGTGTGAATTTGATTTTGGAAATCAAGGGCAGAAAGTATTATTGTATTTCATACAAATAACAGAGTATATAGAGTATGTGATTTCTCTGCACTTTATAGCAGTATATTTGTAAAAGGAAATTGTTTCAGTTGTACTCTTATAATCTCAAAGTTGCACAAGTATATTTCTGCAATTATGATGTGGTTGTTGCTCCTTGAAGACAATGTACAAAGTTGGTTCTCATTGTTATAATAAAAATGATCTTTACGAGTGGTTTTTCTACCCCAAGAGGGTTTTCCACTCATGAAATATTTGTGTCATGTGTCAAAAGTTTTCCATTAGTTTCATGCTTTGATATGTTGGATTATTTCATTTGTTTTGCATTGTGCTTATTCATACAATTGTTGTTTTATATCTGCAAGTTCCATGTTACTGTGTCATTTATAAAATTAAATGTTATTTACTTCATTTCTGAAATTTCAACTTCTCCTTCAAAACTTCTTGTATGAGTTAAGTTCTTAGACTCTAATTCACTCTCCCGCCCCCACCTCCCATGAGTCAATTCACTTCCAACAAGTGGTATTAGAGCATAGGATCCCTCCATATAGGTCTTTCCTAGGGATTGTTCCTGGTTGTTTGGAAGTTCAAATGGCTCAAAATCAAGAAGGTGTTTCACTTTCTAGAGCTCCTCTTTTTGATGGCACTGATTATGTGTTCTGGAGAATTCGAATGGAAACATATTTGATCTCTGTTGATCTTAATGTGTGGAATATTGTTACAACTAAGTATAAAGTTCCTGATATTATTCCTACAGACCCTGATGATAAAACAAAATATGAATTAAATGCTAGTGTCAAACATGCACTCCTATGTGGTCTTACAAAGGATGTGTTTGTAAAGGTCATGCATTGTAAGCCTGCCCATGAGATTTGGGATAAACTAGAAACAATTTATCAAGGAGATAAAAAAGTAAAAGAATCAAAGATTCTCACACTCAAAAATCATTTTGAGGCATTGAGAATGAAAGATGATGAAACTATTGCAAGCTATTTTCTAAGAATTGATGAGATAGTAAACTCTAGAAGAGGTCTTGGTGAAACACTGGATGAACAAGATGTTAGAAAAGTCATTAGAACCTTATTGCCAAAATTTGAAACTAAGGTTTCAACCTTAGAAGAAAAGAAAAGCTTTTCTACAATGACTCTTGATAATCTGCAAGGTATTCTTACTGCCTATGAAATGAAAATTGGTAGCAATTCCTCTACTTCAAAAGAAACAGCTTTTAGAGTAGAAAAGAAAGAAGAACCTGATAGTGAATCTAAACTTTCAGATGCTATTGAAGCTCTACTTGTTAGAAAATTGAAAAAGAAATATAAGGGTAAATTACCTTTCAAATGTTTTAATTGTGGGAAAACTGGGCACTTTGCTGCTCAATGTCCTCTAAGTGATCTAAATAGCGAAGAAGAAAAACCAGAAAAATTCTATAAAAAGAAAATGTGGAATCCTAAAAAGAAATTCAATACCTTTAAGAAAGAGAAGAGTCTCTTCACAAAAGAAGACTCTGAAGGAGAATCAAATGATTCACCTTGTGAAGGAGATGAGACACTATTTATGGCAAAAATAGAATCTTCTTCAACTAGCAAATTTGAAAATCAATCTGTTCTAGACCAAGGTGAAATTGATCTTGAGGGAGAGTTACTCTGTGCTCTCAAAGAAATAAAAAGATTAAAAAAATTAGTAGTCTCACATGAAAGTTCAAATCAGATTCTACGAGTTGAATTGAATGACTCAAATTTAGCAAATGAAAATCTAAAATCTCTTCTTGAAGATAGAGATAAGAAAATCAAAGTTTTAGAACAAGAAGTTTCTTCTTTGCAAAAACAAGTTGGTCAATATGAGAGTACTATGCATCTGAATGATATTCTTGATAAACAAAAACATCACAAAGATCTGACTGGGGTTGGTTTTTGTAAGGACAAAACAAAAAATCAGAATTTTAAGACAACAAACAGAAATCCAACATATTCTCTTAACAGATCTTTTAGATTTGGTTTCTTCAATGGATATTGTTTTTATTGCAATAAATTTGGTCACAAGGTTAGTACTTGCAGATTTATAAAGCACAAAACTCCTATGTTTGGACACAAACAAAATTATGGATTTTCAAATACGGTAAAATGTTTCAAATGCAACAATTTTGGGCATACTACTAGACAATGTAAATCACAACAAAGTGATGAAAAACAATGGAAACCTAAGTTTGTGTCTAGTACCGAGCAATCCATGTTGGTACAAACTACACTTCTTTCCAATAGGAGAACCATGTGGGTGTTGGACAGTGGATGTTCTCACCATATGATAGGTGATAAGGATAAATTTCTTCATTTGGAAGATTATGATGGTGGACTTGTTAAATTTGGGGACAATTCAGGTATTCACATCAAAGGTAAAGGAACATTATTCTTAAATGATGACACTCCCATTAATGATGTATATTATGTTAAGGGTTTAAAGCACAACCTTCTCAGTGTCAGTCAAATATGTGATAGTGGGTATAATGTATCTTTTAGTTCTCAAGGTTGCGCTATCACAAAAAGTTCTGGAAGGGTTGTTGCTACTGGATTGAGAACCTCTGGTAATATTTATAATCTACTTGACTCCACTGATTATGAAAATCATAAAAGTATGTGTCTTGTGAGTCAGATTGAAGAAAATTGGCTTTGGCATAAACGTCTAGGTCATGTGAATTTTGACAATCTTGTGAGAATTAGTAAGAATCAAAATGTCAGAGGTCTACCTATTCTAAGCAAACCAACAAATGCGATATGTAAAGAATGTCTTAAGGGCAAACAGACAAGGGTATCTTTTAAATCAAAAGAGCATTCTTCTACTAGGCCCTTACAACTTGTACATACATATTTATGTGGTCCTACAAGGACTCAATCAATCAATGGAGATAAATATTTTATGCTCTTTGTTGATGTTTATACTAGAATGGTTTGGGTTATTTTTCTAAAACACAAATCTGAAGCATTTGATAGATTTAAAGTTTTCAGGAAAATAGTAGAACGTGAATCAGATTTGAAATTAAGATGTTTAAGATCTGACAAAGGTGGTGAGTTTACATCACAGGAATTTGTGAATTACTGCAAAAAACATGGAATCAAAAGGCAGTATGTAGCTGCACGAACACCTCAACAAAATGGAGTAGTTGAGCATAAGAATAGGACTGTGAAGGAGATGGCTCGTACAATGCTAAATGAAGCCAATTTGTCAGATAAACATTGGAAAGAGGCTGTTCATACATCAGTCTATATTTTGAATCGTGTGCAAATCAAAGTAAAATCTACTTTTACTCCTTATGAACTTTGGTATGGTAAAACAACTTCCATTAAATATTTCAAAATATTTGGTTGCAAATGTTATATTAAGAGGGATGAAGAAAATCTAAGAAGTTTTGATACTAAGACTGATGAGGGTATCTTTCTTGGATACTCTACTCAGAGCAAAGCTTATAGATGTTTCAATAATAGGTTGAAGAAAATTGTTGAAACAATAAATGTGAGATTTGATGAGCAGTTTCTGTTAAGTAATGATTTGCAGGATGTTGAAGAAGATGCTCCAATGAAGCTTGATCAAGTTCCTAAATCTACGGAAACAGAAAAGAAAAATGAAATGAGCAAATCAATCTCTAATGAAGAGGATTCAAATGCAGAAGATTCAAATGCAGAGGATTCAAATACAAAAACAAGAATTCCTCAGTATACTCCTTCAAGGATTATTACAAAGAGACATCCTCAAAATCAGGTTATTGGTAACATGGATGCAGGGATTTTAACCAGAAGAAGAGCAAAAACTACTGAACAAGCTCAAATAGCTGAGCACTATTGTTTGGTAACTGATTTTGAACCTAAAAATGTTTCTGATGCTTTATCCGATCAATGCTAGTTAAATGCTATGATAGATGAAATTAATCAAATAGAAAAGAATCAAACATGGGTGTTAGTGCCTAGGCCAGATGATAAAAATGTGATAGGAGGCAAATGGGTGTTTAGAAATAAGCTTGATGAATCTGGACAGGTTGTTAGAAATAAAGCACATTTTGTTTGTAAGGGTTATGCACAAGATAGACTTTGGTGAAACATTTGCACCTGTAGCTGGATTAGAATCAATCAGAATATTTCTTGCATACTCTTGCTATAAAATTTTTAAAGTTTACCAGATAGATGTCAAAACTGTTTTTCTCAATGGCTATCTTGATGAAAAAGCTTATATGGAACAACCAGAAGGTTTTGAATCTGCAGATAAACCTGATTATATGTACAAATTAAAAAAGGCACTCTATGGCCTCAAACAAGCTCCAAGAGCTTGGTACTCCAGATTGGATGCTCATCTTACAGGAAATGAATTTACTAAAGGAGGAGTGGACAACAATTTGTATGTTAAGGTCGCAGTAATGCAACTTAAACAAGGCATTTTTTTGTCACAAACTAAATATGCCAAAGAAATGCTTAAGAAGTTTAACATGACAGACTGCAAACCAGTTAGCACTCCAATGGAAACTGGTTGTAAATTATCTAAGTCTGATGACTCACTTGAGGTAAATCAATCAGAGTATAGATCAATGATAGGCAGTTTGTTATATTTGATTGCATCTAGACCAGATTTGATGTTTGCAGTATGTTTGGTTTCACGTTTTCAATCTGCACCAAAACAATCTCATTTGAATGTTGTGAAACGAATTTTCAAGTATATTCAGGGTACTTTAGACTATGGTTTATGGTATCCTCGAAATAATGATTTCACTCTTGTTGGTTTCACTGATTCTGATTGGGCTGGCTGTATAGATGATCGTAAGAGCACCAGTGGTGCTGCCTTCTTTCTAGGTGACTGTCTTGTTGCCTGGCACAGCAAAAAGCAAGACTGTGTTACTTTGTCCACTGCATAATCTGAATACATTGCTGCCAGTGCATGTTGTACACAACTGATATGGATGTCCCACCAAATTGCTGATATGGGTATTTCTGTTGCTAAGCCTGTTTCAATTTTTTGTGACAATACAAGTGCTATTAGTCTTTCCAAAAATCCTGTTATGCATTCTCGCACTAAACATGTTGCTATCAAATTACATTTTCTGCGAGACCAAGTGTTGGCTAATGAGTTTCAGCTTTTGTATGTGCCTTCTCAGGCACAAGTGGCTGATATTTTTACCAAAGCTTTATCCAAAGAAACATTTGAAAGGCTTCGGGAAAGGTTGGGAGTTCTCTCTCAATCTGGTATTCTCACTTCATGCACAAATTGAGGGGGAGCTTTGCTCCTCTAGCAGCCATCTGTTGCTTTGGCCTTTGTCCTTGAGACAAAAAGGGGGAGAAACAAACATCATTGATAGTTATATTTGGATTTCTTTATACATGATACACAATGATATTTATGGTACAATGAGTATGCTGGTTATGAGATTCAGGTCAATGATGAAATAATTTTTTTGCCATCAAGGACAAAGGGGGAGTTTGTTGACTCTTGATTGCCCTTGATGACAAAAAAAAAGGGTGACATCTTGAAAGGCATGTTGATAAACCATTGGCATATTTTTATTAATAATGCTATCATGCCTCATCTGCATATTGTTCAATGAAATTTATGATGTGTACAACCACGTAATGACTTGGCATCAACTTACCTGGAATTCTTGCACGAGACTCTATTGTGGACTTCAAATGTTTTGAAATCCTATTTTATATTTTGGTTTCTTAAGTGGTAAAAGAAAAAGAATAAACAACAGTGTTTTATTTTGTTGCACAAACCCTAGAAGGTGCCGCCATGGGTAATTTGAAGGCTTTAATAATGATTTTTCTATTTCAGATTTTTACAGAGCAGTAAAAAAGTTGCAAAATGTTTTTCTCTTTTGTAAAAAGAGATGAGCAGGAATAAAGAGTTTGATGGTTCTTTTTTAACGGTCATGTAACTATTTTTTTAAAGATAACAAAAGTTTTACAAGGGTTTTATATGCTATAAACAAGAGATTTGTTGTTCATACGGATTTCAGTTTTCTGGAGCAGATTTATAACTATTTTTAAATGTTATACAAAAATCATGTTTCCGTTTAGAAACCCTAACTAATATAGTTACCCTATTTTGGAGGGTATATTTGGAAGGTTGTTTTTCGAACAATTTTGATTTAAAAAAAAAAACAGTTCATTTCAGTTTTGGCACTGATTCTACATCTTTGGGCATTTATACATATCATGGTCGTGACATTTTGGAAAAAGTGAGTGAGTGTGAAAAAAAAAATTAGGGCAGGGAAAACTGTGCGTTACTTGCTGTGATCAGTGAAAAAGATTGAAAGGGTTTTTCATTGCATATTGTGAAAACTCTGTTTTCAGAAGTTCAGTGTGAATTTGATTTTGGAAATCAAGGGCAGAAAGTATTATTGTATTTCATACAAATAACAGAGTATATAGAGTATGTGATTTCTCTGCACTTTATGGCAGTATATTTGTAAAAAGAAATTGTTTCAGTTGTACTCTTATAATCTCAAAGTTGCACAAGTATATTTCTGCAATTATGATGTGGTTGTTGCTCCTTGAAGACAATGTACAGAGTTGGTTCTCATTGTTATAATAAAAAGGATCTTTACGAGTGGTTTTTCTACCTCAAGAGGTTTTCCACTCATGAAATCTTTGTGTCATGTGTCAAAAGTTTTCCATTAGTTTCATGCTTTGATATGTTGGATTATTTCATTTGTTTTGCATTGTGCTAATTTATACAATTGTTGTTTTATATCTGCAAGTTCCATGTTACTGTGTCATTTATAAAATTAAATGTTATTTACTTCATTTCTGAAATTTCAACTTCTCTTTCAAAACTTTTTGTATGAGTTAAGTTCTTAGACTCTAATTCACCCCCCACCCACCTCTTAGAGTCAATTCACTTCCAACAAAGACCTGCATTGTGAGAAAAGTACTGTCCATTTTCAAAGTTTCTTTAACAATCCACAATCCTAGAATAAGTTAGCAGTCTACCATTAAAAGGCCCAGAGGCCCTATCATCAACTCATATCCCACTTTGACGGTACTTGATCTGTTTTGTTCTGTTTTACTATGTATGTTTTATGGTAATTGATCTATTGTGATTATGTATGTTTGATGGTTGGTTGGTGTTACTAGCTGTTCTGATCTAGTGGCTGTTTTGCGGTTGGCTGATCTGTGATGTTAAATGTATCAGATCAAGGGCCTTCCCTGCTTGCTTAATCAGAAACTCATATCTCACTTTTGTTCGCTAGACAATGGAGATTTACTACTTCACTATTAGTACATGAAGGATGAGCGGTTGGAGTGACAGATGAAAGTATGGTTCTTCTTGTAAACTATGTCATCTATGATCTGGTCTTCAATGGGGATTTCGACGAGAAGGTTAGTAGCTGCCATAGGTAAACAATTACTACATTTAAATTCCTTTTCTTTGTTGTATTGGCTTTAAACCTGCCTCAAATTTTAACCATCTCCTCTTTAGCATTTACGTACATATTTACTGTCAACAACATTGTGATGAGAACCAGAATCGGATTTAGACTTCCTTCCACTCCTCAAATCTTCTCTAATCTTGAACCCTATTCGAGCTACAAGCTGCTTTTCTAGTCTTCTCCATTCTTCATATAAGACTTAAATATAAACTATATTATTTCAAACACTACTAATTCTAATTGTATAATTTTTACTACTGAAAATTACATAAAACAAAGCACGCTATCCTAAGACTTCAGATTTTAAGTCAGACAAAATATTATGTATCTGGACGTCACTGTGTAATGCTATTTAATGTTCATGTTGCGAGTCCTCCTTTGACACCCATCTTCAGGAAACAACTACTACATTTGGATTACTTTTCTTGGTTATATTGGCCTTAAACCTGCCTGAAATTTTAACCTTCTCCTCTTTAGCATCTACTTACATCTTTACTGTCAACAGCTTTGTGATAAGAACCAGAATCAGACTTAGACTTGCTTGCACCCATCAAATCTTCTTTAATCTTAAACCCTACCCAAGCTACAAGCTGCTTTTCTAATCTTACCCATTCTTCCTTTAAGCCCTAACTATAAACAGTATTATTTCAAACACTAATAATTCTAATTGTATCATTTTTACTACTAAAACCTACAAAAACCAAAGTGCACTATCCAACACTTCAGATTTTCGCAGTCAGACATAATATCATGTATCTAGACACCACTGTGTAATTTTTTTAATGTTGATGTTTCAAGTCTCCTTTGAGACCCATCTTCAGGGAACATACAAGATCAATAATATAATGTTTTAGTAATTACCACAGTAGGAAACAATTTGAAAATGTGAAAAGGTTAAGATTCTGAACACAACAATTTGTACAAATTTCAACATTTTATATAGTAGTCTATAAATGCAACACCTCAGCTCTGTTACATTGTTCAATCTGTAACATACTATAGTTACATTGCATCAGACCAAATGGTTATATTGTTCAATCTGTAACAAACTATAGTTACATTGCATCAGACCAAATGGGACTATTGTCATGGATAAAAACTATGTTCTCAGTTTCTGATCACAGATTCAATTTTAGCACCACATAAATGTTAACATGGTAATTCCATCATGGCTCTACACTTGAAGTAGATGGAAGACCACTGCAAAAATGGGATGGGAACCTACTGTAAGGATAATTCTTGTACCAATAGCGAAAACTTACAATTTGAACTGCACGTTTAAAAGATCTGCTTATTACACGATTTTTGGGGTCTGGACAACTTGCGGACTTAAACTTAATGAATGAAGGTACTGTTGGATCAGGAATGGTCTCTGCACTGCTTGCAAGCATCAGAACAATACGGGACATACAAGGCCTCATATGTTGAGCTTGAGTGCAGAGAAGGGCAATGCGAATGCACCTCAACACTTCTTCTTTGGCATATGAATCACCCAAGACTGGATCTACTATTTCAACAATACATCTTTTCTTATGCATTCTCCATGCCTGCAGAGTGATAAAATCATTCAAAATGAGATATGACTTTTAATGACCTTAAGTGCAAACTAATCTCAGTGCCTATCAAAATTTATTCATTTGTTAAGATAATTGTCATGTGTGTCCAGTTTGAAAACAAACTTTCTTAGCTTTGCCTTATTATATTGATTTAAGATTTTGAGTAATAGGTTGTGAATTAAAGTGCAAATTTTGTTTTGTCCTCTACTTGATCTAAGTTGCAGCCTCTACTGATTTGCTGCTTCCAAGATCTGTCAGCGTGGTTACTTGACTATGTCCTAAAACATTGTATTATTTAAACAAATAGTGTTTTATGACACATTTTCACATGTTAAGGAATATAAGATGGCATAGTTCTAGTGTTTATGAAATAAGAAAAATGCATATATACCAATTCCAAAAGGTTGTCCCTTGAGCTTGATCTTAGTGATAGATCTATGATCTTTCTCCCTGCAATGATTTCTAGAAGGAGGACTCCAAAGCCAAAGATATCAGCTTTCTCTGATAGTTGTCCTTCCATCATGTACTCAGGAGCCATATACCCACTGTGAAAGGAAATAGATATTAGAATTTATTCAGAATTTTATATATAACAATTGGAAACATCCATATTCATTGCGTGACAAACAAGTTCTTTTGACAATTTTGGAAAACATGTAAACGAGTGATTTAAGCTTTTCTCCAGTATCTCAATCAGCTGTTTCTGGATTCGATTGTGTGTAAATTTTTGCATCAACGTTTCGGATCACACTCTGTGATCCATCATCAGGATGAAAGCTAGAGAGCATGCAGAGATGAAGCCAAGTGTCATGGATTGCCCAGGGATAACCAAGCTGCAACAGATATGTGTCACAGTAATGTGTTCTTTCCCTGGTTCAACAATTCAAAGCATCCTTGGGAAAGCATCGCGTTCAAATTCATCATCTTTTCTCCTACCTTTAGTTATTGGGTTCCAAGCATATGGGTCACATATATGCCAGTTTTTTCTCATGAAGGTATAGATTCTATTCCCGCCAATTATTGGTGTGTTTGCACCTTATCAGGTCTACTGTAGTCTGGCGGATTCAGGTGATCTAATAAAAAGGAAAGTGAGTATTTGGCTGAATGCCAGAGTTCGTCCTTTTAATTAAGGATCAGCGTCAACAGGTACAAAGAAGTGAATTCCATTCTCACCAATTCTGCGACTTAACATTTTAGCAATTCTATCTGTGTGGGCAAGTGTAAATAAATAACAACCACAAAAAAAAATGCTTTAACCTATGCTATAAAAGATATGGTCAATTACCATTCAAATCCGAAAACCTGCTCGGTGGAGTACTATGTAAGAAAAAATTGATTTCTTTTACAGTATCCTTGAAAAACTAAATAACAATGATATATTTTCATCAAAACAGCTTGGAAACAATTTGCTTGGATAAAACTAAAATCATAGGTCGTTCACTTACAGAGTCCCTGCAATTTTGGTGCTGACATGAGTTTGACCATCTGGGAAAATCTTAGCCAACCCAAAGTCTGCAATTTTAGGACTCAGGTTGTCATCCAGTAAAATATTGCTTATTTTCAAATCCCTGTGAATTATTCGCAATTGGGAATCCTCATGAAGGTAAACCAGTCCACGAGCTATCCCTTGTATTATACTATAGCGCTTTGGCCAATCCAGAAATTTTCGCTTCTCAGGGTCTGTGTTCCACAGACTATTGTTGGTTAAGCTGCCTGTAACAATCTTCTAAACAAGAATAAAAATACTTCGATAGGCCCTAAAGACCATCTTGACCTAAAGGACGTTCATCTCATCTTCTCAACATAAATGAACTAGTTTACCCTAAAAGAGTTTAGAGGTCACTTCGCAACACAACACTTTAATATGTAAGAACAGTTATGACTTACCGAACAGAATATGATCAAGGCTTCTGTTTGGGAGATATTCATAAACCAGTAGTCTTTCTTTCCCTTGAGCACAGCACCCGAGCAACTGTACAAGATTTCTGTGTTGAATTTTTCTGAGAGTGCTCACTTCATTATAGAATGAACTTTCATCCTGTCTGGAATTGATTGCCAATCTTTTAATTGCTAGTGTTCTTCCATCCGGGGTTTTTCCCTACAATAGGGGAAAAGATGATATCAGTTTTTCTTCTTTTCCAAGAAAAATAAAAGATTTTCCTTCATTAAGCTTAAAACAATCCCAAGTGACACAGCTGGCCATTGTTTGCCACCCATGTTTTGATTTTGGCCAAACTCGGGAATAAGAGACACCTCTGTCCACTCTGCAAAGTTGCAAACTCACACCCATTTGAACATGCCTAAAATTAAATACAAAAGCTAATTGTAGCTCAACAAATTAGTTGTAATACTGTCTAAAAGCTAGCAGCATATCGAATTAGTATGCTCTGGAACATCGGTAGTCTTTAAGGTAAAAGGTTTCTGGACGAGAGATTTTAAAAGTGTGAAACCAAGGGCTTAAACACCAACCACTATTCTAGGAACAGTAACTCCAGTCCTATCAACAGTAAAAACCTAAAAGCTTCACCCTGTATACCTGACAAATTCCCCTGCCAACATAGGCTGCTAGTAAGTTAAAATATTCAAAATGATTTACAGAGTTAAAGCTGCACTAAAAAACTGCGCAATTCAGAAGCTGGAAAGCGTGAAGGCTGGTGAGTGTAATGGCTTTAAGGAACATACCACTAAGGGACCAAACTTCCCAGAAAGTGATCCTTTTGGCTTAGAAACTTGAACATTTACATCCCGGCTTGTCTATTGAGGCAGATCTAGTGGAATCTCAATGAGAAGTTTGTGGAATTCAAAATTCGAACAAAACCCACTGAACAGAACAGCATAACTGTGGAAATAATATGAAGAAAAAGCCTCTCCGCCATGTGAACGCTATAGTTCTATTCATATCAAAGGAACCCGTAAAAGAATTCTAGTTAAGGAGGGAAGCATGGCACCTTGTACACTGACCCAAAGCCACCCTCTCCTAGCTTGTTCTCATTGCAGAAGTCCCCTGTGGCTATCGTTAAGGTCCTGAAGTCCAAAATGAACGCCTCCTCTTTAAGAATTTCATGACTATGGTCTTCATAATGATCTGCAAGGCACTACTAGTTCAATAGGCAGAGTAATAATGCTGTTGTCACAGTGTCTAATTTCACCAAAACAAAAACATGTATTTAAATTCATAATTATTCTCCTGATATCACAAAACATTCTCGTAAAATGAAAAAGTAGTATGTACCAAGAACTTCCCTAGAGAAAGCCTTTAAGAACCTACTGAATAATACCAATTATCACTACAAGCACCATGTTTTTACCTATATCTTCCTTCCATTTCAGCAAAAAGGGTAGCCTGTAATTTTTCCCTAGTCTTTCAAATATGAAGGAAGCAATGGCTGTTAGCACTGCAGTTGTAATGGCCCTCAAAAACATGCTGTGTAAATCGTTCAGGGTATCTCAGCTATGGCATATACAGTGTTTAATTCATACAAATTACCGGCTAAGAATCAATAGAAAAGATATAAAACTCCTGGTATGGAATGGCTTGTTAGATATACTTCACTATCTCATGACAGGTGACGAAGTTCCTATTCGTGAGAGAAATCTTGGTAAAAGATACTAAAAAGAACGGTGCATAATCTATGGAGTTGAAACGTGTCCATGATATTTGTGGTATCAAAATATAATATTTGTAGAGTTATGTAAAATTATTCAATTATGAATATGTAAGAATCACTTTCTTTCGTTTGCTCTCCATCACTCTTAAGTGGACTGAGCTTTCTTCCTTGTTTGAATGGATGTATGGAGATAGATTTCTATTTCAAATACTTAATACAATATAGAAAGTGGACTCCATCCCTCTTAAATGGGCTGGGCTTTCTTCCATGGTACGGGGTTTGATGGGATGTATAAAGTGAGATTTTTATTTTTATATTTGCTATTTTATATAAAGAAAATATCTTATTTTTAGATAGATAAATTTATTATTAGAAAAAGTTGAATAGACGTATGTAATTAAAAATATGTAAATAAAAGAAAAGAGGAGAGGATATTGGTCAATTATTTTAATGTCAAGTTGTCTTTTAAAGTTGTTAATTTGTTGTAATAGATGCAGATTGAATATTAGACTTAGATTATGATAGTTACAAACTGAAATTTGGTATTGTGTGATCTAAGTCTAATATTCAATCTCCATCTATTACAACAAACTGAATATTAGACTTAGATTATGATAGTTACAATCTAAAATTTGGTATAGTTACAAATTTAGATGCATGTGTGCCTAATTTCGAGACCACTTTGTTTTTGATAAAAAAAGCAGCGTTAACTAGGGCGCTGACCCTTAACAAAGAGACCTCAATCCCTCTACAATTAGCGTTAAATTGCTAATTGTTTTTGAAACAAAGCAACGTTAAGAAGGGCGCTGGCCCTTTACAAAGCCAAAGGCTATCAAAATTTAAAGACCAAGCAGTGGTGCAAACCCCAAAAGGACAAAGTCGGACCGGCCAAACCAACCAGTCAAACCATCAACACCCAAACCAAATCAAGAGGGGGGAGGAAACCCCGAATCTTGAGAAAGGAGGGCTTGGGAAAGGTGGTTAGATTTTCCTTTCCGCCTACGACAAACCATCGTCCAGGCAACACTATCAATAGGAACTTTCAAAGAAGAAACAAGTGGGGAATACCCTGCAGAGTCACTGCCAGACTGTTGTTGCAACGGAGCAACAACAAGAGAAGGAACGCTAGGAGCAGAGTGAAAGTGAGAAGCAAGAGCAACAAGAGGAGGATCCGAGGGGGTGGAAGGGGCCACAACAACAGTAACATCAACTAGGGCTTCTCCTTTGTTAAACTAGGTTTATTCACCTATTTCTAGACATTTTGTTAGTGCATTTTGCTAGGACTAGGGCACCTGATGCTGCTTCGTGATTAAATGGGCTATTTTTGAGACAATAAAGTTGGCCTTGCAATTTGTGTGATTCAACTTTAGTTTGTTAGAACATCCCAAAAGGTTATTTCAAAGAGGTGTAATTTGCATATAAATGCAACTTCCTTTACCCATTTCAAATTCTACTACTCTAGCATAGAAACCTAAGCAATTCAATGTAATCAATCAAGCACTTTCAAGCAAGTAAAGGAGAAGTCAATCAAATAATTCAATTGAGCATTCAAGTCTCCTACAACAAGTTGATCAAATATGTTATGGTATTCAAGCTATAAGTATGCGCTAACATGTTGTTGGACTTCATGAGCATCACATCAAGCCTTTATGCAAGATTCCTATATAGGGTTTCATACCTAAGGTAAGATGTCATTTCAATATTTATCATGTGTTTAGCCTATGTTCTTGTGAGGGCACACGTCCTATCTCATCATTGCCATTACAAAAGTGGGACCACTAACATAGGGTTTGACTTAGGTAGCCCCCATTCGACACAACTATTTATCCCTATTTTCTACTGCATAGGTCCAAATCCAACAACAAGGAAGTTATAGACAAGCATAACGCAAATCAACAAATGCTACTCTCATAATTTTGTTGCCTATTCATTTCAACCTGATGATGGATCATGCAGTATGATCTAAACGTTGATGAGAAAAATCTTCACACAATTTAATCCAGAAAACTACTATTGATATTTATGGATTGTGGAAACTACACGATTTTAAGATGTTTCCATATTTTAAATAGATGAAAACCCTAAGAATAGGGGACCCAATGCCCCTATCCTACTATTTTGACCTAGATTTTTAGAAGACAAGTGTACAAAGCTTCCTAATTCCATTTTCAACTATTGCTTAAGCCTGTGTCACCTTCAAACATGGGCGCCTAGTGCTATTGTTCAATATATTCAGCTCCATATTTTAGCGCCAAGTTCCTCTTTGTGTCCACATTCTAGATCTATCTTACTATTTATGTGCTTCATATTGTATTTGTTGCATTTTGCCATTGTTAGTCGAGCTCATATACACACACTTCACTATCTCAATCTTTTACAATAAAGAGATAGAATTCCAATACCTAGCTCTTCCTTGGAGATGCTAGTTAGGCCTATTAGTGTTCTAAAGTCACAGAGGATTGAAATATTCTAGGTTCCATTGATTAGTCTATGGATCTCATTTCTTCCATTTCACATACATCATGATGGTTTTATTTGAGGAGGTAAAACTATAAGTGACAATATATTATAGTATGTTTCTCTAAGTGTAAGTGAGCAACAACACAACAATTTTTTCCAAATTTTAGTATTTTAACGTCATGAAAATTTTATGTTTTTCAATAGTCATCTCATTCTATTAGCTATCAGTCATATATTAAAATTAATTTATTTTTCCATTCAAACAAGGGCATTAATATAAAGCGTGGTATACTTTTTTGATATTTAATTACATAGTTTGTTATTGTTCCTAGTTTCTTAAATAAAGATTATTAAATTTTGTAATGTACCTATGTAAATTATAGAACAAAAATAATGCTTAAAAAAAATATTAATGTTATATATTTTAGAAAACTAACAATGAGGGCTACACACCTATAAAGTTTCATAACTGCATGACTTCATTTTACCCCTAAAATACAACATGAACCAAAACAAATTTCTCCACTAAAATTGCTAGGAGGGGAAATGGGTACCGTAAAGGCACCACATAAACATGTTTGATTGAAGGGCGTTTGTTTGAACCCTCTTAGCATTGTTCAAAAGTGAAAAAGCACTATGATTATTCCTATGTTAGTTTTCTTTAAGGGTTTTGATTAAGCTCCCTTAGATCAAGTCTCTCTACACCACATAACACCACATGGCACAACACATCTACTAATTGGGCTCAATTTAACATTACTTAGATCAAACTGCCATGTGAAATCAAGAGATTTTTTTTATGTATTTTTCCTATTTGGCTTGTTAATGGGGCACACCTTCATTATTATACCTAAGTTAAAATGATGTCATCATGAAATTTGATGACGCTAACCAACCAACAACACCATGAAGTGGTGATTTATCCATACTTGTAGTTAAATGAAAGCTATATTTATATAGGAAATATATACAACCTTTAATAAAAATAAAACAAAAATTGTTCTAGGTAAACCCATAACTACTTAACACCCTCTTGTAGACCCACACCCATCACCAGAGCCACTACAAGGGACTTCAAATTAGTGTCTACACTCTTGTATTGTTTTAACTAAAAACATCACACATATGCATATCTACCAACACATGCAAATGATCTCTTGACTAGTTGTAAATGGTTTGACCTCATATAATACTCAAGATAATGAAATCTAAGTAAGCATTCAATCTAGGAGTAAACCACAAATCACACACATAATGGAGAGATACTAGACATCACACTACAACAAGCAACATTAAAATAAAAATATTTCTTTTCTCTTCTATTTACTAAAAATATCTATTTAACTTTTATCACAAAATACATACAAATAGGGGATTAGGACCATCCCTTATTTTACTCTAGTGTTGGCCCTTCCTTTCCTAATGTATAGTCATGCATATATACATGGTATGATTTTAAAATGGAAGCTTTCTCCTTTGATTGAAATAAATCCTTGTTATCTTTTTTATCCCTTCTCCCTTATGGACTTATAAATCCTAGTCACTATATGACTAAATACATTCTTTTATGGAAATGGTGACCCCTTCTCTATTCATCCCTCGTCTCGTTCTATGCACCTCTCCATTTTCTTTTTCCATGCAACTTCCGGTATTTTCTCTCTTTATTACACATGTATTCATTTTCCTCTTCATCCCATTTCATGACTATACCCCTCTTCTCTAACTTTTTCGCTTTCTTTTATGTGTCACACATACATGATTCTCCCTCTCATCCCAAATGCATTATGCAATCTAAAAGTTCCCCATTTAATGTTTATAAACGAGTGCCAAAATAAGTGAATTGAGTAACAAAATATGCAAATCCCCTTTCAAAATTGATAAAAATCCTACATATTCCATATGGGTGTCAAGAATAAATTCATTTCCTAAAGGAATCTACTTGGTTTGAATTTGAATTCACTAACCCTAGCATGACATCTATATGTCTATAGAACACACTAGAGTCTCATGATAATTCATCATCCCATAGTCATTTTGACTATTTATTTCCTTGCCACCTCCTTGGTATACAAGTAACTACTCCATATAAAATTTGAATAACTACATCTACCTCCTTATCTATCTATCTATCCATTTTGAATATATCTCATTCATTCTAACTCTTTTTGTGCATCTAGCCATTGTACACAATATTTTTTATACTTGCATTGTGAAACTTAAGCATGGCGAATAAAGCTAGGTGTGCTCACACATGTGTGAGCAGACCATTGAGGTGACAAGTGGAGACATAAATGGCAACATGTAAGACATGTACACTTAGAAGTATGACAAATGGAGAACATCGAAAAGTGTAGGGTTGCTACATGATGAAGATGATCTCACAAATGTATGCGCATGTAATAGAAGAAGTAAAAAAATGACTTGGAGGATGAAAGTGACATTTGCATGTAAGCACTTAAGGAGACTTGGAGGACACACGTCACATGATTACAAGTTTGGGGAGTTGGAAGAAATCTAAACTGAAGAAAATGTTATTAGGGATTGGGATATGCTTAATTAGTTAATTAAGTTTAAAAGATTTTAGAAGCGGGGGCTAAGGCTAGATTAAATAGGATTAATTAACCTTTAAAATAAAAAATGTATAATAAATCATTTAATTAATTACAAGGATGGATACTAATAATTAAATAATAAATTATTTAATCAATTAGGGAAATATATAATAATTAATTAAATCACAACTTATTTAATTAATTACAGGAATATAAATAATGATAGATAATAATTAATTAAATATTAATTTAATTAATTATATAGGATGGTCAAATTTGGGGTGTCTAATAAACATGTACACAAGCATTTGAGACATCAACATTATCAACTCAAAAAAATCAATCAATCTCAAATGACACTAACATGTGATAGGCTTATCTCTATCCTTAGCTTATAGTGTGCTAAAAAGAAATTACCATCATCCCTTCAAAATGATTAACAATATCATCAGATGTGTAGCATGCTCACTCATGCCCCTTACTTTTAAAATGTTCTAGCATAATTGAATCACTGTCCTCCTTTCATTTTTAATGTCTAAAAAAATAAATATAAAATTATTTTCTTATATCATAACAACACAACAAAGTTCTCAACATTGTTTAGTTCTCTTAAGCATTTAGTTTTGATTACCTTACAAATATTTTAAATATGAATTTGTTTAGTTTTTAAATTTTGAATCTTTTTACAATATGTATGACATAGGCGTCGAAATAAATTTGGTTGGAATTGAAATTTTGATTGATAGAATTATATGTTTAAGTTAAGAAACTCATATAGTTTTTTTTTTATCAGTTGAATCCCCGACTCTTGATTTCTTCCCCTTCCTTCGTCAAACTAAAGGCCTTAAATTTTGACAAACATGGTAAATTCAACCATATTATTTCTTACCACTTGACTCCCTAGACTTCTTACTACGAGACTATGTAGGATTACTAATCAAAATGAAAACAACAAAAAGAGAGAAACACAAAGCAAATGAAGATTGATGTATTGAGTATAATGGATTAGTGAGTAGGATGTGGTACATATATAGGAAAATTATCCCACCTTCCCCCATAACTACCTTGATAGATAAGAAAGTGGCCTAAGCAACCACCTAAGCAGGATTAACACACAAACACACCCCTTAAGCATAGCTTAGGTGGGGGAAAATGGTGGGTCCCAATATAAAAGCATAATAAGGTACCCAAGTACAATTCACCTCATAAAGAAGAGGAGAAAACATTATGGAGAAAACTCCCCACAAAACATGGAAAAATATGCTCTCTAATGTATGACAACTACAAATCCCCATGTGAGTAAAAAATCCTTCTCATAAGAGAGAAGAACAAAGACCATGCATCTTCCCCCAATGTAGAATCTCTTGCAATGATGGTAGATGCATGAAAATGAATGCTAAAAATGATCCAAGCCCAATAAACAACATTCCTTCTCTTAGGAAGAAATAGAACCACAAAAGTATTCGAGTTATTTGCCCATTTTTTAAAGGAATATGAGGAAAGAAAACTTGAAAGATGTATGCTACCTCCTTTGAAGATGTCTCATCCAAATTTTTCTCAAGGATCTCTAAGACAATTTTGAAGTGTGACAAATAATGATAGGATGAATCAAGTATTGTAGAAGATTTATGTACGATAACCATGAATGTGTGGTACTCGCCATTGGAGAGACAATTGGACCAATAAGAATATAACACTACCACAATAGAAACAAATGTAGGTAAAGAAAGAAAAATAAGGTCTCCATGTACCCTCAAATCATTTGAAGAATAAGCATCAACTCCATAGAAGAAATCATGAAAGAGGAGATGAATATCCTCAATGATGTCCTCCAAGTCTGCAATGTGATATTCTACAAACAAAGATGCAATGTTTATTAGAATTATGTCCTAATGAGCTATCTTTCGAAGATGAAAAAAATCTTACTATACTAAACCACTAGAAACTCTTAAAGTAGCATTATTCAAATCAAAAGTAGCAACAATAGATGAAGTGTCCTCAACTAAAGGAGATATAGTGTCCTCAATAGTGGATATGTAACAATATGTGAAGATCAATAAATTTTAACTAATTATTTCTTGAGGATATGTCCACACAAGATGGGGTAGTAGGTGCCCCAATAGTAATCAATATAACATCACAATTAGATGAAGATTCGATATCTCCATACAAATGTTGGATGATAGTCCAAGCAATGAAAGGGCACTAAGTGTGCTTTATGTGATGAAAATATCCCGCATATATACTATATTGCATATTAGTCCATAAACCTTGTCATTTTGTTAAACCACTTATTCTTTTGGTAGTATTCACGTGGTTTAATAATGACTCCAAGGAGATAGGGTAGTTGGTGTAGGAGCACCTTGTAGGATTTGAAGACCATTTGAGCAATGAAGGCTCTTAGAAGTGTTTATAGGTTTCTTGAATGTTTTTGAGTTGTAATAAGGTCTTTCAAGACCATTCATTTTGTTTTGATCAGCCATGTAAGGCTTTGATGCCATTTTTGTAGTGTGAACTCCCAATGATCTATTTGGTCAACCATGGTCAAATGACATCCAACATACCTAAATGAGGCAAGAAATGTATTTTGGCTTCTATGTGGCCTATTTGTAAGGTTTATGATATGTATTAATAGGTTACATAGGCAAAAGTCACAGGTTGTGAAGTTTGTGCAAAGTTGTCAAATTTGATGACAACTTTTGTTGACAATTTGTTGTCACTTTGTAAATAATCAACCTACAACGACTACTATAGACATATAAAAATGACCATATTCCTAAATGAATATTTTATGTTCATTCCTCTATTTAATTAAATCCAATTTAATTAAATCACCCACATTCCTCTATTTAATTAAGTAAATTATTCAATTTATTTAGTTAAAATTCACTAGAACCCTTTTTTATCATTTAATGAGATAAATCATTTTATTCAATTAAATCCCTTCTATCCACTTTTAATTAAATTCACATTAATTAAATAGTTTACCCCAAATTGAATAAATCTAATTTATTCAATTTCCCAATTTGCAACCAAATTGAAATAAATTAATTTTATTTTAATTAAATTCTATTTTCCCCACCCACTTGCAAAATCCTACATCTCCCACTTGCATACTAAACCCTATTCCTAATTTCTTCTAGAATTCATCTAATCCTATTCAATTATCCCTAAACCCATTCATTATCCCTTTCCCCTAAATTTGAGAGGGTCACTTCTCAAATTTGGAGTAAAGTCTCCAAAAGGCATTAAAGCCTTTATGTCTTCAACAAGCCAACTTGTTGAATCCCCCCAAACTTGGAAGGACTCTTACAAGTTTGTCCCCAAAGTCTTTAAACCATTAATGGTTAACTAACCCTTAGTGGCATGGTTAGAGACTTTTTGACTAACTTAACCTCCATATAACCCAAGGGTCTCATCAAACATTTATTGCTTTGACCATGGTTATTCTTTTATCCTTTGCACAAGAGTTTACCCCTTGGGTAAAAGCTTTATCCAATGGATAACCTTAACCCAACCTTAACCCTTACCTCCTAGGGTAACCATGAGGTCTTCTCAAGCATTTAATGCTTCCTACCTCTCCTCTCAACCAACCTTATGTTGCCAATCGTCACCATTTCATTGGTGAGAATTGTAAACATGGATCGATCAACTTTCAAACTTAACCCTTGATTAACTCTTTCAATCCTATCCCTCCATTGCCCTATTTTTTCTATAAATAGAGCTCTCATTCCTCCATTTTAAAGAGACACAAGCTTTTAGTATCACACTTATGCTCAATTTTAGCACATCTACTCTCTCTTTGCAATAGGAATTAATCTAATAAACATCTTAGAATACTTCCTTTATCATTAGCTTAAATCATATAACTAGTATAGCATGCTAGGATAGTATTACTACTAATCTTGTCATCTTATAATCTAGTTTGTTGCATTTATAGAATCATGCATAGATAGGATGCATTCTCATGTTAAAATCAATAAAAGCATCCCTCGTTCTTGCATTTGTCATCCCTAAACCACTTTGCTCAGTGATCTGAGAGCAAAGGCATTGGTTTGAGGGACCTTGTGAGATAGAGAACCATGGAACCAACCTTGGGAAGTTGAGTCATCCTTCATGACTCCATAGCTTGCACCAAGAAGTCATGTGGGTGTGTGGACAAGTCTCTTTGGGCTTAATTTTTCGCATTTTGAGTTTCATTGACCCACTTTTCCCACATACATTTCTGGTGCCCACCATGGGGCACAACCCCATTAATCAAATCGGTTTTAAAAAATAAACACTTTTGCAGGTACACGGGAAACATGAATCAATGCGTGGAGAACATCTATTAGTGCATCTAGTTAACAGTCCAGCGCATCCTGTACACTGTTTAGTGCATGGGGTTTATACTCTAGTGCGTGAAGTCCTCAGCTTAGCGCATCATTCCCACTAACATTTTCCTATAGGTTTCGGCATGGGTGAAAAACAGAGCAGTGCATCCGGAAAACAACTTAGCGCATCGGGTCTGTCCAATAGCACATCACAGTCATTCTGTAGCGCGTACAGTCTGTTCTGTAGCACATCACAGACATAAAACAAAAATAAAATTGTAACCAAACTTGAACTTAGGCTTGTAGAACTCCTCAAAATCCCAAAATCTTTCTAACCATTTTGAGTTGATATTTTGTAGGATTTCTGACATCTTATTGGAGGGATGAGATTAGTGTTATTTTTAGAGTTATAAATAGTTTAAATTTTTACTTAGTTAAGTTAGTTAGAATTTAAAGTCCTTTTAACTCTTGTTAAATAAAATTGAACTCACCTTATTTGGGCTGTAAAAAGAACCACAAAATCCATCTTTTCTTGCTTTTCTAGGAGAAAAATTTTCAATTTGGACTCTAAAAGGAACAAATCAAATTTTCAAGTTTTACAATCAAAAGGGTTAAAAATAACTTCACCATCCTTTGGTGCATAAAAGGATCCATTTTTAATTTGTGCAAAGTAAAGAATCACACAAGTTCAAAGGTCATTTACAAATCAAAGAGGGAAGTCCTTCCCTTTTTATCGATTTCTTTTGTTGACCACCAAGATCGAAATTCTGCTTTGTTGACCAAGTTCTTTTCCTAGATTAGAAAATCATTGCTTTGAAGGAAATAAAAGGAACACCATGTTTTCGTGGAGCAACATGTCCATATAGATCTTAGAAAATCATTGACTTGAAAGGTAAAATGAACCTTGTTTTCCTTGTCTCGAAAGTAGAAGGTATATGCTCTCCCCTTAATTGGGTGATCAAAAACCCAAACTACTCTTACGCTTTCAGTCATACAACATTTAAATCCTTTAGCAGGCCTGCCTTCCTGAGGGGTTGAAAAAAACTCTTAAAGCCATTTGTGGCCGATGTGAAGGGAACGACCTAAGTGGGAAACGACTTTGACGCCAAGTGTTCCAACCCACTATAATCAAATGTGGAAAGTGACAAAAGTCCTTTTCAACGGTTGCATGCAGCGATTAACCTTCCCCCAGTATCCTTGAGATACTTAAAGCCTTTGTTCTAAAGGTTGGGAAGCCTCCTAAGGAAGTTTATCATTGACGGTCAGACAAGAAGCTTGATTACGAACCTTAGCATTAGAAACTTTGAGCCGAGTCAGTAACCAAACATTTGTAATATCATAGTGCAAGGGTGGGGAAGAATCCGCCCCCAAGATCGCTCACCATATATCTTCCAAGATAACTACTCAATTGTGAAGCAATTCACTTTGAGTTAATTTATGGCAAAAGCCAAAAAAACGGGCGCCCTCTAGGGGGTGACACGGCTGTTTGAGCTGACGGAGTATCGAGACTAGTGGGTTGTGGTATTACTTATGACCTTTGAATAAAGAGTCTTTTTGAAGTGTCTTCTTTGTATCCAAACCTGTTGAAACATTGGGGATTTGAACACATCCTCGCAGAACATACACTTATTGTTTAGATTAGGCAAAAATGGTTGTCTCTTTGGTGCTGTGTCTTCATATGTTACTTCATAAAATCATCTATCATCACTAAAAACTCAAAATAAAGTTCCAAAATTACAGAAAACAATCAAGCTAGGGCAGTTTAGCGCGTAAGAGCAACATCTTAGTGCGTGGCAATCATATTTTAGCGCATCAAACCTTACCTCTAGCGCGTAAAGTATTAACAGTAGCGCGTTGCCAAAATCTAAAAAACAATAGTTACAGTTAGCATGTTCTGAAAACAGTTTAGCACGTGGAAGCATCAACTTATTGTGTGGAAGTTAACCTTTAGCGCATAGAGTATAGACAGTAGCATGTCAGTGGCTCATATTAGCGCATAATCTCCTGAAAACAAAACCGAAACAAATTAACTATCAATAACAGTTAGCGCATAGACTGGGGTAGCATAGTGCGTGGGGTCTTTCCCTTAGCGCTTTGAGAAAATTTTGTAGCGCATAGAGTCTCTGTTTTAACGTGTGGTCAAAACCAGAAAAACAGGGGGCAAAACAGAGGTAAATTTGGAAAATTTTGAAAACATTTTCAGAAACCTCCTTTCATCAGCTTGAACCTCATCAAATCAAAATATCAAGAAAAGACCTAAAAAGCTATTTCTAAAGCAAATTTCTTATCAAACAAAAGTTGTCCAAACATCTAAAACTGGTCGCATGATAAACATATCTATCCTATCAAAATCAGGAAACATCATCACACGTGGCAAATAGGTCCTTTTTATCACACAGATTTTATCCCAAACACACTTGTTTAAAACTCCAAGTTGTCAAATCAAGTTTCCATATCGGGAGACTTTTTCCATACCATTTGGCGCACTTTGTCGTGAGGGGGCATCTAAACCTTCACTTGAATAAAGTAAAACTTGAGTTTCCAAAACAAGATAAATTGAATCCAAACCA
Source organism: Cryptomeria japonica (assembly GCF_030272615.1). Taxonomy (NCBI): domain Eukaryota; kingdom Viridiplantae; phylum Streptophyta; class Pinopsida; order Cupressales; family Cupressaceae; genus Cryptomeria; species Cryptomeria japonica. Next base: position 725,873,424 of record NC_081409.1, read on the forward strand.
ACTCAAAAGGGACCATTGATCGCTTGTGCATGACTAATCCTCATATTTTGAGAAGAAATAATATTTATCGTAACACTAAGTTAAAGAAACAACAACCAAGTCCTTCAAAATTTGCCAAAAGAAATAAATTTTTATACATCAATCGTCAACTCTTCAAATCTCATTGAACATTTCTTCGTCATTTACGACTCTATATTTAGAACAAATCAAACGAATTTGACAAGGAACCTTTGAAGACTAGAGCATTCTGCCAAAAATCCGCATTCAGTCAACAAATCAATTATGGAGGAAAGATCAATCCTGCATTCTTTCCTAACGAGTGCATCACTTATAACTTCCCAAGGTTACCACCACCAACCCCCGAATATTTCTAAAATGCCTATTGTAACTCGCTCTCAACGAAACAAACAAAGCGAAACAACACCAGAATCAAGCATGAATCGAAGGTTATCTAATCCTTTTGAAGGTCCACATCTAGAGGAGCCTGAAATTACTGACGAACTCCTTCGAGAATGTCAGGAAAGCGCTTCCTTTCAAAAGCTTGTGGAATGACTCATGGAAAATGACAAAGAAAAATATCTGCTCATGCTCACAAGTAAAGGAGTTAAACTTTTGGAAGATTTAGACACAAACATTTTTGGAATAGGATCGCGACATTACGAATACCAAGAACAACAAAGAGAAGAAGAGACTCGTGACCCTGAACAAAATATCCCAGAACTGAATATACCCGAGCAAAACATCCCGGAGCAAAACATACCTTTCAACACACCTTTTCAACTGAGAACTAATGCAAGGGAAGAATTCTTCCCTCGGCAAAATAATGCACCTTTGGATGCCCTTACTCAGCAAATGCAAATGTTACAAAGACAAATGCAAGACATGCAACAAGGGACAATAGTGTGGTATTAATTAAATGAAATTTGTCCTTATCCGTTTGACAGACGATTGAATGTGGTGCATTTTCCTCCAAATTCAGACGTTCCCAAATTTGACAAGTACGATGGGAAAAGCGATCCCCGTGATCATGTTCGAGAATTCTGCACAATGAGTCTTGAATTTGCTCATGATGATACCTATTTAATGAGGTTATTCCCAAGAAGCTTGGGAGGACAAACAATGGAATGGTTATCCAAAATCACACCTCCTATCCGATCATTTGATGAACTAGTCAACAAATTCATAACGCAATATTCCTATAACATTCAACATGCTATCACCATGCTGGATGTCTGTAACACCAAACAGAAAAACAATGAAACATTCATGTTATTCCTTCAATGTTGGCGACGTATGGTTTCACGATATCCTCATGATATCCCTGAAAATGAGAAAATGGAAATTTTTGTCGACAACTTGAATGGTGAGATTAGTTACAGGCTCAAACTCCAATGCATAACATCTTTTGCTAAATTGATTGAGAATGGCATTCAAGTAGAAGAAGCATGTGTCAAGAAGGGAATGCTAAAATTCTTCAAAGAAGGAACAAGTTCATCAAATTACAACAATCAGAACAACAACAACTTGGACAAATCTAGATTCTAGACCAGAAACAAAAACAATGGAAATGAAGGAGGCAACGAATCACATGATCCAAAATCTAAGCAACCCATGCTCACATTATCAGGAAATCCTCAAGCTACAAAGAATCCCAAAGGTGCTAACCTAGACACTAATACTTGCACACCAAATACCAATCAAGGTCAACCCAACACCAATAACGCAAGCAACACCAACAATGCTCAGAACAATAACTCAAATAGAGGGCCTAATAACAATTCACGAGGTAACACTAACACTTTTAAAAAACGCATCTACACACCATTAGGACAATCACTGGAGTCGGCATTTAGAGAACTCCTAGCAAACAAAATTATCTCTTTACCAGCAATCAGCAACTATGAACCACAAATCAAACCACCTTGGTGGAATGACTCACACTTTTGTGATTTTCATCGCAACAAAGGTCATCAAACAAATGATAGCATGAGACTGAAAAACACTGTTCAGGACATGATTGATAGAGGTGATTTAACAGTTGATGGTCTCAAGACAAATGGCGACCATGGAGCCTTTAAAAATCCTCTGCCAAACTACAACAAAGGCGGAGCTTCAACCTCAAATGATACACGTGGAGCTCGTATCAATCACATCTACAATAACACCATCAATCATATATCAGCTGTAGACAATCAAGTAAATGTCATCACAATCCGAGATAAGCTTAATCGTGAATCTATCAACGTAACAACCAGAGCTCAGACATATGTCTTGAAGGGACATATGTCAACGACAAACACCGTACCCAAAATTCAATATGATCTTGTTAACCAACTGCACAAAACTCCTGCTCAAATATCCATACTAGAGTTGCTAAAACTTTCGCCGAAACACAAAGACATATTGGAACAAGCGTTATTAGAAACAAATGTACCTCAAGATCTGGATGCTGACAAATTCCAAGCCATGGTCGCCCATATGACAAGACCTCATAATCTCACCTTTTCTGAGCATGATAATATCTCATTGAGCCATCCGCATAATACTCCTCTCCATATTGTAGTCATAGTCTATAAACACCGAGTTAAACAAGTATTAATAGATGGAGGAGCTGGACTTAATATTTGTACCTTAAAACTTATCCGTGCATTAGGCTTCTCTGAGGAGTCTATCGATCCACGTAAAAAGATTACTATAAACGCATATGATGATGAAGAAAGATCATCTAAAGGAACCATGATGTTGCCAATTCAGGTCGGACCAATGCAAAAAGATACTATGTGCTAGGTATTAGACATAGACCTCACATACAATATCTCATTAGGTCGACCCTGGATACATGAAATGCAAGCAGTGCCTTCTACATATCACCAGTGTGTATTTCCCTACAATGGGCAGGAAATTTCTATATCAGCTGATCACAATCCATTTCAACATTGAAATGCAATGGGGGCAGCCCAAGACAGTCTGGTTCCGCATAATAAAGAAAAACAAAATTCTTTACCACCAAATCTTCAACAGGAAAAGTCTACATCATTGTCTAGAAATTTCATACAAAAATTGAAAATCAAATAACACGGCATGGGATAATACTCTTTGGAGCCCATGTGTTTGGCCAACTTACCAACATCACCTAAATACCATGGATTACCTACAACATCAACACATCAAGCAACTCAGCCCATCACCAAGTTTGATGGCACATTCATCCAGCTCGGCACTCTAGAACATGAATCAGAGGAAAAGGACATCCTTAGTTGGTTATACAAGGAGGAAGAAGAAAATAACATAGCAGCTGCTATGGAAGTGGTTATACCAACACACCTGTATGGAAACGGCTACTTAATCATGCAACAAATGGGATATAATGGCAAAGGACCTATCAGAAAACGTAAAGAAGGCGTCACCGAACCAATAGATCCTCATTCACAGTTCAGTAAAGACAAAACAGGACTGGGCTTTGAACTCACTTTGCTACCAAGAAAGACACCACGCAAATATCAAAAACCTCAGTGGAAAGCAAAGAAGAAGTACAAAGAAGAATCCTGGCAGGAGGCACTATTTGAGTCAGCAGAGAAAATACGTCAGGAACGTGAACACCAAGAAAGGAAACAAACTCAAACAAAGCCCATCATTCAAAAGAGGACGACATCTACAAAAGTACATCATGTTCAAAAGCCAATATCCAACAAAGAAGAATCACCTCCTGATAGCATCATTCCTCCTCAAGAAGGGACAATATATGAACAAATACAAAGAGTGGAAGCAAGATTTGACACAGAATCCGAGAAAACTATAAAACTTGTATCAATCATCAAGGACCCGTTCTCACCCTACAACATACTGGTTCACAGCTTTGATAGAATCTGGGATACTACCTCTGAGACTGATTCCAATGAATATGAATGGGGCAGTTGTTCTAATGCTACTGAGGATATTTGTGCAAAAGGCAATCATACACCCATGTCTCAAGAAGCACGCAACACGGAATATAGACCACTTGAATTTGGTCCACAAAATATCTATGACGCCAAGGAAAACAAGCAGCGTCATTATGAACAATTCTATATGGAAGATGATACCATCGAAGACCTCGATGAAATCCTTAACTTCTTTAACACCTAGTCCAATCATGAAGATACCTCCATCATGACACTTACAACAACAAAACTTGATCCGCCAAACGATTCCTTACCACTTGTCTTTCCTGACCTCATAGACTGGGACGAGCCTGAAATACAAGATATACCAATTTTCCCAAATGATGAATCCATTATCCATTACTTATGTACCATTAACTCAGAAACAGACTCTACTAGTGAACAAAGTAACGACGTCTACAATCCTGGGAGTGCCAAGTCTCTCAGTCGCAAAAATGAATGAAATAACGGATCTGTTGCTGAAAACCAGTCAATGGCAGCAATGGATCACAAAAAAGTAAAAATAAAGGATGCATCTGAGGGTGAAAACCTTTTTAAGGCACCTAAAGATGGGAGACTTGACACTCTTCCGGAGCATTATCATGAGCGATCACCTATATTGATTGAGCCCACTCAATCAATCAACATTGGTACTACAGAAGCAGCCAAAAACATACACCTGGCAGAATCTCTAATAGAGGAAGAAAGATCAGAATTTGTAAATTTTTTTAAAGAACAACAAATCAACTTTGCTTGGTCATACGCAGATATGCCTGAGATTGATCCACAATTAATCATGCATCACTTGTCCATTATTCCAGGAGCTAAGCCAGTTAAGTAAAAACTGCGAAAGATGAATCCCCATGTGGCACTCATGGTTAAAGCTGAACTAAAGAAACTGTTAGATGTCGTATTCATTTGACCTATTGACTATGCAAAATGGATTTCCAACATTTTTCCAATATCAAAACCAGATGGTAGTATCAGAATATGCACTGATTTCAGAGATGTCAACAAAGCCTATCCAAAGGACGACTTTCCTTTGCCTAGTATCGACATAATTGTAGACCTCACAGCAAGCCATGCAATGTTATCACTAATGAATGGTTTTTTAGGCTATAATCAAATCAAGATAGCCCTAGAAGATCAAGATAGAACATCGTTTACCTATCCTTGGGGAACGTACTGTTGGAATGTTATGCCTTTTGGCTTAAAGAATGCAGGTGCTACTTATCAACGAGCAATGACGACAATCTTTCATGACATGATGCATACCTTCATGGAAGACTATGTGGATGATTTACTAGCTAAATCCTTCACAAGAGCAAAGCATCTCAGCATCTTAGAAAAGATTTTTGACAGATTAGAGAAATTCCAAGTCAGACTCAACCCTAAGAAGTGTGTCTTCGCGGTTACATCAGGCAAGTTACTAGGTTACATAGTTTCAGCTAAGGGTATTGAAGTGGATCCCACAAAGGTGCAAGCCATTATGGAGATGCCACCACCAAAGAACATCAGCTAGCTCAGGTCTCTACAAGGACACCTCCAATCAATTAGGTGATTCATCGCTCAACTAACAGATAAAAGTCTCCCATTTAACCATTTGCTACATAAAAATATACCATTTAGATGGGAAGCCAAATGTGCAGAATCTTTCTATCAAATCAAACAGTATCTGATGAACCCACCAATTCTAGTACCACCAATAGCAGGAAAGCCACTCATTCTCTACATTTCAACAACAGATATATCACTGGGGACATTGTTAGCACAAGAAGATCAACAAGGCAAGGAACGAGCTATATACTACATCAACAGGACTTTGAACGGATATGAATTAAACTATACATTCGTTGAGAAGGCTTGTCTGACAGTAGTATTTGCCTCTCAGAAATTCCGACATTACATGCTAGCATACACAATTAAGGTAGTTGCAAAAATTGATCCTCTCAAATATTTACTCAACAAGGCAGCTCTTACAGGCAGATTGGCTAAATGGGTCATGATTCTCAGTGAATTTGGTAGCCACTACATAGAACGAAGAGCTATCAAAGGACAAGCAATTGCAGATCAACTGGCTGAAACACCACTACCGAGAAAACAAACTATGGAGGTTGAATTTCTGGACAAGGATGTTCTTGCTATTTCTACCAAGCAATGAACCCTGTACTTTGACGGATCCTACACACAACATGGCTCGGGTGCTGGCATTCTATTCATCACTCCTGAAGGACACACTATACCAAGATCATATAGGCTTATGTTTCCATGCACAAATAATGTAGCTGAATATGAGGCATTGGTTATAGGCATCAAAATGGTCGTGGAATGGAGAATCACATAGTTAAAGGTCTACAGAGACTCACAACTACTTGTCAATCAAATCAACAACGACTATCAGACAAAGGACGACAAGCTGCTACCCTACAAGTGAATGGTGGATGACTTCAAGCAATATTTTGTACACATCACCTTCGAATAGATACCAAGGTTAAACAACAAAGTAGCCGACGCAATGGCTACTATCAGTTCACTACTGCAAATTCTAGAGCAACAGAGTCGTTACGAGTTTCTGGTAGAGCAATTGTTCTCCCCAGCCTATGACCACTCTGATTCCCGTGTTATCTATGCCTTGACCGGTTCGGATTCTCCATTATATGGACCGATATACGACTATCTTAAGAACAACATCCTACCCATTGACCTATCCCGAAACCAAAAACGTAACTTTATCCGGCAAGCCGCCCGTTATACCCTCACTGCTGATACTTTGTACCGTCGAGGTCTAGATGGTACTCTTCTTCGTTGCCTTGATCGTAATGACTTTGACTCCACTTTACACGAGCTTCACGAAGGTATCTGTGGCACACATTCAAGTGGTACTAATCTTGCTAAAAAGCTTCTGAGAATGGGATATTATTGACCGACAATGGAAAAAGACTCTTATCACTTTGCAAAGAAGTGTCCTAAATGCCAGATCCATGGCAATCTGATACATGCACCAGCACAGGAACTGCAACCATTCACAACATCCTGACCCTTTTGTTAGTGGGGACTAGACTTGGTCGGCAAAATTCATCCCTCATCTTCAAATGGACACAAGTTCATTATAACTGCAACATAATACTTTACCAAGTGGATAGAAGCAGTCCCCATGACCATAGTGACTAGGAAACAAATTGCCTCTTTTATCCTGAATTATCTGATCTACAGATATGGTATTCCGAGTTCCATCATCACAGATAATGGACGACCTTTCAAGAACCAAGATGTACAAGAACTATGTGAAAAATTCAAAATTCAAAATCCAACATCATTTTTCTACACCTTACTACCCACAGGGGAATGGTCAAGCATAAGCATCCAACAAGACAATATTGAAAATCCTAAAGAAAACAGTGAATGATGCAGGCAAAGATTGGCATGTACAACTCAATCCAATGCTTTGGGCATATAGAACTAGCATCCGAACACCTACAGGAGCTACACCATATTCACTGGTATATGGATCAGAAGCTATTTTACCCCTGGAGGTAAAAATTCCATCTCTCAGTCTCTCTGAAAGGCTTAATTCCAGATGAAGAATATCAAGTTAACCGACTGCAAGAACTTGAACTGCTAGATGAAAGATGCCAACGTGCCTACACTCATCTCAAAGCATATCAGCAACGCATGTGTCGAAGCTACAACCACAAGGTCATTCCTCAAATTTTTTAAGTTGGTGACCTAGTACTCAAAGAAAATCCTAAAAATCAACAAGATAGGGAAAAGAAAGGCAAATTTGAACCTAATTGGTTAGGCCCCTATGTCATCATATCAGCCTATGGATCAGGCACTTATCAGTTGACAAATTCAGAAGGAGATGTGCTCGACGAACCAACTAACAACATCCATCTGAAGAAATACTACACTTAAGGAGTCTAATGCACAAAAAAGTTAAAAAAAAACAAAAAATCAAAAAATCAAGAAAAGGCAAAATAAAAGCAATTGTTGAAAAGCTGGCAACAAGCGCTATTGTGAGAGGACAACTCCTCTACCTATATCCATATCATTAAAACACTATCGGCCATCGGTCGACATTTTTATCACAATATCCATTCAAGACATACTTAGCATAGTCACTATCCTGGTTTATCCGCATATTACTTCACCGCATCTCACCATGGCTTGGTAATCAGTGTACATATCCATATCAAGAGGCACACTTAGCTAGGGGCAGTATTCATCAAAACTTGCAACATGTTCAAACCGTCCAAACTAGAAGCCACCTCAGAACATCATGTCTAGCAAACAAAACTCGCACAAATCAGAAAGCAAAACATTGATCGCAAAGTGAGATTCACAAGACCTGATGGATGATTTTCTGAAGTATCAAATGTAGCATCTTGCATAAAGTTTTGACTATTTTTGCACTTGAAATTTTTGAATTATTGGATTTTCTGAAATTTTCTCCACAATGCTTCAAAGCTAGAGAACATGGGGAGACTCCAATATTTGTTTAGTTTTCTGTCTATGAGGCGATCATCAGTACTATGTAAATACTTGTCTCGAGACGTGATTCACAACATATCACTGAAGACATGAATCCAATTTACGCATACATATGGTTTAATCTTGTCTGTTCATACGCAATCTGCACTCAGGTCGTCCTAGTTCAATTATACCTTGATGCTTGTGCTATCTTGCAAAATCAAAAACCATGTAAATTTTTCTCAGGGCATTATGGTTCAATTATACCATTATGCTTGTATAAATTTTTAACATATCCCAAAACAAATCAATGCTCAATGATGATACATATATAGAAAGCAAACAAAATGTGGCTATACAGGGATGACAAATACAGAATGAGGATGCTCAAAAACAATTAGTTGCATATCATTTTACAATTAGATGCATATCATACATCTCATTTTTATATCATATCATACATCTCATTTTCAAGATACATCTCACAGCATATCATATCATACATCTCATTTTCAAGATACATGTCACAACATATCATATCATCCATCTCATTTTCAAGATACATCTCACAACATATCATATCATCCATCTCATTTTCAAGATACATCTCACAACATATCATATCATACAAGAAACATCTCACAACATCATGTATTTTAAATCACGTCACATGCATCTATCTAAGTATTGCACCATCATAGAATAAACCAAAGCATATAGAAAGCATAATCCATAACACATCACATGAGGATCAAAGAAAATGGTGTCATCTATATATCTCAACCAATGATCAATATACAAAATATGTCATGTCTATGCCAATACATACAAATACAATGATCAAAATACGATAGAGATAGTGTCTCTTAGGTATGACTATCTCCTGAGGGAGACGGTCTCGCTGCAAATGTCCCAGCATCGTCACGCCTCTTCTCTTCGTCCTTGACCCCGTCTCTTGGGATCGACTGAATCTCGACTGCGTAAAATTCTGCACTCGACGCTCCCTGAGCACCGCCTCCTCGTAGTGTCTCCTATAGTACTCTGCCTCCCTGACTCTCAAAGACAACTCTCTCAAGGTGTCTCTCATCGGGCCACCTGCTGCCGCTCTCTCCAAAACCTCTACTCGAGCCTCGGCTCAACCCCGCCGCTCTATCTCCATATCCCGCTTTGTAGTCAGCTGAGCAATCTGACACTGCTGCGCCAACATCTGTGTCTGCAAGTGTTGAATTGACAACTGCATCGATCTAATTTGTGCATCCTCCACATGCGTAAGAATCCACATCTGCAGGGGTACCTATGAAGGGGTACCCCCTGTCCCTCTACCTATCCTCGGTGCTGGTGGAGGTAACACATCTAACCTCCTCCTCTGGGCCGATTGCCACACATCCTCATACCCTCCCACTGCCGCTATCAGCTCTCTCCTCGCCTCCCCCTATCTCCAACTCTATCTCCTCTCCCCCTCAACCCCAATCTCCCTCTAACTCCTTGCCGACCTCTACCACCACCTCCACCATCTCCGCCATCCCCTCCTCCCTTATCTACCTCCTCATCATCATCAAAATATGGAATCATCTCAGCTGGATCAGATATCCTGGCCACTGCCCGTGCTACAAAAAGTGTTGCAAACTCATCAGTCATCCTTGCATCCACGATCTCAGGGGCATAATCCCAAATCTAGCCATCTAGGTGAAATAACTCCTCTATTGCCGTCGCGCTATCAATCGTAGGCCCCCAATCTGGGATGTCTTGTCTCCGTCAAGCATAAAAACATGCTCCCTGTGGAATACCCTTCTGTCGACCATACTGCTGCAACACCCGACCATGCAAAAACCTCTCTATGACAAAGGGCGTCCGCCCTATCAGATACCTAGACATGAATACATGGGGCATCTTCATCCCATCCTCAGCCCATACCTCACACCCTATATATGGTCGCCAGATGACCATATCAATGTCATCCAGCACTCTCTGCCAATGCTCTAGTTTGCCTAGCTTATGCTGGACAACTATCCCTCTGTACCCATACGCGTACGCGCATCCAATAGGCCTATCTCTATCTGCCAGTGGCCTAGCTGCGGGGATATGCTCCCATGCCCATACCTGAAGCAGTGTCACATCAGCTGATAAACTGTTGTAACCCAAGTACACTACCTCATGCAAATCCCTATATAGATGGGCCAACATCACTGACCCCCATGTAAATCGACGGCCTTGCATCACCATATCCTCCAATACCAATCCCCGTCCCACTAAAAGTCCCTTCGACCTACGGTTGGGACATAGAAACCCACCTATAAAGCCTGCTAGAACTGATGGCAGAGGAGCGTAATCCAAATCCAAAAACTACTGCTAGGGGATCTCATACTTGCAAATAGTGTCATCCTGGAAAATCCAGTGAAGTGCCTCGGTACCACCCTCCTCAGTCTGCTCGTAGGGTACTATAGGAATCCGCAGAATCTGATAACAATCCTCAAGCGTCACTGTAATCTCTCCTGTCGCCAAGTGAAAGGTGTTCGTATCACTATGCCACCTCTTTGCCAATGCTATCAATAGGCCCCTGTTTACAATAAACTGAGGCATATCTAACAAAGAGGTCAGACCACATCTATCGATAATGTCTCTTGTCTCCCTGTGTTAATCGTGGTATCAATGACCACTGTCTTGGAAATCGCTCACGCGACTGCACTACTCCAAGACGCTCCTGTCAAAAACAACACATGTCCAATATCAGTTCCCTCATCAATACATGGATATCAAATCAAATTCAAATTCAAAAAATTGAAAACTTTGAACAAATGTATATCAAGTTTCACATCATATCAATCCATCAAAACATATCAACTTGTAACACAACTCAAGTTTCACAATCATATCAACTTGTAAAATAACTCAAGTTCCATATCAACTTGTAAAACAACTCAAGTTCCATATCAACTTGTAAAACAACTCAAGTTCCATATCAGTTTGTAACACAACTCAAGCTCCACAATTCATATCAAACACATTCATATCCAAAACTTGAAAACTTTGAACAAATTTAAATCAAGTTCCACATCATATCAAAATCATATCCAATCTATATCAACTTGAAACATCACAAATCAAATCAAGTTATCTCAGAAACTCATATTGGACACACTTATCACATCAATGACAACAGACACAGAGACTGGCAAAAAGCACTTATCCCAGCAGACCTGACATCAACCTACAAACTTTTCTTATTCACAAATCCCCCTTTACCAAAATTTTTTCCTATATGCGCTAACTCATCTTGTCTAAGCGCTAATCTGTTTCTCATGCACTAGCCTGTTTACTCGATGCGCTATCTTTTTCTCCGAATGCGCCCTCTAAACTACCCTATGCGCTACAAAAATCCTATGCGCTATTCTATCCCCCACATGCGCTACACAACTAACCCTATGCACTAGGTCACACCTACGCGCTATCTAGACTTGCTTATGCAACCCCCTAGAAACCCTATGCGCTAGGTTTACTCTATGCGCTACCTGTTTAACCCTCTGTGCTACCCTGTGCACTCGATGCGCTAACAAAATCCCATGCGCTACCCGAGCCTAACAATGCGCTATCCTAAAGTTTTGGACGCTACCCTTTTCGATAAATGCTATGTGCTACAAAACTTTTTGTATGTGCTACTCTTTTGACCCGACGCGCTAAAACGTAAAATCCACATGGAAAAGTCAAAAAAATACCAAAAACGACAAAATCAAAATTCAAAAAGGGGTCAAAAAAGTTGACTTACCGGTGGTCCATATGCAACGAGCTTCCAATACCTCCACATGCACTTGGATCGATGAGTAGAATACGGAATCGACATGATGACTTCTCTCCAAATGTCACTATCTCCAAAGTCAACAAGCACAAATGAGACAAAAAGGAATTACCTTTTCCCTTTTATAGGGTAAATTGAAATTAGGGTTCCATGGAGGAATGCGAAAAATTGCTCGTGTTGTCTCATACCAACCTAACCAACATCATTATTGGGAGATGAATCAATTAAATGCATTCAACATAGACCAAAATTTAAAATGCTATCAAAATTATCCAAATCAAATCAATTTTTCAAAATTATTGATTCATCTCCCGAGGGGGCATTATCAACATCATTTGATCAAATCTGGGGCATCGATTATCAAAAACTAGGGCATGACATATCTCAAAACAACATAAAAATTGATCATAACTAAATCACGACGACATATCATTTTCTTTGAATCAACATGTGCACACACATCACTTCAAAGAGGGGCAAAATGTAGACATATAAAAGTGACCATATTCCTAAATGAATATTTTATGTTCATTCCTCTATTTAATTAAATCACTCACATTCCTCTATTTAATTAAGTAAATTATTCAATTTATTTAGTTAAAATTCACTAGAACCCCTTTTTATCATTTAATGGGATAAATCATTTTATTCAATTAAATCCCTTCTATCCACTTTTAATTAAATTCACATTTAATTAAATAGTTTACCCCAAATTGAATAAATCTAATTTCTTCAATTTTCCAATTTGCAACCAAATTGAAATAAATTAATTTTATTTTAATTAAATTCTATTTTCCCCACCCACTTGCAAAATCCTACATCTCCCACTTGCATACTAAACCCTATTCCTAATTTCTTCTAGAATTCATCTAATCCTATTCAATTAAACCTAAACCCATTCATTATCCCTTTCCCCTAAATTTGAGAGGGTCACTTCTCAAAGTTGGAGTAAAGTCTCCAAAAGGCATTAAAGCCTTTATGTCTTCAACAAGCCAACTTGTTGAATCCCCCCAAACTTGGAAGGACTCTTACAAGTTTGTCCCCAAAGTCTTTAAACCATTAATGGTTAACTAACCCTTAGTGGCATGGTTAGAGACTTTTTGACTAGCTTAACCTCCATATAACCCAAGGGTCTCATCAAACATTTATTGCTTTGACCATGGTTATTCTTTTATCCTTTGCACAAGAGTTTACCCCTTGGGTAAAAGCTTTATCCAATGGATAACCTTAACCCAACCTTAACCCTTACCTCCTAGGGTAACCATGAGGTCTTCTCAAGCATTTAATGCTTCCTACCTCTCCTCTCAACCAACCTTATGTTGCCAATCGTCACCATTTCATTGGTGAGAATTGTAAACATGGATCGATCAACTTTCAAACTTAACCCTTGATTAACTCTTTCAATCCTGTCCCTCCATTGCCCTATTTTTTCTATAAATAGAGCTCTCATTCCTCCATTTTAAAGAGACACAAGCTTTTAGTATCACACTTATGCTCAATTTTAGCACATCTACTCTCTCTTTGCAATAGGAATTAATCTAATAAACATCTTAGAATACTTCCTTTATCATTAGCTTAAATCATATAACTAGTATAGCATGCTAGGATAGTATTACTACTAATCTTGTCATCTTATAATCTAGTTTGTTGCATTTATAGAATCATGCATAGATAGGATGCATTCTCATGTTAAAATCAATAAAAGCATCCCTCGTTCTTGCATTTGTCATCCCTAAACCACTTTGCTCAGTGATCTGAGAGCAAAGGCATTGGTTTGAGGGACCTTGTGAGATAGAGAACCATGGAACCAACCTTGGGAAGTTGAGTAATCCTTCATGACTCCATAGCTTACACCAAGAAGTCTTGTGGGTGTGTGGACAAGTCTCTTTGGGCTTCATTTTTTTGCATTTTGAGTTTCATTGACCCGCTTTTCCCACATACAACTACCTAATTCAAATTTCAGTTGGAGTCGGTTTATAAGGTTGGAGAAACCTTGTTTAAATCCTTGTAGGTCGAGAAGAATTATGATGATGAAGTTTGGATGTAAGACAATGATCAGATTTCAATAAACACTAAATTTTTTCCATAAATCTGCTGTAACAGTGCTTTGTACGACCATAGTACATACCCCATGTGCAATTTAAATCATTTATTTGAGTAGGAATATATGTTGATGATCATTTGGTTTTGATTTGGCAGGAAGAGATTGTGTAATAAGCAAGATATTTGCTTTTTTGTAATAGGCGGTCTGAAAACCCTCCAAAACCAGGGTTTCTAAGGAAATGTCTTCTTAACCCCACATTCCTCCAGCCAAATTGGCTCAAAATATAAGGAATGAAAGGGGAGACAATTTAATCTAATATTCTTGAAGTTTCTGAGTGGGTCGTTGAACTGGTGGAGTTTGGGAATAGACCCTAGGCTAGGCATCCTCATGTGCCTAGCCTGTTTTGACTGCTAAAAATTGTGCAGGGGTAAAAATAAGTATGATGGACCCTATATGACTATGGATTTGGTGTTTTGGAATGTGTGCAGAATTTTTCCATCCATTGGTGTCTTTGGATCAGACCTTTGGAGTGTGGTTTCTTTGTAAAAGTGGCTTAAAAGGCCTCGTGGCCCTCCTGTAGCAGCAATGTTTGACCCAGTTAATGCAAGAGTTGGGTTCTAAGTTTTGGAGGAGTTTTGTGTCATCAATAGAGGCATAAAAAGTCTCAAGAGTCTATGGTACCATTAGAAGGGTTTTTGATTTCTTCCTTAAGAGTTCAAAATAGGGCTACTAGGAGTAGGTGCCTTGTAGAGGGCAGTCACCATGATTGCATCTGTACAAATAAAAGGGTGTTGTTTGGTTGTAATCTGTGTTACTTGAGTTGTTAAAGAGGTTCTATAGGGTCCACACCTGTTCTACAATGTTGGTTGTGTTGTAATCCAAGTTAGCCATAGGTGGCTATGGGAGAGTTGGTGTCAAGAATAGTTTTGATGTGAGAAGTTGTATCTCCATGAGTTGTTCAGGGATATAGTGGGGTCCCATTAAGAAAAGGGGACTGTAGAGGAGTCCTTTCATGTTGCTGTCAGGATTTCCCAAGAATCCACGTGAATGTTGAGACCTTAGGTGAGGGTCTTGTTGAGTGAGTTGATGTGAGAAGTCTTTGTTCCTTGGGGCTCTGCATTGTATTAATATAAGAGCAAGTCTGATCATTGGGAGGACATATTTTTGTGTATGTCAGCAGAAGAGAGCCAAGCAGAGGCTAGCATAATTCTTCCAAAGAGGATGTCCACAAAGTTGGCTAAGAAATTCTAAGAGATGGAAGAGATGATCAAGATCGGGGTCAAAGAGGCAATTAAGGCTAATTTAAAGGCAATGAAGAAAGGAAAAGGGCCAAGTGAGGAGAATGATGAAGAAGGGGAAGAAGAGGATGAAGAAGAACAACCCCAAAGGCAGGATCCAAAGATACCTGCTGATCAGAGACCATTCCTTGAAGCCCTCAAGAAAATAGGCAAAGAATTTTCTGAAGCAAAGATGGAGATTCCTACCTATAGTGGGAAGATGAATGTTGAAGAACTTGTAGATTGGATAGATGCCCTAAATAGTTATTTTGAAAACAAGGAAGTGGTTGAGGAGAAGAAAGTGAAGTTTTCAAAGACTAAACTAAAGGGTGTTGCCTTAACTTGGTGGAACTATACTCAAGGTGAAAGGGTGAAGATGGGCAAGAGTATGATTCATTCTTGGGACATGATGGTGTCCAAACTCAAGGCCCAATTCATGCTTATTGATTATGAAGTGCAGTTGTATAGGAGAATGCAAAATTTGAAACAAAAGGATTTGGATGTGGCTTCCGACACAAAGGAATTCGACAAATTGAGTTTTAGATCAAGGCATCGTGAAGATGAAAAGGAGAAGGTTGCTAGGTACTTGAATGGGCTCAAGTTCAACATTCAAGATGAGATGAGTCTGATGACTCTTAAAACAATAGATGAATGCTTTCAAATGGATTTGAGGGTGGAAGATAAGTTGAGAAGAAAAGGTGAACAACACGGTAGGGGAAGAGGAGGCAAGAATTATAGAGGAAAAGGAAATTTTGGGGGAAGGGAACAATCTCAAAAACCCCAAGGTGAGTCTAGCCAGCAAGAACAAAGTGGAGACTCGGGTTCAAGAGGAGGCTTTAGAGGAAGAACACCCAATGGAAGGGGTAGATTAGGTGGACTAGGAAGAGGTTCTAGTGTCTTCACAAGGAGATGCTTTAATTGCAACCAAGTAGGGCACACTACAAGCAAGTGTCCTGAGAAAGCCTCAAAATCTCATGGAGGAGAGAGAAGGAACCACTTGATTCAAGAAGATGATTGCCAAAGTGTCAATTCCCCAATTGGAAGTGCAATCCCAACCCATGATGGAGAAAAATTGATGACGAGCAGAACCATGTTGAAGGCATCTCAAGTGAAAGAACCCCCTCAGAGGAAGACGTTATTCAGAACCATGTGCAAGGCCTATGGTTTCCATAGAGATGGTAGAAAAATTGAAGTTGAAAAGATTACCTCATGCTAACCCTTATAAGGTGTCATGGTTGAATAAGGGGCAACATGTCTTAGTAGATGAACAATCTTGGGTAGAATTTGAGATAGGGGAGTATAAGCAAAAAATATTGTGTGATGTGATCCCCATGGATGCTTGTCATTTGTTGTTAGGATGTCCCTGGCAGTATGATGTACAATCCCAACATGATGGGAAAACAAACTCCTTTCTTATAACCAAAAGTGGGGGAAAATACAAGATGGATCCTTTACCGGATGAGGGTGTAGATAAGAACATTGGGTCAAATGTCATGTTAGTGAGTGGAAAAGAATTTCTAGACATCCTAAAGGAAGAAGGAACCCTTGGGTATGCTCTGATTTTGAAGCCCAAAAATAGTCCTAATGTGTCTAGTAACGGTAAGGAAGAAATTCCCAAGGAGGTGCAACAATTGTTGGATAGGTATAAGAGCATAATGGTGGAGGAAATGCCTAATACCTTACCACCCATCAGGGACATAAGCCATTAGATTGATTTCATACCAGGTTCTACATTACCAAACAAACCAACTTATAAGATGACTCCATCTCATAATGAGGAGATTGCCAAGCAATGAAAGAGTTGTTGGATAAGGGGTTGGTGAGGAAGAGTCTCAGTTCATGTGCTATCCCAATAGTCCTAACACCTAAAAAAGATGGTAAATGGAGACTTTGTACTGATTCTAGGGCCATCAATAGGATTACCATAAGATATAGGTTTCCCATGCCTAGAATTGAAGAGTTAATGGACTGTTTGGGAGGGGCTTGCTGGTACTCCAAAATTGATCTCAAAATTGGGTACCATCAAATCAGAATAAGGCATGGGGATGAATGGAAGACAACCTTAAAAACAAATGAAGGTATTTATGAGTAGATGGTGATGCCTTTTGAGCTATCCAATGCCCCAAGCACCTTTATGTGCCTCATGAATGAGGTATTGAAAGACTTCATTGGTAAATTTGTTGTTGTTTATCTTGATGATATTCTT
Organism: Cryptomeria japonica; assembly: GCF_030272615.1. Taxonomy (NCBI): domain Eukaryota; kingdom Viridiplantae; phylum Streptophyta; class Pinopsida; order Cupressales; family Cupressaceae; genus Cryptomeria; species Cryptomeria japonica. The sequence continues at coordinate 725,891,134 of NC_081409.1, forward strand.
GTGTTTAGCAGGAGAAATGAGGAGCATTTGGAGCACTTGAAATTGGTTTTGAAGAAGTTGCATGATGAAAAGTTGATGATCAACATGGAGAAGAGTATCTTAATGAAGGAGGAGCTTGTCTACCTTGGTTTTGTAATCTCCAACAGGAATTTGAAGATGGATCTAGAAAAGGTGGAGGCTATCTTGACATGGCCAATACCTAAGACAATAGGTGATGTGAGGAGTTTCCATGGGTCGACAACATTTACAGAAAGTTCATAAATTTTTTTAGTCATATATGTGCACCTATCCCAGACACAATCAAGGGAGGTAAAAAATGTAAGTTTTCTTGGACAAATGAAGCAAATGAATCTTTTGAGTATCTAAAAAAGAGAGCAGCACAACTGCCTATTCTTGTTTTTCCCGATTTTAACAACTTGTTCACAGTGGAGTGTGATGCTAGTAACCTTGCCATAGGGGTTGTCTTGAGTCAAGAGGGTAGACCTGTGGCTTTCTTTAGTGAGAAACTTGACAATGCTAAAAGGAATTATTCTACATATGTTTTCGAGTTGTATGCAATGGTACAAGCCCAAAAGAAATGGCGACATTACCTTTTACCTATAGAATTCATTGTGTATACTGACAATCATGCTCTCAGTTTTCTGAATGGACAGGAGAAACTTAGTCACAAGCATATGAGTTGGGTCGAACATATTCAAGCCTACACATTTACCATCAAACACAAGAAGGGGCAGGCTAATAAGGTGGCAGATGCCTTGAGTACAAGTGTGTCTATCGTGCAAGAAATCTAGTTGCAAAGCGTGGGTATGGATTCCCTCAAGCAAATGTACAAGGATGATGAATATTTTAGGTAAATATATGAGGTTTGCACTCAATTTTCAGATTCTTACCATTCTGAGTTTTTGTTGCAGCAGGGGTTGTTGTTCAAAGGGAGTCAGTTGTGTGTCCCTAGATGCTCCATGAGGGAGAATATTATCACAGAGAAGCATTATGGCAGTTTGGGAGGTCACTTTGGGCTTGACAAAACCTTGGAACAGGTGAAGAGGTATTATTTTTTGCCAAAGTTGCAATCAAAGGTCAGGAAGTTTGTTGAAAGTTGTAGCATATGCCAAAGGGCTAAGGGAACACCATAAAATGCAGGTTTATATCAACCATTCCCTATTCCCAATAGGCCATGGGAGAGTATCGACATGTATTTTGTTTTGGGTCTTCCTAGGAGTCAAATAGGTTTTGACAACATTTTTGTTGTAGTAGACAAATTTAGTAAGATGGCTCAATTTTTGCCATGTAAATTTACTAATGATGCTTCCCATATTGCTGGCTTGTTCTTCAAAGAAATTGTTGTTAATACATGATAGCTTCGGTAAGATAAATGATTGAATGAGAGATAAATGAAGTCTCTCATTCAATCATTTATCATATTGATAATTATGATGAAAACCTTCCAGCAATTAATCCTTCATTTGATAGCCATTCTACATTTGCATATAATTAACCTATTCAGTTCGATCAAATGCTTAACATCAATAATAATACTATATCATTGTTTATGTTCATCGATTACTAAATCATGCTAATGCATTCCGATTTGTATCGGTTAACATAATTAATAATAAACAAAGGATTAATCGAACACCGATTGATATCGGGTTATATGTGCACTGATTAATATTGGGTGGCATGATAAAGTTACACTGATAGTTACCAGTTGTTAAGGTTAAAGCATACACTGATAGTTATCGATTGTTAAGGTTAAGCATACACCAATAGTTATCGGTTGTTAAAGTATAAACATATACCGGTTGGCATTGATTATTAATATGCACCATTTGTTATTTATATAATTAGCAAAGGGACATGATCAAGTAATGTCTTGATAGGTCATGACTAATCAAGGAATTGCTTGATCGTACCCCGCTTACTATATATATATTGAATGGAATTCGTGAGAAAGGAAATAGAAAATAACAAATGCTCCTCTCACCTGCCACACAAAAGAAGATAGTCAGATTCATATGTTAATTCAGTAATATATAGAACAAGATAATATTAAATAGAATATAACTTGCATATTGAATGTAAATTGAACATCATTTACATGGTATCAGAGCTATAGTTAAATCGAACCCGAGGCTATTCCATTTTACGTAAAATTCAAATCAAGCATATATTCAACATCACAACCCTATCAATGGCTAGCGCTATCAGATTTGAAGATAGGCTTGCAGGAGGTGATGACTTCTCCGCATGGAAATTCAAAATTCAAATGATTCTAAAAGAAAATAAAGTTGAATCATTTGTAAAGACTGAAACTGAACCTGACAAAGCAATTTGGAGAGAAGGAAATGATAAGGCTATCAAAATCATAGTTGATGGGGTAAGGAACAACATTATGCCCATTATAAGGAAACATGAAACAATCTTCAATATGTTCAAAGCACTTGAAGAGGCTTTTGAGATATCTAATGCCAATATAACCTTGGCTCTAAAAAGAGAAATAAATCACATAGCCATGATAAAAGGAGAATCAGTCAATGCCTACTTCATGCGAATATCTACCCTAAGGGATGAACTGGCAACCCTTGGATATGAGATCCAAAGAAAAGAATTAACCCTCATTGCTCTAGATGGGTTGCCTAGCATCTGGGAAACATTCATCCAAGGCATCAGTGCAAGGGATAACTTCCCAAAATTCGATAGGCTAAAGGCTGACTATCTCCAAGAGGAATCAAGGCAAAATAAGAAAGGGATCAAACAAAAGAATATAGATGAAGATCTTCAAGTTCTAAATACGAACTCAAACAAGAAAGGCAAGCATAAGAAATTTAGGAAGAGAAAAGGTTGTCACGACAAGAACTCCTTCAAGAAGGACCTCTCTCAAATTCAGTATTACAGATGTGACAAATTTGGGCACTATGTTGCCAAATGTCTAGAAAGAGCTAAACAAGCCACATTTGCCAAAACCGGAAAATCCAAAAGGGAAGAGGACTCTGAGAAGTATGCACTCTATTCAACACTCACAAATCAAGCATCAAACAAAGTGAACTCCTGGGTGATCAACAATGGCTCATCCAAACACATCACAGGATTTAGAGAAGCACTAGACACCATGAAAGAGGAGAATGATGAGAAAGTAACTATCAGAGATGATTCTACACACCCTGTCAAAGGAGTTGGAACCTGCACCATCAAACTAAAATCAGACATATCATTACAACTTAGAGGAGTGTTATATGTTCCAGGCATCAAGAGAAATCTAGTCTCAATATCAGCAATGGAGGACAATGGACACATAGTAACTTTCATGGACAACAAAGTATTGGCTTGGCCAAAGAACTCATCCATCAAGAAAGCTAAAACAATTGGTCAAAGACAAGGCTATTTGTATGAGCTATGTACAGAGCCCAACTTAGCCCTAATTCATGAGACTACAGATGCCAATGAAATCTGGCATAGAAGACTAGGCCACCTAAATTTTAGAGCTTTATCATCAAGGGGAGACCTTATCACAGGTCTACCTAAGTTAAAGCAATATCATTCAGGGGAATGCACAGGATGTGCCCTAGGTAAAAATACTAAGGGTGCTTTTCAGAATAGTACTAGAAAAACAAGTAAAATTTTAGAGTTAGTTCATTCTGATGTATGTGGACCTATGTATGTACCTTCATTTGGGGGATTTCTGTATTATGTAATATTTGTTGATGACTACTCTAGGAAAACTTGGATCTACTTTCTGAAATGTAAAGAATCAGAAGAGATCCTTAATAGGTTTTGTATGTGGGAAAAGTGGGCTGATAAAACTTAATATGTGAAAATATTTCAAAATACTAGTCCACAAACACACACAGGACTTCTTGGTGCAAGCTATGGAGTAATAGCGTATTACTCAGCTTCCCAAGGAGGGTCCCATGGTTCTCTATCTCACAATGTCCCTCAAACCAATGTTTTGCTCTCAGATCACTGAGCAAAATGGTTCAGGGATGGCAAATGCAAGAACAAGGGATGCTCTGATAGATTTTTAGTATGAGATGTATTCTAAGCTATGTATGATTTTAAAATGCAATAAACTAAATGATAAGATGACAAGATTAGTATGAATACTATCCTAGCATACTATATTTAGTCTATGATTGAGCTAAATGATAAAGAAAATATTCTAAACATGCATATTTAGACTAATTCCTGATTTAAAAGAGGCTAAAATGATAAGCATAAAATGAGATATGAAAGCTTGAATGAATTTGAGCATAAGTGTGATGCTACAAATTTGGAGGATGATTGTTAAAAATGGAGGAATGAGAGCTCTATTTATAGCACAAACAGGGCAATGGATGGTCAAGATTGAAAGGTTTAATCAAGGGCCAAGTTTGAAAGTTGGGGATCCATGTGCACAATTGGCACCAGTGAAATGGTGACAAGTGTCAATATAGGATTGGGTTGAGAGAAGGGGTTGGAGGCATTAAAGGCCTGAGAAGACCTCATGGTTATCTAAAGGCTAAGGGTCAAGTCTAAATTAAGATTACCCACTGGATTAAGATTTAATCCAAGGATAAACTTTTGTGCAAATGATTAAGAGATAATCCTGGTCAAAGCATTAATGGCCTGATGAGACCCTTGGGTTGGATGAAGGTTGAGTCAAAACAAATGTTTTAACCATGTAGGAGGGTTTGAGTTAACCATTAATGGTTATTGGAGACTTTGGGGATTAAGTGGTTGAAGGTTGAAAGCCTCTAATGGTTTTCAAAGACTTTGAGGAATTTAGTGGATGAAGGTTGAAAGTCTTTAATGGTTATCAAAGACTTTGAGGGTTTGAGAAGTGACTTCCCTTTGCTTAGGGATGTGACAAAGTTTAGAAGAGGGGTTAGGTTAATTAGAAGTGATTAGAAGATTCTAGAAGGTATTAGGAAGGGGTTTAGGAAGGCAAGTGGGAGATGTAGGATTTTACAAGTGGATGGAGGGATAATAGGATTTAATTGAATTAAATGATTTATTCAATTTGGTTGTAATTAAATAAATTTGATTTATTCAATTTAGGATAACTATTTAATTAAATTTGAATTTAATTAAAAGTGGATAGGGGATTTAATTGAATAAAATGATTTATTCATTAAATGGGTATAGTGAATTTTATTTAAATAAATTGAGTAATTTACTTAATAAAATAGAAGAATGTGGATAATTTAATTAAATTGGATTTAATCAAATAGAGAAATGAACATAAAATATTCATTTAGGAATATGGTAATTTTTATACGTCTACATTTTGCCCCTCTTTGAAGTGACGTGTACGCACATGTTATTTCAAAGAAAATGATGCCCTATCATGATTTATGATCAATGCAATTTTTGTGTCACTCTTTTGATTTGCCAATCGTGCCCCGACTTTGATTTGATGTGTGATGCCCCAGATTCGATATTTTGATGGTGATGCCCCCTCGGGAGATGAATCAATTTTTTGAAAAAAATAAATTTTGATTTAATTTGATGAGTTGCGTATGATGTGTATGATTTCATGCGTGTAAAATGTGTGCAAATTGATTCATCTCCCGATAAGTTACAAATGTTATGGTATAGGGGAGACCACGACCATATTACAGGTCCATTTGGCTAACCCTAATTTCATTTTCCTCCTATAAAAGGGGAAAAGGGCTTGATTTAGATTCATTTGTGCTTTGTTGACTTTGGAGAAAGAGAATTTGCTCTGGAGAGAAAATGCCTATTCCGTATCATAGACACCATTTTGAGCGCGTTCGGAGGTATCGGAGACCTGCAACGCGGGGACCACCAGTAAGTCAACGTCTTTGACCCTTTTTTGACTTTTTATTTTGTCATTTTTAGTCATTTTTTGATTTTTAAAGTTCGGGTTTAACGGTTTAGCGCGTCTAGGGTCTAAAGTAGCGCATACGAAATTTGAAGTAGCGCACCGAGTTCAATTTTAGGGGTCGCGTCCGAAAAAGGTAGGATAGTGCATAAATCTAATAGGTTAGTGCGTGCATGTAGAATAGCACATAGATAGTGTCGGGTAGCGCGTCCAGTCCGCAGGTTAGCGCGTAGGGGTGACCTAGCGCATAGGGGTCGCAGGGGTTCGAATAGGTAAGGGGGTTTAGCGCGTAGGGTTAACCTAGCGCATAGGGCCAAACGGGTAGTGCCTAGGAGGTGTAGATTAGCGCGTAGACAGAGTCTAGCGCATAGGGTAGGTTAGGTGGTGCATGGGGGGAAAAGATTAGCACGTAGAGTCAGTCTAGCTCATAGGGTGAATAGATTAACGTGTAGGAAAAGCAGCCTAGCACGTGGGAGGTTTTTAGCGCATTGAATAACTATTTTAGCGCATCTGAAAAAAATTTGCAGGATGGGCTGATTTGAAAATTTGTTGTGCTTTGCCTGTCGTGATGTGATGGATTTATCCAATATGAATGTTAGTATAACTTGTTTTGATTTGCGAGGTTCCAAGTTATGTATAGATATCAAATGTGTTGATCAGAATATGATTTATTTGCGTGTTCTGTGTCAAGTTCAATGTGTGTGAAGCCTGAGTTGTGTTACAAGCCGATATGGGTTGGAAACTTGAGTTGTTTTACAAACTGATATGAGTGGGAAACTTGAGATGTTTTACAAGTTTATGTGATTGTGGAGACTTGAGTTGTGTTACAAGTTTTGATATGGTTTTTGAGAACTTGAGTTGTTTTACAAGTTGATATGAAATTATAGGATTTTGAACTTTGATGTAGATGAGCAAATTGTTTTATTTTGTTGATGTAAGTTTGATTTTGATATCTTTGTTTTTATGTGGAAACTGATATTGGTTTTGTTTGTTGATAGGAGCGATTGGGCGTGGTACAGTCGAGGGAGAGATTCCCCAGACCGTAGACATTGATACCGCGGTTGTCGCAGGCGGATTTGGATATTATTGAGAGATGTGGATTGACCTCTCTCTTGGATATGCCTCGGATCACTGTGAACTGGGGGCTTTTGATAGCTTTGGCAGAGAGGTGGCATAGCGACACCAACACCTTCCATTTTACCACTCGAGAGATGACAGTCACACCTGAGGACTGTTACCGGATTCTGCGCATTCCTGTGGTAGGGGCACTATTACCTTATGAGCAGTCGGAGGAGGGTGGCACAGACGCACTGCGCCGGATTTTCTAGGATGATACAATCTGCGGCTACGCGATTCCATGGCAGGAGTTTCTAGATTTGGATTATGCACCGCTGCCATCCGTACTGGCGGGATTCATTGGTGGATTCCTTTGTCCTGATCGCAGGTCAAAGGGATTCTCGGTGGGATGGGGACTAGTTTTGGAGGAGATGGTTACTTAGGGCAGGAGGTTTGCATGGGGGTCAACGATGCTGGCTCATTTATACAGGAGTCTGCATGAGGTAGTATACCTCAGTTACGGCAGTTTGTCAGTTGGCGTGACTTTGTTACAGGTATGGTGTTGGGAGCATATTCCAGCAGCGAGGCCATTAGCAGATAGGGACAGGCCCGTAGGTGCAGCATATGCCTATGGATACAAAGGTCTAGTTGTCCAGCGTAAGCTGGGCAAACTAGAGCATTGGAGGAGGGTTTTTGATGACATAGATACGGTCACCTGGCGACCGTATACAGGCTGTGAGGTGTGGGCTGAGGATGGGCTGGAGATGCCCTTTGTTTTCATGACCAGGTACCTGATTGGGAGGACCCCATTCGTGATTGAGCGATTTGTGGTGACCCGAGTTTTGAGACAGTTCGGGCGCCAGCAAGGTGTTCCTCAGGGAGTGTGCCTTTATGCACGGCGGCAGCAGGATGTGGCCGATTGGGGGCCGACTATTGATAGTGCCGTGGTAGTGGAGGAGTTTGTGGGGTTGGCCGGGCAGATCTGAGATTATGCCCCAGAGATTCAGGATGCGAGCATGACTGATGAGTTTGCTCGATTGTTTGCTGCGCGGGCGGTGGCCAGGATATTTGATCTTGAGGAGATGAGGCTAGCATTTGACTCAGATGAGGAGGAGGGAGACGGGGGAGATGATGGAGATGATGGGGAGGATGGAGGAGGAGGAGGAGGTAGAGGAGCCAGAGGGAGGTGGGGAGGTATAGTGAGGAGAGGAGATAGAGGTGTGGATCGAGTAGTTAGAGAGGGGAGGATAGACAGGGGGAGAGGTGGATTGGCTATCGGAGCCAGTGGAAAGGGGAGAGTGGGGGAGGTACTAGTGGCAGTGGGGGGTGATGATGAGCCTAGTCGACCAGCTCAGAGGAGGAGGACGGATGCACTCCCACCTCTAGTACCGAGGACAGGTCGAGTAGGAGGGGTTCCTCCAGTACAGGTACTGCTGCGAGTTCGAGTTCCAGGTCATATAGAGGATGCGCAGATACAGACCTTGCAGATTACTGTGCAGCAACTGCAGGCACAGATTTTGACTTATCAACGGTAGATTGCTCAGTTGACCACTGAGTGAGATACCGAGATAGAGCGGCGGGGACGAGCAGAGGAGGTGGTGGCCAGCATGCAGAGAGCAGCGGCGGGTGGTCCGATGAGAGACACCCTTAGAGAGTTGGCGCTGAGAGCGCAGGAGGCGGAGTATTATAGGTGGCATTATGAGGCTGCAGTACCCAGGGATCGGCGAGTTGAGAGTTTTGCTCAGTCGAGATCTAGCAGATCTCGAGCCACTGGGTCACGATCTGAGAGCCGAGGTGTGACGGGGCCATCGAGACAGGACCCTCCTGGAGATCCAGGGGCGGGTGCATCTGGAGCGAGACCATCTCTGTCAGGGGATAGTCATACTTGAGAGACATGGTCTCTGTTGTATTTTTGAGCATTTGTTATTCTTTGTACTGGACACAGTGTTTGGACACATTTTGTAGATTTTGATCATTTTTGAGATATATATATATATATATATATATATATATACGGCACCATTTTTGATCATGTGATGTGTTGATATGGATGCATTTATTTTATGTGATGATGTAATGCTTAAATATATGATGTAATGTATGATGCAGGATGTATGCTTTTATATGCTGTGAGATGTATCTTGAAAATGAGATGTATGATTTGATATGTAGGATGTATGAATTGAATTATGGTTCAAATGATATGTAGTTAATGTGAAATGGTATGTAATGATGTTAAAATGATATGAAATTAATGATGTAAAAATAATATGCGACTAATTGTAAAATGATATGCAACTAATTGTAAAATGATATGCAACTATGTTTTTGGTAGCATCCTTATTCTGTATTTACCATCCGATATAACCATTTGTTTGCTTTCTTTGTAAATATCATCATTGAGCATTGATTTGTTTAGGATATGTTGAAAATTTATACAAGCATAATGGTATAATTGAACCATAATGACCTGAGAAAAATTTACATGATATTTGATTTTGCAAGATAGCACAAGTGTCAAGGTATAATTGAACCAGGACAACCTGAGTGCGCATTGTGTAAACAGACAAGATTAAATCATTTGTATGCGTGAAGTGGAATCAGGCCTTCAGTGATATTCGAGGTATCACGTCTTGAGGCATGTATTCACACAGTACAAGTGATCGCCTCCCAGTCAGAAGACTAAGAAAATATTGGAAGTTCCCCTTGACCTCTAGCTGTGAAGCATTTAGTGAGACAAGGAAGAGAATCCAAACATTCAAAAAGTTCAAAATGCAAAACCAGGCAAGATTTTATGCTATATTGCAACATTCAGTACTTCAGAAAATCATCCATCCTTGGTATTTTTGTGATTTGTTTTGTTTTTGTTTGGCTATGAAGCGTAGTTTTTTTTTTTTTTTTTTGTGGTTTGTTGGATGTCCTGTTTTTGAGTTTTGCATCTAGTCTTGATGTTTTGAATATTTGCAATATTGATACGATTTACATGCCCCTAGCTGAGTGTGCCGCTTGATGTGAATATATACAGTGATTCCAAGCCATGGTGGATTAGTGGTAAGAGGATATATATAGACAAATCAGGATAGTGACTATGCTAAGTATGTCCTGAATAGATATTTGCTAAGTGTCGGGCGATGACCGATAGTGTTTGTATGGATAAAATGGTAGGGATATAGATAGAGGAGCCGTTCTTTCACAAGGGCGCCTGTTTACCAGGTTTTCACTATTTGCTTTTATTGTACTTTGTTTTTGCTTTTTTTGGATTTTTTTTTTTTTTTGCTTATTTTTGCTTTTTCCGTGCACTAGGCCACTTAAGTATAGTACCTTTTCAGATGGATGCTGTTAGTTGGTTCATCGAGCATATCTCCTTCAGAATTTGTTAGCTAATAGGCACCGGATCCATAAACTGATATGATAACATAGGGACCCAACCAGTTAGGCTCAAATTTCCCTTTCTTTTCTCGATCTTGCTGATTTCTTGGATTTTCTTTAAGGACTAGGTCACCAACCTTGAAGTTGCGGGGGATGACTTTATGATTGTAGCTCCTGCACATGCGCTGCTGATATGCTTTGAGATGAGTATAAGCATGCTGACGTCTTTCATCTAAGAGTTCAAGTTCTTGCAGTCGGTTAACTCGATACTCTTCATCTGCGATTAAGCCTTTCAAAGAGACTCTGAGAGATGGGATTTCTACCTCCAGGGGTAAAATGGCTTCTGATCCATATACCAATGAGTATGGTGTTGCTCCTGTAGGTGTGCAGATGCTGGTCCTGTATGCCCAAAGTGCTAGATTGAGTTGTACATGCCAATCTTTTCTGGCATCATTTACTGTTTTCTTGAGGATTTTTTTTTAGTATCATTTTGTTAGATGCTTCCACTTGACCATTGCCCTGTGGGTAATATGGTGTAGAGAACCTATGTTGGATTTTGAATTTTTCACATAATTCCTGTACATCTTGGTTTTTGAAAGGTCGTCCATTATCTGTGATGATTGAACTTGGAATACCATATCTGCAGATCAGATAATTTAGGATAAAAGAGGCAATTTGTTTCCCGGTTACTATAGTCATGGGAACTGCTTCTATCCATTTGGTAAAGTACTCTGTTGCTATTATAATGAACTTGTGTCCATTTGAAGATGACAGATGAATTTTGCCAACTAAATCTAGTCCCCACTGACAAAAGGGCCATGATGTTGTAAAGGGCTGCAGTTCCTGTGCTGGTGCATGTATGAGATTACCATGGATTTGGCATTTAGGACATTTCTTGGCGAAGTGATAGGAATCTTTCTCCATTGTAGGCCAGTAGTATCCCATCCTTAGAAGATTTTTAGCAAGAGTAGTGCCACTTGAATGTGTGCCGCAAATACCTTCATGAAGCTCATGTAAAGCAGAATCAGAATCATTACGATCAAGACAACAAAGAAGAGTACCATCTAGACCTCGACGATACAAAGTATCAGCGGTAAGGGTGTAACAGGCAGCTTGTCGGATAAAGTTACGTTTTTGGTTACGGGATTGGTCAATGGGTAAGATATTGTGTTTGAGGTAGTCGTAGATGGGTCCATATAACGGAGAATCTGAACCAGTGAAGGCATAGATAACCTGGGATTCAGAATGGTCATAGGCGGGGGAGAACAGTTGCTCTACCAGGAACTCATAATGACTCTGTTGCTCTAGAATTTGTAGTAAGGAAGCGATAGTAGCCATTGCATCGGCTACTTTGTTGTTCAACCTTGGTATTTGCTCGAAGGTGATGTGTACAAAATACTGTTTGAAGTCATCCACCATTCGCTTGTAGGGTAGTAGCTTGTCATACTTTGTCTGATAGTCATTGTTGATTTGATGGACGACCAGTTGCGAGTCCCCATAGACTTTTAATTCTGTGATTTTCCATTCTACGGCCATTTTGATGCCTATGACCAGTGCCTCATATTCAGCCACATTATTGGTGCAAGGAAACATAAGCCTATATGATCTTGGTATAGTGTGTCTTTCAGGAGTGATGAACAGAATGCCAGCACCTGAACCATGTTGTGTATAAGATCCATTAAAGTAGAGAGTCCATTGTTTAGTAGAAAGAGTAAGAACGTCCCTGTCCAGAAATTCGATTTCCATGGTGTGTTTTCCTGGTAGCGGTGCTTCGACCAACTGATCCGCAATTGCTTGTCCTTTGATGGCTCGTCTTTTTGTGTATTGAATGTCAAATTCACTGAGAATCATGACCCATTTAGCCAATCGGCCTGTAAGAGCTGCCTTGTTGAGTAGATATTTGAGAGGATCAATTTTTGCAACTAACTTGATGGTGTGTGCTAGCATATAATGTCGGAACTTCTGAGATGCGAAGACCACTGTTAGGCAAGCCTTTTCAATGAATGTATAGTTGAGTTCATAGCCATTCAATATTCTACTGATGTAATATATGGCGCGTTCCTTCCCTTGTTGATCTTCTTGTGCCAATAGTGCCCCCAGCGATATATTTGTTGTGGAGATATATAGAATAAGAGGCTTTCCTGCGACCGGTGGTACCAAAACCGGTGGATTCATCAGGTACTGTTTGATTTGGTAAAAAGATTCTGCACACTTGGCCTCCCATTTGAAGGGTACATTTTTGTGTAGTAAATGGTTAAATGGTAGACTTTTATCTGCTAGCTGAGCGATGAATCGTCTGATTGATTGAAGTCGTCTTTGGAGAGATCTGAGTTGACTAATATTCTTTGGTGGTGGCATGTCCATGATGGCTTGTACCTTTGCTGGATCTACTTCAATACCTTTAGCTGAGACTATGTAGCCTAGTAACTTGCCTGATGTATCCCCAAAGACACATTTCTTAGGGTTAAGCCTGACTTGGAATTTCTCCAATCGATCAAAGATTTTTGTTAGGATACCAAGATGCTCTGCTCTGGTGAAAGATTTAGCTAGTAAGTCATCCACATAGTCTTCCATAAATGTGTGCATCATGTCATGGAATATTGTGGTCATTGCTCTTTGATAAGTGGCCCCTGCATTCTTTAAGCCAAAAGGCATAACATTCCAACAGTATGTTCCCCAAGGACAGGTGAACACAGTTTTATCTTAATCTTCTGGGGCTATTTTGATTTGGTTATAGCCTGAGAAACCGTCCATTAGTGAGAGCATTGCATGGCCTGCTGTGAGATCTACAATAATGTCGATACTGGGGTGAGGAAAGTCATCTTTTGGACAAGCTTTATTGACGTCTCTGAAGTCAGTGCAGATTCTGATACTACCATTTGGTTTTGATACTAGAACGATGTTGGAAATCCACTCTGCATAGTCAATGGGTCGAATGAATCCGACGTCTAATAGTTTCTTCAGTTCAGTTTTGACCATGAGGGCCACCTGTGGATTCATCTTGCGTAGCTTTTTCTTGATTGGCTTAACTCTTATAGAAATGGACAGATGATGCATGATTAAGTGTGGATCCACTCCAGGCATATCAGCATATGACCAAGAAAAGTTAATTTGTTGTTCTTTAAAGAAAATGATGAATGCTGATCTTTCTTCCTCTGTCAGAGATTCTGCAAGGTGTATGTTTCTGGCTGCTTCTGTGGTACCAATGTTGATTGATTGAGTGGGCTCAATCAAAATGGGTGATCGCTCATGAAAGTGTTCAGGAAGAGTGTCAAGTCCCCCATTGTTAGGTGCCTTAAAAAGGTTTTCACCCTCAGATGCGTCCTTTATTTTTACTTTTTTGTGATCTAGAGCTGTCATTGACTGGTTTTCAGCATCAGATCCTTTATTTGGTTCATTTTTGCAACTGAGAGACTTGGCACTCCCTGGTTTGTAGACATCGTTATTTTGTTCACTGGTAGAGCCTGTTTCTGGATTTACGGTACATAGGTAATGGATAATAGATTCATCATTGGAGAAAATTGGTATATCATGGATTTCAGGTTCACCCCAGTCGATGAGGTCAGGAAAGACGAGTGGTAAGGGATCATTAGGTGGATTAAGTTCGGCTACTATGAGTGTTAGAACAGAGTTTTCATCGTGATTGTTCTTGGTTTAAAAGAAGTTTAGGATTTTGTCGAGGTTTTCGATGGTATTATCCTCTACATATAATTGCTCATAATGTTCTTGTTCGCTTTCCTCGGCGTCATAGATATTTTGCGGTCCAAATTCAAGAGGTCTATCTTCTACGTTATGTTCTTCTTGGGAGATAGATATAGAATCAGTATCACTAGGGATATCTGTAGTAGCATTGGAGCAGGTACCCCATTCATATTCATTGGAATCCGTCTCATAGGCATCATCCGAGATTCTATTTGTGTTGTAAATAGGTATGTTGTATGGTGAAAACAAATCTTTGATGATGGATACCATTTTGATGGTCTTTGTTGATTCTATGTCAGATCCGTCCTCTACTTTCTGGATTTGTTCATAGACTGTGCTTCCTTGGGGAGGAATAACGGTATCTAGAGATGACATGATTTGTTCTTGAGATATTGGTGTCTGAATATGAGCTACTGCTGCAGATAGGGCCTTCTTATGACTTAGAAGCTTTTCCTGATGTAACTTCTGATCTTGACGTTCCCGTGCCTTGCGGATTGTTTTGGCTGATTCAAAGAGTGCTTCCTGCCAGGATTCTTCCTTATACTTTGTCTTTACTTTCCATTGAGGTTTGGTAGGTATGTGTAGCGGCTGTTTTAATAGGAACATGAGTTTAGAACCCAATCCTGCTTTGTTTCTGCTAGGTTGTGAAGGAAGATCTATAGGTTCAGTGACTCCTTCTTTGCATTTTCCAATAGGTCCTTTACCGCCATATCCCATTTGCTTCATGATTAAGTAGCCTTTTCCATACAGGTGTGTTGGTAGAACAATGTCCAGAGCGGCTGCTCTATGATCGTCTTCTTCATCTTTATATAACCAGCTAAGAATATCTTTGTCTTCTGATTCATGTGCGAGAGTGCCCAGTTGGATGAAAGTACCATCAAATTTGGTGATGGGCTGAGTAACCAGATGTGTTGATGTAGTAGGCAATCCATGAGATCTAGGGGATGTTGGCAATTTAGCCAAACATAATGGTTCCAAAGAGTATTCTCCTATACCTTGGTCTTTAATTTGCATTTTCTATTTGAAGTCTCCCCATAAGGAGTTGGATTTTGCTGTGTGTTGATCTGATGCATATGATCGCTGCTTTTCTCTATTATGAGGAACCAAACTGTCCTGGGCTGCCCCCATTGCGTTGCAATGTTGAAATGGATTGTGATTAGTTGATATGGAGATTTCTTGTCCATCATAAGGGAACTTGACACACTGGTGATATGTAGAAGGTACTGCTTGCATTTCATGTATCCACGGTCATCCTAACAAAATATTGTAGGTTAGATCTATGTCTAAGACTTGACAGATGGTATCCTTTTGTACTGGGCCTACTTGAATAGGTAATATCACTGTTCCTTTAGAGGACCTTTCCTCATCATCATATGCTTTTATGGTAATCTTCTTGCAGGGATCAATAGATTCTTCAGAGAAGCCTAATGCACGGATAAGCTTTAAAGTACATATATTAAGTCCGCTCCTCCATCTATTAGGACTCTTTTGACTCGGTGTTTGCAAACAATGACTTCAATATGGAGAGGAGTATTATGTGGATGGATCAAGGAAGCATCGTCATGTTCTGAGAAAGTGAGGTTATGAGGTCCAGTCATATGGGCGACCATGGCTTGAAATCTGTCTGTATCCAAATTTTGAGGTACATTGGTTTCCAATAGCGCTTGCTCTAATATGTCTTTGTGCTTTGGTGATAGTTTCAATAATTCTAGGATAGATATCTGAGTTGGAGTCTTGCGTAGTTGGCTAACCAAGTCATATTGGATTTTTGGTGTGGGTGTAGTATGTCCTTTCAAGACATATTTCTGAGTTCGGGTTGTGACATTGACTGATTCATGATCATGTCGATCTCGAATGGTGATGACATTTACTTGATGATCTTCAGCTGATATGTGGTTGATGGTGTTGTTGTAGATGTGATTAATACGAGCTCCGCGTGTATCATCTGAAGTTGATGCTCCATCTTTATTGTAATTTGGGAGAGGATTTTTAAAGGCTCCGTGATCACCATTTGTTTTGAGACCATCGAATGTTAAGTCACCTCGATCAATCATGTCCTGCACTATGTGTTTCAATCTCATGCACTCGTTTGTTCTATGACCCTTATTGCGATGGAAATCACAATAGTGTGAATCATTCCACCAAGGTGGTTTGATTGGGGGCTCATAGATGTTGATTGGAGGTAAAGAAAGAATCTTGTTTGCCAAAAGTTCTCTGAATGCGGATTCTAGTGATTGTCCTAGTGGTGTGAAGATACGCTTTTGGAAATTGTTCGTGTTGCGTGGATTGTTGTTAGGTCCTGGATTCATGTTTTTACTTTGAGTATCGTTGGTGTTGTTTGTGTTGAATTGTCCTTGATTAGTGTTTTGCGCATATGTGTTAGCACTGGGAGTAGCATTTTTAGGATTTTTCATGTTTTGAGGATTTCCAGATAATGCAAGTACTGGTTGTTTAGATTTGGGATCATGTGTTTCATTGTTGCCTTCGTTTTTGTTTCGAGTCCAAAATCGAGATTTGTCAAGGTTTGTGTTGTTCTGGTTATTGTAGTTTGATGAGTTTGTTCCTTCCTTGTAGAATTTGAGTGTTCCCTTTTTGACACATGCTTCTTCTACTTGAATGCCATTTTCAATCAATTTAGCGAAAGATGGTATGCATTGAAGTTTTAGTCTGTAACTCATCTCGCCATTCAAGTTATCGATGAAGATTTCCATTTTCTCCTTTTCGGGAATATCTCGAGGATATCGTGATACCATGTGTCGCCAGCGTTGAAGGAACACCATGAATGTTTCGTTGTTCTTTTGTTTGGTGTTGCAAACATCTAGCATGGTTATGGCATGTTGGATGTTGTAGGAATAGTGGGTTATGAATTTGTTAACCAATTCATCAAATGATCTGACAGGTGGCGAAATTTTGGATAACCATTCCATGGTTTTTCCTCCCAAGCTTCTGGGGAATAACCTCATCAAATAGGTGTCATCATGAGTGAATTCAAGGCTCAGTGTGCAAAATTCTCGAACATGATCTCGAGGATCACTTTTCCCATCATATTTATCAAATTTGGGAACGTCTGAGTTTGGAGGAAAAGGCACCATGTTCAAGCTTCTGTCAAATGGATAAGGACAGATTTCATTTAAAGAGTACCGCGCTGTTGTCCCTTGTTGCATATCCTGTATTTGCCTTTGCAACATTTGCATTTGTTGAGTAAGAACAACTAAAGACGCATTCTCTGGTCGAGGAAAGAGTTCTTGCCTTGTATTGGTTCTCAGCTGAAAAGGTGTGGTAAATGGTATATTTTGCTCTGGTGTTTCTAGCTCAGGTATACGCATTTCTGGTATGCGTTGTTCTGGAATGTGTTGTTCTGGAATATGTTGCTCAGGTATGTGAGTTTCTTCTTCTCTTTTTTGTTCTTGATATGTATATTGTCGAGATCCGATTTGAAAAATGTTTGCGTCGAAATCTTCGGGAAGTTTAACGCCTTTGCTTGTGAGCATGAGCAGATATTTTTCTTTGTCATTTTCCATGAGTTTTTCTACAAGTTTTTGGAAGGAAGGGTTTTCTTGACATTCCCGAAGAAGTGTGCTTCAGTAATTTCAGGTTCTTCTATTGGTGGAATTTCAAAAGGATTTGATAATCTTCGATTCATGCTGGACTCAGCGTGTGCCTCGCTTTGTTTGTTACTTTGAGAGCGAGTAAAAGACATTTTAGTAGAAACTTTCGGTGACAAAGGGGACAAAATCCTCTTTGATGTGTTGCGTGGGAGTCGGTGGTTCTGGTCGAGATGTGTTATACGTGATGCACTCGTCGGGCAAGAATGCTGGATTGATTTTTCCTCCACGATTTATGGTTTGATTAAAAACAGACTTTTGACAGTATGCTCTTGTCTTCAAGGGTTCCTTGTCAAATTCACTAGATTTGTTTTGGATATACTTTTTGACGTGATGAAGGAATACCCGATGAGATTTGAAGAGTTGACGATTGATGTATAAAAACTTATTTCTCTTGATGAATTTGGAAAAACTAGGTTGTTGTTTCTTCAACGTGATGTTACGATAGAGGTTCTTTCTTCTTAGAATAAGGGGATTAGTCATGCATGAGTGATCAATGGTTTTCTTTGATTTGTTTGGATTCAGTTGATTCTTGTTTTAAAAATTTTCAAATCTTACTTTATCAGAGTGAAGGTTTAGATGCCCCTTCACGACAAAGCGTGTCAAATGATATGGATAAAAGCTTCTTGATCTGGAAGCTGGATTTGACAATTTGAAAATCTTAAACAAGTTTTTTTGAGATAAAAATCCGTAAGATGGTAAAGGATTTTGTTGATACTAATGATGAAATCTTCCATAGGAGAGACATCCTCTATTGTGTGATTCGTTTAGGATTCTGACAACTTTGTTTTGACACAAATTGAGCTCAAGAAATAGGTTTAGTGGTTTGTTTTTGTCACTCTGGTTTGATGAAAGATGAATTTTGATGAAAAATACTTCGAAAAATGAATTTGAAAATTTCAAAAATTTTCCAGTTTTGCTCTCTGTTTTTCTGTTTTTGGATCACGCGCTAGAACAGAGTTTATATGCACTACCTAAATTTCTCGATGCGCTAAAAGAATAAGCACACGCGCTAGGCTTCCCCGAAACACGCGCTAAAGTTTGGACCTATGGAAAATTTCTGTCTAAATGTTTGAAAAATCTATGCGCTATCTTAGGTTTTCTACGTGCTAATTGTTTGACTTCATGCGCTAATGTTTGGTTTCCACGCGCTAAAGTTCAGACTGATAGAAAATTGTTGTTTAACTGTTGAAAAAGTTATGCGCTATACTAGAAATGCGACGCGCTAACTGTTTGACTATATGCGCTAATTTTTGGTTCCTATGCGCTAAGATGTTGTTTCCACGCGCTAGACTGTTTTTCGGATGCGCTAAAGGACTTTACACTGTTTTGCCTTATGATAGAAACGCTACTGTTTTGAACCAACAAGCTAACTTGAGGTTGGGATGCACTAACAGAAGTATTCCACGCGCTAAGAGATTGCTCTGATGCGCTAAACTGCCTTGATGATTTTTCTTTGGTTCAGTTTTTGTCGATTTTGAAATTTTTTGTGAATTTTTCAAGTTTGATGGATGATTTTTTGAGGTAGTAAATGCAGGCATGACACAAAAAGTACAACCATTTTTGCTTAATCTAACAAAAAGTGTAAGTTCTGTGAGGATGTGTTCAAATCCCCAATGTTTTAATAGGTTTGGATACAAGTAATACACTTCAGAAAGACTCTTTAGTCAAGGGTCATAAATAACATCATAGCCCACTAGTCTTGATACTCCGTCAGCTCAAACAGCCGTGTCACCCCCTAGAGGGTGCCCATTTTTTTGCCTTTTGCCAGAAATTAACCCAAAGTGAATTGCTTCACAGTTGAGTAGCTATCTTGGGAGATATATGGTGAGTAATCTTGGGGGCGGATTCTTCCCCACCCTTGCACCATGATGTTATAAATGTCTGGTTACTGACTCGACTCAAAGTTGTTATTTCTATGGTTCGTAATCAAGCTTCTCGTTCAGCCGTCAGTGATAAACTCCCTCAGGAGGCTTCCCAACCTTTAGAACAAAGGCTTTATGTATCTCAAGGATACTAGGGGAAGGCTAATCACTGCGCGCAACCGTTGAAAAGGACTTTTGTCACTTTTCACATTTGATTATAGTGGGTTGGAATTCTTGGCATCAAAGTCGTTCCCCACTTAGGTCGTTCCCTTCACACTGGCCATAAATGACTTTAAGAGTTGATTGCAACTCCTCGGGAAGGCAGACCTGCTAAAGGTTTTATTGCTTGAATTTAAAGAAAGCTGTAAGAGTGGTCTGGATTTTTGATCACCCAGTTAAGGGGAGAGCATATTCCTTCCACTTTCGAGACAAAGCAATCAATTTTGGTTTATTTTATCCTTTCAAATCAGTGATTTGTTAAAACCTATGTGGAGATGTTGCTCCACAAAAACATGGTGTTTATTTTACCTTTTTAAAGCAGTGATTTTCTGATCTAGGAAAAAAAATTTTGGTCAACAAAGCAAAATTTCCGATTTGGCGGTTAACAAAAGAAATCATTTTTAAAATAAAATCCCCTACTTCACCTGCAAGAAACTGTTAGAATCCTGCAAAATACCACCACAATAGTTAGGAAAAATGGAGGATTTTGTGGACTTCAACAAGTCTAAAATTTCAGTTCCAGTTACAATGTTGTTTCTGTCTTCGATGCGTTAAATAATAAACTGCATGCGCTACAATATATTTTTGATGTGCTAAACTTAAGGATCAACGCGCTACTCTGTTTTCTGTATGCGCTATTCTGTGTGTTGGAAGTGCTATTCTGTCTTTTTCTCTTTCCCGCGCTGAGTCCTGCAGGAAAATTAGAAATATGATGTGCTAACATTTTAATCGCACACGCTGGATGATGGTCTACAAGCGCTAAACTGTGGGATGGATGCGCTATCCTACTTATTGCATGCGCTACTCTGTGTTTCGCCCACGTCGAGACCTACAGGAAAATATTAGTGGGAGTTATGCGCTAAAGAAAGGTCTTTACGCGCTAAAGTATAGAGCCCACGCGCTAAACAATGAGCGGGATGCGCTTGACTATTAACCAGATGTGCTAGGGAATGTTTCCCACGCGCTGATTCCTGTTTCCTGCGGACCTACAAAAGTGATTATTTTGAAAAACCGATTTGTTATTTGGGGTCGGGCCCCACGGTGTGCACCAGAAATGTATGCGGGAAAAGTGGGCTGATAAAACTTAATATGTGAAAATATTTCAAAATACTAGTCCACACACACACAGGACTTATTGGTGCAAGCTATGGAGTAATAACGTATTACTCAACTTCCCAAGGAGGGTCCCATGGTTCTCTATCTCACAATGTCCCTCAAACCAATGTTTTGCTCTCAGATCACTGAGCAAAATGGTTCAGGGATGGCAAATGCAAGAATGAGGGATGCTCTAATAGATTTTTAGTATGAGATGTATTTTAAGCTATGTATAATTTTAAAATGCAATAAACTAAATGATAAGATGACAAGATTAGTATGAATACTATCCTAGCATACTATATTTAGTCTATGATTGAGCTAAATGATAAAGAAAATATTCTAAACATGCATATTTAGACTAATTCCTGATTTAAAAGAGGCTAAAATGATAAGCATAAAATGAGATATGAAAGCTTGAATGAATTTGAGAATAAGTGTGATGCTACAAATTTGGAGGATGATTGTTAAAAATGGAGGAATGAGAGCTCTATTTATAGCACAAACAGGGCAATGGATGGTCAAGATTGAAAGGTTTAATCAAGGGCCAAGTTTGAAAGTTGGGGATCCATGTGCACAATTGGCACCAATGAAATGGTGACAAGTGTCAATATAGGATTGGGTTGAGAGAAGGGGTTGGAGGCATTAAAGGCCTAAGAAGACCTCATGGTTATCTAAAGGCTAAGGGTCAAGTCTAAATTAAGATTACCCACTGGATTAAGATTTAATCCAAGGATAAACTTTTGTGCAAATGATTAAGAGATAATCCTGGTCAAAGCATTAATGGCCTGATGAGACCCTTGGGTTGGATGAAGGTTGAGTCAAAACAAATGTTTTAACCATGTAGGAGGGTTTGAGTTAACCATTAATGGTTATTGGAGACTTTGGGGATTAAGTGGTTGAAGGTTGAAAGCCTCTAATGGTTTTCAAAGACTTTGAGGAATTTAGTGGTTGAAGGTTGAAAGTCTTTAATGGTTATCAAAGACTTTGAGGGTTTGAGAAGTGACTTCCCTTTGCTTAGGGATGTGACAAAGTTTAGAAGAGGGGTTAGGTTAATTAGAAGTGATTAGAAGATTCTAGAAGGTATTAGGAAGGGGTTTAGGAAGGCAAGTGGGAGATGTAAGATTTTGCAAGTGGATGGAGGGATAATAGGATTTAATTGAATTAAATGATTTATTCAATTTGGTTGTAATTAAATAAATTTGATTTATTCAATTTAGGATAACTATTTAATTAAATTTGAATTTAATTAAAAGTGGATAGGGGATTTAATTGAATAAAATGATTTATTCATTAAATGGGTATAGTGAATTTTATTTAAATAAATTGAGTAATTTACTTAATAAAATAGAAGAATGTGGATAATTTAATTAAATTGGATTTAATCAAATAGAGAAATGAACATAAAATATTCATTTAGGAATAAGGTCATTTTTATATGTCTACAGGTTTAAAGAATTCAAATCACTAACAGAGAACTGCTGAGGAAATAAAATTAAAACCCTAAGAACTGATAATGGGGGGGAATACACATCAGAATTATTTAAAGAGTTTTGTAAAAATTCAGGGATTAAGAGGGAGTTAACAATACCTTACAACCCTTAACAAAATGGGATAGCAGAAAGAAAAAATAGGACAATCGTTGAAGCTGGCAAAGCTATGATTCTTGATCAGAATCTAAATATCAATCTTTGAGCAGAAGCAACTAGCATTGCTGTATATATTCAAAATAGATATCCTCACTCTCATCTTGAAGATAAGACCCTTGAGGAAGTCTTTACTAAATCAAAACTGGATATTAGCCACCTTAGGATTTTTGGATGCCCTATCTATATTCATGTACCTAAGGAGAAAAGATTAAAATTAGAGCCTTCTCGAAAAAGGGGAATCTTTGTAGGATATAGTGAAACCTCAAAGGCTTATAGGATCTATATACCTGGTCAAAAGAATATTGAACTAAGCAAGGATGTGATCTTTGAAGAAGACTTAGCTTTCAAAAGAGGCCAAAGCTCCCTAGACCCCGAAATCTATATCCCCACCACTAGCATAGATAGAGATCCCACTCCTGAGCTTCAGAGGGAGAATCCTGAGGAAACTATAAGTGAAACTCAAAGTCCACCTAGAGAAAACCTCAAGAAAAGACCACTAGATGGGCCACCAAAACTGTAGCAAAAGCTCAAAAGTTTGTTGCTCCTTCAAGGACCTTCAGGGAAAGCAAAAGGCCTAACAGATTCACTAGCTATGTTGCCCTTATGAATAATCTCTCTAAAGCCAAACCAAACAATGTATCAGAGGCTCTTGAACATCAAATATGGAAGGATGCCATGTTTGAAGAGTATCAGTCCATTATGAAAAATGATGTTTGGGAGATTGTTCCTAAGCCAACTAAGAAATCTGTTGTTTCATCTAAATGGATTTTTAAGATTAAACATGCTGCAAACGGTAGTATTGAAAAACACAAGGCTAGATTTGTAGCTAGAGGTTTCTCTCAAAGGGAAGAGATAGATTATGAAGAAACTTTTGCACCACTTGCCAGATATACATCAGTAAGAGCTGTATTAGCCATTGCAACAACCAAGGGGTGGAAGGTACACCAAATGGATGTTAAGACAACATTTCTAAATGGTGAGATCTCAGAACAAGTCTACCTAGAGCAACCTGAAGGGTTTGAAATATATGATGTAGATTCTCATGTGTGCAGACTCAAGAAAGCTCTCTATGGGCTTAAACAGGCTCCCAGGGCTTGGTATGAAAGAATTGACACCTATCTCTCAGGACTAGGTTTCTCTAAGAATGATGCAGATCCTAATCTTTACTACAAAAGAAATAAAGGTGATATGCTAATGTTGATTTTATATGTTGACGGCTTATTAATCACAGGAAATGATCATCTTATAGATCAATGCAAGAAAGATCTATCCAAAGAATTTGACATGAAGGACTTGGGACTCCTTCATTAATTCCTAGGATTGGAAGTATGGCAAAATTCTGATAGCATTATACTAAACCAAGGAAAGTATACCTTGGATATATTGAAGAAATTCAGAATGCTGAACTGTAGGCCCATGACCTCTCCTGTGGAAACCAATTTACATAAACTTAAAGAAGAAGAAGCAGCAGAGTCACAACCCACTGACTCTACTCAATACAGACAAATATTTGGGTCCCTGATGTACTTGGTGAATACAAGGCCAGATATCTGTTATGCAATTAATACCTTAAGTCAGTTCATGTGTGAACCTAAAGAGATACACCTGGTTGCAGTAAAGCACATCATGAGATACCTACAAGGTACTCTAAACCTTGGTCTCAAATATGAGAAAGTTGACATAAACCTTCATGGATTTACATATTCAGATTGGGCTAGAAGTGTAACTGACAGAAAAAACACTTCAGGGTATTGCTTCCGTCTAGGTTCAGCAATGATATCTTGGATCAGCAGGAAGCAGTCTTCTGTAGCTCAAAGCTCCACCGAGGCAGAATACATTGTAGCTTCTATGGTTGTCGGAGAGGTAGTATGACTTAGGAAGTTGCTTGTGGGGTTGTTTGGAGAGCCTATGAAACCCACTGTTATACATTATGACAATCAGAGCTGCATAAAACTTTCAGTAAATCCAGTGTTCCATGACAAATCCAAGCATATTGAGATTCCATACCACTATGTGTGAGATATGGTAGACAGGAATGTGATCCAATTAGAATACGTTTGTACAATAGATCAAACTGCAGATATTCTGACCAAACCTCTTTCCAGAGTGAAGGTTGATCACTTCAGAAAAGGTTTAGGTATGATAGAAAGGTAATTTGCTTTGTAATCTGTATTTGCATATCAATAAGATGTTTAATGTGTAAACTTCTTTGTCATGATAGGACATTTTGGATTTTTATCCCCTGAGTTCTTATCTAAGAGGTGACGATCTCTCAAGATAACAAACACTTGTATGGAGACATTATAAGGTGACGATCTTATAATGTCCAAACCAGTTATCATGTTGGATCTCTGGTGTGTCATGGATGTGCCATGATTGTGTTGTGATAAAACATTTGTATAAAGTGTTAGTGCACATATCACAACTTGGATAAGATGAGAAGTTAATCCTTCTCAAATGATTATCCTTAAGTATTGCGTGTTTAGGCAATACTGATATCACATGCTTAAGTGATATCCTATCATCACAAGATTGACGTGATGGACATCTGTATCACGTGTTTAGGTGATACTTCATATCATGTGATTAGGTGGTATGATCTTCTAGAATGTCAAATCGAGTAAAAAATGCTAACTATCATTTGAATTGTGATGCATGAATATATTGTTTACATTTATCTTACCTAGCTAAGAGGGAGTGTTAATGAATGATAGCTTCGGTAAGATAAATGATTGAATGAGAGATAAATAAAGTCTCTCATTCAATCATTTATCATATCAATAATTATGATGAAAACCTTCCAGCAATTAATCCTTCATTTGATAGCCATTCTACATTTGCATATAATTAACCTATTTAGTTCGATCAAATGCTTAACATTGATAATCATACTATATCATTGTTTATGTTCATCGATTACTAAATCATGCTAATGCATTCCGATTTGTACCGGTTAACATAATTAATAATAAATAAATGATTAATCGAACATCGATTGATATCGGGTTATATGTGCACCGATTAATATCGGGTGGCATGATAAAGTTACACCGATAGTTATCGGTTGTTAAGGTTAAAACATACACCGATAGTTATCGGTTGTTAAGGTTAAGCATACACCGATAGTTATCGGTTGTTAAAGTATAAAAATATACCGGTTGGCATTGGTTATTAATATGCACCGTTTGTTATTTATATAATTAGCAAAGGGGCACGATCAAGTAATGTCTTGATCGGTCATGACCGATCAAGGCATTGCTTGATCATACCCCACTTGCTATATATATATCGAATGACATTTGTGAGAAAGGACATAGACAATAACAAATGCTACTCTCACCTGCCACACAAAAGAAGATAGTCAGATTCATATGTTAATTCAGTAATATATAGAACAAGATAATATTAAATAGAATATAACTTGCATATTGAATGTAAATTGAACATCATTTACAATTGTTAGAATCCATGGTTTGCCTCTAAATGTTGTGAGTGACAAGGGCTCTAAGTTTGTGGGTGACTTTTGGCATACATTGTGGAAGAAGTTGGAGACTCAATTGTCCTTCACATCAACCTATCACCCTAAGACTGATGGCCAAACTAAGGTGGTGAATAGATCATTGGGCAATTTGCTTAGATGTCTCACAAAGTAACATAGAGAATCTTGGGATATGATCATTCCTCAAGATGAATTTGCTTATAATGATTCTATCAATAGAAGCACATGACGAAGTCCTTTTGAAGTTGTATATGGTATTCATCCAAGATGCATTCTAGAGTTAAGGGATCTACAAGGATTGGAGAGGAGGAGTGCTAAGGGAGAAGACTTTGCAGTTGCTATTAAAGATATTCATGATAGCTAGTAAGATAAACTCTCCAAAATAACATGGAGAATTACAAAGATAAGGCCAATGAAAAGAAGAGGGATGTGCAGTATAGAATGGGAAATTTGGTGATGGAACACTTAAAGAAAGAGAGAATTCCTAAGGGGTAGCCAACTAAGTTGCTTATGAAGAAGATTGGTCCTTGTAGGATTGTGCATAAGTTTGGTCCTAATGCCTATGAGATTGAACTTCCTCAAGGCTTAGGAATATCACCTATTTTTAATGTTTCAAACTTGTTTCCTTACAAAGGTGATGTTGCAGGTTTAGATGTAGGTTTGTAATCAGATGGAGATGAAGGTTGGATCAAGGATCTAGCACCTACCCAACCTTTGAGGTTGGAGAGCATTTTGGACACCAAGGTGGTTAAAAAGACTAGAAAGAAGACTTATAAGGATTATATTGTCAAATGGAGTGGCTTACCTGATGATTATGCCACATGGATGATAGAAGATGACATTCAAAAGCATGGACATAGTATTGCAGACCTCATTCCTCAAGAGACTTGAGTTTTCTATGCCCCCCAAGAGTATGGTGTAGGAGCACCTTGCAGGATTTGAAGACCATTTGAGAAGTGAAGGCTCTTAGAAGTGTTTATAGGTTTCTTGAATGTTTTTGAGTTGTAATAAGGTCTTTCAAGACCATTCATTTTGTTTTGATTAGCCATGTAAGGCTTTGATGCCATTTTTGTAGTGTGAACTCCCTAGGACCTATTTGGTCAATCGTGGTCAAATGACATCCAACATGCCTAAATGAGGAAATAAATGTATTTTGGATTCTATTTTTCATATTTTTAAGGTTTATGATATGTCTTAATAGGTTACATAGGCAAAAGTCATAGGTTGTGAAGTTTGTGCAAAGTTGTCAAATTTGATGATAACTTTTGTTGTCAATTTATTGTCACTTTGTAACTAATCTCCCTCCAACGGCTACCTAATTTAAATTTCAGTTGGAATTGGTTGAGGAGGTTGGAGAAACCTTGTTTAAAACCTTGGAGGTTTAGAAGAATGATTATGATGAAGTTTGGATGTAAGACAGTGATCAGATTTCAATAAACACTCAGGAATTTCCATAAATCTGCTGCAATAGTGTTTTGGATGGCCATAGTACGAACCCCATGTGCAATTTAAATAATTTATTTGAGTATAAATACGTGTTTATGATCATTTGGATTTGATTTGGAAGGAAGATATTGTGTAATAAGCGAGCTATTTGCATTTTTGTAATAGGCGGTCTGAAAACCCTCCAAAACCAGGGTTTCTAAGGAAATGTCTTCTTAAACCCACATTCCTTCAGCCGAATTGGCTCAAAATATAAGGAATGGGAGGGGAGAAAATTTAATTTAATATTCTTGAAGTTTCTGAGTGGGCCATGTTGGAGTTTGGGAATAGACCCTAGGCTAGGCATCCTCATGTGACTAGCCTGTTTTGACTGCTAAAAATTGTGCAGGGGTAAAACTAAGTGTGATGGACCCTATATTACTATGTATTTTGTGTTTTGGGATGTGTTTAGACCTTTTCCATCCATTGGTGTCTTTGGATCAGACCTTTGGAGTGTGGTTTCTTTGTAAAAGTGGCCTACAAAGCCCTTTTAGCCCTCTTGTAGCAGCAACGATTGACCTAGTTAATGCAAGAGTTGGGTTCTAAGTTATTGAAGAGTTTTGTGTCATCAATAGAGGCATCAAAAAGTGTCAATATTTTGTGGTACCATTAGAAGGATTTTCGAGTTCTTCCTTAAGAGTTCAAAATAGGGCTACTAGGAGTAGGCGCCTTGTAGAGGGCAGTCACCCTGATTGCATCTATACAAACAAAAGGGTGTTGTTTTGGTTGTAAACAATGTTAATTGATTTTTTCAAGAGGTTATATAGGGTCCACACTTGTTATGCAATGTTGGTTGTGTTGTGATCCAAGTTATCCATAGGTGGGTGCAGGAGAGTTGGTCTCAATAATAGTTTTGATGTGAGAAGTTGTATCTCCATGAGTTGTCCATGGATATAGTGGTGTCCCATTGAGAAAAGGGGAGTGTAGATGAGTCCTTTCATTTTTCTGTCAGGATTGTCCAAGAATCCATGTGAATGTTGAGAACTTAGGTGAGGGCCTTGTTGAGTGAGTTGATGTGAGAAGCCTTTGTTCCTTGGGGCTCTGCATCAGTAGTATTCCATGCTTATGGAAGTGATTTTTAATCCCTTGTATCTAAGATGAATAGTTATATGAAATAAGAGTAATAAAAAAAGGATGAATAAGGATATTTTCATCACATAGAGCACATTGAGTGCCCTTTCATTGCTTGGACCATCATCTAATACTTGCATGTAGAATTTGAATCTTCATCAAGTCACGATGTTTCCTTGGCTATTATTATGACTCCTATTGCCCTAGCTTGTGTGGACACATATGGACTTCATCTATAATTGAGGATACTCCATCTCCTCCACATAATGTTGTATCTTTGATTGAGGACATTCCTGCATATCCTATTGCTTCATCCTTGGATTCTAGTGATTCAGTGCAAATCAAGTTCATATAAGTCTTTTAGAGATAGCTCATCATGACATATTTCTATAAAACATTGCATCATTGTTCAATTAGAGTCCCACATTACAGACTTGAAGGACACCATTGAGGATATTCATATCCTCTTTCATGGCAGCTTCTATGGAGTTGATATTTATTCTTCAGATGATTCGAGGGCACATTCAAACCCTCACGTTCTTTCTTTACATACATTTTCTTCTATAATTATAGTACCAAATTCTTATTGGTCCAATTGTCTCTCTAATAGTGAGCACCATATATTCATGGTTATTGTACCTTAGAAATCTTCTATGGTACCTAATTCATACTATCAATATTTGTCACATTTTAGCATTGGATTAGAGATCCTTGAGAAACATTTAGAGTAGGTATCTTTAAAGGAGACATCATACATATTGAGTTATCTTTCTTTATATTCCTTTTAGCAATATGAAGATAACTTGCATACTTTTTTTATCCTATTTCTTCATAAGGGGAGAAATGTTGTTCATCAAGGTTGGTCCATCTTCAACATTCATTGTTAGGCATCTACCATCACTATAGGATATTCTTCATTGAGGGGGGTGCATGGTCTCACTTCTTTTCTCTAATGGGAAGGATTTTTTTTCTCACATAGGGTTTTGTAGTTCTCATGTTTTAGAGGTCATTCTTCTTTTCTCATTTTTAGCGGGAGTTTTTTCCTATTAGGTTTTCTCCAAATTATCTAGTTTGTGAGAGTGTGCATTGTACTTGTGTACCTTATTCGGCTTTAATGTCAAGACTCATTCTTTTTACCCGCCTAGTCTATAATTAAGGGGGTTTTGGTGTGTTAATCACACTTAGGTGGCTTGATTATATGGAAAGCTAGTTGTAAGTATAGACATGCTTAGGTGGGTTGCTTATGCGGAAAGTTATTTATAAGTGTAGACAAAATATTTTTCCTATATATGTATCTCCTTCCTACGCATTTTTCAATCCATCCCATTAATTGATCTTATATTTTTCTCTTTTTATTGTTTCCATTTTGCCTAGCTTTCTTGACAAATTCTACATTAATTAATAAAAAAATTAATTAATTTTTTTAAATAAAATTTTATTATAGTTTTCATATTTATTATAGTTTTTAATCAAGTTTTGTAAAATTCAAAAAATATTTTTATTATTTTTATTAAAGTTTTTAATAATACTATTTTTAAATTAAGCTTTTAATTAAGTTTTTTTAATATAAAATAAACTTCATATTAATAAGTACATTTGGAAAAATCTTCTATTTGCCTATCAAGCCTTGTACTACCCCATTCATTTCTTTAATTGGTAGCCACCAAGGGCCAATTTCTCCTACCATCATGGTGACATCCCAACTAGAGGACATCTTTAACAATCATCTTCTTTGAAACAATTTTTTTGTGGCTTCTTTATTAGAGTTTCCAATTTTGTATCATTATCATCATTGTTGTAGTTCATCTCCTATATGTAATAACTATGCTATAAACACACTAAAATAAAGTGTCATAATCTTGTCACTATATAGTGTACTCTATCGCGTTACAATTTTTTTTGGATTGATCTATGTATCAAGTATCAGTTCCTATATACACAACAAATGCAATAGCTAGTTACCCACAAATTTTGGTGTGATGGACCATATATCATATAAACACTACTATCATGAAATCAATTTTGAGTCTTCCTAAATTCAAAAGGTCGGATTCTACATCCAGTGACTTGGTACCTATCTTTAATTGAGATTAGAATGTACCAATTTATAATTTGATATTATGTAGTTGATACTCATGTAGTGGTCTCCTTGATTCTAATCTTATTCCCATTACAATGCGAAATTCATCAACGGATTTCGTAAATACTTCTGAGTTGATAGTTTTAACTCAAACATCATTTTTATTGACATCTTTCTCAATTGTACCTAATTCTTTATATTAGCTTGGCATATTTTTGGATGAGCATTTAGATGACTCATCATTGCCACCTTCTTCAATTAAGATTGAGATTCTTGAAATTGTGACATTTGAGTAGTTTTCAAAAACTTATATCCTTCTTCTCTCATATTCCTTTTAAGAATTAGAAGATATCTTGCATGCATAATTAGCTCCATTTTTTCCTAAAGAGAGAAATTTGTTGTTCAAAGATCTTGGACCATTTTCAAAGTTTCATGTCAAGCTTTCAACACCACTACTAGAGATTATACATTTAGGTGGGTCACTTGAACTTCTCTCTTCATTCTTTCTCATGTGAAGCACTTTTTTTTCACATGAGATCTTGTCCTCATATTCTAGAGAGCATTTTTCATGTTTTTTCTCTCTTTTGGGGAGGAGTTTTATCCCAATGGATTCTCTCCTTTTCTCCATTTTTGAGAGATTGTATTGAATTTATACATGGTTACCTCATCAAGCCTTGTAGCTAGGGCCCATCTTTGTATCTTTGTATATTTGTTGTCCCTCCTAAGTTGTACTTAAGGGCGAGTGTTGGTGTGAATAGGGGTATTAACCAATTCTACTATTAGGTCCCTTTCACATCTTATCACTCAGTCTTAGTGTACACATAGGATACTTATCTCTATATATCATATCATAAGATTAAGACACTTGTCACAATCCTATATTTTCCATTGTCTCACCTTGGCCTATATATCAAGGGGTTCTCTTTGTAATCTTATATCTACATCCATTCTATTTACATTCTTTGATTGAAATACAATTTATTCTTGTCATATTGATATATTAAGTATCTTGTGCTTTCCATAGGCTTTTATATCTTTGGTGGCTATCTCCATAGCCAAATCTTACATTAAGCTCATTTTGATGGAATGAAATACAATTACATTGTGACAAGTGCCACATTCTTGTGTAAGATTTGGATCCTTCCCCAATTCTTATCCACCATTGTTTACTCTAATAGCCATGCATTTTTATACATTTAGCCTTGTATATGGTGAAAATGGATAACAATAATAACAATATTGAAAGGATAAATGAATTCAACCACAAAATCCTAGCCTAACAACAACAAAGATCCACCATAACATATGAAGATTACCTAAGACAATGCAAATCAAATGAAATCACAAAGATTATACCATCACATGTCCAATAGGGTTTGGATCTCCATTCTTCCTATCTCCATTGATCTTGCTTGATATATTTGCTCTCAGATTTTATGTGCACAAGAGCTCAACAAAGAACGAAATGTGGTTGCAAGTAGGATCGTAGTGTAGTCAATTACATAAAATGATTAGGATGAATGATTAGGGTTTGATTGATTAGGATGAATCATTAGGATGAATGATTAGGGTTTGATAATGAAGGAAGCATCTCCTTATATAGAAGACACTATATGAAATGGAGGGATAAGATTGAGAGGTGTAAAAGGAGGTTGGCTATGATTAGAGGGTAGGTAAAAGAAATAATAAAATAATGAAAGGGGTAGGTAGTGTATGAATTAAGAGATGAATGACATGTGTCATGGGTAGAAAAGGCTAATGAATTAAGTAAATAAATAAATATTTATTTAATTAATAGAAGAAGTGGGATAATTAAATAAATAAAATATTTATTTAATTTAGAAAAATGATAATTTAAATAAATAAATGTATTTATTTAAATGAGAAATAAGGCTAGAAGAGGATAAATGAATTAATTAAATAAATAAGGATTTATTTAATTAATAGAAGAATTAAGCTTAGATAGTTAAATAAATAAAATATTTATTTAATTAGACATGACAATTTTAGGTGTCTACATTTTGCCCCTCTTTGAGACAATGCGGCTTGTCGCGTTGTTTCAAAGAAGATAATATGAACTGATACAAAGTTTCCCCAAGATGGGAATGATATGCCCCCTCGAGAGATTGGATGAAAATGTCTGGAAAGATGGCAGACAATCTCTTGATAAGAAAGAAAGGCTAGAAAACAATGACCAGATAAAGTGACAGAGTCACGGGATAAAGAAGATTGACTCGGGAAACGAAGGCTAGGGGTAGTCTATAAGATAGACCACGGGGGAAAATACATCCTCATTGTCATCTATACATCCACGAGAGCAGATTGCAGAGCGAAAATAGAGCAGCAGCAGTCAGCAGCGATGTCTTTCATTCATAGATTCGACCGCATTCGCCGATTTCAGAGGCCAGCAGAGGCAGGAGAGCTGGTAAGTACCACTAAACCTCCTCGTACTTTGACGCATTTAATTTTGTCATTAATGCATGGTAGGTAGAGCAATAAATGCACTTAGACTAGGGTTCAAAAAATGTCCAAAAACGTCCAGGCGCGTCTGCGTTGGTGCCAGGCGCGTCTGTGCTCGCGAGGCGCGTCTGTGTTTGTGCCAGGCGCATCTGCGTTTGAACCCGCATCTGTGTCAAATGCGGCCGCGTTTGTGATGGTCAGTCACGTCTGTGCCAAGAAGGCACGTCTGTGTCGCCCAGGCATGTCTGTGCAGAGCATAGGCATGTCTGTGTTTTTCAGGCACGTCTGTGTTTTCCAGGCGCATCTATGCAGTTTTCAAGCGCGTTTATGTCAGGTAAGCGCGTTTGTGTCAAAAAAATGTGAAGTTGCATCTTCTAGGTCAAATCGACAGTTCTGTGATGAACATATGCTGTCGATTGGATAAGCTGCTGAGAGGATACACTCAAGCAGGTCCTCTAAGAAGACTAGGATAGATCAAGGCACTTTGTGATGAACAAGGAGTACCAAGATATAGTACTTTGTGATGAACAGGGAGTACTAAAATATGAGCAGCACTTTGTGATGAACAGTGAGTGCAAATGTGAGCAGCACTTTGTGATGAACAGGGAGTGCCAAACACGTAGTACTTTGTGATGAACAGGGAGTACCACTAGGATAGAAGCAACACTTTGTGATGAACAGTGAGTGTCACGAGGATAGATAGAAACACTTTGTGATGAACAGTGAGTGTGACTAGGATAGAATGCCATATGCATTTAGATAAAAAGTAACATTTTGTGATAAACAGGGAATGCCACTATGACTGACATGAGTGATTTGCTTGACTGCAGGAGTATTTGCCGATGCTGAGTCACGAGGGAGATTCCTGTCTACTCAGAGGTTGCGACCTGAGTTGTCCTTCGAGGACCGAGCGGCTATTGAGGAGATGGGATTGAGACACGTTCTGTATGTGCCTGAGTTTCGGGCGAACATGGGACTGTTGACTGCGTTGGCGGAGAGATGGCACTCCGAGACCTGTACTTTTCATTTGCCGATGGGTGAGATGACAGTCACCCTTGAGGATGTATATAGAATACTGAGGATACCGATCGATGGGGAGCTGATCCCATATGATCGAGATAGAGACAGGGAGGCCCTGAGACGAGTATTCCAGGACCTAGGACTGGAGATGAGGGCAGGACACGTGGCGTGGGACACCATGACAGCCACAGGGCTAGCGCTGCCAGCAGTGGTAGGAGGAGCGATCAGTGAGTTCCTGTGTCCAGATAGGGCGACACGAGGGTTGGTTGTGGGTTGGGGAGGAGCACTGGAGACACTGGTGATGCAGCACACTAGATATGCTTGGGGACCATGTGTGTTGGCACACGTCTATTATGAGCTGCATCAGTTCGTGTACCACGGATTAGTGGGATTGGGCTGCGGGGTGACATTGCTGCAGGTATGGGCTTACGAGCATCTGCCAGTGACGAGGCCGATACACTTCAGAGGCAGGGGACATGGACGCATCTTTGTGCACTTGTATGATATGATCACGTCGCAGCCACGGATTGGCAGGTTGGAGCACTGGCGACGGGTGATAGATGATATTGATGTGGTCATATGGAGGCCATATCTGGGATGCGAGCAGTGGGAGGACGATGCAGTTGAGCTCCCTTACACCTTCCGGAGCAGGTATCTGATTGGGCGGACGCCCTATGTGCTGGAGAGACAGCTAGTGGATAGGGTTGGCCAACAGTTTGGCAGGATTCAAAGGATGCCAGGGGCTCAGGCCTGTATACACAAACTATCAGAGATCAGGCACAGTTTGGGCCCTTGCTATCATATGATCAGATAGTGACATCGCTGGTAGAGATGATGCCCCTACCCTGGGACATGTGGCCAGAGATTGAGGATGCCGACATGGATGCTGAGTACACAACATACTGGGCAGAGCATCCCTTCCCACGGTTGACAGATCCGAGAGAGCCATTGGATGGAGATGGGGGTGGAGAGGATGATGATGGTGGAGGTGATGGGGGCAGAGGCCGACAGAGGAGGAGGGGAGCAGTTGGAGAGAGGAGGGTTGCACCTCGGAGGGAGGGTGGTGAGGAGAGACAGGCTCGGGCGGTGAGGGGTCGCGGTGGATTGCCACTAT
The DNA here is from genome assembly GCF_030272615.1 of Cryptomeria japonica. Classification (NCBI taxonomy): domain Eukaryota; kingdom Viridiplantae; phylum Streptophyta; class Pinopsida; order Cupressales; family Cupressaceae; genus Cryptomeria; species Cryptomeria japonica. Next base: position 725,926,241 of record NC_081409.1, read on the forward strand.
AGGTGCCAGCAGCACAGGGTCCCAGACAGATATAGGTACAGGGATAGGGACAGAGACAGGTACTAGTACAGGCACCAGTAAAGGTACAGGGGCAGGCACAGGGGCAGGCACCCGTACAGGGGGAGCCATAGGCAGAGGCGGAGGGGGCTGACCCAGAGGAGGATGAGTAGATAGAGCTGAGGGAGATTTGCCAGGGCCAGGTAGATGAGATCCAGGAGTTGAGAGGGAGAGGGATCAGCTTAGGAGGAGGCTCAGAGATACTGAGCAGGAGCATGATCAGGTTATTCAGCGTTATACAGAGGCTGAGACAGAACTGAGGGCGGGGAGACAGGCAGCGGAGGACACAGGGGCAGAATATGCTTATGTCCTGTGAGCAGGGGAGGAGATTGCCTACTGGCGAGATCTCTACTATGGTGCAGTGCCAACAGATCAGCGGGCGAGGAGCTTCCAGATACCGTCGCGTACAACGACAGCTACGAGAAGGAGCCGAAGGCGACAGGAATCGAGTGGTGGGGTTATGGGTCCTCCACCACCACCAGATAGAGGGGACAGGCAGGATGATCCTGGGGCGGGTCCTTTAGGGGCTCAGATTCCATCGAGGCCAGGCGGCTCCGAGGGAGGGAGTTCATCATAGCCGTAGAGGGCTCCCTATGTATCAGTTTTGTACCATTTTTGTATTGTAGATACCTGCAGGTGCTTTTGTAGCCATATGATTTTGACATCATTGTATCATGACACTTTTATGATTATATATATGAGATGATTCATCTTTGTGGCAGCTATATGCATGTGTACCTATGTGATGAGATGTTCTTATGTGATGCTTATGATATGGATGCAAATATGTACATGATGCAATGCAATATTTTTTTTTGTTCTTTTATGTTTTATATGTTATGCCAATGCAAACGTGAATGTATGTAATGCAAATGAATATGATAATGCAAATGTAAATTGTGCTAACAGGTGTTATGTGCAGGATGTGATGCAGTTGTGATATCTATATGTATGTATGAAATGCTTATATGTGGTAATGCAGGTGCAACTACATGAAATGCAAATGTTTTTGGCATGTCATTATACTCAGTCATGTGATAGCAGGCTATGCGGACTCAAGAAGGATGATGGAAGTCAATCAAGAAAGGGGGATGGAAGACAGAAGATATGAAAGTGAAAGAGCTTCTTGTGCGTTATCATCATTGAGCTTTATTATGGCAAGTAGGTTATGATAATCGAGACATATGTTCGACCCAGAAAGTCATTGTACCTGTTTGCATGGAGATAAGACAGTCACAAACAAGGAATGCCCCAGTTCATACTAGACTCACAGTGTCCTCATATCCTTGGACAAGTCATAGCATTACTAAGAGACAATCCACAAATAGAAAAAGAAAATAGGTGACGATACCCCATCCTCGCCTTTCTAGTCAAAGACATCCTGGAGATAGCATCTCTAGTCAAAGACATCCCAGAAAAGCTAAAAGACATGTCACCGAAAAAAGAAGATGAAATCAAAAGAAAACCAAGACTCGACACCAACATCCACTGTAGTCCTCAAGTTTAGTGTCTCTTGTCACTTGTATAAGTCTTATTTGATTGTGGTCACAATGTTTACTTTCACAGAAAGGATAGATAGCACTGAACCATATGTTGTCTAAGTCTGTTGAAAGATTTGATTTGTTGAAGCCCATTGTTGTTGTTGTGTCTCATCTGAAACTGACTGAATCCATGAAACTGATACTTTATTGCGGAGAAAGCGAAACTTTATTGCGGATTTGCGATGCAAATGTTGCTTTATTGCGGATTGGTGCGCGGATAGACTGAAGGAAGCTGGAAGAAATTGTACTCCTCAAAACATGTGATGTTCTCAGTTCCACACCCATTACTAGATGTAGGATTTTGCCTTAGCCACATATAGGATCTGATTTATTATGGATGGAAAGGGATGAAAAGGGAGGTTTATTATGAATTGCTAACCAATCTTAGGGAGATCAATAACAAGCCATGATGGGAATGGGTAAGTTTATTATGAATGAATTGGTCGTGAGTGTGTGCAAAGTGAAAGGATGACAGAGAATCCTGAAGGAGGGAGGAGCAATGTCTCTACACATGGCGCTGGTGACCCAGTTTTCACCATGGTACTTGCCCAGGGCGCCATCGAATTGGTTTTCACCGTTGGACGAAATTATTTCTCTTTACTTTTTTGATTTTTCAATGTTTTTGTGTCACAAGGCGCCTGTTTGCCAGGTTTTCACCAAGTAACGATTTTTTTTTTGTTTTATAATTTTTTTTGTATTTTTGAAATTTTTGAATTTTTTTGTATTTTTGAATTAGGATATTTCGAAGAGCTATATGTAGAACCTGCGAAGGTGCATGTTGTTGATAGGATCCTCCAAAGGTTCACCTTCTGTAGTTGAGAGCTGATATGCACCAGATCCATATGCTGCTGTAATAATGTAGGGACCAAGCCAGTTTGGTTCGAACTTACCCTTCTTCTCTTTGTCTTGTTGATTTTTAGGATTTTCTCTGAGAACTAAGTCCCCTACCTCAAATGTGTGAGGCTTGACCTTGTGATTGTAGCTGCGACTCATTCGTTGTTGGTAAGCCTTGAGATGACTAAAAGCAGTTTGTCTTCGTTCATCCAATAGTTCCAGCTCTTGTAAGCGAGAGACCCTATAGTCTTCATCACTGATGATGTTTTGCAAAGAAACTCGTAAAGAGGGTAGCTCGACCTCAATAGGCAAGATGGCTTTAGTACCATAGACAAGTGAATAGGGTGTAGCTCCTATAGGTGTGCAGACACTTGTGCGATAGGCCCAAAGTGCAGGATTAAGTTGGATATGCCAATTACGACTAGCATCATCGACTGTCTTCTTAAGGATTTTAAGGATTGTTTTATTAGACGCCTCAGCTTGGCCATTACCTTGGGGGTAATATGGTGTGGAGAAACGATGGGAGATATGGAAGCGGTCACAAAGTTCATGAACATCCTGATTTTTGAAGGGACGCCCTTTATCAGTGATAATGGAAACAGGAATACTGTATCAGCAAATGATATAGTTAAGAATGAATGTAGCAATCTGTTTTCCAGTAACTTGTGTGAGAGGCACGACTTCAATCCATTTTGTAAAATACTCTGTGGCAATGATAATGAATTTATGACCATTGGAAGAAGGAGGGTGAATCTTGCCTATGAGATCGAGTCCCCACTGACAAAAGGGCTAAGGAAACACAATTGGTTGAAGTTCTTGTGCTGGCGCATGTATGAGGTCTCCATGAATTTGACATTGCTTACATTTATTGACAAACTGATATGAGTCTTTCTCCATATTGGGCCAATAATATCCAGTCTTGATGAGTTTCTTGGCCAAGGTAGGACCACTAGCATGTGGACCACATATCCCTTCATGCACTTCCCATAATGCAATCTGAGCTTCGTCGCTTTCTAAACATCTAAGAAGAGTGCCATCTAGACCTTGCCGGTATAGGATATCAGCTAAAATGACATATCGAGAGGATTGTCGAATGAAAGTGCGACGTTGGTTATTTGATAGAGCAGGAGGTAAAGTATTGTCACGTAGGTATGTGAAAATGGAACCATATAATTGGGATTCGGGACCAACAACGCATATCGTCTCAATAGGCATGATCTCATATGAAGGGACCAAAAGGTTATCCACCAAGAACTCATAGCGGGTCTCATTTGGAGGTAAATCAATCAGGGAAGCAATTGTAGCCATGGCATCTGCGACACGATTCTGCTCTCTTGGTATCTGCTCAAAGTCTATCTTTGTAAAGTGTTGTTTTAGGTCATCCACCATTTGTTTATAAGGCATTAATTTCTCATCTTTTGTTTGGTAATCATCAGTTGCTTGACGGATGACAAGTTGGGAGTCCCCAAAAACACGAAGTTCCTGGATCTTCCATTGAACTGCAATTCGTAATCCTGTTGTTAATGCCTCATATTCCGCTATATTGTTAGTGCAAGGAAATGATAAGCGGTATGATTTTGGTATAGAATCCCCTTGAAGAGTTATAAAGAGGATGCCAGCTCCTGCCCCATGCTGTGTGTATGAGTCGTCGAAGTATAGTTGCCATGGCTTGGCATGTGACATTGTCAAAATGGATTCGTTTGGAAATTCTGAACTTAGAGGAACATCATCTATCATGGGAGCATCTGCTAATTGATCTGCGATGACTTGTCCTTTTATTGCTTTTCTATCTACATACTCGATGCCGAATTCACTTAGGATCATTACCCATTTGGTCAGTCGCCCAGTAAGTGTTGCCTTATTGAGAGGGTATTTCAATGGGTCTATCCTTGCAACTAACTTAGTCTTATGAGTAAGCATGTAATGTCGTAATTTCTGTGAAGCAAAGACCACAACGAGACATGCACGCTCAATTGGTGTGTAGTTTAGCTCATATCCCACCAATGTGCGACTGGTATAATATACTGCTTTTTCCTTGCCCTCAGCAATTTGTTGCGCTAAGAGTGCCCCCAATGCTGTTGGAGTAGCTGAAATGTATAATAACAGTGGTTGATTTGGAACTGGTGGCATCAGAACTGGCGGATTTAGAAGATAATCTTTGAGGGTCTGGAAAGCCTGTTGATAGTTATAATGCCATTTGAATTTGATGTTTTTATGTAGCAGGTGCTAAAAAGGATTACACTTATCTGCCAGTTGTGCGATGAATCTTCGGATGGACTGGAGTCTGCCTTGTAAGGATCGAAGTTGACTGATATTTCTTGGTGGTTGCATTTCCAAGATGGATTGACTTTTGCTGGATCAGCTTCAATTCCCCTTTTGGATACAATGAATCTTAGGAGCTTCCCGGAGGTTACTCCAAAGACACATTTCTCGAGGTTTAATCTTACTTTGCATTTTTCCAACTGATCAAAGATGATTGAAAGTATGTCCAAATGTGTATTTCTGTCTATTGATTTGCCCAAGAGGTCGTCAAGATAATCTTCCACGGTTACGTGCATGAGATCATGAAAGATAGTAGTCATGGCTCTTTGATATGTTGCACCTGCATTCTTTAGCCCGAAAGGCATGACATTCCAGTAGAAAGTTCCCCACGGACAAGTAAATGATGTTTTATGTTGATCCTCGGGTGTGATTCTTATTTGATTATAACCAGAGAATCCATCCATCAATGATAACATTTCATGACCTGCTGTGAGATCAACAATCAAGTCAATATTTGGTAATGGGAAGTCATCCTTTGGACAAGCTTTGTTGATGTCTCTGAAATCTGTGCAAATTCTGATGCTGCGATCTGGTTTACTGACAGGCACTAAGTTGGAGATCCATTCAGGATAATCGATTGGGCGTATGAATCCGACATCCAATAACTTCTCAAGTTCTGCTTTGACTAGTAATGCCACTTGTGGATGCATTTTTCTTAATTTTTGTTTTACTGGTTTTGCCCCCAGTTTGACTGTCAAATGATACATTACCAAATCCGGATCTAATCCAGGCATATCAGCGTATGACCAGGCAAAGTTGATTTGTCGTTCTTTGAAGAAACTTATAAGTTTTGACCTTTCGAACTCTGTCAGTGATTGAGCTAGGAATATGTTGTGTGGAACCTCTTCTGTACCAATGTTTGTTTTGATAGTCTCCTCTACCAACAACGATGACTTTTCCTCATATGATGCTAGGAGAATGTCGAGCCTTCCATCTTCGGGTGCCTTAGAGAGCTTTTCGCCCTTAGATACGTCCTTTCTTTTTACTTTTTTGGGGTCAGACAGCGCCACAGTGTGGTTTTCGCCATAAGACCCTTGATTTGTTCTTATTTTTACATTTTTGCGACTGGAAGGTTCGACACCCTCACCAAAATATGCCACGCTATTGAGTTCTATAGCGTATCCCACTTTATGGTCCCCAGGAGGAAGATCATCTCATATGCCCAAATAGTCAATAAAAGCTTCATCATTTTGGAATGTGTCAAACTGTGTAGGTCCTTCATGATCCCAGTCAATGAGTTGGTGGTGAACAAGGGGAAGGTCGTTAATGTCTTCAAAGTTAGCGGAGCTAAGAGTAAAGATGTAGTTATATTCGGGTATGTCAAGGTAATTATCGAGGTCATCGATGGCACTCTCCTCATCAGTCTCGATCACGAACGAATCCAAATTATCATCACTAGTAGTGCATTCTGGGACAGGTGTTCTCATCCTATGTGATTTCAACCTAGAACCTAGAGACAAGGACTGTGTAGACTCCTCATGGGTTGTTTCTTGACCAACTCTGAACTTGTTATAAAATTCCTCTTCTTCTATGGGTTCATCTGGCTCTCTGAATATCTCAGTGAGCTCGTAGTCACTGGAAGACTTGTCTGAACCCCATTCCCATTCGTTAGAATTTGTGGAATAGCGATCCTCTTGTTACATTTTGGTAGCTTTGATTTGCAAGGCTTCTTCTGTCCTTTGGGTGTGGACCTTAGGAGTTAAGAAACCAAGTCCTTTCAAGCGTTCCTTCTTGAAAGTCAATTCAGGTTGTAAAGGTTCAATGATGCCTTCCTTTCGTAACCCCAGAGGGATTTTTCCATCATACCCGAATTTTTGTAGAATTTTGAAGCCTTTTCCATATTTCTCACATGGTAGATTGATATGATCTTGTGTTTCCTCTTCATTGTCTCTGAAAAGAATTTGGTATAAATCTTCCTCTTCTAGTTCACCCCATCTTTGAAAGGTAGTAGGGTCCCATTTGAGCATCATGATGGAGATTTGCTTGTTAGGATGTTGTCTTCCATATTCTTTTGGGGAACTCATGACTTGTCGTAAGTACATGGTCTGATTTAAAGTATATTCCCCCATGCCCTTGTCTTGAAACTTGCCTTTAAGCTCACCTTGTTTTGATGTCGAAGGTTTTAATGACTCAGGATCAATGTATGCCGAGGAAGGAACAGCCTCACGATTACTGGGAATGATGGTCTCAGTCTTTGATTTCAGGTTATTGCAGTATATGAATGGATTTGGATCACCGTTAACTGTTACTTCCACGCCATTATGAGGAAACTTAATGCATTGGTGATATGTGGATGGGACTGCCCTCATTTCATGGATCCAAGGGCGTCTTAGCAATATGTTATAAGTGAGATTTAAATCCAGGATTTGACAAACCACATCCTTTGTAATTGGCCCAACTCTGAGAGGTAAGGTAATTGTGCCCTTGGATGAACGCTCTTCATCGACATATGCCTTGATGGTGATTTTGTTTGTAGAATTCACAGCTTTATTAGAATATCCTAATTGTGTAATAGTGCTTAATGTGCAAATTTTTATACCTGTTCCTCCATCTATCAAGACTCTTTTTATTCGATGTTTGTGTATGAAGGCTTCAATGTGTGATGGTGCATTATGTGGCTGACTTACAGAGGTGTCATCGGCTTTTGTGAAAGTAAGGGACTGTGGAATGGAAAGGTATCCCACCATGGCTTGAAATTGGTCCACGTTCAAATCAGTAGGAACGACAGCGTCTCTCAAGATTTTGTCAAGAATGGCTTTATGTGCGGGAGATATGCGTAATAGCTCAAGGATGGAGATGAGCGCGGGTGTCTTCCCTAGTTGTTCTACAAGGTCATACTCAGATTTGGTTGATGACAAAGTGGTGTTTTTAGCTGGAGCACCTTGCAAAGTGATTTTACCTCGACGGGTTGTAACATGACATTCAAAGGTAGGTTCGGAAGAAGATCCAATGCCTTTTAAGACAATGTTGGGTCTCTGGGTAGAATTCTCAGGGTTTTTGTCCTTGATGATAATGGTAGAGATGTAATTGTCCATCGAGATGTGATTGATAGTTGAATCATAGTTGTAAGATGCTCTGGTATAGTTGGTTTGATCCTCTGTGGCTTTAGCTTTTCCCTTGTCATGTTTTGGGAATGGTTCCTTAAACATCTCATGTTCTTGATTAGACGAATGTCCCTCAATCTCAATGTCACCTCTATCAATGAGATCTTGTATGATGTTCTTCAGTCGATGACAATTTCCTGTCTTATGACCCTTGCTCTTATGAAATTCACAATACTCATCATCATTCCACCAATTTGGTTTAACCTTTGGTTCATATGGAGGAAAATCTGGAACTGTGATTACCTTGTTTGCCACAAGCTTCTTGAAAACTGACTCAAGTGGTTCTCCTAATGGAGTGTACTTCCTTCGTGATCTGGAAGTTGTTTGAGTATTCACTTGATTGTTTGTAGAACTTGATCCCGAAAAGATGAATTTGGGTCGCATTGTGTTGGCATCAACAACACCATCATTGACTGTGTTCTTATTTTTATTCCAAAATCTTGGCTTGTCTTTTCCTTTAAAGTCATCTTTGTTTTCCTTGAATATCTTGATGACTCCTTGTTCAATTAGGACCTTTTCTGTTGCTAAGCCTTTTTCAATAACGTGCTTGAAGGTGGACAAGCAAGCTTTCCTAAGATCATAGCCAATGTCTTTGTTAACATTCTGGGTGAACATTTCTACCATTTGTTTTTGTGGAATTTCACAAGAGCATTTGCTTGCTAGATTTCTCCATCTTTGTAAGAATGATGCAAAAGATTCTCCCTCTTTTTGCTTAGTGTTGCACAAAGTAGTGACTGATATGTCTGTCTCTATGTTGTAGGAGAAATGTTGGATAAATGCCTCTGCTAGATCACCCCATGACTTAATACCAGGTGGAAGTTGGGAGAACCATTCCATAGCTTGATCACCTAAGCTCTGTGGGAATAATCTCATCAAATATGTCTCTTCTGCTGCTATCTCAATGCAAGCTATGAAAAAATGTCTTATGTGTGCCTTAGGATCTCCTTTTCCTCTATACTTATCAAATTTAGGCGTCACAAAGTGTGTAGGAAAAGGAGGCATTGGAATGCTCTTGTCAAATGGATAAGGACATATGTCTCTCATTGTGTATGTTGGCTTTGGTGTATTTATGTCCTCCATTTTCTTTTGTAAGTCCCTGATTTGTTGCTCCAAATTGTTCTTAGGTGGAGATTGACTTCTTGGACCATACCCCATGCTTGAGGCACCAATTGGAGGAGGAGCATGTTGCATATATGGATGATATTGATCATACACATGTTCATATGGAGGAGGTCTATAGTGATGCTGCATATATGGACCACTTGGTATAGATTCATGTTGAGGAACACCATATTTATTTTGTGCATATATACCATACTCTACAAGCATGTCATGTTCTAATGTATTGCCCCTAAATTTGACGCGGGGTTTCCTTGTGTCCAGATTTTGAGTATGCCTTTGAATATCCAATTGCTTTGGTGGTTGATCCTTAGCATTGCTATGTGATTGAGCACATTTCTCTCCATAAGACTTCCATAATGGTCTGTGAAGGTGAGTGTCATATGTTTGACCATGTGTATGTGGGACCTCTGGTTTTTGAAGCAAAGCTGATGGTGATTCAGGTACCATATGTGGTCCTCTATTTCCTCCACTATTAGGTCTCCTTTGATCCATGTTGGAGTGAGGTTGTTGCAAAGGTCGATTTTCCATTATTTGAGACATGCCAAAATCATGAGGTATCTTGGCTCCACTTTGTGCCATCATTTGTAAAAAGTATTGTCTATCCCTCCTCATTATTTCCTCAACCAATCGATTGAAATGGGGATTCATAATGGATTCTTCCACATCTGTTGAATGTACGGAAAAGTTGTCCATATTGTCATTGTGTGTAGCATTGTTGTTTGTAGTGTCCATGTTCTCAATATTTGGAATGTTTCTATAGGTATCCATGTCAGGTAACGTAGTATGATCAGAATTGAAAAAGATATCATTCTCATACTCATAAGAACTCATGTTTGTGGACTCTTGAGCCTCTTTAGTTTCTCTCCTAGATTTTTGAAGATGGGTTTCAACCATGAACTAGGTATTGACCAAGATGTGTGAGACTAGATGAAAATGGAAAAAGTATGGAAGACCAAGAGTTGGCTGGAATGTAAATGAATCTGAGGTGTACTTGCAATGTCCAAAGTGTAAGACCAAGTATGTATGTAGTAGAGTAGGTGTGACTTCCAAAGAGAGGATAGTTTCTCTTGATGAGGTAAGTTGACCTTGACTCTAAGTAAGACCAAATGAGACCCAAAGGTAAGAAACCTTGATGAGGGACCACTTAGCAAAGTGTTGTTGTATGTAGTGTGTTGACAAAGTATGATGAGGACAAGCAAGTGACCTTTTGACTCAAGTTTAGACAAATGTGAATGCAATGTAAGGTGTAAAGCAATGATGGATTTTGTGAGACCCAAAGACAGGTTGAATGCTAAATGAAACCCTGGAGAAATGACCTAGGAAGCTCAAGAATTCCGAAACTGACTGTGTTTGTTTGCTGGACTGCAACAGTTTTTCAATTCTGGACACAGACGCGGTTTCCTGACGCAAAGGCGGCTCTGTTTAACAAATACGCGTTCCTGAGATTTTTTTTTTTGCAAAGTGTGATGTTGACTATTGGAACACATACGCGTTTCTGCCCTTCACAGACGCGGTTATACCACACAGACGCTATTATGTCTGACACAGACGCGTTTCTGTAAAATTTGTGCAATTTTTTCCAATCTGTGAAGTCGTTTTGTTGTGATCAAATCTGACTGTTTGACTGTTTTTCGTGACAAGAGGACACAATGTTGATGAGGACTCAATGTTTGCAAGTGTCTAGACTCAAAATGACTCCAAGAAAAGTGTGTTGTTTGATGTAAAAATGTTTTGCATACACTTGAAGACACAAAAGACACAATGTTTTGCTGTTTGGTCTTGAATGTTTTGAATGTTAAAATAAGTCAAGCACAATTCTTATGGCTGGCCAAGACAATAGTTGTTGATCCCAGATGGGGTTTTACCCCCGAGGCTACGCTATTCAGAGTGGATACTTAGATGCTTGACCTCACTGGCTCCACCCTCGACACTCACTTCTCAGGTCAGCCAAGCATCAGTCCCCATGAAAACTCCCTGTGGCGAACTTTGTATCTCTACTAAGAACCGTATGTGTGTGGGCCGCTACCAGAGGTTCGCCCTCTTGCCCCAACAACTAGAAGGATTTGGGCTTCTAAAACAAAAAGGTGCTAGTAAGGGCATCTACTCGTGTGGCCATACATGCGGCACTTTCAGCTCTATAAATACAGAAGGCTCCCAGCCGGTAGGGGTTACGCCCTACAATTGATCAAATAAATTTGATCAAACGAGTTTATGGGGAGACATAGTGTCGATATGAACTAATCAGCACACGTTATTCATAGTTTTCACCATGAATACATTTGTTTATAGTGGTTCGGAAGAGGTGGTTTTCCTCGCTCCCACTTGGGTCGTTCTCTTCTCACTAGTAGTCCTAATGACCACACGGGAAGACATGCCCTCTAAAGATTAAACAAAAAGAGCCTATTGCTCAAGACACAAAAGACAATGATTCAATTTTAGTGCACCAATTGAAGTGTTTGCTAGTCTATGAAAACAAGGCACACAATAAAAATCCAAAAAACCCTTGCCAAGGACCTGCAACAAAGAGTTGTTAGTAGTTTGGATTGTTTCAAATGATCACCCCTTCTTGCAAGCACACAAGTTAGGTAAATTTTAAACCCAAAAGACTTTGTGAAAATAGGGGCCTTCAACCAAACGATTTAGCTTTCAAGACAAGCTGCAACAATTTCGTTAGCTAGATCTGGAAATGTTAGTTCAAAATAAATCAGATCTGAAACCCTAAATGCAAAATCCGAAAACTGAATCAATAAAAACCCAAAATTTTGAAACTAGTGAACACAGACATGACTTCGTGACACAGACGCGACTACAGAACGCAAACGCATCTTCTGGACACAGACGCGGCTAAAAACATCACAAATGCGACTTTAAAACACAACCGCGCTTTCCTGGAACCTGCAAAATAAAATATTGCCAATAACACAGATGCGATTCCAAATGTCACAGATGCGCCAGAAAATAAAAAACGCGATCCGAAAGTGCGCAAACACGGAAATATCAATATGCTGCCGAAAACGTCAGATCTGCAACTTCAAAATACAAAATCTGCAACAAGATGTTAAATGCAAAAAGGGACAAGAGTCCCACCGGGCGTGCCAAAATGTATATGGTGAAAATGGATAACAATAATAACAATATTGAAAGGCTAAATGAATTCAACCACAAAACCCTAGCCTAACAACAACAAAGATCCACCATAACATATGAAGATTACCTAAGACAATGCAAATCAAATAAAATCACAAAGATTATACCATCACATGTCCAATAGGGTTTGGATCTCCATTCTTCCTATCTCCATTGATCTTGCTTGATATATTTGCTCTCAGATTTTATGTGCACAAGAGCTCAACAAAGAACGGAATGTGGTTGCAAGTAGGATCGTAGTGTAGTCAATTACATAAAATGATTAGGATGAATGATTAGGGTTTGATTGATTAGGATGAATCATTAGGATGAATGATTAGGATGAATCATTAGGATGAATGATTATGAAGGAAGCATCTCCTTATATAGAAGACACTATATGAAATGGAGGGATAAGATTGAGAGGTGTAAAAGGAGGTCGGCTATGATTAGAGGGTAGGTAAAAGAAATAATAAAATAATGAAAGGGGTAGGTAGTGTATGAATTAAGAGATGAATGACATGTGTCATGGGTAGAAAAGGCTAATGAATTAAGTAAATAAATAAATATTTGTTTAATTAATAGAAGAAGTGGGATAATTAAATAAATAAAATATTTATTTAATTTAGAAAAATGATAATTTAAATAAATAAATGTATTTTTTTAAATGAGAAATAAGGCTAGAAGAGAATAAATGAATTAATTAAATAAATAAGGATTTATTTAATTAATAGAAGAATTAAGCTTAGATAATTAAATAAATAAAATATTTATTTAATTAGACATGACAATTTTAGGTGTCTACAAGCCTTATCCTAATTTCCATTTATACTTATTTCCACAAATTTACCCTATTAATCCAACATCATACACCCGAACTTGATCCAAAGATTTGTCTTTCTTTATTTGTAATCCATTTCACGAAGCTCAACTTTGATCATGACCTACATGAGATGGAGCATATAATTCATTTTCTCAAGTTCAGAATTGCTCACTTTCAACTTTTCTTCTAGTCACTAGGAGTTGACTTGGCACATGTTTGTGTAACTATGTGTTAAGTCTTGGTATTTTAAGACATTCATTTATGCAATATGAGGATTATCCTAGAACATATAAACGTGAGAAAATTACAAGGAGAAACCATTATATAAATACTTCAATTTGGAGCATAAAATGAAGACATATGTAGTAAAATAAACATATAGGCCACTGCATGCTTGCTTGAATTCCAAATTTTTACTAAGGTTGTAAAGTTAATGTAACAAGATGGTTGATCAACAAGAACTTGACCTTGAAATTTGACAACTTCTCTTGAGAATTTTTTTATTACTACATGTCCTTGCAATAATTTTTAAATATTATAGATGAGAGTGAAACATGTTTTAAAATTATATAGTCTCATAAATCAATCTTATGAATTACAAGTCAATTTTGTGTATTAGATCACTTCTATACCACTCAAATCAACACAAAAATAAATAAAACCTACAAAAAATTTAAGACAATAAATATACCAACAATATCAATTTATAAATTATTAGTAATAAAATTGATATTACATCATTATTCAATTTATCATTTACTATGATGACATAAAACCTACTTTTCTATCTTGTTTAAACTAATGTGTGTAATAAATAGAGAAATCAAATCAATCCCTCCTTGTTGATAGACTAGAATTAACTCAACATTCTTAATATTTGTAAGCATGGATAATAGTTAAATAAGATAAACAATCCATAACCTATTATAATTTATTTCATATCCTTTACATTTATAAACATGATCAGTGTCACCAATTTTTAACCATTCACTTTTTTTTTTTTTTTTTTCATTTTTCAAGTGTCTTCCATCATTCTTTCTTTATTTATTAATAATGATATCTCTATATTTATAGCTAACTAGCTATCTTCACAATAAGGAAAGATGAATTATATGCACTTGTATACTTATTTATTATATATTTTAGCTAAAATATATTATATATTTTAGTTAAAATATATTATATATTTTGTTCAATGTATCAGTATAATTATGACTTTATTACACATTTGTTAATAACATGTCAATTATCATTTCCCTTCTTCTTTTTAGTCATAGTCTGATGTGCAACTATTCATTTTATGCCTCTTACTTCTCTCTTCTATTTTTATTTTGATGATGGATCAGAGGTGCTGTGCGATCCCAATCGTTGATGATAAAACTAACATTCAATCTAACCCAAAAGCTAATATCATGAATTGTAGAAATCTGATATCATTAATCTATACTTCATTAAAATTATAAAAGAATATTAAAACTATAAAAAATGAAAAAATATAGCAATGTTAACTCTGTTTATATTGATGTAAAATATTGTTACTTCCTTTGTTTGAGTTATTTGTTATCATGGGCACGTCGGTGGACTTCATCGGCTGTACGCCGGTATTCCCGGTCCCGCATAACATGTTTAAGATTTACTGATAGGGACTGGAACGGAGCAATTGATCGGCTGTACGCCGGTATTCCCGGTCACGCATAACATGGTTAAGATTTACTGATAGGGACTGGAACGGAGCAATTGATCGGCTGTCCGCCGGTATTCCCTGTCACGCATAACATGGTTAAGATTTACTGATAGGGACTGGAACGGAGCAATTGACGTTCAATGACGGAGCTTCTTCGTCCGAGCGGGTCTCGGGATTCTTCTGACGTTGACAAGGATGAAGTGGGGGCATTCAACCTCAGAAGAATCCCGTTACTATTAATCTGTGTCATTCAACAGAATTCAACCTAGAAAACTAACGGTATACAAATTACAAATTCAAATTTTCAAATCACAGCTCCGCTTCGCTTCTGTCTGCAGTAGCCAGCGATTTGCGCGACAATTGTTTTGGAGAAAATTCTGCGCGCCATGACTGTGAAAGAGAAGGGAGCACCAGCTTTCGTTCCTTCGCTCTCTGTGTTCAAGGATGGACCTATCCTGAGTAACATTTACCTGAGCGATCCCGAATTGGAAGACGAAGAAGAAGAGAGAATACTGAAGTTGGGAAGGCATCCGGCTTGTGATATAGTTCTGGATCATCCCAGCATCAGCAGATGGCATCTGCAAATCCAATTTCAAAAGTCATCTCAGGAGCCCCTCCTCACTGATTTATCTTCAGGTATGAACGGAAATTAAATTCTAATTAATAAATGTGATTAGAATGCTCCTGAGATGTATCCCCAGTTAACTAGAATTGTTAATGGGGCAATTTAATTGACATGAATTTCTCCAAGCTCTGAACCTGGATTTTCTAAAACTTGTAGATTAACAATTTATCCTCGGGCATCATTGGCTCTTAATAAAGTTCAATTTAATGGAATAGGCTTTTAAAATAGGATTAAATACAATGTACCAGTGTTCCCATGTGAACCATGATTAGCACGTCTAGTTGAGTATAGTTAGCACCATTATGTAGTTGGCATTCTCCCGTACGCCAGTGGTCATCCCATCCGTGGTGGAGGAGCTATGGATCATTCATGCGCTTAGGAACCGGGGGGACCACAGATCACATTCCAACTTAGCAGCAGGTCTCCTTTAGAATAGTAGGGCCCTGGCGAGCCCCCCCCCGTGCATGGAGGTAGATTATTGTAGGGGCCCGGGAAGCAGGGTGGGGACCGGGTGATGGTTGGGTGGGGGGGAACTCTATCCCGGGTGGGGGGTAGGGCAATCCCTTCCGTGGAGTTAGAATAGGTGGGATTATTCTTCTAGGATTAGGAATTAGCTGTAATTCATTTGATCCTCTTTGCTTCTATAAGCTGTGCTGGAGAAGGTCTTGGCAATCGAGTTTTGAATTTGGTAATTCTGATAACTGTCGGGTGATTAGTCCTAGGATAAGAAAAAATCCCAGCATAACCAAGATCCGCCTCTGGAAACTAGGTCATATTCTTGGGCAAGAATTTCTCACAGTATGAATTAGTGTTTAAGCCATTAGTCTTATGAATACAAAATTTAAAAATCAAACAATGTACGCTTAGATAATTGAATTCATTGTTACAGTGTTGGAAATTGTGTTCTGATTTTGTTTTTGTTTGCAGTACATGGAACATATGTTTGTGGACAGAAAGCCACTCCCAAACTTCCGATAACACTATGACTGAATGATACATTTACGATGGGAGCTTCCACCAGGGTTTACAAGTTCCAGTGGCTTCCCTATCCATCCGAAGAAGAGGAGGATTGCCCGGTGTGTTATCCTGTTCCTTTTTTTGAGTTATTTGTTATCATGGGTAACTGACCAAGTCTACTGGATTGTCATGTAACTTTTAGATTAAGTTCTGTTTATTTTTTTTAATCTATTTTTATTATGGTTGATTAACGTCTTTTTTTTTGAAGGTCCTCTTTGTCATCGTTTGGGGGAGTATCCTTTTTAGTCGATTAAATTTTTTTACATTTAGTCAGCATCTAATTCTGCTTGGTTCTGATTTCCTTCCAAGGTAGCTGTCGTAGATTTGAGTGAATCCTTGATTAGATGTGTCATTAATTTTTTTTTTAATTTCTGATTTAGTCCTTGCACTTGCTGTAGAAATATTTCTTTTATTTGTTTCTAGCTATTTCCTACCATAACCGATTTTTTGTTTTAATTCTGCTCACTTGTAACTTGGAACCTTCCAATACCTTGGATTACGATTTGATAACTTAGTTTATGTTGAAATTTAGACCTTTGATTTTTAAGGCTTTTTAACAAGGTTTCTAGTTCAATGAGGTCCTCCATTGTATGAATTGTAAATTGAAATATTTTGTGTATTGTACTTGTTTGTAGGAATTTCTGTGAATTATAGAGGCATTACTAGATTTGGGTTATCCTATTCCTTTTATTGAGTTAGGTGACTGATCAGTCTGGTGAACAGTCGTGAAGTTTCAGATTAAATTCCTTTTTTTCTCGTTGTTATCTAAGTTAATTGTTTTTTGAAGGTTCTCTTTTTCAATCATTAAATTCTGTTTGGGGAAGATCCTCTTTGTGATTGTTTGGGGAGCATCCTCTTTTTTTGGTTGAATTCTGCTGTGTTTTTTTTTATGCCCACTTGTTACAACTTAGAACCTTTTGATACCCTGGATCACAATTTGATGACTTAGTTTTTCTAGAGAATTTAGACCTTCGATTTTAAGGCATTTTAACAAGGTTTCTAGTTCAATGGGGTCTAACATTATATGAGTTGTAAATTGTAATATTTTGTGCATTCCGCTTGTTTGGATGAATTCTTGCAAACTTTATTTATATTATAGAGGCACAACTAGATTTGGTTTCTTCTATTGAATTGTCTCGATTTGTTGGTACATTATTCAATGCTTTGTGGGTAAACAGATCTGCAGTAGTTTAGGCCATTTTGTATTATTAGAGACTCAATGGGCACTCTTCCATGACAATTGAACTTCAATTGAAGAAACTTCAGGATTAACAGATTAGTTTATTTTTTCTTCGAAGGCCTTTACATTCCCATTGATTTGTTTTAAATGTTTAATCATTCGTAAACAAATATACAGTATTTTTCTTCTTACATTCTTTCTATTCATTTTGTCTCATTTTATGAAAGTTGCTCCTTGTTTATTTTACATTTTTCTACCAGTATGCTTAAGTTATATCTCAAAAGAATTTAATCTCAATGCCTTTATTTTATAGACCCCAAAGTATTTGCAGAGTGTTTATGAACCCAACAAGCAAGCATATGCATGTGGGAATACAGGAGCTGGTGGATCAAATTCCTGGAATATGGTATAACCATTGACACCTCTATTATTACTCTCAAAAGATTTATCTCATATTATATAAAGACCACAAGGATATCCTCTAACATGCTTTCCATCCTAAAAACTGTTCTCTTTATCATTTTTGTTAGAAATTTAAACATTTTATTGTACTGCTAACTATACATGTAATATAATAAAACAAATAGGAGTGTGACTGTGGATATAGTGATGCAAGCAAAGAAGAATCTGTTGAGGAAGAAGGGTATGCCAATACTGTTGAATCCATCTCCAGGAATCTGGTACAACCATAAGCACTAATGTATTTTCTTTTCATAAGAATGCTCTGCAAACTCTGTTTTATGGCAATTGTGATTTTTTCATTATGTTTTATCTTAGTATTACAAGTTTGTTTCTTCAATCATTTACATTAACGGCCTAATGTTTTCTTTTCTATATGGTTAAATAATTGGATTGTGTTTCTGAACCCAACAAATAGGAGTGTGTTTGGCATTTAAAATAAGGAACAAGGAAGAGGAATGCGAGGGATCTATTGAATCAAATTCTAGAAACACATACGAACATCACTTGTGTTGTTACTTATAAGAAAATCCCATAGGACACAAGGATACTCTCTAATGTGTTGTGCTTTCCCTCACAAATTAAATTATATTTTTAAACTGTTCTATTAATTGTTTATTCTGCACATGCCTCTCTGTAGGCCCCAACCTTGTCAGACATTGTTTCTGAACATGACAAACAAGAGGGTGGACATAACGATGAGAACAAGGAACTAGCTTCAAAGCGAAAGGAATATTTCAAAACTGATGAATCACTTGTCCTTAGCAACCTGGTAAAACGATGTGAACCTATGATGAAATAATTCGCAGTCATAAAGTCTACAAGGATACTCTCTAGAAGGCTCTGTTTCTTTATTATAATTTTCCTGTAGTATTGTGTTGAAGTGTTTTATCAATTTATTTATATCATAAAACCACAAGGATTGTCTGTAATGCTCTGCTTCCTCCTGTGTACTTTCTAATATCAGTTAAAATAAAATAAAATAAGTAATTGAAAACATAAACTTTCGATATGCCCATTTAGTAGAACCTAATCTTCTCCAGCATTGTTTCTGATCCCAACAAACAGAAGTGTGGATTCAATTATGAAGTCAAGGGGCAAGGCAGAGGTATGTGATGAAGCTATAGAATCCATTTCGTGGACTCTGGTAAACACATGAGCTTCTCTGTTTTCACTTTAAGATTATTAGCTCATAAATTGTACCTGCTATTCTCTGTTTTATGACATTTCTGCTTTCTCTCTTCATCATTTACATATATTCTGAAGTTGATTTGTTAAATAATTTCTCCAAATTGTCCTTTTTCCTATCCAACCCAATTTTTGTGGATGATATTTCTGATTCTGTTAAACAGATTAAAACAAAGAACAAATCCTAAAAGAAGAGCAGTATGTATCAACTATTGAATCAAATTCTAGAAATAGGGTACAATGATACAACCATTAATACCTCTGTTGTGACTTTTGCAAAAACTGATCCCATAAAGGCCACCAGGATACTCTTCTAACATGCTTTGCTTTCTAAAAGCCTTCTTGTTAAATTGTTAACCTTGGTCCTTATATGTTCGCTTTCAATAAAGTATAAACCACAGCCTTGTGAGACGTTGTTCAAACCCACTAAACAAGCATATTGATTTAACAAAAAAAGCAAGGAACAAGCCTTAAAGGAAGATGAATGTATTAAAACTGTTGAGTCCGTCATCCCCAAGAATTCAGTAAGATCCTGCTAGGGTACCAGTCTTACAGTTTCTGTTTTGTGAAAATTGTTCTTTGTCACTTTTCATTTCCTCTATTATGTTTAATTTATTAATCACAAATTTGCCCCATATATTTCTCCATAAATGGAGAACCCAATCCTTTTGGAGAGTGTTTTTGGACCCGATAAACAGGAGCCTACAATTTTTGGCATAAACAAGGAACAGGCCTTAGAAGAACATGAGCATGTTGAAGCTGTTGAGTCTGTCCAAAATAATACAAGAAAGACGCCAATCTATTTGGAGAGTGTTTCTGAATGCAACAAAGGCACGTATTCATTTCCTAGTGAAAACGAGGAACAAGTCTTAAAAAGAAGATGAAAATATTGTTGCTGTTGAACTAAGGATCCAGAGCATGTTGTAGAATTTTCCTGATGCCAACAAACAGGAGTGTACCTTTGATGGTGACAAGAAGGAAGGGGTCTTAAAGGATCATTGGCATACTGAAGTTGTTTAACCTGTCCAAAGTAATCCACCAAAGATTCCAATCTTTATGGAGTATGTTTCTGAACCCAAAAAACCAGCATTTGCATTTTCTGGTGAAAACAAGGAACGAGTCTTAAAGGAATATGGACATGTTGAAGCTTTTGAATCTGTTGTAAGTAATAGGGTAAGGGCCACAATATTTTTGGAGAGTGTTTCTGAACCTAATAAAGAGGAACATACATTTTTTGGTGAAAACAGGGAACAAATCTTAAAGGAACAGGAACATGTTGTATTGTTGAATCTGTCCCAAATAATACAATAAAGACCCCAATCTATTTGGAGAGTGTATTTGAATGCGACAGAGGGGAGTGTTCATTTGCTAGGTGAACACAAGGAAGAGGCCTCAAGGAATGTGAGCATGCTGAAATTATTGAACCTGTCCCAAGTAATCCAGTAAAGATTCCAATATTCGTGGAGAGTGTTTCAAATGCAAAAGCAAGTATTTGCATTTTCTGGTGAAAACAAGGAACATATCATAAAGAAACAAAGATATTTTGGAGCTGATTGTCACATCCCCATAGAAGACCATTACACAAATGCTGTGTGGTCATAGAAACAATAAAAATGATTGAAGCAAAATATAATGAAGTAGGACTGAAAAAAAGGAAAAAAAAAGTAAACAACACATAAATGAATCATTAGAAACAAAACCAAAGGGAATGAAATATGAATTAAAGCATTCTTTCCTAAGTTGTGAAGAACCCAAATTGGCGAGAATAGGGCACTTTTCTTACTGGACATGCAGGAGACAACCCACAATGAAGAGAAGGGGTGTAGAGAGAAAATACAGTCACACCATCAATGCAGCATGGTGTCCCTGCTTGTGGAAGACATGGCCTTGACTGTGAACATAAAAACAGGGAGCCACGCAGCTATTAAAACCCACACAACCCCTCGACTGGAGGCACACACACTGCTGGGAGAAAATGTGAGAAATAGAAGGGTGACGAGGAGGGGAGGATGGATTGAATGGCATGGAAGAAAGAGCAGGGAGGAGCTGAAAATTCATGGCTTATTTTGGCAGTTGATTCTCACAATGGGATGGTGTGAGAACAGCATGGGATAGTTATTTGGGATGGACGCCATGACGATTTAAATTATCCAACTGAGATAGGAAAAACTCCAGTTATTCCCAAGAAATAGAAGAAGTGAGGAAGGAAGGAGAAGAGGAGGAAGGCCATGAGAGTTGCAGATTTGAGGGTGATTGAAGGTCATACTAGAAGATGCACATTTAGGTACTTATCACTGCGATATGTCTGCTATCTTAGTAAAAATATAATGTTATTTTTTGGAAGAAACATAGGTGCTGCCTTTGCATTTAATAACCTCTATCCATCTCTGTAGTCAACATTTCCAAGCTGGTTGTGGAATGTATAGGTGAAAGTTTAACCAAGAATTGGCATTGCAAAGGGAGAATACTAGGTTACAGTTCAGATAATAAATATTCAGTCTTTTCCCTAAAAAATGACCTGTTAGCCATTGGTAGTAGAAGAATAATGAGTGATTTTTAAAATAATGAAATAACTTTCTGTACACATATGGTAAATTTGAATACAAAATATGGAAGCTTAGACTATAGGATGTGAGCTGTTTGACAAGATCCCTCCAAGAAATGTGACCTTACATAGTGCCAAGAGAGCAGGGTATGTTCAAAATGGATTGTTGAGAAGGCCTTACAAACTTTTAATTAAATGAACTAGCCAAACGTGACTAAAAAGGGGTTCCTGTCATTTTTAAATGACAAGAGCCATTTCTTATCACCAC
The DNA here is from genome assembly GCF_030272615.1 of Cryptomeria japonica. NCBI lineage: Eukaryota > Viridiplantae > Streptophyta > Pinopsida > Cupressales > Cupressaceae > Cryptomeria > Cryptomeria japonica. The sequence continues at coordinate 725,948,136 of NC_081409.1, forward strand.
AGCCTTCACAAAGCTATGAAGAGATTGTGCATGAGTGTTCTCTTGAATGATTTTAAACTATGATATTTACCCAGCATTTTGTCAAATACTTGTCATGCCTCTGTATTATGTGTATGCACAGTGCAAGATTTGAATGAGACATTTGGATGGACATTTAATTTTGAATTATCCACTCTTGCAGCTAGACAATAATTAGTCTAGAATGATCGCTTTTTATGGGTATTGCTATTAAAGAGATTGAAAGCATATTCAAAAGAGTCATGGCTGTAGCAAGCAGCAGTCACTGTAAGATATTTGATATAGTTAAAGGTTTTTAAAATGATGGGATTGCCTTGGTAGCCTAATGGTTATAAGAGTAGTAGATTGTGACATGATAATCTTACTTAACATGGAGATAGGTGGTTTTTTATTAAGTATGATGTTGTCTTGGATGTGCAGATCATTTGCAACCTTGGCTGCTCCCCTAAACATCAGTCTGTTATCAGAAATGCTCTCATGTCTTGATTAATATTTTCAATTCTTTTCTGGGTTTTAGTTTGCTCTTTTTTAGCTTTCTGAAACATTTTAAGTTTTGAATGCGGAGGAGAAATGAGGAAATTATGGCAATTTTACGACAGCCTAGTAATTATGTTGTAAACTGCTAAATTGTTTCAATGAATAGATAAAGCATCTAACATCATTAAACTGTTATGAATCTACTGGATAGTGATGTTTGGTTAACTCGAGTTTTATCTTAGAAAAGGGATGCAAACTTTAGGTATTTAAGATGAAATCTAACCAATTGCGGTAAGGTTTTGTTAACCACACTGTTGAGAGTTAAAGATGTCTACCTTTCTTTAAGGGCTTCTCTAGCAAACTCAAATGGAGTTAGTATAATCTCCCATATGCATGATCGTTGCAGTAATGTTAAGCAGAAACAAATATTGCTGTCTCCATTTCCTGTGTATTAAGGTTTATAATCTTTGTGTTATGAGTAAACTTCTTGTCCATTATTATCTTGTGCAATAGGGGGAAAGTGATTATGTTGTTGACCATATCCTTTATATGAATGATGTGCAAAAAGATCATTGATGCGATCCAGATTTTAGCATCATGACAGTAGATTGGGATGGAAAAGGACATTATATATCTCACAAAAATGCTGTTAGTATTCTACCTTGTATTATAGTAACTAATAAGGTTCAAACAGATAGTGTAAAGTTGATTTAAGGTCCTTAGTAGAAGGCTTGTATCAAATATATCCATTTGGAAATTACTTGAAGAAATCTCATAGCACTTATTTAGATATCTCCTACTAGTTTGGGCGTAATTATATGTTTGGTTTTGCCCCCATATCTATTGAGTAGATTGCATAGAATTTGCTAAAATTATTAGAAATGTAGGTTAATTGTGATATCCTTGATTGTCTTCATAAATGAAGTCTTCTTTAGATATTTGGGGTGTGATTGGAGTACAACTCATGGCTGAGGCAAAGATATACCTATGTTGTAAGAAGTACAAAGTCACATTTACTTCCTCTTTGACTTGTTGATATCTATGACCAAGATATAAGATAAATGGTTAAAGTATGTCTTTGCAAGCAAAGAGAATTTCTTTTGTTAAGTAATCAATGAAACCTTTGTTTCAAGGAGATGAACCTATAGGATATTTTGGGATACTCATGTTGAATCAGGAATAGCGATGGTGGCGAGGTACGATTTGATATCTCAACATACTTGGATGGAAGTGTCATGGTATAGGTTTGCCAAAATTGAGAATCAGTGGGTATATTCTCGTTTGAAATCGGGTATGTAGGAATTCCTTGGGTGAAGGATGCCCTTGTGACCTCAAGTCCATAAGGGGAGGATTTGAGGGTGATAACTCCAAGGTTTGGGGTTCTTTCGAACTTGTTTCACCTTCCCTTCTCAATAGGCTTTAATATGAGGCTAAAATGGGAATTATTTGGTTGTGAATGAGTTAAGGAAACTTGATAACTAGAACTCAATACTTAATGTGCATCTGAATAGCAAACTAAATGAAGCGAATAGGTTGACTACCTTATGTTGGTATTTGTTTAAGGGTATAGGCTGGGTAGAGGCCATCTTGTGTAGTTCAAAGTTATTCTTATGTGTTTTAGTTATATCAAGAGGGTTAGCAAGCAATCACCTATAGCATGAGTGTAATGCCCTGGTAGGAACCCCGAAGGAAAACCCACAACAAGGGTGAAACAATTTTTTTTTTTTAAAGTATAAACATCATAAGTGCATTTTCACAACATGCACGATAACACAAGCGGAAGACTTACACCAGAATTCCTTAAGGGTTACCAATGAAGAATTAACTTCAAGAATAATTTCCACAAAATCATAAATCCACATATGCATCATTAACTCAATGATCACAAGAAGCCATAAATAAAGATTCATCATAGAAAGATTGAAAGGATACAACATAATTTCCACTTCAATAAGCATTTAGTATTTACTAACATCATCAAGGAAACTGATAAAAACATCCAAACATAGGATTTCATTGCTCTTCCAATACATAGCTTCTCAATAAACATAAAGGATAGATCTCATCCAATTACAAGGTTACATAAGATCAATATTACAATGATACAATGACCACGTAGGTCTACAAATACCAAAAATCTCCAAAACATGAGATGAAGCATGAGTCACGAACCACAGAAACACCTGCGAAGCCAATCCTCACATGAAGGCACAAATTCGAACATCCGATGGGAAGTGGCACTGCCACCCGACCATGTAATTCCCAAATGGAATCACCCCACCGTGCTAGGAGATAGCTAAGGACCCTCAAACAAGCATAAGCATGACATGGTCGACAAAACTATACGACTCCATGACAACACAATAAGACTCCACAAGAATCCAGGTGACTCAACTTCACAAACACAAGTGAATAGACATCACAAAACACAAGTGAACCGAAAGAGAGAGTGTCATCGCATAGCTTAAGATGGTTACCCTGGTACAGCCTCCATAGATCTCGGCTCACTGTCCTGGTAACCTCTCCTGACCATCCGGTTCCAACTAAGTCTCATGCGGACCCTACCAGCCTTCCGTGAAGATAAGGTGGTTGGTTTGCCATTCCAGGCCTTCTCGCAACATTATGAGCCCTGTACTAGCACTCACCTATGCACGAGGTACATTTATCTTTATTAATGTTATGATACTACCCACCTAATCATTTCATTAGATTATCAGTTATTATTTGACTTTTGTTGGGTCGTAATGCCTACTACTTTGGATGCAACCCCCAAGCGAAAGCCACTCTCTCAAAGGACACTACACAAGCATGGTCACTCCCCGAGGACCCTATGGCGAAGCAAACAGCCATAACACCACTATCAGAAACAAGTGGTCAAACAAGGACATACTGACTCTTGACTAACCATAAGGCAAAGACATTACATGGTTAAGACAACGAAGCCAACATATATCACTTGGTCAAAGGTACCAATTACACCACCACAAGATGACTGAACCACAGACCAAAATATCTCAATAAACACTTGCAAGGACAACTAAATACATCAAATCCACACTCAGACAATCTTTGAAAATATCAGAATCATAAACACTTGCAACATCATTGATTGAAAATTAAATAAAACACTCCTTTCCACCAGTCACATCTAATCAATTTCCAAATCAATATTCTAAATATACCCATTTGAATCTCTAATTCATGCCTTAATTTCCATTGATAAATTTATTAACCACATAATGAAAATCACATTACATCACGCAATACCACTTTAAACATTCCATTTATAAAATTTAAGTTCTTAACACAAACCGGTTTGGAGACCTGTGAGGGCTCAAAGCTAAGCGGGGGTCAAACCAACCCGCGGTTGTGTTGCTGCCGGGGCAACAGACACCACTTACCGGTAGTGCTGCTACCACTGGTAACACTGCCACTACCAACCGGTAACACTTACCACTTCGAACCGGTGACACTTACCACTTCGAACTGGTAACTTACCACTTCGAACTGGTAACACTTACCACTTCGAATCGGTAACTTACCACTTTGAATTGGTAACACTTACCACTTCGAACTGGTAACTTATCACTTCTAACTGGTAACACTTACCACTTTGAACTAGTAACTTACTACTTCGAATTGTTAACACTTACCACTTCGAACCGGTGACACTTACCACTTCGAATTGTTAACACTTACCACTTCGAACCGGTGACACTTATCACTTCGAACTGGTAACACTTACCACTTTGAACTGGTAATTTACCACTTCGAACTGGTAACTTATCACTTCGAACTTTCCATTTCCAGAATTATTTCACGGGCACACACATATAATGCCAATTTCTAAAATTTCAAGGAAGAGTTTTACTAGCAAGGTAAATGGTGAAATAAACACACTGGAAACAATGACTAACCAAATCTTGACAATTTAGAAACAAGGAAGCACCCAACCAACCCAATGTAAACTTCATTCTTTCAAAAGAAGAGGTAAATCAAGAAATTGATTTCCAAGAACAAAACACATAGCAGATAGAGAAATGAACCATTTCTTTCCTGTACGCAACCATATGATTTAGGATTCACAAAATCAACAACCACAAGCATTCTTTCTTCTATTTCAACATTCCAAAAAGAATCTACAGGCAGAATACAAAAATTTCCATACACAGGAAGCAAACTGAAAATTCCAAAATAATTTCAAAACCAGAAGGGAACCTCCAACCTTGAAGCAATTAGCAAGCAAAAGGTATGAAGCAAATCTAGTCTTGCAACTCGGACGAATTTCCAGCTCCTCCAGGAAGTTTTTCCAGAATTTTCTCTCCAAAAATCCTCTTCTTCTCCTGTCGTGAATTCCCAGAATGGATGCCCAATATCTTTTAACCCAAGCTTCTAGGTTAAAGTTTTTCATCCAATCAAATTTAATTATTTTAAAACTAAAAGGCAATCAGATTTATTTCTTTCCCAAAAATAATAATTCTTTCAAATGATTAAATTAAAAGGCCAAATGGAAAAATAAAAAGGAAAACTTTAATTTATTTCTTTTTCCATAAATATTTCCTTCAACATAAGCATTTTACCTTTTTAAATGGCTAGGCAATTTATTTATTTCACAAAAATATCAATGCAACTTTACACAATAAATTAAGCCATTTAACCATTTAATCTAGCATTTCATCAATTTAAATAAATCAATAATCACAGAGCATATTAATTAAATGATTACGCCAACACAAGATAGCATCATCCATTTAAATTAAATAACCATTTAAATAAACGGAAACACGCAAAACCAAGACAAATCAAATGACGACTCTCAAATGACCAAACCAAGGCACCATGACACACATAACAACCAGACGGGGAAAACACAACTGACTGACAATAGTCACACGAGTGTAACTGCGGTCAAGCTAGGGTACACCAACTATCTCCTCCACTCCCATCGGATATATAAGGCATGCTCAAACCTGTGAAACCAGGTGGAGTCAATACCCCGTACCTACCCGGTACTAGTACCTGCAATGTCCTACACCAAAGAACCACATGTGCATATAGACCAATATATATATATATATATATATATATATATTCAGACATGACACACTCACTGATGAAGGAGAATCGTGACGTTCCCTGTCTCACCGGAGTGAGTGAAGGAAAATCATCCCCTTGCTTCCCAATACACTTGCAAACACGCAACATATAAATAACACATCGCAATATAAGGGAAAAGTGTCAGTCCATGATAATGATCCATAAAATAACATTAATCATAAGCACTGAAATACTGCATAAAATCATACACCATAAATCCAGATAAAACATGAAATAACATCGCATAATATCCGAATCAAAATACAATAATGTTCCACAGAACAGTCACTGAAGTAACTCAAAACATACAAAAGAGGTTGATCGAGGAGGGGTACTAGAATGAGAGTGACAGATGACAAGTGCTACTCTGGATTCTGAAGAAGATAGTTGACAATATCACTATAGTTGACAAGTGCTACTTCTTAGGTTGATAGACTTGTTGGCAATGGCCTATGGGTGATTGAAGTTAGAATCCACCAAACTAAGTTGGTTCATTACTTGTGGAAATCCTTGGGATGGAGGACAAACGCCTACTATAGTGTAGGATACACCAAATCCTTTTCTTGGTTGTCAAATGGTATACTTAATCCTGTTGGGTTGAGGACATATGCCCGATTTAGTATGGGATACATCAAATCCTCTTCCTAGTTGCCTTTTGGTTTAGAAGATCGGAAAAAAGAATGGGAATCATTGTGTAGTGCACAACACACCAACATTCCTTTTCTATTTCGGGTGCATCATGGATAGGTGTGTGTTATCCTTTATGGATGAGCCAATCACTATTGTACTTGTGATGCGTATATGAGCCACTCACCTTGTATTTTCAATGTATGCTGGAGCTAGTCTTTGTGTATATGTGATTTATGTTGTAGCTAGTCATTGTGTATTTGTAATGTATGTTGGAGCTAGTCACCTTACGTATATGTGATGTATACTCAAGTTGATCACTATGGAAATTTGGGGATTATGGAATGATATTATCCCTGCATATTTGTGTATGTTTGTACAGTACTAATTGGTAATGTTTGGTATGGAACCAACACTTGATGGCAAATAGCTATCGTTCTATTATAATTAGACTAAGTTAATAGATTGTGCTTAATGTATAGTCGTGGTTTAAAGGTGAGATTAGAAAATCCAATGTAAGAAGAGAAAATGAACTCCCACTCCCTCTAGCATCGGTGTGCGAACTATGAAGCCTCTGATTTCCCAAAGGATATACATAGGCAAGGTCATCATGAATGAATGCTCGAGGTTTAGGTCTTGGTCTAGGATGACCCTAACCTAGGGAGCTTCTTCCGTGTGTTAGCATATAAGTGCTGATGCTGAGTTGACGCCATCATGGTGATTGGAGAAGCTTTGAAATCAGAACTTCTAATCTAGATAGAATATGCTTGATTGATTAAGTTGTAAATTGTAGTGACTGAGTGTCATTGCCCCACCAAGTACCAAATCACAGCCTTTATAAAATACATGATTGCATCTCTTAAATTGTAATCTAGGCGATTTAAAAGGTGGCACCAAGATGCTAGCAAAATAATTTGATCAAGTTTAAATTAAGATCTTGTTATGGGCAGCAATTAGAGATGAAGGATTGCAACCCTTCCAAGAGTAGCGATGGTGAAAGGTTGTGACTCTTTCACCATTAAGGTATAAAAGAGAGATAATTTCCTTGGGAAGAAGGCATAAAAGGAGAAGTGATAAAACAAGAAGGAAATTGAAATAGAAACAGCAATAAATATTATCTTCAGCCATAATACCAAATCGAGATAAGTTTAAGTATATTATTAGATTATGAATGTATAGATGCATAGATGTACCTTGCAAAAATTATTGATCATTGTGAGTAATATAAATGCTTCTCTTTGATATAAATATGTAATAATAGATTTGCATGATAATCCATTTTGAATTTAGGAAAAACACATTGCAAATAGGAAGGATGGCCAACCTTCCGGGTTCACGAGAGATGAAGGACGTCCAGCCTTCATGCTTCTTATCAAGTATGCCATCTTGAGATGGAATGGACAATCAGCCTTCTGTGCTCATGGGCTGGGGGGTGGAATGGACAAGAAATCCTTCCGTGCTTCCGGGCATGATCAAGGAGGACAGCCAGCTTCCAAGGCAACCAAAGGGATGGAAGGGTGGTCCACCTTCCATACTCTTGCAATAAAAGGGCTACCAACCTTGAGATTGTGGTTTACAAACATTTCAAACGAATCATAATGAGCTTGTTATAGGAATATACTTTGGAATGGCTATTGACTTAATTGGATTTCAATATGAATGATTTTTATGTGATATCATGATGCCCACTAATGCTTGGTAAAAAATGATATTATCTTGGCTTATGATTTAATGTCAATTTTTAGTGACTAATATTGTGTGCAGGACCTAGACCAGGAATTCTCTTATAAAGGGCATTTCAATTGGTAAATTTATACTCTTAAATCTATTACTTTCTTATTTTTAATTGGAATTGTGATTTTAGGGTAAAATGTAAGAATAACCCAAAAGGGTATTTTACATTTGGAGAAGTTTTGAAATTAGCACTTTTAATCTAAGTTTAAAATGCTTGGTCAATTAAGTTGTAATAGTTAATTGAATTGAAAAATAATTGTAGTGACCGAGGGGCAGAGTTTAAACTGTTATGCTTGTCTGAAGTAATATGCTACAATATTTATGTTTCTAATCTGTTATATATAATGAAAAAAAATGTCTTTATCTATTATTTATTTGTTAGATTTTTTAAGCATTTTTAACTAAATTACTCTCTGTGACCATTTTTATAGGCCCCATTCTTGTTTGATGCTGTTCTGGAACCCAACAAACAAGAGAGTGAATTTGACAAGGAAAACATGGAACAAACCTTAATGAAAGAGGGCGATGTCAGAGTTATCCACCCATCTTTTTCTTGTGAATATGCATACTATTATTTCTTTATAAATGATAATGTTGACAATTACTCATCAAAAAATAAAAAAGAGGGTGGTGACAAAGTTTTTGAATTAGATCCCAAGAACCTGGTAAATCCGTTAACACCTTATTTTTTGTTTGAAATAAACTACCTTGTTACGACCACTGGGATACTCTATATAACATTCATTGTTTCATGATAAGTGCTCTAGAGTTTTCTAGTAGATGTTGGCTTATTCGGAATTATCTTTTTTACTGAATCAAATTATGTTGGATGGTATTTGTGAACCCAATAAACAGACTTGTGATAAAAATAAGAAACAATTCTTACTGGAAGAGGAGTACGTGGAACTAGCTGAATCAGTCCCATGGAAGCCTGAACAACCATCAGCCGCTCCACTTTCGGAATCTCATTCTCATCTGGATTGCTTCACTGTGGTAAATGATGCTGAGACGACACCAGTGCAGGAGAATCAGAGCATTCCAAGGGAAAAAAATGAAGTCATAGGAGCTTCAAACCTTTGGTCAACAAAGAAAAAATATGGTAATCTTCTACACACAGGTTGCATGGAAATGAATTTAAATCCCAAGAAAACGAAGGAAAACCAGGTAGAGATGACAAAGCAAAGAAGAATTCTAAAAGAGATTCTAAAAGAGAATTCAAGTGCTGAAATCATCCTTGAGAAAAAAAATGTGAGATGTAACAAGAAACACGGGGTTCTTGGTGAAAAGAAGAGAGACTGTAGTTTGGAAGTATTGCCACCAGAAATTAGTGCTCATGGGTCCTCTTCAGCTGGATTTAACCCAGAGGACAATGACTTTTATCCATCAGACAAGGAGAATTGGACTTCAAAAATTTTATGCCAAGCATCGAAAACAACTACAGGGAACATTTGTAGAGTAGACCAAGACACTCATCTTCTTCAAACAGATACAGGAAGGGCACCATTTCCATCTCTCTCTCAGAATTTAAGGGTGAATAACAGACCGACCAGAAGTTCTTCCTTGAAGAATACTAACAGAAGTATGGATAATCAACAAGGCTTACACTCTGAGGTAATTTTTCAACTTTTCCTTTCTCTGAAGGTCAATGTTTATGGGCCGGTTCCAATGTTATACATTTTCATAGAGATTGGGAATTTTGTAATCAAGTATTTCTTTTATTACAATGTTGCACCAGAACTTTGTTTTGACACATCTGAGTTTTGTATTTGCCCTGATGGAACTTGAATATTTTCTTATAGCAAAATGATGAGAGAATCTGAGGTTGCTCTGAATATCATGAACAGAGTATCTTAGATCACTACTTCAACCTCTATTTCTGGAAGATATGAAGAAGCATATCCTTTATTATACATAAGGTCTTACTAGTTTGTTGTGTTTGTGTATAGTAATCCACAATGATGACACATAAACGTTTCTGTTTAAGATATCTCCAAAATTGGAACTGCTGTAATTGTTTTTGTAGTCAACGTAGAAAAAATATGTTACATTCAGTTATTTGAGCAAGGATGGGATGCTTAGGGTAAGTTTTTCTCCTTCAGAAAATAGGCTATTACTGCCAAAATTGTGATGTACTTTGAAGGTTTATCCAGAAGATAAATGGCATATGGAAGTTTGATAGAAATGCTTCCCCCTGTTGCATCTTCTAGACATGAATATATAAGTTGAATGTTCCAGATACTAATTGCTGTAAACGTTTACACTTTAGTTGACAGGAAATATATCATTCAATGTCCATCTGTGTTGAATTAAATTTGCTTAAGATGGCATTGTGGTCACATTACAATTCTTGTATAGCCCTATCCATGTGTACCCTTTTCTGGACTACATTGATACTGCATATAAAGAAAAGCTGCATTGTAACTGCTTGCAATTTGCCAAGTGAGTTATTTTGTTGAGCCTTTACCATCCAACCGAATGTTTTGATGTCTTGCTCTGGAGTTTTACTTTCAAGCACACAACCAATATTTTCTATCATGGATAGAATTTGTCATGATAGAATTTGTTGTGGGATGATATTGAAAATTTTGCAAGTTATATCTCAGATACAATCTAATGAGTTTGTCAATCTGTATGAAACCTCTTTGTGTGTGCTTCTACATAAGATTTCTTTTGTTTACATATGCAATAAGATAACTTTGGCAAGATAAAATTCTATGGTCACTCTATGGTTTCGATGAGTAAAGTTGTGTGACCCTGCTCCAATTCAAAAATCTCATTGGCACTGGATGTTTTATTTAGGTTCAAATACCTGGAATAGTTCAACTTCCAAACGTGGCAGACTCAAAGAAGAAATGGCATATGGTAGTAGATACTGGCTGCCTTATACATGAGGAATCTAGACAGGCTTTGAAGCAACTGGAAGGCATCAAAGGGACTCATCTGATCATCCCTAGAATTGGTAATTTTCATTGTTCTTTTATTCCATGTGCACAAATGCACAAATATTTGTTAGTCAAAGTGATAGATCTATTTAGTTTTCTTATTTCTAGATATCCTTCTTTTGCAGTTATACAAGAATTAGATTGTCTGAAACACCAAAATAAGTCAAAGCAAGGGATTTTCAGATGGATTGAACAGTGCATGATAAACAAGGGTTGGTGGGTTCATGTGCAAAGATCTGCAGAATCCTTTTCAGTTGGAGATGGTCTGTCACATACTGCAGAAGATCATATTCTTGAATGCGCTTTACTCTATGAAAGATTACCAAATGGTGGGCATGTTGTAATTCTGAGTAATGATGTTGCTATCAAAATCAAAGCTATGGCTGAGGTAAATCATACAATTGAGTTGTTTCTTTTATGCAAACCAAGAATGGAAGAAATATTAGGATTTGAATTAATCTATTTAAAAGTGGCTTGTTTGATTATTCTGAGCTATGAATGAATGTTTGATTACAGGGGATGTTATGTGAAAATGCCAGGGAATTTTGTCAAAGTTTATTAAGTCCTTATTCAGAAAGATTTTTGTGGTCAGAAAGCACTGCGCATGACCACAACTGGACTGAAATCAACAACAGAAACAACAGGAAGCCTTTTGGGTTGTCAAGGAAGTTGACATACTTTGTCATGATGAGAAACTCTTTGCTTCATCATGAAGAACCAAAAAAGAAGAGTAATGAGGATGCAAAGGGATTAAAGCTGATCTTGCTCCATATTTGAACCTTCAGCTTCCTATGGAATATGAAAGATGACCGGTAGTTAAAAGAATAATATTTGAAAAATAATTGTTTTTTTGTAAAAAGTGATGTATACTTTTGGTCATGGAATAAACAAATGTTGAAGCTGAATTCATTTGTTTTTCTTGTTTTCATGCTTTGTTTCATTGTTTTCTGCCATGTCATTTTTCTGGACAAACAGTGCCCTTGGCAACAGTTTGATTCTTTTATTTTTTCAGAGATTATAAAGAAATAGTTTTGTTAAACATTCTTGCAGATTTCTTCTGGGATTTATAAATATTGTTCTAAATCTTGTGCAGATGGAACCTTACTGCAAGTGGCCATCAGTCCAATCCTCAGGGATATTACCACTATGGAAACATAGCTATCTCATGGACCATGAGACTTGCAAATTTGGCTTCTATGATTAACTGGAAGCATAGATATGCTGTAAACAGTGTTTCATTCAACCCATCTAATACTTCTTTGAAGTTGGCTGATTATTTCAAAATACAGGGTGTCTTCAGCTTGGGTTAAATTCCAGAAAATCTCACAGGCGGTGGTGGTTGCCTTTAGACAGCTGTTATGGCTGCTGATTTCAGAGCTTTCATTGAAATTATGTTTGAAAGCAATAAAGACACAATTCAATCATCAAGATTCAAACAGTTTCGGCCAATAAATATCAAGATTTCATCTAGCCATGTATGAATAATCAGTATACAATATACCATCTGTAATGATGCTATAGTTACTCTTCTTGCAATCATCGTTGCTTGTTAAATATGATCATGTATATCAAAATTTTTCTGTTTATAAAATATGACTATTAAACTCAAGTCTGGACTTGGGAATTATTTTTTGAATATTGTATAGGCACAAGGTCTAAATGAAAATTAATGATTTTGCAAATTTCACTCTTGTTTTTTCGGTTTTAGTCTTTATAGGGTTAATTATAATCGTGTTTCTGCTTGCAATACAATTGATTTCATACAGAGAATTCATGCATTTCCATAAAAAGCATTTTGGGTATAATAATATGCAAACACCTCCATCTAGACCCCTTCCCTATTGCCCAACTAATGAAGTTGATTGTTCCTTGAATTAGGTTAGATCCATTAGACATGCAATTCTTATTAAACCAACCTCTAGAGCTAATGTAATGTCCCCTTTGGGGATATTTCTAAATTTTGCTCTAAAATCACAATTCCAATTAAAAATAATAAATTTAATACATCTTAGAACACAAATTTACTAATTGAAATGCTCTTTTACAAGATAAATCCTGGTTTAGGTCCTGCATGCAATACGAGTCACTAATCATTAGTGTGCATCATGATATCATACAAACATTACTCATAGTAGAAATCTAATTAAGCCAATATCCACTCGAATGTGAGTTCCCATATTAATCTCATTCGGAATTTGTTGAAACGTTTGCAAATCGCAATCTCAAGGTTGGTCGCCCTTCCATCCCTCAGTTCACCTTGGAGGTTGGTCATCCTCCGTGATCAAGCCCAAGAGCATGGAAGGCCGGTCTTCCAATCTACTTCTTGGTTCACGAGCATGGAAGGCTAGTCATCCATTCCATCTTGGGGTGGCGTATTCAATAAGTGCACGAAGGCTGGTCTTCCTTCACCTCTTGTGAACTCAGAAGGCTAGTTGTCCTTCCTATTTGCAATCTGTTTCTCTAAATTTGGAAAGGATTATTGTACGAATCTTCTGTCATGCCCCACATAAGTTTTGGATCACAACACATAAGCATTGATTTAAAACAATAAGAAGGCTGACCAAGGTTAGAATATGTTAACCAACGAGTAGACGCAATAAGATTGACTTACCTGACCTGGGCACTCAAACAAAACTATACAAGAATCATTGTTGGGCTAACCTCTCCTTGCATTGGCAACCACTTTCTAGGAATTTAAATTAAATTTTTTATTGGCCGACCTCATGGGATAGTAAGAAATACCCCATTGGAAATGCAGATACGATCCAACTTTGTTAAATAACTTCACAATCAGCAGGGAATATTAGCATTTTGACCTTCATTTGCTTGAATCATAAACAATAGACCTACAAAGCTTTGATTATAGAATAATAGCATACATAAACCTTATTCCAGTGTTCTGAAGACAGTTTGAAGATTTGATTAATTTATTGGAGTAGGGATAGTGACTTAGATCTAGTGGGAGACTTCACACTGAGATTAAATGACCTTTTGGAGCAAATTTACACATATCAAACTCATAATTTTATTCATCAATGAACAATTCTAGATACGTAAGGTTACACCTAGATATGAAGTTTCAAACTTAGAAATATTCTCTCATACGCAGGGAAGTTGGCTATAACATCAAATAATGAATATCCATAATTTGCAGTGATAATTCTTTGTCATATCACAACAGCAAAGGAGATCAAGAAATCATTTGGAGAACATCCATAGAATCGAGCATCTACAACAATCATCCAAATAAGGAGAAGATTTCTTTGAACGGCATATTTAAGCAAAGGATTAGACCTAATAGATCATATCCAGATTTCTCATACCAACAGTTAATAACACTAATAACTATCATGGTGACCTATATGTTTAGCCCTTACTTAGCACTTATGTATAATCTCGTAAATATGTTGAATATAAATTCATGTGCATGAATGTAAATCTTTGGCAACAACCAATTCGGTAGGGAAGTGAAGGAGGTGTAAGGAAGAGGGGTAATAATAAGATCGCTATTTAAGTAGACCACCCTAAGTGGATGTCCATGTGTGCCTGCCACTGGGGCCAAGAGGGCAAAGATTCACTCTTGGGCTTAGATAGGTGGATCACAAGGACCTCTATTACAATCTCCTCTCCCAATTTTAAGATGATTGATTATTAACCTTAAGGGGAGAGGCACACATAGGGAAAACAAGGACCCCACTAGGTAGACCACACTGAGTGGATGGCCAATGTTCCTTTCACTGGAGCCAAGAGGGTGAGTGTCTACTCTTGGGCTTAGTGTGGGGATGACTTTGGGCGGGCCTATCATGCTTCCTCCTCCAAACCCTCATGTGATTGAATAATAGGGAGTAATATAGTTATTGTCTATTTTATTGATTTGAGATTATTACATGATATGTGCATGATATCATCTAACCGTAATGATTGAAAAGTATATATGTATATATCCTTGGTTATGGATGCAGGGTTTAAATTAAGGTTCATCTTGTTAAAATTGATATATTACTTGGTAAAGATATAATTCTAACCCTATTTCATCTCTTGCTTTATTGCATTTGTGATTCTAGGGTAAATCCAAAAGAGGACGTTACATCTTCCATTACATTTTTATAAAAAGAAGTGTTTAAATTACTCACAAAGATCAATATTTTTTTGCAAGTATCTCTATGGCGTGAACATATAAAATATGCTTATAATTCTACTATATTCACATCTTTCTTGTTTGGTCTAGCTACTCATTAAAATATATTTATTTATACTCTTACTCAGTTTCGATTCCTAAATCCCTTTCTTGCTTTATGCATGATCAATCAATGTCTATTTTCTATTTCCCATCTCATTTCCACTATTGATACCTTCATCAAATGAATTGTCTTCCTATTTATGTCTTCATATGGAGGGGGTCACATCTCTTCATAAAACACCAAGTGCCTTTGTAAGAGTTGCATCCTTTCAAAGCTAAGCGTTGCCATACTAATTTTAGATTAGTCTTAGTCAACCTCATTCAAGCACTTTTCTCTCAATCTTAGTCAATCCTTATTAGTTCCTGCCCCAGCATGGAACTATAGCGGAGGGGCTAGTCCTAAACAATTATTAAACTAATGTTGCCCAGCCAATCAGCATTCAATATTATTTCATGATTTCTTCATTTTGCAATGTTGTTATGGCAATTGATCGACATTTAACAAACGACTGTCAAAAACCAATCTCGGCATGCTTAGATTGGATGATACAGAGGCAATTGTGGTTATCAATATGAGAGAAGGCGCAACTTCCGAGGACAGGACTGGGTCTGCAAAACATCAGCTCTCCAAAACCCCTAAAGATCACCGGAGGTTACAGGTGACAAATGAGTGGGGCCAACAGTTGGCTCTTAGGGATTTAATTCATTTGCATGTTGCTGAAAGGTGTAGAATGTTGGTTAACTAGAGTGCATAGATTCGAGTGACAATGGAGATAACCCAGTCACTAGAACGACTTCTAATTCTGCCAAGACCACTATTAACAAACATGCTATAGAAAGCAGTCATGTTCACAATTTTGATTTGGACAAAGAAGAGGGCTAAGATGATCAACATTTCAGTGTAACTGAAAGTGTTGTAGAGCTTTGTGATGTTGAGAGTAATATAGCTAGAGGACGGAACAGTGCTCACCCACTCCCGCACAGGCCTGTTCACCATGTTATGCTTAAGGTTCAGTTCTTCTATTCTGCCCTACTATTTAGATTGTTAGTATTCTTGTTTCATGTTAAATAGATATGAAAAAGTGCCTCCATTTCAGTTGTTCAGAAGGAAGCTGAAAGGTCGCTTGCCTTGGATGTGAAATAGACTAAGAAGAAAAAGCTTGCCCCTATAAAACAAGCAACGCTATTTGGAGCAACAATGCAAGTAAAAGTGTAGCAATGAACATTGCAAGCACAACATTTAACAGGGATAGTAGACTCACAACCTGAACCAGGATTTCATAAGAAATCTACAATCATCCGTCTTGACAAATCTAATAGATGCAATGGACCACTTTCAATATGTTTCGCAAAGTCTATTTCTCCTGATTTGCTTGAGAATGGATAACGTTTAAAATATATCCAGTCACAGAAAGGTTTGGATAAGTAATCTTGTATTAATAAAGAGTCTTTCCATTCCAATTGTAGGTTCATTTTCAGTATACAGAAAGGAATCTCATTTTCCAACTTCAAACTGTTTTTGATTTTAGGTCTCTGAAGCTGGAAAATAAGGCTGGAATCGGGTAAGTCCATTCAATTCGAGAATAAAGCATGCATCCATGACCATCATTCACACAAGCATATCTTCATCCCATTCAACAACTGAATCTTCATAGCAAACTCTGATTTTCGTATCTAGCTCTTTGATTTTGCGACTAAATTGTCTATGGTCATGTGAGGGATCCTTTCCAAGGTTTTGTTTACTACTTGGAGCTTATATTTGTCCATTGTAGTCAGCTGCTAGTGTTTCTTGTGATTATAAGGTCCAAGAAATACAACCAGAGGATCATATGCTCTTCGTTTTGTTTTCTTTATGGGTTCAGGCACCCAATATATGGACACAAAAGAAGACATTTTTAGTTCTCTGTACTGTGAGTTTCGATCATTTTATGCATCTTTAACTTGATCAATCCATGTTTCAGGTTCAATGTTGCACCTTAACAAGGGTTTCCCCTCTTCATCTCCAACTGTACAGTTTATTTTATCTTTACTAGCACTCTCTGTATCATTATTGGAGGCCATATGATAGTTCCTTTTATCTTTACTAGCACTCTCTGTATCATTATTGGAGGCCATATGATAGTTCCTGGATATCAAATGATGGGATCAACTTCCCTTATCCAAGAAAAAATGTAACTGAACAAATAATCATAGATTTAACTATAAAAGACAATGAAGAACAACTTATCTAGACAAATTAAAAAGAAGTAACATATGTTTTATGAATTAAAAAGTGAATATTAGAGAAACTGTATATAATTTAATGTAAATTATCCATATAATTGAAACTTATGCATATAAAAATTTAAAATAACTGGCCAAAAATATAATTAATCTATTAAAAAATTACCAACTATAAATTATTCATTTAATTGAAATCTATACAGATTCATCATCTTTACCCCAAGAAAGTCATTCTTTGGAGGATGTCCACTGAAAATACTTTTGTTAATTACAATCCACAATATTTGCTTTTATATTTGATCGAAGATCAAAGACCACAAGGCAACTATCAAAATATTTTTGAATTTGATTATTTAAACTTTTTCCTTTACAATCACTTATAAATATTTTTGAATTTGATCATTTAAACTTTTTCCTTTACAATCACTTCCAATTATTGTTTTCCTTTCTTAGTTATCCAACATCAAGATAAATTATTGAAGACCATTAGAATATAAGGCCTTCGAGTTTTCCCTACTCATTCTTGTTCCAATACGAGTATATCCTCATTTATTTGGCCAATATAATGCCAATGCCAAAGTCGATGAGAACCATCTCAATATGGACCTACCACTCAACCAAAAGTTAGAAAACTAGCATATATAGTTTCACAATTCTACAATAAGCCTTTCACTCCAACAACTCTATTTATTGAAATACACTATTTGTTCATAAACAAATTACACAAAATAGACAAAATATAATTTGTTCTTGCAGTTTTGGCAGGAACTTAGCTGCCCTGCAGCCCTTGCTGAATTTCTATTTCCTAGACCGACTCCTTATATTTAATGGCTATTTGAACCTTGGTCAACCTTCCTTGGAATTAGCCACTTGGGAAATATTTTATATTTATGCTAGCTGGCTATCTTTACTAAATCTTATTGCACAAAAATACTTATTTATAAGGACTGATTTGTATTAGTTTAAGGGTTGCTAACCCAAATTTGGTGGGGGCACGACAAATGAGCATGAAATTTGTTGGAAAATAAACAGGTTCAATACCATAAATTGTGAAGATCAATCTTTATCCAATAACATATTTAAAGGATGGGATATAAGGCTTGGATCGCTACAACATGAAAATCTGAAACTCACATGCAAATCTGAAAATTAAGTTGCCTTAATTGTGAAAAATCAAGATTAGAGCCTTTTTCTTTATGATGCCAAAAATAGATTGTTAAGCCATTCTTAATAAAACTATCTTATGTGAACTCATAACAACAATAAATAATGATTAACATCAACATAAGATAGCAACAATAAGGCATAAATTGACAACATAAAATCCACATATAACACAAGATTTACATAGAGGAACCCTTGTAGGAAAAAACTCCACCAAAAAAAAAGGACAATCTTGCATTATCAACAATAAATGTGTTTACAATACAATCACTTCCATTTTCTTCTTTGCCTCCACCGAAGAAACACCTATGTACATGTGAGCAACCTCCTTATGCCTCTCATTCGTCTTTTGTTCTTGTAGAGAAATCTACATTCAATTGTTACTGTAGACATCTAAAAATGTCTCATTAATCATGTACTAATTATTCGTCCTATTAGTTAAATAATTCTTTAATTCTTTAATTAATTTAATTAATCCTATTCTTCTGAATTAATTTAATCTTCATTTTTCATCTATTCATTATCTTATTAATTATTCTATTTCTATTCTATCTTCATCATCTAATCATTTAACCCTTTTTATAGTATTAATTAATATTTATTATTTAATTAAGTATGATTTAATTCCTTTAATTAAATTCAATTTCTAATAGTTAAATAATTTCTTTAAATTATTTAATTAACTAAATTATTCTTCTAATTTAAATTCAAATTCCAAATCCCCAAATTCTAATTTCGTCTAATTTCAGTTATTCCTCTAATTCAAATTTAAATGCTAATTTCCCCAAATTCTAATTTCAATTTCAAGTTACATGTGCATTTCAATTTCATAATTTCGAAAATAAAAAAATTAAATATTATGCAAAATTAAATTGAATGTCTAAATCAAGTTTGCATGAATTCAAAGATCAAATTGAATTTAAATTAATTAATTCAATATCATGCAAAAATCAAATCAAATTCTTAAATCAAGTTCAATATCATGCAAATGGAATGAAATTTCAATTAAAAAATCTTACATCACATGCTAAAATTATAACGGATTAATAAGTTCAATTAACTCTTCAATTTCATTTTCTATCTTCCAATTAGCTTTTTTTTTAAAAAGCATTCTATCAGTTAACTCAATCATTCATTTTTCTATCTTCCAATCAGCGTTTTTCTAACATGTCATCAATCAATTAATTATTTTATCTATTCAATCTATTCAGTCATCAATTCAATCACTTTAGTTCCACCTCCAAATCAACAGTTCAATTATCAATCAGCATGTGAACTCACTTGAGTTCCACCTCTTAATCAATCTTCTCCAAAAATCTATAAATTTTGTATCAATTCCCAATTTTGAACAATCACGAACTTCAAATCTTTGTGCCATCTTTATGTAGGTTAGCAGCGCAATATCTGAGAGCCAACATCAATAGTAAAAAAGGAGAAGAGCAATGGAAGCGACATGCGATCATGAATAGGGAGTTTTGATTGAATATTTTATATCCTTATTGTTATCTTGCATACTTTCATTGATTTATTTAGGATTTGTTAGCTAGAGTAAGGATTCATGATTTCCTTATTATTTCTAGTTAATTATGATGAATTTTACTGATAAACAGTTACCTATAAAATCTACATCGAAAGGTTGAATCTATAGAATGGCAAGAGCTCCAAAGCCACCAATAAAGGTTCCCAAAGGATCCTTTTTGTTTCTCATGACCACAACCCTTGGAATGCCTCCACGGAACTTGAAAAGACATCGGTTTAGTTTCCAACACTTTCTCTCCAACTTAAGTGCCCATACTTGCAAGATAAACATTACATATACAAGAGACACTCATTGCCTATTTCGTGCTCCCACATGGAGAAGCTCATAGGTCACTTTTTTCTCCACTTCCTTAAGTCATTAAATATCTTATTCTAGACGTCCACAAGTGGGGAAAACAATATTAAATAATTGTGTTCACAACCCACTTTTAATGCTGCTATTGGAACCCATCATGCCTTATGAATGTATTACAAATAATGATGAGAATTAAATATTACAAATTTTAATCTTAATACATCCTAACTGCCTTAGGATACTTTCTGAAGATGTTGGAACCATGTTATATGATTTACATGTCATGTCCCATTTTGTTAAATTGGATTTTTGTCAACATTAACTCATTTTATTCTTCTATGGGTTAATTAGACAAGCTTAGGGAAAATAATTAATTTAATATTTATGAATGTCTAGATATATTCAATATCAAAAGCACATTTAAATATAAAATTAAAATATTTGAAAATACTTGGTATTGGATTATTTATTTATTTTTTTGAAAAAAGAGGGGTAAAAATTTATTGAATCAAATTGAGCAATACACAGAACAAGGCCTCAACCCGGCAAAAAGAAGTAGAGGACTCGACATAAAGCCCCCAACCAACCAACAACTAAACAACTAAATCCTCCTTGCCCAAATCCTCAACAACATGAACATACTCCAAGGGTAGATGAGCCCAGTCTTCAACTCTCCACCTATCCACGTGATCTGAGGCCCACTTTGCCAAACAATCGGCAACTCTATTCCACTCACGGGACACATAACAAAAAGAAACTGTTTCCAAGGCAACACTCAAAGAAAGCATCTGTCTACCCACCACAATCAAATGCCACTCTACATCCTCCATCCGCTGACAATTTAACATATCAACCACAACTTGGCAATCAGACTCATAGATAATCTTACTCCACCCAAGAGAACAAACTCTCTTAAGGGCCATCAAAATAGCAAGGGCCTCCATATAATTATTAGTTTGGAAACCCTTATAGAAAGAAAAGAGAAAAACAACATTACTAGAACTATCTCTGCCAATTCCACCAACCCCAACATACCCAGGATTACCTCTAGAAGATTCGTTAGTATTAATCTTAAGATATCTCAAAGGAGGAGGGGTCCACTTACCTTCCTGGCAACCCCTCCTTTTAACATTTCTGCTCCTGGCCCGAAGTTTCTTACATAAGGCATCATGAAGGCCCGTCCCTAAAATATTCAAACTTTGAACCACCTGCATGTCACCAAGATCAACATCTCCTGAAAGGTCACACTTCGTCATTAGGGTCTCTCGAATCATATTTAAAACTTTCAGCCACACTTGTTGCACCATTTTCATCCCATCTTGGAAAATCTTACGGTTCCTTTCCAACCAAACTTGCCAGATAATAAAACCTGGACCAATTTCCCAAGCTGCATCCAGAAAGGGAGTCTTGGTAGGAGGTCTACCACGCCTATTCCAAAGCTCCTCCAGAGTGCTAGCATGAACACAAGCATTTTTCCAAACCCCCCACCACCAATGCCAAATATCTCTGGCAAAGGAGCACTAGAATAAAAGGTGAGAGTTGTTCTACTCACTCTCATGGCATAAAACACATATAGAGGGCCCAATGAAAGCCCCTCTTATGAAGATTTTCCCATGTAAGACACCTATTCTGCACCATAAGCCACAAGAAAAAAGTTACACTTGGGCCAAGCTAGGCTATTCCAAACTTGTTTCCACCAGGGAACATCCACCTTGGCAAAGGACATACGTTCCAACTCTTGATAGCCAGAAGCCACATAAAACTTGCCCTTCGGATTAGGGCCCCAAGCAAGGGTGTCAGAACCTCTAAGAGAATTACACAATCTTCCAGCTAGAATTTCATCCAGGGCTTCCCTCTCTTCCATAGAACCCCCAGGAGGCCATTCCTGAGGTTCCTTCCATTGAGCTACCTCACAACAACCCACCCTTGAAATCACTTTAAAGTCCTCAACTTTACTCCAGCCTACTACCATTAAGATGTCACCAAGAGATTGGAGATGAGGAAATTGAGACAAAATAGGAGGATATCCATCCCAAGAATCCTTCTAGAACAAAGCTTCAAATCCTCTATTACAAATCCAAAAGAGACCCTTCTTGACTAGATGAGCTCCTCTCTTCAAGGTGTCCCAAATCATTGACCCATTTCCTGTCAAGCTACACTGGGGGACATCCTTCCCTTCCACATCACCAAGATATTTAATCCTAAGGATATTATCTCATCCTTGATCTTGATTTACACACCATCTCCAAAACAACTTAGCAGCAAGAGCGCAACCATTCAAGATAGTTTTCCGCAAACCAAGGCCACCCTCCTGTTTTGATTTACACACATTATCCCACTTAACCAAACTCCACTTGGAAGAAAGAAAATTGCCAGCCCATAAGAACTATCTAGAGAGGGCTTCAAATTCCTTCATAAAGCTAACTGGGGCTGACTGCACAAAGCACCTGTAAATAGGAAGCGCCTGAACAAATGACTTTAAAAGAGTAACTCTACCAGCAGTTGAGAGCCACCTATTAGTCTAGTGACACACCTTGCTTCGAAACTTATCCAAAATTTCCTTCCAAAAAAATCTTGGCAATCTACGCACCGAAAGAGGAATTCCAAGGTAAACAAAAGGAAGGGTACCAATTGAAACCTCAAAATTCTCGCTTGAATGGGAGCAGGAGTATTGAAGAATAAAGTATGAGATTTTTCCTCATTAATCAGCTGTCCAGAGGTCTTCACATAAATTTCTAGAGCTCTTCTGAAATTTGCCACTTCATTGATTCTAGCAGCCCCCATTAAAGCAGTGTCATCCACAAATTGAAGATGAGAAGGAGGAATATCAGGACCCCACCTCCAACCCTGAATCAAACCTTGCCTAACTTGAGACTTGAAAAACCTTCCCAAACCATCAACCATTAGAATAAATAGATAGGGTGAGAGAGGATCACCTTGCCTCAGGCCTCTAGTAGCACCAAACAACTCAATTGACTCACCATTAATAAGAACTACAAAGGAAGAAGAGGTGATGCAACTCATAACCCAACTAATCCATTCACTTCCAAATCCAAAAGCTAAGAGAACCTTTTGCAGAAAACTCCATCTGACCCTATCGTAGGCTTTGGCCATATCAAGCTTTATAAACATAGCATTCTGCTTAGAAACAACCATGGAATGCACTACTTCAGCAACAATAATGACACCATCCAAAATCTGTCTCCCAGAAATAAAACCCCCTTGCTCTTCGGAAATTAATCTACTAAGCCAAGGCTTCAACCTTTCAACAATCAATTTAGTGATAATTTTGTAGATCACATTACACAAAGCAATGGGCCTAAAGGATTTAAGAGAATTAGCACCTTCCTTCTTAGGAATGAGAGCAAGAAAAGTGGCATTTAGGGCCTTAAGCATCAATTTGTTACCAAAAGATTCCTGCACAACTTCCAAGAGGTCTGGCTTGACAATATCCCAAAAAGCTTGAAAGAACTCAACAGGGAAACCATTAGGCCCAGAAGCTTTGCCTTTCTTCATACCGAAGACCACTGTCTCAATCTCAGAAAGAGAAATAGGTTTAATGAGAGCCTCATTCATTTATGAAATAACTATGGAAGGAATGCAATCAAGCACCAATATTTCTTTAGCACAAGCAGACACCAAATCTTCTTTGAACGGGTTCCTAAAGAATCTAATGGCTTCCTAGGCAATCTCCCTATGAGAGGAAACCCGAGTCCCTTTCTAAGTAATGAGCGAATTGAGAGTACTACCATGCCTTCTGTCTTTTATTGAGTTGTAAAAGAATCTTGTGTTTCTATCCCCTTCCTGAAGCTAATCAATCTGAGATTTTTGCTTCCAATAAATTTCCTCCCGGAGCTCCCATTCCTCTAGCTCTTTCAAAGCAATAGCCTCTTCTCTGTATAAAGCATTAGTCTCCCCCTAGTCTCTAATTTTACAGGTAATGATGTCCACCCTCTGCTGAGCATTCCTTTTGGCAGAGAAAAGATTACCAAAGCTCACCCTGTTCCACTTTTTCAGCCTATACTTAACATGTTGCAATTGCTTGACAAAGGAATAAATAGCAGTACCAAAAGTCAGCTTCCCTTCCCTCCACCATTCAAGCATATGATCCTGAAGAGAAGCATCCCTTAGCCGCAAAATTTTAAACTTAAATGAGGGATTCTTAGTCCTCCTAAACTTAGTGGCTAACAAAAGGATAGGCTAGTGATTTGAGCCTCTCCAATCCAAAATCTCTGAACAGGTAGTCCAACTATCCTCCAACCAGTAGCTAGAAACCAAGAACCTATCTAATCTTTCTGATATAGCCTCAGCCCCACATCTCCTATTATTCCAGGTAAATAAACCATTGGAAAGTTGGACATCCACAATCCTCAGAGTCTCAATGTTACTCCTCAAGAGCCCCATAGAAGGGTCCAACCTGGAAATACCTCCCCGCTTATCTTCCAAACATAATACAACATTAAAATCACCTACCAGAATCCAAGGAAACAAAGGTGCAAGAGAGAAGATCACAACACCTATATGTGACCAGAGCAAGGATTTTCCAACATAATCAATTGGAGCATACACATTAGTGAGAAGGAGAGTCTCACCAGTCTCGCAACAAGTGGCCACGAAGGAGATAGAGGACTTTCTAGAGATCCACCAAAGTGGGACAAGCTTGCAAGGATCCCATAACAAATCCAAGCCTCCCGAACTACCCTAAGCCCCAATACACTGACAAAGACATCTTGACCAAATTTTATCAGCCATGTTGAACATACCATCAACGGAAAGCTTCGTTTCCTGAATGAAAACCACATTAGGTGAAAAAGACCGAATCAACTCTCGAATAGCCTTTTGTCTAGGGATTCTATTCAACCCCCTTACATTCCATGAGAGCACAATCATTTCTGAGACTGAGAGAAGAGAGAATCAATGATCTTCACAACACCAAATTCCACTAAAGTCTCACTAGCAAGTTTAACCTTCTCCTGGTCTTTCTTCGTACCCACCTTAAGGGACTTCTCTAAAGTACCTTTCTTAAAAGTTTTTTGTTGAATACCTAAGACAGGGGAAGTTCTTGTACCTTTGCTCCCACTCTTAAGATCCTTTCCAACACAAGTCTCCAAGCAGACAAAATTTGAGGTCACCTGTACTTCCATACCTCCACTACCTACCAACTCTCCCACAGGCCTCAAGGAAGTATCTGTATCCATCTGTACCCCAACTGCTTCCTCCAGTGATTCAATTTGAATATCATTGATCTCTTCCCCACCTATTACCCCTGCCTCCAAAAGACCCTGGTTGGCAGGTATATTAGCAATAGCTCCATCAAACTATTCCAGATCCTCAAGGATATCAAATCTATTGAAGACCTCATCCGCCTGCCTGTCCATAAGAGTCCTCTTTAAACCCTGACCTTTATTTCAATTTTTAACCGGCATGAAACCCTCTTTATCCTCCCTCATAGGAGATTTCCCCTTATCTTGTTTAGGGGGAGTATTGGTTGTCCCAAATTTAAAATCCCTTGTTGATTTAGACTTGGGGCACATCTTGTGTAAATGTCCATATTCATGACAAATTCGGCAATGAAACAACAGTGTTTCAGAATCAAGTTGTTGAATCCATGAGCTAGATCTCAATCGGAGTTCCATGGAATCAGGCAGAGGCTTGTTTAAATCAATTTCTATATAGACACAGGCATAGGTAATTACCTTATTTTCCATAGTCTGACGTGAGGGGCCAATTGGCTTTCCTAGATGAGCTGCAACCAGATTGAAAATGTCCTCTCTCCAAAATTCCAAGGGAAACCAAGGAAGTCTTATCCAAACATAAACCCTCGAAGGAAGCTCCTCAATGGGATTAAATCCAACATGCCAAGGTTTGATAAAGAGGCCAATCTGATTATAGAAATAAGGCCCCCCTTCAAACACCTTATTTCTGTCAGTCAAGCATGGAAATACTACCAAAAAATAGCCATTAGCAGCTAACATCACATCCATTTCCCCCTCTAGATTCCATGTCCTTTGAGCCCAAGATTCCAAGACAGGCAAGGACACCCAGATCCCCATAAACTTACAAATTAGAGCATGCCTAGACAGATATTCAATGTCCTCCTCAAAAGCTAGAGGAATCACAACAACCGGCCTACTGTCACTCTTAGCCAAACACCCATTAACCATCGTTGGTCTGAAACCTCCAACATGAGAAGATTGTTCCCCCATATCTAAACCGACTAAATGAAACATCAGATTCTCCCACATGTAGGAGGAAGAAATATTGCTTGTCAAAATATCACGAAATGATGTGCCTGAAGCACCCATGGGTCCTTTTTGGGCAGCCATGCAAGGCCCCCACACAAAGAAGCAGAACCCACGAAACCCCAAAAACCAGAGCACAAACCAATCAACAAAAGCGACACATGTACCCAAAACTTGGGACCACCACCCATTGCAAAAGCCAAAGAAAAGAAAAAGAAGGCAAGGCAGGGCAGCCCCACGCTACTCCTACGCCACCACAGCCTGATTCACTCATAAACACCCCTCACAGAACCTGCCCAGCACCCCACTACCATGGTGAGTAGCAACCAGGTTCAAAGAACGTCCATGAAGGAAGGGAAGTTGCGGCTAGGGTTCCCCCAGCCCGCACACACAGAGCAGTAGATATACGCCATCCTCATCCATCAACCAGTTGGTATTGGATTTTATGTCATAATGGGAAGTTTGAAATATTTCTAATTAATAAATTTTCCACCAAGAGAAAATTTGGCAAGAGTGGAGTAGGAAACTGAAATATTTTTAATTAATGACTTTCCCACCAAGACAATATTTGGCAAGAGTAGAGTGAGAAATTCAAATATTTCTAATTAATTTTTTTCCTAGCAAATTTGGAAAGCAAGAGTGGAGTGGGAATTTGTAATGTTTGTAATTAATTATTTTCCCACCAAATTGACCAAGGACAAGGTAAATACAAAGTATATGTTAGGGGATTCATCTTTCTGCCATTTCTGCTTCTCAAATTCTCATAGTATGAAATTCATGTTCTAGAAAATTATTCAATGGATGGAAACCCTCGAATTCCGGGTGGATAGTTGATGAAACCCCATTGTTCACATTGAACAACTTCATCCAGAGGTTGTATTGAGGCTTCAAGACTTCGACAGTTTGAGTTGTTTTCTATTGTTTGTGTTCAAGTTGCAGTGATTACAAATATCATTTGAGGGATTTGTTGATGTTATTAATCTTGTATTAGATCATATGCTATGCATTTTCAATTTGGAAATCAAACAATATCAGTTTGTGGTGCTTATAGTGACATTTGTGGTATTAAGTTGTAATAGTTTTTATGGATATTGCTTAAAAATTGGAGATTGAAGATATTAATGTTGCTGTTGTAATATATCAGTTTCAGACCTGATTATAGGATGCACATATTAGAAAAACCATTTTCAGTAATGTTATATAAAGGTCCATTTTAACTTAGGCTTTTTTGTGCAAGAGTAGCTAACTAGTTTGGGTGTTTTCGGTGAAGTTTTTTTGTAATATTTGAGAATCTATTTTCCAGGTCTAAGAATAATATTAATTTTTTGGTTGAAGACATTACATTACAAGATAAATGACACCTTAATCGTAACAAAATTCAACTTCTTAATGTTTTTTCTCTCTTAAAACATCCTTTCCTAAGGTAGTTGATATGAATATGGCTACATCTTAGGTTAATTTCTTCTCATGTCTTAAAGTAGTATACAATCTTCTGGGATTTATGATCATTGTTATAAATCTTGTGCAGATGGAACCTTACTACAAGTGGCCCTCGGTCCAATCCACATAGATGTTACCACAATGGAAATATAACTACGCCAAGGACCATCAGACTTGCAAATTTAGCTCCTATGATCAACGAGAAGCATATATATGTCATATGTAGTGTTTCAATTAATCCACTTGAAACTCCTTTGAAGTTGGTTGATCACTTCAAAATATAGGGTGTCTTCAGCTTGAATTCAATTCCAAATAATCTCACACGCGATGGTGGTTACCTATAAAAAGTTGTTATGGCTACTAATTTTAGAGATTTCATTGAATTATGTTTCAAAACAACAAAGACACAATTCAATCATGGCATTTAGATGGTTATTCCTTTGTTATTGTTCGGTGAGAAAAAAACTCAATATTACTTACAACGTGATACTAGTTATTTTCAATAATATAGTTGTAGAGGACATGAGTACAAAAATGTATTTGAGGAATGCATCTCTTGGGATGAATGCAAGATTAAAATAGTTTGGAATAATACATATCAAGATTTAATCTACCTTTATACGATTAATCAACATTCAATACACCATATGTTATGATTCTATGATTACTCTTCTTGCAACTATCGTTACTTTTAAAATATGATATGTACAACAAAATTCTTCTATTCATAATATATTAATATTGAACTGAAGTTTGGACTTTGAGAATTTTTTTTTTAATATGGTATAGGCACAACGTCTAAAGAAAAATTAATGATTTTTCAAATTTCACTTTCGATGTTTTGGTTTTAACTCTTGTGGTATTGGTTCACTGGAATGTCTAATATGTAGATCTTAGACAAAAAAATGATATGGGTTCATCTCCTGGGATGAGTTGGGTTCTTATTAATGGTTGAGGCACAAGGTCTAAATAAAAAATAATAATTTTCCAAATTTCAGTTTTGATATTTTGGTTTTAACTCTCATGATAGTGATTCAATGCAATGTCTAATATGTATATCTTTAGGCAAATAGATGTTATGGATTCATCTCCTGGGATGAGTGGGGTTCTTATTAATGGTTGAGTTTCGAATTGTACATTATTTACATTAGATCAAGGTCATCCAAACCCTAAAGCTATAAAAAAGCATAACATTTATATTCCTTCCATTGCTTGTAAAGTTTAGAATTGATGATGACATATATTTTTGTGTAGGGAAAACTTATCATTTTTGCATTTCCAATGTGGGTTTGGCAATTTCTCTCAACTTTAGGATTCAAGGGCATCAAATTCAGCTTATAGAAGTAGAAGGCTCCCACATAATTCAAAACACATTAATATCTAAATATTCATTTGGGTTGATATTACTCTATTTTGGTGACTATAGATCAACCTCCTTATGGCTACTATATTGTTGTATCCACCTGATTTGCATTTCCTATGCTAACCACTATTGGATTTCCTGGCTATAGTAATTTGCAAACACCTCCATCCAAACCCCTTCCCAATGACCCAACTAATGAACTTTATTGGTCCTTGTATTAGGCCAGATCCAAATTATGTATGTAATGCTTATTAAACCATCCTCTAGGGATGAGCATGAAATTCAACTTCCTAATGTTTTGTTCACTTAAAACCTCTTTCCTGGGGTAATAGTATGAATATTGTACATATTAGGTTAATATTTTCTCATGTCTTAAAGTAGCATATATTCTTCTAGGATTTATGGTTATTGCTATAAATCTTGTGCATATGGAACCTTACTGTAAGTGGCCCTTGGTCGTTTCTGTAGGGATCTTACCACTATGTAAATATAACTACCTCAAGGACCATTAGACTTACAAATTTGGTTCCTATGATCAACAAGAATTGTAGATATGCTATAAACATTTCTTCATTCAACCCACCTTATACTCGTTTGAAGTTGGTTGATCACTTCAAAATACAAGGTGTCTTTAGCTTGGGTTTTATTCTAGATAATCCCACGATGACGGTTGCCTCCAGATAGTTGTTATGGTTGTTAATTTCAGAGATTTCATTGACATTATGGTTCAAAAAATGAAGACACAATCCAATCATATGTATGGTTATTCCTTATTTTGTTGGGTGAGAAAAGAAATCAATAATACTCACAACGTGATACTATATTATTTTAAATAATATAGTTTTAGAAGACTTATTGAGCACAAAAGTGTATTTGAGGAATACATCTCTTGGAAAGAATGCAAGATTCAAACAATTTGGAACAATACACATCAAGATCCAATCCATCCATATATGATTAATCAACATATGATACACCATTTGTTATGATGCCACAATTACTCTTCTTGCAAACTTTGTTGCTTGTTAAATATGATCACGCACATCAAAATTCTTTTGTTTATAAAATATTATTATTAAACTCAAGCCTAGACTTGTTAATTATTTTTTGAATACAATATAGGCACAAGGTCTAAACAAAAATTAACGATTTTCCAAATTTCACATTTGATGTTTTGGTTTTAGTCTTTAGAAGGTTATTATAATTTTGTTTTTGCTTGCAATACAAATGATTTCATATGGATATAATTCATGCATTTCCTTAAAATTTAGTTTGGGTATAATAATTGTAATTTTGGTTATGATAATTGTATTTGATTCTTTGATGAATGAAAATTCGGTGATAAATGTTTGCTATAGCTTGGACGAACCTTCTTGATAATTTTCTATTCCTTACTCTTTTTAAGCTATGAATTTTTGTTGGTATTTGTTCTGAAGCGGACATATTTTTTATGGTTTAGGAATGGTGTATAATAGAGAAGAAACTCATGGAAATATGGTTTGTTGGGAACCATTTGACCAATCCAACTGGGCAAAGACTTCACATGTCAATTTTAGTTGAAGGATCAAATAGGGAGCTATTTCAACAACTCTTCTATGTATATGCTCAAAGAAGTAGTTGGGTACAGGAGATTGGTGCAAGACAAATCACTCAGTAAAAAACCTTTGTCATTCAATTTTAAGTTTGTAAGTCTTTAGGTTGAACTCATTTTTAACTCCCATGGTATTGATTTGTAGCAATGTCTAATATGTAGATCCTTAGACAAGAATTTGATTAGGTTCATCTCTTTAGATTCCTTGGGAGTCTTATTAATGGTCAAGGATCAAATTTTACATCGTTTATAATGAATCAAAATAATCCAAACTCTAAAGCTATAAGAAAACATAACAATCGCATTCCTTCCATTGATTGAAAAGTTTATGATTGTTGATGGTGTATGTTTTTGTGCATGAAAAACTCATTGTTTCCTCATTTCTATTATTAGTTTGGCAAGTTCTCTCAACTTTAGGATTTAGGGGAATAAAATGTTGTTTATATAAGTAGAAGGATCCCACTGTTAGGGTTTCAAGCAGATCCGAAGCAAATATGAACTAACAATTATATGCAGATTTAAATACAAAAGATAAAGAAATAAAATAGGACATAGATAACACAGAGATTTAATGTGGTTCACCCAAAATGGGTTATGTCCACCATACACAGCCTTCCAATCTTTCTTATTATCCAGCAAAAACAATACATCAACCTTACAATGCCTTAAGCATCCCAGCCGCTTATAACATGCGTTTTTAGGGCAACAAACAAAGTCGACCTTTTTAGGGTTTTATTACAATGTCGGTTTTCATCAACCCCAGCGAGGATACGTGCTGAGTGTACAGTACTTTGCTGACCAGTAAAAACATTTTAACAATCTCCCACTTGGAGACTGATCAGGCTCCACACCGAACAATCTCCCACTTGGAGACTGATACTACACGACACCACTGTACATGCAGCATCCGCTGGATAAAACAGTAGGACTCGACTGGTATAAATTCCACAATTATCAATCAAGAAGACCAACAGAAACTGATGAAGAAATCAGCTTCTCCTGTGGAACTGCCTTCGTGAACATATCGGCAGGATTCTCACTTGTGTGAATCTTCTCAAGTCGTAATTGACCCTCCTCCAAAATAGTCCGAATGAAGTGGTACCTGAGCTAAATGTGTTTTGTCCTTGAATGAAAAGCAGAGTTCTTCACAAGATGAATGGCACTCTGGCTATCAGTATACAATGGGATATCCTCCCGTGTCTGACCCAATTCCTCGAGAAAAAATTGTAACCAAATCATCTCCTTGCTGGCTTATGTAGCAGCAACATACTCAGCTTCAGTGGTTGAAAGTGCAACAACCTTTTGCAGCCTAGAAATCCAACTGACTGCAGTTCCCCCTATAGTAAAAACATACCCTGTAGTACTCCTCCGTGAATCAATATCACCTGCCAGATCAGAGTCAACAAACCCACTTAGAGTAGCATTAGATCCTTTGAAATATAATGTCTTTGTAGTAGTTCCTTTCAAATACCGAAGAATCCATTTCATAGCATTCCAATGTTCCATACCCGGATTACTCATAAACCTGCTCACAACTTCCACTACATGTGCAATTTCTGGCTTTGTGCATACCATTGCGTACATCAAACTGCCAACAACTGATGAATACGAGATGTTAAACATTTTATTAACCTCTTCCTGTGCCTTTAGGCACATCTCCTTAGTCAATTTGAAATGACTAGCCAAAGGTGTACTAACTGCTTTTGCATCCTGCATGTTAAATTTTTTCAACACCTTCTTTATATACTCACTTTGGGACAAATTCAAGGTTCTATTTTTAATGTCTCATGTAATCCTCATACTGAGAATTTGATTAGCTGCACCCAAATCCTTCATAGCAAATGACCTAGCTAATTTCTGTTTAAGATCATTTATATGTTGCATGTTAGACCCAGCAACAAGCATGTCATCAACATAAAGCAACAGGATAATATAACTATCATTATCAAATCTCTTAAAATATACACAATGATCAAAATGACATCTATGATAACCGTGTTCAGCCATGAAACTATCAAATTTTAAATACCATTGTCGGGGTGCTTGCTTTAGGCAATACAGACTTTTCTTCAACCTGCACACCAAGTTCTCTTTACCTTTGACCTCATATCCCTGTGGTTGCAACATGTAAATTTCCTCCTCCAAATCTCAATGGAGAAAAGTTGTTTTGACATCTAATTGTTCAAGATGTAAATCATCTATAGCCACAAGACTAAGTACAGTTCTAATTGAAGTCATTTTTACAACTGGAGAAAATATTTCATCATAATCTATACCCTTTTTCTGTGCAAAATCGTTTACCACAAGTCTGGCCCTATATCTTTTATGACCTCCTTCCTCCTCCTTTAACCGATAAACCCATTTGTTAGGCAAGGCTCTTTTTTTTGCAAGTAAAACTAAGTCCCAAGTCTTATTTTTCATCAAGGAGTCCATCTCCTCTTTCATGCCTAGCTCCCACTGTTGTTTGGCATCTACCTGCATTGCTTCTTCATATTCTTTTGGTTCACCAAAATCCATTGATAAAATAGAATACAAAGAAGGAGAAAATCTTTCAGGGGGTCTACTTGACCTCGTAGAACGTCTAACACTTGCAGGAGTTTGTGGGACAATCTGTTGTTGCTGAGCATCAGGTACCTGTGGCATTTCATTTTTAGGAATCTCATCCAACACCACATATTATTGTTTGTCATGTTCATGCTTCTTTTCCTGCATCTGTTCTTTATACATAACCTTCTCATTGAATATAACATCTCTACTTCTAATTATTTTCTTATTTTTAAAATCCCATAACCGATAGCCATATTCATCTATCCCATATCCAATGAAGGTACATTTCTGAGATTTAGCATCAAGCTTAGTTCTGTTTTCTTTATCAACATGGACAAAAGCTTCACAACCAAAAGTTTTTAGAAAAGAATAATTTACCTTTTTACTAGTCCATGCCTTCTCTGGAATACCACCATCCAAAGGGGTTGAAGGTCCTCTATTTATCAAATAGACAACAGTATGTACAACATCTGCCCAAAAATGTAAGGGCAATCCAACATGTAATCTCATGCTCCTCGCGCGTTCTATGATGGTCCTATTCATTCTCTCTGACACACCATTTTCTTGTGGAGTTCCTGGAACTGTCTCCTACTTTCAAATCCCATTTAAGGAGCAGTAATCTTCAAATGCTTTGCTGCAATACTCACCTCCATTATCCGACCTGAGACACTTCAACTTTTTTCCTGTCTCATTATCAACCAAAGTTTTCCATTTCTTAAAAGTTTCAAAAACATCTGATTTTTGTTTTAGGAAATATACCCATGTTTTTCTGGTTGAGTCATCAATAAAAATAACATAATAACAAGACCCACCAAGAGATGATACCTGAGCCGGTCCCCATACATCTGAATGTACAAGCTCTAACTTCTCACTCTTCTTCTCTTCCCCAACCTTGAGAAATCTGACTCTTTTCTATTTACCGTAAACATAGTTTTCACAGAACTCTAAATCAATCTTCTTTAGTCTTGGCAATAGATTTTTATGGTGCCACATTATCGAATCTATTCTTGCAACATCTATTGTTGTTGTCCCTACAGTAACTTTATCAATAGTAGCTAGGGTAGAGTAAGTGTTACCTGTACATAGATATAATGTGCCTACCTTCGCACCTTTAGCTATTACTAATGATCCTTTAGTGACCTTCCACATACTATCTGAGAAGGTAACTATACAACCTTCACTACCTAGTTGCCCTGCAGAAATTAAATTTCTTCTTAAATTAGGAATATGCCTTACCTCCTGCAGAAACCAGTCATTTCTATTCTGCAATTTGATCTTTATCTTTCCTTTTCCAACAATTTGACAAGGCTCATCATCACCCAAATATACCAGTCCAAAATCACCTTGAACATAATCTAGAAAATATTTTCTATGGGTTGTAGCATGAAATGAAGCCCCATAATCTATTACCTAGGAATCATTAACATTATCCAAACATAAGATTAAAGCATCTTGTAAAGTATTACTTGCAATATTAGCTTCCTTACTGTCATTTTCATTTTTGTCTCCTTCTTTGTTTTTTCGAGACCAACAATCTTTCTTTAGATGACCAGGCTTTCCGCAGTACTAGCAATCTTTCTTTCCTCTAGATTGAGAGTGTCCTTTCTTTGACTTCCCTCATGACTTCTCATTCCCAGGGCCTTTTCCTCTTTCCTTTGATCTTCCTCTGTTCTCCACATTCAAAACACTACCCGATGATGTTGGAGTCTCATCTGTGCTTTTCCTTCACATTTCCTCGCTTAGGATAACACCAACAATATCATCAAATACCAAAGTATTTTTACCAGAGACAGAGTTACTTACAACCATAACCAAGCTATTCCAACTTTCTGGCAAAGAACATAAAATCAAGAGAGCCCTAACCTCTTCTGCAAAAGTAATTTTTACCGAAGATAATTGACTGGTAATTGTATTAAATTCATTTAAGTGCTCCGCTACAGATCCTCCCTCACTCATTTTCAAATTAAACAGACGCTTCATAAGAAATACCTTATTCGAAGCCGAGGGTTTCTCATACAACTTAGCCAATGTCGCCATCAAATCTACAGTCATTTTTGCTTCTATTATATTGAATGCTACAGACGGTGCAAGACACAATCGAATGGATCCTAGTGCCTTTCTATCTAAAATGTCCCACTCTTCATCTGACATTGTGGTCGCTTTCTTTGCCTTTCCTTCCAATGGCCACCACAAATCCTTTTGATACAGGTAATCCTCCATCTGCATTTTCCATAACTGATAATTATGGTTGTTAAACTTTTCAACCTTGAATTTGGAATCCTCCATTGCTCCCACTCAAATCTGAAAGTTCTGCCAATTTACAGAAAACCTCGCTCTGATACCAATTGTTAGGGTTTCAAGTAGATTCAAAGAAAATATGAACGAACAATTATATGCAGATTTAAATACAAATGATAAAGAAATAAAACAGGACACAGATAACAGAGATTTAACGTGGTTCACCCAGAATGAGTTACGTCCACCATACACAACCATCCAATCTTTCTTATTATCCAGCAAAAACAGTACATCAACCTTACAATGCCTTAATCGTCCCAGCCGCTTATAACATGCGTTTTTAGGGCAACAAACAAAGTCGGCCTTTTTAGGGTTTTATTACAATGTCGATTTTCATCAACCCTGACGAGGATACGTGCTGAGTGTACAGTACTTTGCTGAGCAGTCGCCACATTTCAACACCCACACAATTCAAAATATATATGAATATCTAGATATTCATTTGGGTCAATCCTACTTTGTTTTGGTGACTACAGATTAGCCTGCTCAGGGCTACTACGTTGTTCTATCCACCTACTTTACATCTACTATACTAACCACTGTAGACACATAAATTTGTCCATGATACTTGACAACACTTGACCTTATCCCATTATAGCCAATTAAATAAATGGGTAAGTGCACAAAAATGGTGTGAAAAAGGGGGTATAAGTGGACACTTTTTTTTTCTTTCTAAAATCAGGTGAACCTGAACTTGGAGGCGAAAGTTGAAAGTCATCCACTCAAGATATGAAGATAATCAAAGAACAAATATTATAGTACTCTGAATCTAGTTTCCAAACTACTAAACTTTTTCAAAATTGGATACGAATAAGGGGGTCAAATCCCTCATGCATGAAAAACAAACCCTGATTTTTTCTTAAAAACATAACATAGTGTCTGATGTGCACATAAAAAATGTCATAGTTAGTGTAGACACCTAAAATTGTCCTGTCTAATTAAATAAATATTTTTATTTATTTAATTATTTTATCCTAAGTCTTCTATTAATTAAATAGATCTTTATTTATTTAATTAATTCATTTATCCTCTTCTAAGCCCTTCCTCATTTAAATAAATACCTTTATTTTTTAAAATTGTCCTTTTCGTAAATTAAATAAATATTTTATTTATTTAATTAATCCCACTTCTTCTATTAATTAAATAAATATTTATTTATTTAATTAATTCATTAACCTTTTCTACCCATGACACGTGTCATTCATCTCTTAATTCTTCTCTTACCTACCCCCTTTATCATTTAATTATTTCCTCTACCTACCCTTTAATCCTAGCTGACCATTTATCTTTACACCTCTTAATCTTATCCCTTCATTTCATACAGTGTCTTCTATATAAGAGGATACTCTCCTTCATTATCAACTCTAATTAGAACCCTAATAAGCTAATGAGCATTCTAATCGTCTAATCAAGGTGTCTAATCAATCTTATGCAATCAAGCCTTTTTGCGATCAAGTTATCAACCACATTTCCATTCTTTCTTGAGTTCTTATGCACACATAAAATCTGAGAGAAAATATATCAAGCAAGATCAATGGAGATAGGAAGACAATGGAGATTGAAACCCTACTATACATGTGAATGATAATATTGCTTTATTTTTGTTGATTTACATGATCTTAGGTATCTCTATTGGTATTGGTGAATGTTTCATTGTAGGGCTTAGATTGTTTGTGGTTGAATCTTTATATATGGTTTTACAATTGTTTATCATCACTTTTCACCATATACGGTTAGATTTAGTATTTTGACAAATCTGTTGTCAGAAAGATAGTTAAGAGTGAACACTAGAAGTTGTGTATTTTTTTGTTATTTTTTGTTGAGTATTTTTTTTTAATGATTTTTCCAATCGAGCACATCCTAAAAATCAGGGACTTGTTCGTACGCGAAGCATAACTTGCACCAAAACAATCGAAAATACATTTTTGTTTTTTAAATTGTAAAGAATCAAGTGCAATACAATAATATATAATTTTTTAAAAATTTGGATAAGTAGATCAAAAGTTATTAAAAAAATGGTACACGTATGTCTTTGAGAACTATAGAGACACTGGTAAAAGAAATTCAATAATAATATATTATTATTGTTCAAATTTTAAAAAATTATATGGTTAGAAAGCTCAGAAGATGGGTGAAAATATGGTGGCAATTTTAGAAATACCCACTTGCTGAAGTGTAAACCTGATGATGACAAAGTCGAGAAACCAAGTTATAAAACAAAACACGTGAAAAAGGAAGGAATTGGAGGGAAATCAAACTCCCAACCTGCAACTTTGTCATCCAGCCCTATTCACAAGCCTAAACAGTCAAAAGCGTGTATGGGCTCCCTGTACTATAAACAACGTGTGAAACAAAACTGCGTACGGGGTGTCTTTAAAATAAGCAATGCGTACGCAGTGTTAAAGCTAAAACATTGCGTATGTGCTTTTGCCCATGTTTAAAATGTGGGTGTTTGCATACATATATGTATATGTATAATGTGTAAAATATGATATTTCATGTATATATAATGTGTGTATATATATTATATATATGTATATATATAATATATATATATATATATATAATATGTATTACATATTATATATTATATAATGATATATAATATATTATGTATGTACACACACACATATGTGTGTATGTATGTGTATTGCCTTTTGATATTTTATGTGTATTATATGTATATGTGTATGTACGTATATTGATATATATTATCTTTTGATATCTTATTGTACTGTATTGTATTCGTCTCTTTCTCACTCTCTTCGGACCCCACATAACACCTAATGACCTCTTTAGACCATGTATGATATATCAAGCGGTCAAATGGTATCTTAAGGGGTCATATGGTGTTGTAACACATGTTTGGATCAATTAGGACCCCACGTCACCCCTAATGACATCATGTGACATGTCTTCTTCTCCCCCATCTCCCTCCCTCCCTTTTCTTTCCCTCTTTCTCTCCCTCTCTCCCTTCCTCCCCCATCTCTCTCTCTCTCTCTCTCTCTCTCTCTCTCTCTCTCTCTCTCTCTCTCTCTCTCGCTCTCTCTCTCTCCGGACCCCACATAACACAACATGACCCTTTAGGAGCATACGATGTCCTAAGGGGTCATACGGTGTCCCGAGGTGGCAAGATGAACCATTATCACAATATAAAAAGCAGTGCCAATACTTTTTGCAAAATTTGACACCTAAGGGGTCATACGATGTCCTAAGGGGTCATAGGACACCATATGACCCCTTAGAACACCATATGACCCATAACGACACCATATGGTGTCTCAAGGGGTCATATGGTGTCTTAAAGGGTGGTAGGACACAATATGACCCCTAAGGACACATTACATGACCCATAATGACACCTAAGGGGTCATATGGTGTCCTAAGGGTTCATAGGACACTGTATGACCCCACATAACACCACATGACCCTTTAGGAGCATATGACATCCTAAGGGGTCATACGGTATCCTAAGGTGGAAAGATGAACCATTATTACAATATAAAAAGTAGTACCAATACTGCTTAAAAGAATAACAAACCAACATGCTCCCCCTCTCTCCCTTCCTACATACCCCATCCCTCTCTCTCTTCTTCTCTCCCTCCCCACTCTTTCTCTCTCCCTATCCCCTTTATCTCCCTTACTTTATATTGTTTTATTGCAATTAGGTCTTCCATGTAGTGGTCACCATTTGGATGAACAGTAGACCTAATAATCGCAAGGTCCACAATTTGAGTAGTAGAGGCTATGCTTTCCTTGATATTCTTAGCATTTGAATCAGTGTACAAAACCCATTGTGCATCATCCCTCAACCACACTCCTCCTGTTTTTGGGCTTTGGGCAATCTTTGGTAATGCACATTTTTTCCATCCTCTCTCTCTCTCTCTCTCTCTCTCTCTCTCTCTCTCCCTTAATTTATATTGTTGTATTGCAATTAGGTCTTTCATGTAGTGGTCACCATTTGGATGAACAATAGACCTAATAATCCCAAGGTCCATAGTTTGAGTTGTAGAGGCTATGCTTTCCTTGATATTCTTAGCATTTGAATTAGTGTACAAAAACCATTGTGCATCATCCCTCACTCACACTCCTCATGTTGTTGGGCTTTGCGCAATCTTTGGTAATGCACATTTTTTCTTTCCAATTTGTTCCCTTACAATTCTCAGAATACTAAGAGCCACATGACAGAGTTGTTTCCAAGATGACGGTCTAGTTAACAGTCTCAAATAAATATTCTCACATTTTTGCAATCACATCAAATAAATATTCTCACATTTTGCAATCATGTCAAATAAATAAGAGTTCTT
This sequence comes from Cryptomeria japonica, assembly GCF_030272615.1. Lineage (NCBI taxonomy): Eukaryota > Viridiplantae > Streptophyta > Pinopsida > Cupressales > Cupressaceae > Cryptomeria > Cryptomeria japonica. The sequence continues at coordinate 725,988,220 of NC_081409.1, forward strand.
TAAAATATGTGTGTATATATATTTTATTAATGATAATTAAAATTTACTCTCTCTCTCTCTCTCTCTCTCTCTCTCTCTCTCTCTCTCTCTCTCTCTCTCTCTCTCTCTCTCTCTCCCCCTCCCCCTCCCTTTTCCACCCTCTCTCTCCCCCTCTTCCTCCCTCCCTCTCTCTCCCTCCCTCCCTCTCCCTTCCTCCCTCTCTCCCTCTCTCTCCCTCTCCCTCGCTCCCCCTCTCTCCCTATCTCCCTTTCTCACCCTCTCCCTCCCTCCCTCCCTTTTCCACCCTCTCTCCTCTCTCTCTCTCTCTCTCTCTCTCTCTCTCTCTCTCTCTCTCTCTCTCTCTCTCTCTCTCTCTCTCTCTCTCTCTCTCTCCCTCTCCCTCTCTCTCGCTCTCTCCCCCTCACCCTCCCTCTCTCTCTCTCCCTCTCCCCCTCTCCCTCCATCTCCCTCCCACTCTCCCTCCCTCCCTTTTCCTTCACATTTTCTTTACTACAAAAAGCACGTATGAGAAACTGGGACTATTAGTTCGCTAGTCTACTAAACATTTTTAAGGCCTAACAGTGCGTACAGGGTCTTTATACATTAAAAGCATGTATGGGGTACTAGGAATATTAACATTGATCCGCAAACATTTTTTGGGCCTAACAATGCGTATGGGGTTACTAAAAAGATTGCATACGCAACAGTGGGACATATACTTTTAGTTTCCTAACCGCCTCAACACCCTCAAAATAAATTGTTGAGGTCATTGAAGGCCCCACTGCAACTGTGTCTGCGCTTTTGTGATTGTTTTATACATAGAAGTAAGTGATTTTTTTTTTTTTTGCATGATTTCAAATGATTGAATTGTTGTTCTTATTAGTTTTGTCAATGTTATTATGATTGTTTAATAGTTTTGATTCAAAAAAATAATGGTAGTTCTCAAATTTATGGTTATTTGATTGTTTATGAACTTTTGTTTACATATATATGTAATATGATTCTATTTAGGACAACTGATATCAACCATGGGAAAGAATAAGCGAGGAACAATGCAGCAATGAGAGGCTAAAAAGGAAAAAAAAAAGGCCGCACATGAAGAAATTATGTGACATAAGAACAATGGGACAAGAAGGCATGTCATCCTCAACATCTCAATTTGATTTACCAAATGAACATAATGCACCTAATCCAATTGAAGAAGAGACATTTGATTTACCGTATGAACCTAATGCAATTGAAGAAGAGACCACATTGACCAATCAATTAAATGATGAACATACACCTTCTCTATTTGATGAATTGAATGTACCCAATGCACGAAATGCACCAATGTTAACACCTCCTATAATCATTCGTAGGAAACCAAAGTATCAAATTGACATTGATGAGAATATATTGAAGCAAATGCACAATAAAATGAATGAACGAACTTGTAGGAGAATGGTTAAAAGAATATGGCAAAACTATTTGAAAATTTAAATCAAACCACAAGATGTTACTTAATTGTTTAAATGATTAAAAATCTAAATTTTAGAGAGACAATGAAAATTCTAGGCCTAAGATCATCCGAAAGTAACAGGGAAAGAACTATTGTGAGAAATCTATTTGATGCATATCAAGCTATTGGTTCAAAATCACGTACTGAAGATTCTAATGTTACTCGACGTGTCATTACATCAACCTTAATGAGAAGGAAAATAAAAAAAGATCGTTTGATAAGAAAACAAGTAAGTCATTAAACATTAGTAGAACAACATTAAGTAAAGCATTACAGAGGCAGGAAAAAATAGAGGAACCTAACAATAATTCTCTTTGGGCATTCTCGGGTAGACTACCATGCAAAGACAAGGTTGTTGTTCATGCACTAAGAACATTAATTATTTTTTTTTGGCGTGACAACACAAAATAGATGTTGTTTGAAGGCAAATCAGGTCTACAAATCATGAGCCACATGCCAAACACTATTTGGATAAGACTCAAACAAAATTTTATGAAAGATTCCTTGAAAAGTTTCCTCAAATAAGAATTTGTCAAAAAAAATTTGAAATAACAAAACCTCTTTATATTAAGATTAATCATGTATGCACCACGTGTTGTTGTTCTACTTTGCACACTAATGATGTTTTATAGGAATGCAATATACAAGCACCTCTTAAGTCGACAAGAGAATTTATTTCAGGTATGCTATGTAATAGACATGATGGTTGCATTCATTATAAGATGCCTTGTTTGGAAGGTTCTTGTGCTATATTTGGTGGTTTGCAACATTTACCAAGATGTGTACATTTGGAGAGCACACATGAAATTGGTACAAAACTAGTTTCTTTTAGAAAATACAAGACAGTAACATATGGAGTTAAAAATGGAAAAAATTTGAAGAGATGTGAGTTAGTGAAAAATGATGTGTAGCTGAATTTATGAAAATGTTTCAAGAGAAACTAGTTTATAAGTACATAATGCATACACATAGAGCTCAATGGTTATATGAGCAATTCAAGTTATGCAAGGACACATTTCCTCTTGGGACCATTGTCTCTATCATTGATTTTGCTGAAAATTATACACTACAACCTCAAAATGAAGTGCAATCTATGTATTATCATTCTACAAAAGTTTCTATTTTTGTACACATAACATTCATGCATGCAAATGATAGCACAAAGGAGGATAGAAAGGTTGTAAGAGAGTATCACATCTACATAAGTGATGATCATACTCATTCATCGGAGTTTGTACAAGGATGCTTTAAAATTTTCTATGATAATTTAAAGGAAAGAAACATACAATACAACTGACACTTAATATGATCAGATAATTGCACCGCACAATTCAAGAATGCAAGGATGTTTTATTGGTTGACCCGGATGCATATGACCAATGGTGTACAACATTTTTGTAATTTCACTGAGGCTGGAAATGGTAAGGGAGAGCACGATGGTGCAGGAGCATGTGTAAAAAGAGCCCTCGCTAGAGAAGAAATGAAGTACGAAGGTGTGCTGAGTTGATAGATGTAGAAACAATTGTGCGATGGTGTAACTCTACGATGGGTCCAGGTAATCCAGGTACATCAATGGTTCGTATATATTTTTGTTTGATCACTGAATCTCATTGAAAACTATCTAGATTGTTGTACAGTTGCAAGATCAAGTGACATGCACTCATTTATGAGTTCAAATGCAAGTTCACTAGTAATTTATATGAGATAGATGGTAAGTTTTTACTCTTCATGCATGTATTTCTGTGGGAAGAATGTGAATCACAAGAGTGGGTTGACAAATGGTCTTGTAGACTGTTGGTTCCCATTGATACATATCAAATTCCCAAAGCATTACAATTGAGCCAAATGGAGACATCAATGGATTTTGACCATGTATCTGACCTAGTGGATTCAAGTGATTTTTTGAGTTAATTTTTTTGCAAGTACTCTTTTTGGTTGATTTTATTGTACATCACACTTTAATTTTGGTATTAATTACCACTTTATAAAATGCAAGTCATGTGTATGCAGTTGTTGTAGAAGAGAATGATGAAGAAGGAACAAATTACTTTTTGTGTCATTGTGTTGAGCCTAAAAGAAAATTGACAACCACAATCATTGATAGAGAGGGTATTGAGTACCCAATAGGGTCTATTGTCATGACAAGAACATGGCTTAAGAGATACCCTATCAAGAATTCTGATGTTTGGTTGTTCGAGGACTTTGAAACACATAGACATATTCTTCATTTCTCTAACCTTGTTGTTGCAACAAATATTCATTTGATGAAGTATCTATTAGGAACCGGGAAGGACAACTGAGAGGGGGGGGTGAATCAGTTGTGAACCAGTTGTCAATAAATTATAACCCAAAATAATTTATTCCAACTTAAAACTTAGTGCCGGTAAATCAAAATTTAATGTCGGTAAAATAGATTAACAGTTATAGCAGTACCAGTATAACTTAATACATGAAACATAAAGGAAAACAACATCCACAACACATGACACAAATATTTTGACGTGGAAACCCTGTAAGGGGAAAAACCACAGTGTGAAACCTTACCCACAATCAGATGATACTACTGCAGATAGTAAGTGCATACAAATGGGGTCTGCGCATGCAGAAAGACCAACTGCCTAGAGCTCACCGCTCAATCACAAAATAGGAGTCACACTGACTACAGTTGGATGGTTAAATCCAATGACAATGTACTTCTTAAGAATAGCATCTACAATGCTGGATTCAGTACCGGTTTAAGCTCTAAACATGAGTGTCAAACACCTTCATAACCTTCCTTCAACCTTGAGATAATATCTGCGTGATTCGCACAAGGATCTAGTTATTTTCACTCTTCAATGATATTCAATATTCACACACACTCATACCATATATATGATCTTCAATAAGATCTTACAATCATTTATACAAAACCTAAGACCTTAACATGAGGTCGGATCACTAAAGATATTACATTTAAATCAATTACAAAATAAGTCTTGATGTGATATAATATGTTGGCCTCAATACATTTATACAATATCCAATCAATAAACCATTTCCAAAATGTGTTGTGCTAATCTGGAACATGATATCTTGTATCAGTCCATAACCTAGACCTATCTACCAGTAAAGGCAAATATGAGAACCCGATTAGACCAATAAGCAAAACACCAAATCCAAACATCCAATCCATGTCTTCGACATAACCAAATGATCTCTAGATGATAACAAGTTATCATCACTTCCAGTGAACAATATATCTTGTCAGTGAACATATACCGGTAACTGTGCATAAGCCACTAACCATGCCGGTGAACACAATGTGTCTGTTCAACAACAAACCAATATAACCAGAGTGTCAAATCAAAAATGTAGACCTCCAGAAAGATAAGTGTTGACATCAATGACAAAATCACTGCAACACATGACGAAGTCATCCATAATACCAACAATATTCCCCTTTGGCATTGATGAAAACACTAGATGGAAAAAAATCTAAGTGCAAAAAAAAGAATGCCAAAAACCAACAAACCAATAATCTCCCAAAGATAGATCAATCACAAAGTTCTGTACCAAAAACATAACCAAAACCAAAATACATCTCTCCCCAAAGTACAAAGTTTTTCTATAGATATCTCTCCCCCTTTGACATCAAATGCCAAAGTAGTTAAGAATCAAAATCAGAACTTAACATACAGCTAACTATTCAACCCAAGAAGTAGCTCTCCTTCATCAAAGCTGGAAAAAGATTTTTTTGTTAGTCCGTGCCGGTTTGATGCCAATCTTCATCATTCAAGTCTCTGTCGGTTGGGAAATTACCCCAAGATTCTCTCTGAGATATTCAAATGTTTCCTTAGGCAAAGACTTTGTAAAGATATCTGTAATTTGGTCTTTAGTATTCACATAAACCAATCTCACTTCATTTGCTTCAACATTCTCTTTCAGAAAATTATACTTAGTAGAAACATGCTTTGTTTTAGAGTGAAATATCGGATTCTTTGATATATGAATTGATGCTGAATTATCACAATAAATAATTACTGGTTCTTTGCATTTTACCTTTATATCCTTCAACATTTGCTTAATCCATAATACCTGAGTACAATTAGTTGTTGCTGCAACATATTCTGCTTCTGTTGTAGAAAATGATGTACAAGTCTACTTCTTACTAATCCATGAAATCAATCATCTGCTAAGAAAGAATGCACCGCCAGTGGTACTCTTTCTGTCATCTACATCTCCTACCCAATTTGAATCTGTATATGAACATAACTCAAAATTATCATTCTTAGGATACCATAAACCAAGATTTGTTGTGCCTTGTAGGTACTAGAAAATCCTTTTTACTATTGATTCATGATTTTTTTAAGGATTTCTTTGAAATCTTGAAACAATACATACTTCATTCATTATATCAGGTTTGGTTTGTGTCAAATATAGTAATCCTCCAGTCATAGATTTGTACCTTATCGGATTAATAGGAGCTGAATCATCCTTCAACGTTAATTTATCATTTGCAGTCATATGAGTGCTTACCGGTTTGGAGTTTTCCATGCTAAATTTATTCAAAAGTTCCTTCAAGTATTTTGTTTGACATATGAATATACCTTTATCTGTTTGAGAAATCTACAAACCTAGAAATTTTTTTTTCTCTCCAATCATAGACATTTCAAATTCTTCCTGCATCTTGATAGCAAAGTCTTTACATAATCCATCTTCACCTCCAAAAATGATGTTATCCACAAATACTTCAATAACCAAAATGTCATCATTGGTAATTTTGTAATACAAATTAGTGTCATCATTACCTTTTTTGCATCCAAGCTTTAAAAGATATTTATCCAATCTAGCATACCAAGCTCTGGGAGCTTGCTTCAATCCATATAAAGCTTTCCTTAACCTGCAAACCATATCCTTATCATCTATCAATGAAAATCCATCAGGTTGTTCAATGTAAACTTCCTCTTCAAGATCTTCATTCAAAAATGCACATTTTACATCCATCTGATAAACTTTATAGTTCTTATGAGCTGCAAATGAAATAAATAGTCTAACTGCCTCAATTCGGGCAACCGGTGCAAAGGTTTCATTATAGTCAATTCCTTCTTTCTGTGAATAACCTTTACAAACTAATCTTGTTTTGTTTCTAATTACTTCACCATCTTCATTAAATTTATGTCTTTAGGCCGGGGAACTAATGTCCAAGTATTGTTCTTTTTAATATGTTCTAATTCATCTTCTATTGCTTTTATCCAATGTTTATCTTGACATGCTTCAATAACAGATGCTAGTTCAACTTGAGAAATTAAACATACCTCTTCATTTGCCAATCTTCCTCTAGTCATAACACCTTGATTTTTTATTTCCAATTATCTGATTCTCTAAATGATTCAATCTTACATACCTGGGTTTATTCTGATTTCCACTTACAGGTTGTTGTTCTTCAGTCACAATTGAGTTTTCTGATGATGCTGGTGTGACTGGATCTACATTTTGTACCGGTGCAATCTGTCAGTTCATTTATAATCATTTCAACTATCGGTTCAGAATCTAAAGACCTTGATTCTCCTCTAAAATGTTAATATATCTTCACATTAGTACTTTCAATGATTTTCTGCAATCTTTTATTATAACAGGGTAAGTGCAAGAAGTTGTGTCCACTTTTTGGCCAAAAAGTGGAAGTTTTTTTCCTTTTTTTTTGATTTCGTCCCATTTGACCTAAATATGTGAGGCACTTAAAGGATGATTCTTGAAAAAATTCAGTAATAGAAAATGTAGTGCTCGAAGTCTACTTTCCAAATATGTAATTTTTTTCAATACCCAGATCTTAAAAAGGAAGTTTGAATATGCATTAGTAAAACCTATAGTTTAAAAGTCACTTTTTAGGACCATACCATGCTCGTGTACGACAAGCATAATTTGACCTAAATGAAACTATTTTTCTTTATCCTTTTGGGAAAAGATCTATAACTCACTCATCTTTGATGAGGATATTTTTTTGTAATTTTTTTCCATATATTATTTTTTTTGTTATTTTTTAATTGGGCATAATCACTGTTTTGAAAAATCTGTGTGTACGGAAAGCATAATTTGACCTAAACTTAACATTTTTTAATTTTAATTTTTTTAAACTGTATATATTTGTCTGTATTTTCATGCCATATAATTTTTTTTTCAAAAAACTTAAAGACATATATTTGTTTGTAGTTTGATGCCATATAATTTTATTTCAAGTTTATGGATCTCTTTCATTAGAAATTATTTTAAAATTAAAAATATTGATCCATTCTCTTAAAAAATTATATATTTGGAATCTAGACAATGTGTACTATAATGGGTTTTTGTTGTTTAAAAAAATTCTGAAAATTAGGTGTTCAGATATATTTTTGAAGTCATTTTTTTGTATGAAGCTTGATTTAGGCTTGAAGTTGCAGGTCAAACCAATTCCAAGCCTCAGGCTCGGCTTTCTGAACCATTTACCAAGCCTAATTCCGAACCTACAAGCGGGCCCCAAAAAAATCTTTTTTACAAACGGGATTCCGTGTTGAAAACGAGATCCCGTTCTTTATTGCAAATTATTTTAAAAAAAAAACCAAATGGGATCCCGTTTCCTTTTACCATTAATTTTTTTAAAAAAATTGTATAAATATATGATCATTTAACATAATAAAACATGTAGATTCAAATGTGCGAGTTTTTACATGATATATTATGATCTAGTTGTCCTTTGGATGCTTTTTGGTTGCAATTTTAGATCCATTTTTTGAAGGTGGCATTTATTGCATAAGTTTTTAGTCATGGAGTCTAAACAACGTCAGAAGAAGAAACAAAGAAGGAAATTGACTGTCGAGGAAATTCAAGAAGAACGAGAGAAGGAGGCCAAACGTCAAAGGGATAGAAGAATGACGATTCGACCAATGAATAATCCTGATGCTTCTAGATCCACAACAATGGAAGAGACAAACATTCCCGATGATGCCTTGGGGGATCAGATGGACGTAGATGATGCAATTATGGATGATGATTGTATACACCTGAAAATTGGCTATGGGCAATTAAATAAATATTTTATATTTATTTAATAATTATTCGTCTATTAAATAGTTAATTCGAAAAGATTAATTAATTTAATTCATTTCATATCTTTCTATTAATTAATATTTTATTAATTAATTCATTTATCCTATTCTTCCAATTAATTAAATATCTAATATTTAATTATTCCTCTAGCCAAGTTAATTAAATATCTAATATTTAATTATCTCCTCCAATCAATTAAATATACAATATTTAATGGTTATTCTCCTATCCTATAGTCTTAAATATTAAATAATTTCTAATTATTTAAATCCCTTTTCCAACTCACCCTCCATCTCCACTTCATCTTCCCTTTGCCAACTCATCAAACATGTGGCTAAGGAAATTAATATTTCTTAAATATTAATCCATCATTTATCCTCAACTACCAAAATTTAATGAAAATTGTGTACGTACACATATTTCATAACCATCTTCTATATTCTCTCCAACAACCCCTACATCTTAGGAAGGACTTGAGTCCACTTGTCCTCTCATACCTAAATTTCCTCCAACCATCCCTAGATTCTCTCAGTCAGCAACCTAGTCAAGGTGAGATGAGTGACACGTGTCTTCTCCTTCCCCCTTTCTCTCAACCTTCACCTTTGTTCATAGTCATTCAAATCTATAGATCTGATCATGACCGTTGATCTGAGCCACATCATCTAATCCTCTCAAGGTCTATAAAATCAAGAGCTTCAGTTGAGAGGAAGTTAGTCTTCAAAAATAATCTTCAAGTGAGTCTTCAAAAATACTCTTCAAGTGAGTCTCCAAAAATAGTCTTCAAGCCAATCTTATGCATCCGTGAGTTTTTGAAACAAATAGCAAATAGTAATAGCAATTACCATATAATATCATTTAGCATAATCATGTAGCTTTGCATATCATACTATTAGTTAACTACAAGTTATCAGTCCATTCTTCATATGCCATCTTGGAAGCCAACAATGCATTATCTGAGAGCACACCATCTGCAACCAGGAACAGTGGAGTTAAGACACAATGAGACATAAATCATGAAGGTAAAATAATGTTTTATTTTAATATGTATTTCATGTAGTTTCATTGGTGGATTTTGGATTTCCTATATGCATTTCCATTGTATTTTGTGAAACTAACTTATTACAGGAAATATTCTAAGGATGAAATTCAAGCTCACACATTTTGGCGCCCACCGTGGGGCTCGAACCCATGCATATATCTTTAAAAATCTCGCAAAAATAAAATTAACATATTTTGTAATGCAGATTCACGCATGTGTGAATTTTGACAACACTTTTGCATCATAGGTTAGTGCTTTTGCATAATACGATAGCGCTTTTGCATCATAGGTTAGTGCATATGTCATGTAGGTTAGCACTTTCCTCAAAAAATTAGCGCTTTTGCATCATAGGTTAGCACATATGTCATGTAGGTTAGCGCTTTTGTCTAAAAATTAGCGCTTTTGCATCATTGGTTAGCGCATATGTTATGTAGCGTAGCGCTTTTGTCTAAAAAACAACGCTTTTGCATCATAGGTTAGCACTTTTGTAACGCAGGTTAGCGCTTTTGCATCGTAGGTTAGCGCATTTGATAGAAAAGTTTGTAACCGTGATTTCAAATTAGGCTTGTGAAGCCCACCTAAGGTTTTTCACTAACTTTTTACTATTTTTGCAGGTTTCTAACAATTTCTTGCAGATTTAGAGGAGTTAAGTTAGGATTTAGTGATTTCTTTTCTAGCTTTTTCGAAGTTGGTTAAAAAGAACTCATATTTCCTTTTGGGTAAAAAGAACTTCATTTTCAAATTTGGTGTTCTAAAAAATAACTCACTTGTTTTTGGGCTCTAAAAATAATCACATTTGCAAGGTAAAAAGAACAACAAATCAAACATTTACTTTCTTGCAAAAGTTAGGATTCACACCTCAAACTTTGGGCTCTAAAAAGAACAAACAATATTTTATTTTCTTGCAAAGGTAAAAAGCACAATCAATTTTATATTTTGCAAGTTAAAAAGAACAATCAACTTGTCCATTTTTACGAAGCAAGTTAATTTTTGTAACGATTTTCATTTTGTTGACCAGGATTTCTAATTCTTAATTTAGAAAATCATTTGCTATGTGGGGCTAAAATAAACACCATGCTTGTTGGAGCAACATCTCCAAATAGAGGATAGATCACATTGCTATGGAAAGTTAAAAAGAACATTTGTATTTCATGTCTCGAAAGTGGTAGGTAGATGCTCTCCCCTTTATTGGGTGATCAAAAAGTCAAACCCACTCTTTTACGCTTTCTTTACTTTCAAGCAATTAATCCTTTAGATGGCCTGCCTTCCCGAGCTGCCTTGAGGGGGCCAGTGAGAGGGGAACGACCTACAGTGAAAATGGGCTAATATTGAGTCCTTCCAATCCACTATAAATAAATCATGTTTGTGACGAAAGTTCAAACAACATGTGCTGATAAGTTCATACTGACACTATGTTTCCCCATAAACCCTATAGAGCGTAACCTCTACAAGCTGGGAACCTTCTGTATTTACAGAGCTGAAAGTGCCGCATGTATGGCCACATGACCGGAAGCCTTTACTAAAAACTACTTGTACTAGTTGCCAAAAACCTTCTAGTTGTTGGCGCAGGAGGTCGGACCTCTGAAGCGGCTCACACACATACGGTTCCTAGTAGAGATATAAAGTTTGCCATGACGAGATTTCATGGAAACTGGTGCTTGGCTGCCCTGAAGAAGTGAGTGCCGAGGGTGGAGCCAGTGGGTTCAAGCATCTAAATATTTGCTTTGAATAGCGTAACCTCGGGGGAAACTCCATGTGAGATTCAACAACTATTGTCTCAGTTTGCCATAGGGATTTGTATTTGTTTGTGCTTTTTCTTTTATTATTTATTAAAAATTGTGTCTTCTATGTCTGTAACATGTTCCAAATGGTCAAAAATTGAAGAAAATTATCATGTACAAGAGATTAAAAATCAACAAATTTCTAAAAAGTATGATCAAAAGGATAAAACAAAAAGCATTCCAACACTTGAAACACCAACTCAAAATCAAAGTATCAAAACATCAAAATATCAAAATAAATCTTGAAGTAGGTTTTGTCTCTAAACCATCACATATTTTCAAAATAGCTCAAACAAACTAGGTTGCTAATCCTACAGGTTATTCCCAAAAAGTTCTATAAACATCAACATTCAACAAGCTATTGATCCAAACATCTTAAGTGCAAAAATCAACATCCTTGTCAAGTCTCTCATCAGGATACTCAAATCCTCTATCACGAAGCTTGATCAATCTATACTAGGTTTCTAATCTTGGATATATCTTTCCTATTTTGAACTTAGGTTATATTAGAACCAAAATTGCACCAACATTGGAATCAATCAAACTTGTAAACTGTCAAATGCTTATATGACTTTTAAGTATCACCTTAAGAAAAGAAAACCCAGTTACAAAGCTACTCAGAAGAGAATAAGATTCTTGTATATCAATCGCAAGATCTTGCTGAAACATAGGACATTCCTACACCATTTTCGTCACTATTTACGTGGTTGCAGTAGAGAATTTAACGGTGAAACTCTACAAGGACGTGCTTTTCAACAAAGAGATGCTTTATCCCAATGAACAAACAATAGTGGTAAGATCAATAAAGCATATCTTCCTAAACCAATAATCACCTATTGACCTTGTTCTTGGGAACTTTTGACAACTTTGAAACAATCGTGCATGCCAATTTGGACTAGAGCTCAACACGAACAACTTAGAAAACAACAACAAATGGAGGAAGAAGATACTCCTCTAGTCCACACTTTTGGATTTACTTCTGTTGACGAAGAAGCAATCAATAACACCATTAGAAATCTAGAGCAAGACTACACATTTGATAAGTTAATGGAAAAATTGTTGGCAAAACAAAAAGAGAAATATCTTTTGATGTTGGCAAAATCTGGAGCTAAACTACCACAAGACTTTAACATAGAAAGCTTAAAATAAGACGTGGAAACAAGTAATACCCAAAACATAGATGAACAGAACAACGAAGATGTGATCAAAGAAAGCAACGAAGAAACAAGGAAAGAAAGGGATGATAAAAGAAAAGAGCGTAGTGACAAAAAGACTCATGATGAAATAAGGAGAGACTATGTGGATAATCCATTTTCAAACCTTACTCAACAAATACAAACTCTTCAACAACAAATACAAGACATGCAAAGTGGCACAAGATCCAAGAAGTATTCATTACAAGATATATGCCCATATCCTTTTGATAAAAATATGAATATGATACCATTTCCGAAATATTGCAAAATTCCTAAATATGACAAATACGATGGAAAATCTGATCCTCAAGATCACATTAGGGAGTTTTGTACTATGAGCATGGAATTTGCTCATGATGAAACTTACCTTATGCGTCTTTTTCCTAGGAGTTTAAATGGACAATCAATGGAGTGGTTTTCAAGATTACCATCCGGAATCAAATCCTTTGAAGAACTTGTGAATAGGTTTATTTCACAATATTCCTACAATATAAGGAATGAAATAACAATGCTAGATCTTTGCAATGTTAAACAAAAGAATGGTGAATCCTTTATGGTTTTCTTACAATGATGGAAATGCATGTTTAATAGGTATCCACGAGATGTACCTGATCAAGAAAAAAATGACATATTCATTGATAATCTTATCAGCGAAATGAGTTATCGACTAAGAATGCAATGTCCTCCCTCTTTTGCCAAAATGATTGAAAATGGTCTGAAAATAGAGAACGCAATGATCAAGAAAGGAGAACTAAAACTTTACAACAACAACAACAACAACAACAACAACAACAATAACAGCAATGACAAACCCAAGTTTTGGTCAAAGAATAGGAATGTCAGCAGTGAAGGGAATGACGATAATAGTAATACAAAACAACAACAACCAATTTTCAATCTATCAAGTCAAAACCCAAGCAATAACAATCCAGAAAACAATAAAGCTAAGTCCTTTTTCTCCAATCCTCGAAGGAAATTCACAAACATTGGAGAATCTCTGGAATCCGCTCTAAAAACTTTGCTTGCCAAGAAATTAATTGTTCTACCAGAAGCAAGAAATTATGAACCACCAGTCAAGCCTAATTGGTGGAATGACAATCATTTTTGCAACTATCATATGAATAAAGGACACCTAACAAATGATTGTCAAAGATTGAAACACCTTATCCAAGATCTAATCGATAATGGAACAATCATAGTGGATAGCCATAAAACAAATGAATCACACTTGGCTTTTAAAACTCCACTCCCAAATTATGACAAAGGCAAATCATCCCAATTAAAAGATGACAAAGGAAAAACTAAAGTGAATTACACTTACACATATGATGATGTGGTGAATGTGATCATTGTTAACGAAAACTCATCTTCGGAACCAATTACTATTATCACAAGAAGCAAAGCAAAGGTTACCTTCCCAGGTGTAGCAAAAGATCCACCACCCAATCCACAATAATACAATCTAGTAGAGCAATTACAGTGAATACCAGCTCAAATATCAATTCTGGAACTTCTCAAGATCTCACCTATACATAAGGAAATTTTGGAGAAAGCTTTAGTGGAAACAATAGCTTCAAAGGATTTGGATGTAGATCAATTCCAAAATATGGTAGGACACCTCATAACTCCTCATTGCTTATCATTCTCTGAGAATGATGATGCGTCCTTACAACATCCTCATAATGCTCCCTTACATGTTGAAGTTTCCATAAACAAAACTCGTGTCAAACGTGTGCTCATAGATGGAGGAGCTGGCTTAAACATTTGTGCATTAAGTTTGATAAAAGCTTTGGGATATTCAGAAAATGCAGTGGACCCGAAAAAGAAAATAACTATCAAAGCTTATGATGAAGCAGAACGTTCTTCTAAAGGAACTGTGGTGTTACCAATAAGGATAGGACCTGTGGAAAAGGATACATTGTGTCAAGTTTTAGATTTAAACCTCTCCTACAACATTCTTCTAGGGAGACCATGGATTCACAAGATGCAAGCAGTTCCTTCTACCTATCATCAATGTGTAAAATTTCTTCATGAAGGAAAAGAGATCATTGTAATTGCAGACTCCAGTCAATATTGCAATAATTTGAAACCCGCACAAGATACAAGAGTTCCACATAACAGGGAATCAGTATATCCTACCAAAGAAGTTCAAGCAAAGTTGTGGGAAACTTTTGAAAAAAAGCTCAAGTTAAATGATGAAGGAATGGGCAAGTATTTTTTGAATAATTTTCCACTCTCCCCTAAGTCATATGGAAAACCTGTAGATATTCAGTCACAGACATCAAGCAAATCAAAACATATGTTTAAAGGAGCCTTTGTTAGTGCTGGAACCCTTGAAAAGGAAAATGAAGATAAAGACATTCTTGCTTGGTTATACAAAGATGAGGATAAAACTATAGCAACAACAACAGAAGTTAATATTCCCATAAAACAATATGGCAAAGGATATGAAATCATGCAAAAGATGGGATATGAAGGAAAAGGACCAATTGGTAAGCAACATCAAGGTATTTCATAACCTATTTGTCTGCATTCGCAATCCACAGAAGATAAATCTGGGCTGGGATATCTAAAATCAAATCAAAAGCAACATAATCATGAGTAGCAAAAATGGAGAAAGAAATCAGTTTCTAAAGAAGAAAATTGGCAAGAAAAGATACATCAAGCGGCCAAAACAGTAGCTAATAAGCAAAATAAGCAAGATCGTGCAAAGAAAGAATAGGAGACTACCATCAAAGATGAAGAAAAATCTTGTCAACAAGTCCTAAAAATACAAACAAAGGCAAAATCTGAACAAGATATTCCAAAAGCAGTAAAAATAGAGATGACAAAAATCAAAGAACTCTTTGCACCATACGACATTCCAATATGGTATAGTGGAGTAATCTTAGATCAGGATTCAGAAACAGATTCCAATGAATATGAATGGGGTCCAGATGCCTTATCAACTACATCAAGTAAAGAACACAATGAAGATCAAGCAGCTATCACAGAAGAAGACCTGTCTATTGCAGAACAAAGGATGAGGTTAGAAAAAAGACAAGAAAAACTCAGAATCCAGAGAAAAGAGGCGTATGCAAAAAGGAAAGGAAATGACAAAGACAGAGAAGCAATGCCACAAGAAGCGCAAACAAAGATCAGATATGCAAGAACCATAGAACAACTAAGAGATAGTCAAGTTGGACTAACTATTAGTCCCAAAGAAGTTGAGTTTGAAAGGAGACAAAATCTATTAAAAGAATCTACTTTATCATGTACACAAATATGTCAACTTCTAAATGCAAATGAGGGCAATCAAGAAGAAAATTGCAGTATCAAAGATGTACGTGTGGATATAATCCATTCATTTAAGGGACAAACGTCAATTGAAGAACCACTTGAGTGTGAACTACAAAATGCTAGTATTAATCTTGTTAAGACTAATTCGGAAACACTTGAGAAAGACAATCCTCAAAAACATCTAATCTATGATAATACCTATTCTATGCTAAATTATGATCATTGTGTCATGAACATTGAAACACCTAATGATGACAGTGATTATGATTTACCCCTCCTTCATCCTGAGCTAATTGATTGGGATAATTTAGACAACCCCGAACTAAATGTCTTTTCCAATGATCATGAATTAGTTGTGTACCTTAATGCTATTGAACCCATCCCACCTAAGATATCTTCCACTACAGAATCAAGTAATATTTTTCATAGTCAGGAGAATGCCAAACTTTTTAGTCGCAAAAGTGAAATAAAACAAGGAAAGAGACCTATTGTTGAAAACCATTTCATGGCAACATTAGATCAATCAAAAGAGAAAATAAAGGGCGTATCTCATGATGAAAACCTCCTTGAGGCATCAGAAGATGGAAAGTTTGACATTTTTCCTGCATATTTTCAAGAAAGATCTGCTATCCTGATAGAACCAACAGAAGCAGTAAACATTGATACATCAAAGGATCCTAAAATACTTCATTTTGTTGCCTCATTATCAGAAAAAGAAAGGAAAGAGTACATGGAATTCTTTAAGCAAAGACAAATAAATTTTGCTTGGTCTTATGCAGATATGCTAGGGCTTAACCCAGATCTTATCATGCATCATCTTAATGTGGATTTAAAAGCAAAACTTGTTAAACAAAAGCTAAGAAAGATGCACCCGCATATTGCTCTTCTTGTAAGAACCGAGCTTAAGAAACTATTGGAAGTAGGTTTCATAAGACCAATGGCTTATCCAGAATGGGTCTCAAGTATTGTACCAGTATCAAAACCAGATAAGAGCATAAGAATTTGCACAGATTTCAGAAATCTGAATAAAGCATGTTCAAAAGATCAATTCCCGCTACCAAACATTGATATCATAGTAGACTTGTCAGCAGGACATGAGATGTTTTCATTAATGGATGGCTTCTTAGGATATAATCAAATCAGAATCTCACCTGAAGATCAAGAGAAGACAGCTTTCACCTGTGCATGGCGAACATACTGCTGGAATGTTATGCCATTTGGGCTTAAGAATGCAGGAGCGACATATCAAAGAGCTATGACGATAATTTTTCATGACATGATGCATACATTCATGGAAGATTATGTCGATGACATACTCGCAAAATCTCACACAAGAAAAGAACATTTGAACATTCTAAGCAAGATTTTTGACAGGCTGGAAAGATATCAATTAAGATTAAATCCAAAGAAATGTGCATTCGAGGTAACCTCTGGAAAGCTCCTAGGGTACATTATATCAGCCCGTGGCATCGAAGTAGATCCTGGAAAAGTTAAAGCTATCATGGAGATGGAGTCACCCAAGAACATAAGTCAATTGCGATCTTTACAAGGAAGGTTGCAATCAATTAGGAGATTTGTTTCTCAATTGGCTGATAGATGTCTTCCATTTACACATCTTTTACATAAAAATGTTCCATTCAAGTGGGATACAAAATGTGAAGAAGCTTTCTTGCAAATAAAAGAATATCTTATGAGTCCTCCAGTACTAATATCAACAACCAAAGGGAAACCATTGTTACTCTATGTCTCAACAACAAGTGTGTCATTAGGCGCACTCCTAGCTCAACATGATGATGAAGGAAAAGAAAGAGCAGTTTATTATATCAGCAGAACACTTGTTGGATACGAATTAAATTATTCCTCAATTGAAAAGATATGTCTAGCAGTTGTATTTGCAACTCAGAAGCTACGACATTATATGTTGATTCATTCTGTAAAACTAATAGCAAAGATAGATCCTCTCAAATATCTATTAAGCAAGTCAACATTAATAGGGAGGCTAGCCAAATGGGTTATGATACTGAGTGAATTTGACATAGAATATGTTGACCGAAGAGCCATCAAGGGACAAGTCATTGTTGATCAATTAGCTAATGCACCTTTACAAAATAACATGCCCTTGCACATCGAATTTCCTGATGCAGATATCTTGACAGTAAGTACAAACTTTTGGGAATTATATTTTGATGGTTCTTATACTCAATATGGATCAGGTGTAGGAATCTTTTTTATCACACCTCAAGGACATACAATTCCGAAATCGTATAGACTGTGATTTCCATGCACCAATAATACTACAGAGAATGAAGCATTGGTTATAGGGCTCAAAATGGCCATTGAATGGAATGTTAAAGAACTACATGTCTATGGTGATTCACAACTTGTCATAAATCAAATAAATGATGAGTATCAAACAAAGGATGATAAGCTTATGCCATACAAACAGCTAGTGGAGGAATTTAAAGGGCACTTTAAAGAAATCACATTCACCCAGGTCCCCAAAAATGAGAATAAAGCAGCAGATGCTCTTGCAAAATAAAGAGAATCAACAACATTACAAATTTCTCGTGGAAGATATCTTAACCCCTACCATCCAATCCCAGCATACCTATCGAATTTGCCATATATCAGGAACCAGTGAATCCTTATACGGTCAAACCTACCAATATTTGAAAGATTGTATCCTTCCTCTTGAATTATCTTGTAATCAATGAAGAAACTTTATCCGTCAGTCCTCTTGCTATACTATTATTGTTGATATCCTATATAGGCGTGGCCTAGATGGTACATTATTGAGATGTCTTGAAAAAGATGAATCTGAGAGAGTTCTTAATGACATTCATGCGGGTATTTGTGGTACACACTCAAGTGGTTTAACATTGGCTAAGAAACTTATTTGTATGGGTTACTTTTGGCCTACTATGGAAAGGGATTCATTCACCTATGCTAGAAAGTGTAAACAATGTCAAATTCATGGAAATCTAATTCATGCACCAGCACAAGAGTTATATCCTATGACAGGATCATGGCCATTTTCACAGTGGGGCCTATATTTGGTAGGAAAGATCAATTCCTCATCTTCTAATGGACAAAAGTTCATTTTGGTTGCTACTGAATATTTTACTAAGTGGATTGAAGCAGTGCCTTTAACAACAGTGACAGGAAAACAAATATCATCATTCATCTTGAATTACATAATCTATCACTATGGCGTTCCTATGACCATTATCATTGATAATGGAAGACCATTTAAAAATCAAGAAGTAAAAGAGCTATGTGAAAAGTTTCATATCCAACATAGGTTCTCTACTCCATATTATCCACAAGGTAATGGTCAAGTTGAGGCACCAAACAAAACTATTTTAAAAATCTTGAAGAAAATAGTCAATGAAGCTGGAAAAGACTGGCACATTCAGTTAAATCTTGCTCTTTGGGCATATCGAACTAGTGTCCGCACTCCAACAGGGGCAACTCTATATTGTTTGGTCTATGGATCTAAAGCTATATTACCTATAGAAGTAGAGATACCTTCTCTACAAGTATCCTTGCATGGTCTTATACCAGAAGAAGAACAAAGAGTCTCCCGACTCCAGGAACTAGAACTGATTCAGGAACGTCGCCAAAATGCAATAGATCATTTAAAAGTATATCAACAAAGAATGGCATCAAGCTATAACCACAAAGTCAAGCCGTGCATTTTCCAGATTGGAGACATAGTTCTAAGGGAAAATCCAAGAAATCAGCAAGATCGGGAAAAAAAGGGCAAATTTGAACCAAATTGGCTAGGGCCTTTTGTCATAGTAGCAACATATGGATCAGGAGTATACAAATTATCTACTCCAGAAGGTGATTGGTTTGATGAACCTATCAATTCTATCCATCTCAAGAAATTCTATGCTTGATATATAAAGTTCTAAAAAAATCAATAAAAAACATATAAAATCCAGCTCAAAGTTCTGAAAAAATCAATAAAAAGCATATAAAGTCCTGAAAATAATCAATAAAAAATATATAAAATCCAACAAAAATGCAATAAATTTAGATGGTGAAAACTTGGTAAACAGGAGCTATTTACAAAGTGAGTTACTCCATCTATGAGATCGCTTTACGCACCTATCCGCTTCATCCTATCCATCGCTTTCATATATCCTAGCTTATCCATTTCTCTGAACTATTTAGCAAGAAATATGCAGCTTACCAACAGTTATCAATCTTTGACATACTTGTCATAGTCATTGTCTTAGATTTTATCAGTATCTATCAATCTGCATTTCTATTCTGCCATGGTTTGGATCTTGATCAATTTATACATCCATAATAAATTTTTGTTTCCGCTAGGGGCAAAGTCCTAATTCCTTTTGCTAAAGTGATCTTTTGAATATTTAAAAATCCAAAACATTTGAAAAACTTAGAAAAACCAAAAACACCTAGGGTTTTGAAACAGATAACACACAACAAAGCGACGAAGATCAAGATGTCTTATCAACAACTGAATCGTGAAACTCAGAAACCGAAGAATCAATCAGCAAGCTATACAAGATTATCAAAGATCATTCATCAAAATAATTATATTAGTTAATGACCATTAGAACATGTGAATAACATGCAAGATTCAATGTTTATATCTTGATTTTATTGCTAATCATGTACTCTATGCAACTCAAGGATGTCCATGACTAGAGAAGCTATGATGGGGCAAGATTATTTTTCTTTTATTGTTGTCTGTGGTTTATCTCTTACTACGGTATGAACTTGTCTCAGGATATGATCGGCAAAAGTTCAAGGAGGACATTCCAAGTCATGCAGGAAAAGAGATACTCCTTGTCTATTCTGCAAGCAATACTCAGGTCAGTTTGATCCATTATATCAAGGTGCTTGTATTAACTTGCTATATCAAAATCCATGTAAGGAATACTTAGGTCATCTTGAATCTTTATGTCAAGTTGCTTGTATTTTCTTACAACATTTAAGCTCAATGATGAAATCAAGCACTGTTACAAGATCGCATATGAAGAATGGCAATACAATTTTTAGTTAGATGATTTTAGATTATAAGCATTCATTTATAAAGTTGCATTATAAGCATATCATTTCATTAACAGATCAATGGTTATAAATAAAGATTGAGTATACTTGGACAAACAAAAGCAATTTGTATTTAATCAATATAGGTGCATTCATTTTTAGAATCATTTTTAATCAATACCCATTTCATTTAGTTGCATTTTATCATTGCATTGGTTTGCATTGAATTAAGTGCATTGCATTCATCATATCATCATTATTATCTACATTATCATTTCATTAATGATCATTTAGTTGCATCTTTGCACTTAGATTCATGAACATTACATATAAAAATAAAAAACATTTCATGTAGATCGTTTGCATTTGCATCATCATAAATCAAAAGCAAATCAATCATTCATTTGCATTTCCATATAGATCATTGCATCATTTGCATATCATTTAAGTTATAAATCATTTCCATTTTGCATCCAAGATCATAAAAAATCAAAAATCAAAGCATTTATCATTTCATCATCATATAAAGCATCATCATCAAATAAAGTAACATGCATAAAGATCATATCATTATCCATCTACTCATTACATCCATAAAATCAAAGCATATAAGAATCATCATCATATAAAGTAACATGCATATAAAAGAGCATCATCATATAGAGTCCATGTCTGCATATAGATCATCATAAAACAATAAAAGTCCAAGTATACAATGATATCAGATAAACAATACAAATGCTCCAAATCAAGTCACAGCTGTCCTGTACCACTACCACCTGACTCTATCCATCTCTGTGGTTGTGGGTGAGAAGATCCTCCAGATGCTTGTCTCCAATGCTCACCACTCCTCTGAGGAGGTCCCATGACCCCACCACTGCAAGTATCCATCAACATGGTAGTCTGATAACTACCTATTCTCTGACTCTCTGCAACTACCTCCTCATATCGTCGTCGCCAGTGGGCAGTCTCCTTCCCATCTTGAAATAATGCTCTAGCAGTGTTCGTTGAGAGAGTACCCGATCCAACCTGCTGAATATAATCCAGAAAACCCTGAGTATCCTGCTGTCTCCTAACATCTATGTCTCTCTCAGTCATAAGAGTCTATATCTGTGCTCAAAGCTGATCAATTTGTGCTCTCAGACTGTCAATAGTATCATGCCCTGGCACATCATGCTATGGTATAACTACATCTAGCATATCCTACACTGGTGCAACTTGCTCTGGTACATCCTGTTGTGGCACATGAACCCAATCCCCTCACCACCAACCTATCCAACTGTTGGAATCTCATTCCAAGTAACTCTCCGAACCCGTTGTCTAATCAGGGGAACATGATCCTCAGGATCCTCATCATCACCACCATGAGCTGCAATAACTCTAGGATCTGGCTGAATCTGTCCAAAATCAATACCTCTCCCACAACCCCCATCTAATCCAGTCACCCTCTCTCCTCTCAATGGAAATCCTCTAGGTGATCTCATCCCCACCCTGCCAGTATCCCCCCCAATCCGTAGACCATCTCTCCCACCCATAGAACGAGGTCTCTCAATCCTGCCAGCTAGTCCAAATGGTCCTCCGCGGACTCTCAATCGACATCCTCTACGTCCAGGTCCACCACCACCACCTCCATCCCCATCATCATCTCCACCTCTCCCAGCCTCATGAGCAGCTCTAAGCTCTCGTCTACGTCTCTGTCTCCTAATAACAAGATCATCTGAATCATCATCATCATCTCCTGAGCTAGGAGGAGGATCTGCTAGATCTGTAATCCGAGGAAATGGATGCGCTAATAAATATTGAACATACTCTACAGTAACCCCAAGATCAAGAATGTGTAATCTCATATCACATGCCACTCTCGGAGTAGCAACAAACTCTGCATGAGCAATCTCAAATGACAAAGATGGTCCCCAATCTCGCCTATCTCTGTACCGCCGCACATATATCGTCACACCAGTAGGCATAGGCTGAATGATACCAAACTATCTCAAAATCCGACCAATTAACTGTCGCTCAACAATGAAGGGTGTACGACCAATGAGATATCTACTCTGCATGATAAGTGGTAATGTCTATGCATCATCCATCCATGGCTCACAATCAACATATGGTCTCCAAGTGATGCTATCCAAAGAATCAAGAACCAAACGCCAATACTCCATCTTACCCAGCTTGGGCTGAGTAACAACACCTGCATAAAAATAAACATATGGATGCCTCTCTCCACGAACTCTGTGATGGATAGGCCATGTAGTAGCAATATGCTCCCAACACCAGATCTGTAATAAAGTGCATCCTGTCGATAAACTAGCACTCTCATCATACACAACCTGGTGAAGATCATGATATAAATGTGCCAACATGCAAACACCCCAAGCATAACGCATCTGATGTTGCATCATGCTCAGAAGAACCTCACCCCATCCAATAGAAAAACCTCACGATCGCCTATCAGGACATATGAATCCTCCAATCAAACCGACCAGAATAACAGGAAGAGTCTCGTAGTACATCACCATATCTACCCATCGGATCTCTCCTCTATTGATGCTCTCATCAGCAAACACAACTCTGCAAGCCTCCATCCCAACTCGATCTTGATAATCATACTGCACTATCTCACCAGTCACCAGGATATGCAGAATCTTGTAGACATCCTCAAGAGTAACACTAATCTCACCTATCGGCAGGTGGAAAGTGTTATGCTCGCTATGCCATCTCTCGACTAAGGTAGTCAAAAATCCTCTATTATGTGTAATCTCAGACATAAATCATAAATGGCATAAACCATAGGCATCTATATGTCTAATCTCAGCCTAGGAAAACTCTGGAACTAAATGACGTATGGCCGGTAATTTCTCCCAACACCGGAGAACATCAAGTTTCTCCTATTTTTTTAAGAGAAATCAATCAATCAAATCAAATCAAAGCTACTTAATCATCAAATCTATCAATCAAGCTAATCAAAAGCTACTCAATCATCAAATCTATCAAATCAAGCTAATCAAAGCTATCTATCAAATCTATCAAATCACACTAATCAAAGCTATCTACTCAATCTATGAAATCACGCTAATCAAAGCTATCTATCAAACGATCCAAATCAAGCTAATCAAAGCTACCTATCAATCTATCAATCATGCAATCATGCAAATCAAGCCCTTATTTTCATCATCACTACATATTACACACGTTAAATCTAATCATCAAAGTGATTTTTAGCTTTTGCACTTATCAAAAATATCAAATTTAAGCAAAAGCACTATCCTATCAAGCATATGCACTAAACAACAATGCATATGCGCTATTCTAAGCAAAAGCGCTATTCTATCAAGCATATGCACTAAACAACTATGCATATGCGCTATTATACGTAAAAGCGCTAACAATCTATGCATTTGCGCTAACAAATGAAACAAAAGCGCTAAAACACGCAAAAGCTCTAACATTCTATGCAAAAGTGCTAACATACAAAGCAAAAGTACTAAATCAAGCATTTGTGCTAACCAAAATTGCATAAGCGCTAAACTAAATTACAAATGCGCTAATCTAAAGTCAAAAAAATCAAAAATTTCAAAAAAAAATAAAAAAAGAGCGCCTAAAACATGAAATTTTGAACAAAAAATTGAAAACAAAGCTCGGGATAGGAAACATACCAGATAACCATACTCGATCGGTTGCTGATATCATCGCACACAATCAAATCAATGGTTCTCCACGGGAATCACCATTTCACCACCTCAGCAAGAAATATTCTCTCCAAAAGATGACAAGGATAATAATGAAGTTAAAATTAGTCTTGATTAATTTTTATTTTTATTTTTTTGATCGGTAATTGGCCGAAGCCTGAATAGCTTTTGACTAGAGCTATGAACTAGTGGGGACACAGTAGGGGGCCCCATCCCCATTACATATCTTTGAATTGTGATTATTATTATGTTTGATTAGATTGACCCCAAGACCTTCCCCATCCTATGGAAGGCCAAGAGTCACAACTTAGAATTCCACTTCAGATGTCCCTATTGGGAATTGAACTTGGGTCTCCACAGTGAGAACCCAGTGTTTTAACCAGTTAAGCTCAACCCCTTGGACTAGTCTTGATTAATTTTATATTTACTATTTGTAGAGTCATTAATTTTCAATGGGGCAATTTAATTTGTTTTTTTACAAATGAATTTAATTGACTAAATTTTTTATCACATTATCATGAGATTAATCATTCAAATTAAAATTTTCGACAATTTCATGATCAATCACCTGAGGGGGCACACAATCTAGATTTTCAATATCTATCAGGCGCACTATCGAGACTTGATTTAATCTTTGAAACAATGTTGTCTTCACATCATTTCAAAGAGGGGCAAAATGTATACACCTGAAAATTGGCTATGAGCAATTAAATAAATATTTTATATTTATTTAATAATTATTCGTGTATTAAATAGTTAATTCGAAAAGATTAATTAATTTAATTCATTTCATATCTTTCTATTAATTAATATTTTATTAATTAATTCATTTATCCTATTCTTCCAATTAATTAAATATCTAATATTTAATTATTCCTCTAACCAAGTTAATTAAATATCTAATATTTAATTATCTCCTCCAATCAATTAAATATCCAATATTTAATGGTTATTCTCTTATCCTATAGTCTTAAATATTAAATAATTTCTAATTATTTAAATCCCTTTTCCAACTCACCCTCCATCTCCACTTCATCTTCCCTTTGCCAACTCATCAAACATGTGGCTAAGGAAATTAATATTTCTTAAATATTAATCCATCATTTATCCTCAACTACCAAAATTTAATGAAAATTGTGTACGTACACATATTTCATAACCATCTTCTATATTCTCTCCAACACCCCCTACATCTTAGGAAGGACTTGAGTCCACTTGTCCTTTCATGCCTAAATTTCCTCCAACCATCCCTAGATTCTCTCAATCAGCAACCCAGTCAAGGTGAGATGAGTTACACTTGTCTTCTCCTTCCCCCTTTCTCTCAACCTTCACCTTTGCTCATAGCCATTCAAATCTGTAGATCTGATCATGACCGTTGATCTGAGCCACATCATCTAATCCTCTCAAGGTCTATAAAATCAGGAACTTCAGTTGAGAGGAAGTTAGTCTTCAAAAATAATCTTCAAGTGAGTCTTCAAAAATAATCTTCAAGTGAGTCTCCAAAAATAGTCTTCAAGCCAATCTTATGCATCTATGAGTTTTTGAAGCAAATAGCAAATAGTAATAGCAATTACCATATAATATCATTTAGCATAATCATGTAGCTTTGCATTTCATACTATCAGTTAACTACAAGTTATCAGTCCATTCTTCATATGCCATCTTGGAAGCCAACAGTGCATTATCTGAGAGCACACCATCTGCAACCAGGAACAGTGGAGTTAGGACACAATGAGACATAAATCATGAAGGTAAAATAATGTTTTATTTTAATATGTATTTCATGTAGTTTCATTGGTGGATTTTGGCTTTCCTGTATGCATTTCCATTGTATTTTGTGAAACTAACTTATTACAGGTAATATTCTAAGGATGAAATTCAAGCTCACACAATGATGATGTGAATGAAATAATTATGAAGAATATTCCAAGTACAACATCCTCAAATCCAGGTACATCTTCAAATTATCTAGGTACATATTCAAATCCTTCTCTGCAAGACATGGATAATGTGATTATAGGTGATTTTCATATTGTTGATTTAGTAGAAGCTGGATATACCAATGTTGAGATTGATAGAATTGTCCATGAAAATGAAAACCTTCATTTTGGTAGAGATGAAATTCTTTTGAATGTTGAAACTAAAAATCCTTTTGAACATGGTGAAAATGAAAATCCTCCAATTGTTGAAGATCGGGGAAATTTTTTATAAAAATTGAAAAAATGTTTTGGATAATCTTCCTGGTAATATTTCTTGGAGACAGATAAGAACATATGCCAATAGAATATACAAAGAATTTTTTTAGCGAAAAAAAACTTGCAATTCAATGTCAACTTATGATGCAATTGATGAGAATGTAAAAAATGAGAAAAGTGATGAAAAAAATAGGTATCTATGTGAAACCATCAAAAAAAGATGAATATGTTAAGCATGTTATGTCTACTGTTGCAAGTGCCATTGAATCTATTGGTACAACGAGTCGATCTAAAGATAAGAATGCAGCGCGACAAGCTATAACAACTGCCATAGTGAATAAAGCAACCTTGAATAAAAGGATGGTAAGCAACATTAGTGGAATTTTAAAGATGCATCCTAAAACATTGGTTAGAGCAGCTAAAAGAAGAGAAAGTATTGAAAGTGATCCAATCAACCAAAGTTGAAGTTTTAGTGGTAGACTTTGCAGGTCAGATATGAAATTGAATATTGAAGTGAAATATTTGGTTGAAAAGTTTTGGCATGATAATACAGGGGTATCATCTAATGCTAGAGATGTTCTAAAGTTGGGAGTGGGGTCTAAAATTCGTGACCCTCATCCAAAACACCTATTAGACACAACTCAAACTGAATTTTATAGAAATTTTTTGGATGAAGTTTTGTTACCTGAAAATATCACTATAAGTCAAAGATCATTTGAAAAATGCAAGCCCTGGTATGTGAAAATTAACAAGCAAAGAGTCTCTTGTTGTTGTAAAACGCACATGCAATTTCATTACTATTATGATGTTTTTCGATACATACGTTGTGTTTTGCATAGTAACATGCTTATCCAGGAATGTGGTATTGATATGCCACCTGAACCAATCAAAGAATTTGTAGCAAGTTTATTTTGTCAAAGAACTGATGGACAATTATTTTATTTACATTCATGTATCTCTGGACAATGTTCTAGTTGTGGAAATTTTTCATCACTAGTAAAATGTATGCATGAGAGTTGTGAAACTTATTTTGGACAACAACTAGTGGATGTTAGAAGATTTAAGAATGTTGAGTATCCCTTAAAGGATGGGAAAATAGGAAAGCGTGTCAATTTAATCACAGAGAAGGTTAGTGTACATGCATTCATGTCAGAATTTAAAAGTAAGATTGTACCAAAATATGTGACACACTCTCAACATGCTAGATGGTTTGATTCTCAATTTCACACATGTAGAAATACATTTCCAGTTGGAAGTATACTATCAGTGGTGGAATTTGCAGAAAACTATACTCTTAAGCCACAAGAGGAAATTCAATCTCAATATTACAATTCCACTCAAGTTGCTATTTTTGTTCATATTGTTTATAGACACGCAGATGATAGCACAGAGGATGATAGAAAAATCCTAAGGGAGTATCATTTCTATGTAAGTGATAATAGGATGCACTCGTCAGAGTTTGTTCAATATTGTTTCAGCATATTTTATAGAAATTTAAGAGAAAGAGGAATCTAGATGACAGAACATCTTATATGGTCAGATAATTGTACTGGACAATTCAAGAATGCTTGAATGTTTTATTGGTTAAGCAGGGCTCACAAGGAATACAATATCCAACATATATGGAGTTTTTTTAAGCTGGACATGGCAAAGGAGAACATGATGGAGTTGGTGCATGTGTTAAAAGAATTCTTGCTAGAGAGCAATTAAAATTTGAAGATAATGTTAAATTTAAAGATGCACGTGCAATTGTAGATTGGTGCAACACAACCTTATCTACTGGATCAAGTGTGAACTCTACAATTCAACGATTCTTTTGGTTAGTTGAAGAGGAAAACATTGTACCAAAACTTGATTGTGAGACAATTAGCGGATCAGCGAAATGGCATTCATTTAAGAGTTCAAATGCAAGCACATGGACTATATGGATAAGGGAACTTGCATGTTTTTGTCAGTTTTGTATTTCAGGTGATTCTGATGTATGTGAGAATACTAAATGGGTTGAAGATTGAAATCAAATATCATTGACTCCTACTCAAGCACAAGATCAGATTAACACAATTGAAGATAATGATGAACTATTTGCATCAGATGATTGTGATCGTGTTTCAGACCTTGTACATAAAGGTAATCATTTTTTATTATTTTGTTGGCCATTTAATAAAATTAGTTTCAAACTTTTTTATATTTGGTGTAAATTAAAAATGGCATTTTTTTAATTCTAAATTGTGATAATTTATTAATTTTTTGTTTGTTTAGGACATGTGTATGTTGTTGTTGCACCTGAGGACAATGAAGAGGAAATAGAATATTGGTTGGCTCGATGTGTTGAGACTAAACACAAACTAGTTAATCCTCGAGAAGATGACGATGGTTTTCATTATCTGACTGGTTCAGTGGTAGTTGTTGGAACTTGGCTAAGGAAATATTTGACAAGGAAGAATGGTTTGCCTGCTTTTGAAGATTATGAAACACATAAGAAGATAATACACTACTCACATTTGATTGTTGCAACAAATATACAACTAGTGGGATATCGCGGCAGACCTAGTAATAAAAAGTTGTGGACAATTTCTATGAAAGATCACGAGACAATTATAGATGCTTTGGAAAAAAGAGAGGATGTAGATGGTACAATGGAATAAGTATTTAAATAAAGAGGTATGTATACATGTTAAATGTATGTGTGTATATATTGTGTACATGTATAATTTCTTTTTATTACATACTATTTGATCATATAGATGGTTTAAATATGTATATAGGTCCATCTCCTTATAGAGAGCTCTTACACAATTGTGTTACATGTAATGGAATAAGTATTTAATATATAGAGGTACGTATACTTGTTTTAAAATTATGTATGTCTTTTGAAATGATTTAAATTGATATTATAAAATACTTTTTAAATATATATATACTTGTTTTCATAATTCATTTAAAATGTGAACTTGACTATTTTGCACTTCTATCTAGATTCTAATTTTTTTTGTCCTTATTATTTTGATCCCCTTAAGCCACATGTCCCAATTGTACACCCATCCCCTTAAGCCGAGTCATGTCCTAATCAATTAATTTCCCCTTAAGCCATGTCCTATAATTTACTTCAAATGATCCTCTTTTAAGGCACATGTCCTATTTCTAGTTTGAACCCCGTAAGCCACATGTCCCAATTGTAGACCCATCCCCTTAAGACAAGTCATGTCCTAATCAATTAATCTCCCCTTGAGCCATGTCCTATAATTTACTTCAAATGATCCTCTTTTATGGCACATGTCCTATTTCTAGTTTGATCCCCTTAAGCCACATGTCCCAATCGTACACCCATCCCCTTAAGTCGAGTCATGTCCTAATCAATTAATTTCCCCTTAAGTCATTTCCTATAATTTACTTCAAATGATCCTCTTTTAAGCAACACATCTTATTTCTAGTTTGATCCCCTTAAGCCACATGCCCCAATTGTACACCCATGCCCTTAAGCCAAGTCATGTCCTAATCAATTAATAACCCCTTAAGCCATGTCCTATAATTTAGTTCAAATGATCCTCTTTTAAGGTACATGTCCTATTTCTAGTTTGATCCCCTTAAGCTACACCCATCCCCTTAAGCCGAGTCATATCCTAATCAATTAATATCCCCTTAAGTCATGTCCCCTTAAGCCACATATCCTAGTTATAACTTAAATTCACCCCCCTGGATTCAAATCCTATATATAATATATATCTAACTATTTTTTGTTGTTGTAGGTTTATCTTAAAGTAGTTTTTTGTTGTTGGTGGCATGTGAAACGAGTTCATGAATCTTTAGAATTAAATCAATATTTCCAATGAATTGGTAAGCATCATTTTTTTTGTTAAATATTTAGTTTGAATTTCTATATTTGATGTTTTTTCAATGATAAATTGTTCAATTGCTTAAATAATTTCCCCTTTTAAGTCACATGTCCTAATTGGTATGTATGCATCATTTTTTTGGTTAAATTTGACTTAGTTAATTTATTTTTGTATTTTAAATTAAATTTGACTTAGTTAATATACATGCATTTAATAAATTATTTCTAATTAAGTTCCGATTAAATTTTTTTTGTGTGCATGTAGGTACATCTTGTTACCAGGCTTTTAATTGTGGAGATCTAATTAAAAATCTCTAGATTCCTTTTGAAACTGTGGAGATCTAATTTATCTACATCACTTTTGAAATTGCTTTTAATGTCTTAGATTGGATCAAACTTATATAATACTTTAGATTTCAGAATATTGAGTTAGACTTTAATATATATATAGATTTAAGACGTGTGGATCTTGAAATTTTTTAATTTGAGATACATGGATGAAGCTAAATTATTATATATTCAATAGATGCACCTGGATTAAACTTTTTTATATTTAAGCTTTTAGTATGTATATATGTGTGCATGTACATGGTAATTTTAGAGATTATCAATTGCTTTGAATTAAATTTTTAATGTATACAACATTTGTGTGTGTAAACATGTGTTATTTGGAAAAATATCAAAATTGCAAGTGTTTTATTTTTAATACATGATATATATGTACATGTGTACAAGTGTGCTATTTTTATAAATATCAATTGCTCATGTGTGTATATGTGTTCAATTGCACTTGCTATTTTGAGATGTGGATGAAGCTCTAAATTATTATATATTCAAGGGTGAACTCACAATATTGGTTCCCACTTTTTGACCAACTTTGACACTTATATGAATATTTTGAAAAAAACCTTCACTTTCCGACACCTATAACTTTTAAACCATTAAGAATTTGAAGATGATATAAACTAGTAATTTTTAACATTTTTTTTGTAGATTCTAAATATATTTTTTTCAAATTTGTTTGAATAAAATTTTATTGATTTTTCCATCTCCCTCAAAAAGTAGTTTTTTACAGCAAACAACATTTTTTAAGAGTGATGTGTATCCCGAAACACATAATTTTTTTTCTATAAATGATAAAAACTTAATTCTTTTGAATTTTGGTTTGTAACATCAATACCTAGGGCATGCAGTTGGTTTGATAGTGATATACTGAATATTTTTCATTTTATTAAGTTTTGAAGTTCAACTAATTATAATTTAGATATAGGTGTACGTTTGAACACATAACTTGTTCTATATATATCAAAATTCAATTTTCTTTTTTTTGTTAGAAAGAAAACATCAATACCTAGTGCATAGATATTTTTCAAAAAAAATTTGAATTAGTTTACTATTTTTCCCAATGCATTGAACAAAGAAGTTCATGTTCGGTGAAAAACCTACATTCATAAGAAATAAAATAAAAATATATTAATGAAATTAAATATATTAAAAGTTATACTATTTGGAAATCTTATAATAAGGACTAAATACTTAAAAAAAATAAAATTAAATGAATTAATTTGACCCCCCAAAAGCTAATGTAAAATTGGTTTTTTATCAACATTTGATAGATGCAAAGGAGACTCCATTGCAAGTATGATTTAGAAGTAGAGAGGTTCTATCCAAGAAATTTTGATCTAAGAGCCTTTGATTTAACTCTCTTCAATTAATTACTTAAAATGAGACCTCTTAAAGCTTAAATCATTATATTTTTTTTTAAATGTATGATTTCAGCAAAAATCAGGACGTAACAAAAAGTGGGAACCAACTTTGTGAGTTCACCCTCAAGCGATGCACAAGGATTAAACTTTTATAAATATCAATTGCTCATACTACATATATGTGTTCAATTGCACTTTCTTCATTGATTTTTAATCTATTTATTTAGTTTTAGTATCATGTAAGTACACATACACATACATATATAGATTTAGATTAAAAATAAATGAAATTTACATATAGCTCGAGATGATTATAAATAAATAAATATGTATAAATATAATATCCATGAAACACATGTATGTATGTGTACTAGAGAAGTGAACACACACACACACACACACACACACAGATATATATATATATATATATATATATATATATATATATATATATATATATATATATATATATATCACATGTACAAGCACTGCATATATGTATATCAAGTCTAGATGTGTGATGATCAACAAGTCCACATGTGGTCAACATGAAATATAATCTAAGTGTACATGCAAAATAAACAAGTCCATGTGTACGCGCAAAATAAACAAGCCCCAGTGTGTACACATGTATGTATCAAGTCCATGCTCAAAATGACATATATAATCAAAGTGCGCAAAATAAACAAGTCCCATGGGATGGAATGATCAAATGTTAGTAAACTGCATGAAACATGTAACAAATCTAGCCCCTAAAATGAAGACAACTGTAAGCCCTAAATATGATCTATATTCCTCTTCAAGCCACGCGGACGAAGAGGAGAAGATCCACATGGCAAGACAAAAATGTTCAAGTTTGTGAGAGTTCTACGTAGTTCATGTTCATATATATATATATATATATATATATATATATATAAACAATTTAAAAATTTCAATTATAAGTTCAGTAGCACATACGTGTACATGAGTAGGCTCATCTCCTTTTAGACTCTACTGAGGGCTCTGCATCTCTAGGTGCTATAGGGGCAGTCGATGGCACTGGTATCTCATGTTGTATATAGTACATGTACACACACACACACACACACACACACACACACACATATATAGATCAAGATCAATTGATGATTTAAAATAGAAATATAGATCTAATTTATATTTAAAATGTTCATTTTGAACTAGAGATAATTTAATGTTCATACACATACATACCTGACTCAGATCATCTCCTCTAGGCATTATAGTATCTGGGGCGACATTAATAAAAACTCCACTATCAACAAGATCCTATAAGGTATTTAAAAAAGAG
The DNA here is from genome assembly GCF_030272615.1 of Cryptomeria japonica. NCBI lineage: Eukaryota > Viridiplantae > Streptophyta > Pinopsida > Cupressales > Cupressaceae > Cryptomeria > Cryptomeria japonica. The sequence goes on from NC_081409.1 coordinate 726,021,819, forward strand.
TTGCACGTGTCAATTATATGTATCAATTAATTTAATTTTTAAATAAAATATGATTCTGAAACTTGTATCGATTTTTTAAAATTTAAATCAACATTAAATACCTAAAATGATGACGATGTTTGTAGAAAACTATCAAGAGGATCAGGATGATCATATGGCCCATCTGGATGTAAACTCATCCTGATGGTCATGTCCACCTGTACAACAAAATTAATTAAATCTAGATATTAAATCAAATGTACATGATGTTTATTTATTTATTTAAAATATTGAATGTAAGTTTGATGAACAAAATTAATTAAATCTCTAAATATATATAAAAATTAAGATAGAGTGTCAACGTACCAAATCTCTCTGCTCATCCGCAACAACCGATGCTGGAGGAGCTGCACTCACCACAGTGGCAGATGGGTAATCTGATGTGGAAGTCGGTGTCGTAGTGGCCCCAAACATGGGCTGGAGACATGTAAATGTGTAAATAGTGAAGACATATAGATAGAGAGATCTATATAAATTATGTATATATATATATATATAACTGTAAACTGTACATGTATGTACTAGATCTCCCTATACCTATTTACCACGTAAATCATGATCTATGGGATGATCATCGGCACAAAGAAAATCGACATATGAACCAATATTATCATGATCAGTGGATGCTCCCCGTGCAGCTGAAGAGGATGGACCATGATGTGAACTCGAAACATGGTCTGGACCATCACAAGGCCCATAGCATAGTCGATGGCAACTCATACAAAAATGAGGTGTCGGTGTACATGGAATGGATGTACTCATCAACATCATCCTCACCTGTGTCAATGTCGCCACGGTCCAACGAATCAACTATCTGCTGACTAAGGCTACCAGTGAGTGTGGTCAATGAGTCCAATGTGGAGATAACAGAACATTGATGAACAGTCATAGGTATAATAGGCATAGGAGCCACAATGGCCTGGCGACAGGTAGGTCTATTGGGGTCAATACGTACCCCCAACCTATCCTATGGCATGCCACCACCAACACCCTAGAATGCTCTTATATCAAAATAATTGGGCTTTAAACCCAAAACAAACTCTGCATATAATTTTCTCAAGAAGTATAAAGGGCACTCTAAGTTGGCATGTGGTGGAGTATCAAATATCATCTGCCATCGATCCCAAAAATTATCGGCCATGCCCCTATGTGTACACCACCCCATGGATATGCGAGATTTGTTTGGTGGAATGGGTTCACCTATGATGGGGTTTGAAAAATATGGAACAAGGTGAGATTTGTCTATTCTTCGGTTCAAAATTTCCTTATAGGAGAGGCCATCAGAATAAAACTGGCGTCTCTCCTCTCTCCATGCTCGATGTGAATCAAGCTTTGCATCTATAGACCTAACTGCATCAATAACGTTTTACATCTTCGATGCAAAATGGTGCATGTGTGGGGATATATGCGGTGCATCAATAATGACTTGAAATCGACCCTCAGCAGAATGAAGAGGTGGAGGATGATGATCGGGTGGGGGTGGAGGTGGAGGAGGGGGTGGGGGTGGGGGTGGAGGTGGAGGAGGAGGTGGGGGTGGGGGTGGTGCACCATGGGCAGCGTCATCTGGGGGGGGTTGCTCAGGCCCTGTTTCATTAAGCAAATCTTATATATCAAACAAATCCATGTGATGATGTGTATGTAATTTGAGCTCTGCATATATATATACACATGTACACATGATACATTTAATTAAAAATCAAATAAAAATTTAAAATCTAACTTTTGAAACTAAAACATGAATTTAAATTACAAATAATTTTAAAACATGTACAATCTATATATATATACATTGTAAACATATATATACATATACAAACTTTACAAACAGATAAATGATAAAAAAATTACATGTGTACATATGAAATCAAGAACATGCACGATTTTACATATAATATATATGATCATGTACATAAGAATTTAAAATTTAACATCTACATGAAAATGTTTGTATTTAATAATCAAGTGACACACATGACTTAAGGCTATTGGCCTACAGTTAGGACACGTGGCTTAAGGGGATCAAACTAGAAATAGGATAAGTTTGGCTTAAGGGGATAGGCCTAAATAGGTCGTAATTAAATTTTGTAATTAATCATTTAAGACACACGACTTAAAGGGATTGTCCTAACTAGGACAATTGGCTTAAGGGGGTAGGCCTAATTAGGATGTATGTTAATAGATTGGCTTAAGGGGATAGATTGAATGTATGTTAATAGGGGAATTGTCGTAATAGTATGTTAAGAGGCCCGTATGGTTGTAAATATAGTTGATTTAATATACTTAGAATAGGAATTTCAAATTTAGCATCTACAAATTATAGGATGTATGTGGCTTAAGGGGACAAGCCTAAATTATAGGATGTACGTGCATTTCCTAATTACATGTGTCTTAAGGGGACATGGTCGAAATTAAATTTACATTTGATCATAATTAAGTTTAATAAATTGAATATATAGCTAATAGGACCTATTTCATGCTATTTAATATATATGGCAATTAATAATATATATAGTTAATAGGTCCTAGTATGTTAAAAGGGGAATTGTCGTAATAGTATGTTAAGAGGCCCGTATGGTTGTAAATATCGTTAATTTAATGTACTTAGAATAGGAATTTCAAATTTAGCATCTACAAATTATAGGATGTATGTGGCTTAAGGGGATAAGCCTAAATTATAGAATGTACATGCATTTCCTAATTATATGTGTCTTAAGGGGACATGGTTGAAATTAAATTACATTTGATCATAATTAAGTTTAATAAATTGAATATATAGTTAATAGGACCTATTTCGTGCTATTTAATATATATGGCATTTAATAATATATATAGTTAATAGGTCCTAGTATGTTAAAAGGGGAATTGTCGTAATAGTATGATAAGAGGCCTGTATGGTTGTAAATAGTTGATTTAATGTACTTAGAATAGGAATTTCAAATTTAGCATCTACAAACTATAGGATGTATGTGGCTTAAGTGGATAGGCCTAGAAATTATAGGATGTACGTGCAACATTTCCTAATTACATTTGTCTTAAGGGGACATGGTCAAAATTTAATTTAATTTGATCATAATTAAGTTTAATAAATCGAATGTATAGTTAATAGGACCTATTACATGCTATTTAAGAGGCCCGTATGGTTGTAATTAGTTAATTTCATGTAAGTTTAGAATAGGAATTTCAAATTTAGCATCTACAAATTTTGTAATTAATCATCTAACACACATGACTTAAAGGGATTGGGCTAATTAGGATGTATGTGGATTAAGATGATAGGCCTAATTAGGATGTATGTGGCTTAATACCATCTGCCTACATTATAGGATGTATGTGGCAAGTAAAGGAAAGAAGATTTACTTTAAATATAGGACACACATGTGGCTTAAGGGGGTCATTTTATAAGGTCCTAGTATATACATATAGTTAATAGGTCCTAGTATACATTTTATAAGGTCCTAGTATACATATAGTTTATAGGTCCTAGTATACATATAGTTAAGGGGATCATTTTATAAGAAGATTTACTTTAAATATAGTTAATAGGTCCTAGTATACATTAAAACGGGTATGATTGTAATAGTATGTTTTAAGAGGGGTATAGTCGTAATTAGTTAATTAGTTAATTTCATGTACTTAAGACACCTGACTTAAGGGGATGGATGTATGTACACAATATAGAAATCTTATGTGGTCAAATTGGGGCATAAGGGGTACATGTTGTGTACATAAATGTTAAAAAAGTGGCATGTGTGTGACGGGCCTTTAGGACCACATTGTGTTGTAAGGGGTCATGCATGTGTTCTAACGCATGCGTGACCCCTTAGGACCATATATGAGCCCTTTTAACATCCTATACTTAGTGTATGCAATATACCCCAACTACTAGGATGGTAAAAAGGGTCATATATGGTCCTAAGGGGTCACACATGTGTTCTAACACATGTGTGACCCCTTAGGACTAGATTATGACCCATTAGAACATAATGCGGTCCTAGTAAAGGCTCGTCACACACATGCATGCATTCTAACTCAAGGTATAATATAGACATGGCTCAAACTAAATTATAGGACAAATATGGCTTAAAAGGGGAATGAATTTGAAAATAGGAGATGGCTTAAGGGGATACACATGTGTTCTACAATGTACATGTACGACCCCATGGGATAGTGCATAGTGTCCTAAGGGATCATGTATGTAGTCCTAAGGGGTCACACATGTACATTAGAATGTGCATGCATGACCACTTAAGACCACATACATGACCCCTTTGGACACTATGGCTAATCCTATGGGGTCATATGTGGTTGTAAGGGGTTGGACGTGATGTGATCCTATGTGGTCATAGGGGGTATGTTGTATACAATTTAAAGATGTTTTAAATAGTTTCATTTTTGTTGTAATTTTTTGGTTTTGGTTTTCATTTTCATTTTTGTTTTGATCTTGTAAACTAAATGTTTTGGTTTTGATTTTTTTTGGGCTTTTCATTTCGTTTTAAAAAAATCCTAATCTAATCAATTCATAAAAAAAATTCAAACTAAATTTAACTAATTTTTAAAATAAAAACATACTTTTCTAATTTAAAAAAAATGATTGAGCTAAAACACATTTTTTTCTAACAAAAAAAATAAATTTAAAACTAAAAATTATTAACAAAAAAAATAATTTTTAAACTAAAAATCTAATTTTTCAACTAAAAAATTAATCTAAACATGAATTACTGAATAAAAATGGGTGTTGGGCATACCTGGAAGACTAGAAGGCGGGTTGTTGGCAATTCCTGTGAGGGCTCCACTCCTTGAATCGGGATCTCGTATGCCAAAAATGAACCGCATTTCATTAAAAAAGAAAATTTATATATTCGAAATGGGATCCCGTGTTGAAATGAAACGGGGTCCCGTTTCATTTCAACACGGGATCCCGTTTCGTTTTCAACATGGGATCCCATTTGGAGCTCTAGGCTTGGGATCCTGAGGACTACGAGATCTCATTTAATTTGAGGCACGGGATGCTGAGAGCCAACGGGATCCTAATTTGTCTCCTATTCTTTTCGCCCGATTTTGACTTTTTAACTAAGTCCAAAACTTCCACATTAAGTGGACACAACTTCTTGCACTTACCCAACATCTACATGTCTTTCTTCTAGTTGAATAACCAAGAAATATTCCTTCATCACTTCTAGGATAAAACTTGCCAATAAATTCATCTCTCCTAATATAGCATTTGCTTCCAAATATTCTGAAGTATTTAAGAGTAGGAGTATGACCAAACCATAGTTCATAAGGGGTCTTACCGGTTTCACTTTTGATGTGAACTCTATTGAAAGTATAAATGGTTGTATTCACTGCTTCTCTCCAGTACACATGAGGTAGATTTACTTCCATCATCATGGTTCTTGCTGCATCCAGAATATTTTTGTTCTTCCTTTCCACAATTCCATTCTGCTGGGGTGTCTGAGGTACTGATACTTGTCTTTTGATTCCATTTCCTTCACAGAATGAATTGAATTCTCTAGATGTAAATTCTCCTCCTTGATCAAATCTCAAACATTTGATTTTCTTGCCGGTTTCATTCTCTACCATTGCCTTGTATATCTTGAATTTCTCAAAAGCTTCTGATTTCTCCCTGAGAAAAGTAACCCAACACATTCTAAAATAATCATCAATTATTAGCATAAAGCATCTATCACCCTGAAGACTTCTTGTTCTTGCTAGACCACATAAATCAATATGAATTAAATCAAGAACATTATTGGATTTCTCATAAATTCTCTTAAATGTTGTTCTAACTTGCTTTCCCATTTGACATTCCTTACATACCGGATTATGAGGTTTCACAATCTTAGGTAAATCCCTTACTGCCTTAGTTGAACTGATCTTTACAATGCAATCAAAATTCACATGACATAGTCTCTTATGCCATAACCAACTTTCATCAATGTGAGCAATCAAACATGTCTTATCACTGATATTCAAATGAAAGATATTACCTTTAGTTTGATTATCGGTTGCAATCTCCAATCTAGTTTTGTTTATGATTTTGCATTTCCCATTCTTGAATTGTAAATGAAATCCTTTTTCCACTAACTAACCAACACTCAAAAGATTATGCTTTAAACCTTCTACATAATAAACATTGTCAGTATTGTGCTTACCATCCAAAGATATAATGCCTCTTCCTTTCATTAAACAAGCTTTGTCATCTCCAAATCTTACTAGACCTCCATTACATTCCTGGAATGACAAGAATTTGCTTTTATCACCAGTCATATGATGCGAGCATCCACTATCAATGGTCCATTCATTTTTTTCTTCAATTTTTGCTGCCAGTGCCTGCTCTACCGGTTTGACAATAGGTGTTGGTTGATCTTCTTTTATTGCAACAAATGCCCATCCATTATCTGTTGGATCTTCATCTGAATCATCTGTAACACCTTCATCTACATGGTAACATGAGTTATCTCTGCTTTTCTTAAATCTGTATCTATGATATTCAGGGTTAGGCTTATATGTTCTTTTTGCTTCCTCTCTTAATCTTGCATGTCTATCAGGACACCTAGATGCTATATGACCAACTTTATTGCAATTAAAACATTTGAAAGGTGCTTTACCTTCATACTTACTTCCTACTGGACCTTTAGGCACCTTCCTTGCAAATAGTGCTTCAAGTTCTTCAAGTTATTCATTTTCTCTTGTCATATCTTCAAGTTCTTTTGCATAAAGTTCTTTCCAATCGATTTTGTTAGATGATGATGATGATCATAATGCTGATGATGATGCTTTGAAAGCTATATCAGTCTTGACTGTAGCAACATGACCAAATTCCTCAAGCTCAAATGCTAAAAGTTTTCCAACCAAAGTATCTCTAGATATTGATGTATTAGGCATTGTTCTCATCTCATTAATAGCAATCACTTTCATTTTGTAAGCCGATGGAAAAGCTCTTAAAACTTTAGAAACAATTTCATGTTCACTTAACGATCCTCCACAACATTGTATTCCTAAAACAATTTCATTAACTCTTTCCATAAATGTAGAAATTCTTTCATCTTCTTCCATTTTTAAATTTTCATACCTGACCTGGTAACATTCCATTTTTGCAATTTTGACAGTGGTATCTCCTTCATTCAATGTTTCCAGTTTATCCCAAATAGCTTTTGTAGTAGATCGATCTGATAATCCCATGATTTTCTGATCTCATAGTGCACCCAGAAGTGTTTCTCTTGCTTTGCAATCATTCTCCAAGTCCTTAGGCAATGTCGATGGATGATGGTTATTCGAAGTAGGACAAACATAGCAATTCATTGTAACATCCCATATATCTCTTCCAGTGCAGTTCAGATGTGTTTCCATTCTGATCTTCCATATACCATAGTTAGTTCTATCAAGTTTCAGACTGTCCTTCCTGAGAATATTTGTTGTCATAGGATCTCCTCAAGCTGTTAGGCTTCTGCAAAAAGAGGACTAGTCTTGGATACCAATTGTTAGGAACCGGGAAGGACAACTGAGAGGGGGGGGATGAATCAGTTGTGAACTAGTTGTGAACTATTTGTCAATAAATTATAACCCAAAACAATTTATTCCAACTTAAAACTTAGTGTCGGTAAATCAAACTTTAATGTCAGTAAAACAGATTAACAGTTATAGCAGTATCGGTATAACTTAATGCATGAAACAGAAAGGAAAACAACATCCACAACACATGACACAAATATTTTGACGTGGAAACCCTGTAAGGGGAAAAACCACGATGGGAAACCTTACCCATAATCAAATGATACTACTGCAGAAAGTAAGTGTATACAAATGGGGTCTGCACATGCAGAAAGGCCAACCGCCTAGAGCTCACTGCTCAATCACAAAATAGGAGTCACACTGACTACAGTTGGATGGTTAAATCCAATGACAATGTACTGCTTCAGAATAGCATCTGCAATGTTGGATTCAATACCGGTTTAAGCTTTGAACATGAGTGCCAAACACCTTCATATCCTTCCTTCAACCTTCAGATAATATTTGTGTGATTCGCACAAGATCTGCTTATTTTCTCTCTTCATTGATCTTTAATATTTGCACACATTCATACCATATATATGATCTTCAATAAGATCTTACAATCATTTATTTAAAACCTAAGACCTTAACATGAGGTCGGCTCACTAAAGATATTACATTTAAATCAATTACAAAATAAGTCTTGATGCGATACAATATATCGGCCTCAATACATTTACATAATATCCAATCAATAAACCATTTCCAAAACGTGTCGTGCTAATCTGGAACATGATTTCTTGTACCGGTCCATAACCTAGACCTATCTGCCGGTAAAGGCAAATATGATAACTCGATTAGACCAATAAGAAAAAACACCAAATCCAAACATCCAATCCATGTCTTCGACATAACCAAATGATCTCCAGATGATAACAAGTTATCATCAATGCAGGTAAACAATATATCATGTCGGTGAACATATACTAGTGACTGTGCATAAGCCACTAACCATGTCGGTCAACACAATGTGCCGGTTCAACAACAAACCAATATAACTAGAGTGCCAAATCAACAATGTAGACCTCTAGAAAGATAATAGTTGACATCAATGAAAAAACCAATGCAACACATGACGAAGTCATCCATAACACCAACAGTATCATGGTAGACCTCATAACAAGATTTTATGCAAAGTTTGTGAATCAGACCACGAGGCAATACTTGACACAATACAGGATAGAGACAATCCTGAAGGCTCACTTGATTGATTCTACAGTTCATAGTAGAATGATTTTGAGAATTTGTTATATATCATCGGCGAATTGTTCTATATTCGTCTTTTGCATATATAAATTCCCATGAGCTGATTTGTACATGTTTAGGGGCATAATTTTGTATATTTAAATGATTATGAGATGATTTATACATATTTAGATGCCAAATTTTGTATATTAAAATGGTGATGAGTTGAATCGTACATATTTAAATGCCAAATTTTGTATAAAATCCCATGAGATGATTTGTAACATATTTTTTTGTATATTTAAATAGCCAAGAGTTGATTTGTCCATATTTAGGGGAATTTTTTTGAATAATATGTGACAATGTTTTGTGACTATTTTTTGTGACTATTTTTTGAGTTTATGTGATGTGATAAGGTCAATCATGACCATTCTTGATAAGGTCAATCATGACCATTCTTGATTCTTGTATAAACATGGAGAATTATTTGAGTCATTATTGGGTCATGGGAGTCATAGATTGAGTATGGCTCTCGATGTTTTGGGGATTTTGGAGGAATGAAAGGAGCATGCCTAGCGTAAACCTACCCACCCAGACACATTCGTGACGTTGGTTTGTGCACATGACGGACGAAATCAATTCTAGCCTATCTTGCAACATTGCATTGCATGCAACTAATGATTTTTGTAGTAGACAAAAAAATTGCTACTAATTGAAAATGGCTCCAAGTAGTTAGAAACTAAGATAGGCCATTGTAGAGGAGCCTCATGTGACCCTACAGGTTCAAACGAGTTGATCATATGTATCCTGGATTGGGAGAAACAGTTCGTCAAAGTTTGACAATTTTTTAGACTCAGGGCACTTGAGAGATCGTGGCGGTAGGGTATGGCGCTCAACATTCTGATTCTTTAGGAGGCACAATAGGAGCATGAATAGCATAAAACTTCCCACTCGGACATGCTCGTGATGTTGGTTTGTGCACATGACGAACATAATCAATTCTAGTCTATCTTGCAACTTTGCATTGCATGCAACTGATGGTTTTTACAGCAAGAGAAAAAATGCTATCAATTAAAAAATGGCTCCATGTCGTTAGAAACTGAGATAGGGCATTGTAGATGAGCCTCATGTGACCCTACATGTTCAAACAAATTGAACATATGTGTCCTGGATGGGAGAAATAGTCCGTCAAAGTTTGATATTTTTTTGGACTCAAGGCACTTGAGAGATCGTGTCGGTAGGGTATGGCTCTTGACATTCCAGCACTTAGGGAGGCATGATATGAGCATGCCTAGCATAAACCTACCCACCCAAATGCACTCATGATGTTGGTTTGTGCACACGACAAACATAATCAATTCTAGCCTATCTTGCAACTTTGCATTGCATGCAACTGATGATTTCTGCAGCAGGCGAAAAAATGCTACCAATTGAAAATGGCTCTAAGTCATCAAAAATTGAGATAGGCCATTTTAGACAAGCCTCACATGACCCTACAAGTTTAAATGGATTGAACATATGTTTTCTGGATTGGGAGAAACAGTCCGTCAAAGTTTGAAAATTTTTTGGACTCAGGGCACTTGAGAGATCGCGTCGGTAGGGTATGGCTCTCGACGTTCTGATGCTTTGGGAGGCAGGAAAGGAGAATTCCTAGCATAAACCTTCCCACCTAGATGCGCTCGTGATTTTTTTTTGTACACACAATGAACGGAATCAATTCTAACCTATCTTGCAACTTTGCATTGCATGCAACTGACGATTTTTGCAGTAGGTGAAAAAATGCTACCAATTGAAAATGGCTCCGATTTGTTAGAAACTGAGATAGGACATTGTAGAAAAACCTCACATGACCCTATAGGTTTAAATGGATTGAACATATATGTCCCAGATTAGGAGAAATAGTCCATCAAAGTTTGACAATTTTTTGTGCTCAGGGCACTTGATAGATCACGCCGGTAGGGGCTCTCGACATTCTGATGCTTTGGGAGGCATGATAGGAGAATGCCTAGAATAAAACTGCCCACCCAAACACACTCGTCATGTTGGTTTGTGCACATGATGAATGAAATCAATTCTATCCTATCTTGCAACTTTGCATTGCAAGCAACTGACAGTTTTTGCAGCAGGCGAAAAAATGCTACCAATTGAAAATGGCTCTGAGTCGTCAGAAATTAAGATAGGCCATTGTAGACGAGCCTCACATGACCCTTTAGGTTCAAACGTATCGTACATATGTATTCTGGATTGGGATAAATAGTCCGTCAAAGTTTGACAATTTTTTGGACTCAGGGCACTTGAGAGTAGCGCCGGTAGGGTATGGCTCTCGATGTTCCGATGCTTTGGGAGGCACGACAAGAGCATGCCTAGCATAAAACTCTCCCACCTAGACGCACTCGTGATATTGGTTTGTGCACACGATGAATGAAATCAATTCTATCCTATTTTGCAACTTTCACAACTTTGACAACAAGTAAGCAACTTTGACAACAATTGAGCAACTTTTACATCTTTTACCCAAATGACCCCAAACTTTCACAAATGGCTTCAAATGATCATTAATGGTCCCAAATTACCTTATTTAGATAAAACAATGGTAAAACAAGATGAGAACCAAAACTTGACCATTGCGAGCATGAGGGTGCTCTCACACCACACACATTGACAAATATAAATAAAAGGAATCAAAAGCATCCACTGATCATTACCATGGATCAAATCTGACCATTACCATTGAATTTTGTTTTAATTCAACATTTTAGAAAGTTTAGCAAATCATATTCCACGATTGTAATGTTTTATATCATAGATTTTTGTTGTTTATATTCATATTGTTGATTACATATGCAAATATTCATTTAAATTTATAAAATGGTAGCCACCAAATACAACAAATACACAATAATGAACTCAATACAAGGAGTTTTGTAGGGTTAATTCAACATTTTAGAAAGTTTATCAAATCACACGATTGCAATGTTTTATATCATAGGTTTTTTATGTTTATATTCATATTGTTGGTTACATAGAAAAATAATCATTTAATCTTATAAATGGGCAGCCACCAAATAGAACAAATACACAATAATGAACTCAATACACATTTATTGGATCAAATATCAACATATATATATATATATATATATATATATATATATATATATATATATATATATATATATATGCATGTATGCAAAGTCAATTTAAGTATTACAAAAATGTGGCATATGCCATGTCCAAATTGATATACAATAGAAATGTAGAATATTTCTACATTTATTGGTCATTCAATGACCACAACTAACACTATATGATCCTATACTTGTGGTGGATCATCAAAATCGAGCCTCTTCAATGCAGTACACGGCTCTGTAGATGGCTGCAAAACCACAATTCAAAAGCCAAGTTAGAATCCTTTTGTAGAAAATAGTTCACAATTATCAACATAACTATGAATTTAACTATATTTTCTTTGCAATTGAAATGTAGATTACCTCATTGGATGATCTCGGATCTAATGTCTTCACTCTCTTCTCCTTGTTAGTCTTAGGAGTTTTCTTGAACACAAACTTCAAAGGCTCCAAGTTATGGCCGAACCGTAAAGGGGGCTATTGTAGATTAAATGTACAATTAATACAATGTACTAACATATATACATCAAAAACACTTAAAAACTATAATATAGAGAACAAAAGTGTATTAGAGCCTAAGATGCTTCTCCAATAGACCGAGGAGGGCTCACCATTGATGGAGCAGCTATCACTATTACCTGTACGAAAAAATGATCAAAGATTAAATACAATTAATATAATGATAAGTATTGTAGGTTAAAAATTATTAATGTAATATATCAAACAAAAGTGTATCGGAGCCTAAGATGCTTCTCTAGAACACAGAGGAGGGATCGCCATTGATGAAGCAACTATGGATATTTACTGTATGAAAAAATGATAAGATTATAATTTATCACAATTTCACATGTACACGTGCATATAATCATCAAATCAAGAAAAAAAGTAGAGATATATACCTTCACCCTCTCTCTTTTCGCGGGTGTATCAGGTGCATTCAACATATCTACTTAGCTCAATGGTCATTGTACATATAAAATAAACAAAAAACACTAATCAATCTACAAATCCCAAATAAGACAATTTCAACCTTTTCAAACAATTGTACAACTAAAAATGTGTTCAATTACCTTCTTCCCACGTTTTGGCATCCTCGAAGATTTCTTTTGCTGAGGACTAGGCCTAGACACAGAGGGGGTACCCTAAAAAAAAAAATTAGCATGAGATATTAGTACAGATAATATTAAATATAATTTAAAAAATCTAAAATGAAATGACTTGCATATTCCATCAAAAGAATACATAAAATAAGGTGTACAAAATATGATACCATATAGCCTTGTAGGCTAAAATTGATCGTCGAGAGCGTGACATCATCAATCTGAGACATTTGGTCCCCTGCCTACAAACAAAAAATTGCCAGGCATTAAAAAGAGTTAGTATATCTTGTAATTTTTTTGAATTTAAAGTCTACTATTCTATTTAACATGTTACAAAATTTATACCTCAAGCATCGAAGTTGCCGCTGCAGTAACTATGGGAGGAATATCAGATATCATTGCTGCATCCTGAAATGCATATTATTTGTATCAATTTAAATTGATCTATAAATAAAAATTCATTGACAATTACAAATTTTAAGTGAATGATAAATAAAATGCTATGAATTCAAATCAACACACATGTGTCTGTGGGTGAATGCCAAATAACATGTCCATCAACTCATCTGTCAGTGCCACATCCTCAATCGTGTGAGTCTGACATCTACTCCTACAAATCATGCACAAATGGGATGTGGATCCATCTGTAGTGGCGTCGTCATCTGTCCCTGTGCATATCCCTAAGCAAGTGGCACACACATGCTAAATGGGCTCACTAGCACCACCTGTAGCAACTAATGGCTCATCATCCGGTACAAGAGGGTGTACTAACTGTGTCCCATGCTGGATGATTGCATCATTCAATGCTATGACCGCCTGAAGATTCTGTAGCTCCATCAACTCTTTTAGGTCTACTGGGACAATCAAATGCACCTTGGGTTTGGGTGCTAGGGGGCGATGACTCTCCTAGGCTACTCGCCTATGGGCTCCAGGTCTATCTTGGGCAGAGCCGCCACCTCTACCATGGAACTCTCTCATGTCAAAATAATTAGGCAGCTTATTAAGGACAAACTCACAGTATACTTTCCTCAAAAAATACAATGGCACCTCAAAATCATTACAAGGTGGTTCGTCAAAGGCCATCCACCACCTCTGCCAAAAAAGATTCTTCAATTGCACATTGGTACACCAATTTATGGGAAACTTGTTTGCATTAAGAGGTAACGACTCACCAGTTCTAGGATCAACAAAAAGGGCACATATTTTTTGTTTACTAATGTTTTTGTTTTTCATTCCCTCATATGATAACCCACTATCATAATATTAACGACATATATCCCTATAGTTTCCCCATTTCGTAATTTGAGTGGAAACTGCAGTGGCGCCACTAGCTAATGTTTTTAGGCTAGTAGCGAGGGATTTATGATGCTCAAGCTCAGGTGTTTTCAATTTATTAATCAATCTATTTATTTTAGCTATGTTTTTCCCTAACTGATTAAGCAATTGCTCCTATATATCAGGTGTATGGTCAAAAGGAGGAGTTGGAGGTGGATTATGTGGGTTTTGTTTGGGGGTTTGAGGAGGTGCATCTTGTTGTTGTTGTTGTTGTGGATTTTCAGAATCTGGTTTCTGTAACAAAAAATAAAAAAAAATCTAATCAAAATAAGCGAATTTAAATTCAAAACGTAAAAAAAAATTGAAAAAATGCAAAAGGAAAACAAAAATGAAGCAAAACCAACCTTGATCCATGGCGTTTGGGTGAGAAAAGAGGGAGCCTGTGCGCGGTTTACTGAAAAAAAAAAAACCCAAATTCTCAACTCGAGACCGTGTGAAAAATAAGACACAGTCGGCCAAAAAAAAAAATTATTGATAGGTATTGCATACGCGGTGCTTTAGGACTTAAAACCATGTACGAGGTTCTACGTCCTAAAGCACCACGTGCATGATCATTTTTATTAAGGAACTTCGTACGCGCTTTTGTTCCTTTAGGCTCGGGGATGACAAACCTTAGCACATACGGGGTGATTTGAATTTTAAGTACTGCGAATGCGATGCCTATTTTTTCAAGTTTTTTTAGGTGTGTGTCCACTTTATTGCACACCATCTTTGTGCACTTACCCAAATATTTATATTTTTTTAATTAATCCTTTATCTTTAAACCTCACCCTCAAATAAATTTATATTTATCTAATTAATTTGAAACTTCATCTTTATCTTTCACCATTAATTGAATATAAACGTTATCCTACAAATCCTCCTACTAAATTAATTAATTAATACCTACTTAATTAATCGATTTAGGCTAATTAATCTTAATTACTATTTTTTCCTATTATGTAATTCCTCACCATCCTCAATCCTTGTCCATTGAATCATAGCCATTGAATCCATCTACATGGATCAGGACCTAAACTTGTCATCATGTGACAAGTGTCCCCACCCTCCTCTTTCTCACACGTGTGAGAATGAAAGTTCGCCTCATAGCCACCCTACCTCTTCCACATGTCATAGACATGTCACTTTCACAAGTCCTCTACCTTTTATACAAGTGACTTTCACAAGTAAATCTATCTCTTACATGCCATAGACATGCATCTCCCTTTCATGAGCTTCCCCATGTGTGCTCATGCATGTGTGACCACACTTAGCCAAGTTACACATCACTTCTTCTTGTGACACTTGTCATGACAAGGCTAAGCTTCCAAATCTTGGAACACACTCCCATTCAATCCTAACCCTCCATTTGACATTGAATCTTGGCCATTGAGTTTACTCATGAAAAATCTATAAATTAAGGCCTCCTATCATTTTCATCATCTTTTTATATGTTATCACTATGTTGTCCATTTCATCATCCTTATCACATCGTCATGTTGCTAGATCAATGAGAAACCAAATCCAACCAATCATCAACATACTTATTATTTTGAGGTTTTCATATGTTTGTCGAATAGGCTAAGTTTATATGCATATTTCATTTATTACAGTTGCATGCATTCAACCACCATTAGCTTTCTTAGCTATAGTCATTTGCAAACACCTCCATCTAGATCCCTTCCCCATGACCCAACTAATGAAGTTAATTGGTCCTTGTTTTAAGCCAGATCCATTTTGTATGCAATGATTATTAATCCATCCTCTAATGATGAGCATGAATTTTAGCTTCCTAATGTTTTTTTCTCTTAAAACCACTTTTCATAGGGTAGTTAATATGAATACTGCTACATATTAGATTAATCTATTCTAATGTCTTAAATTAGCACACATTCTTCAAGGATTTATGATTATTATTATAAATCTTGTGGGATGGAACCTTATTGCAAGCAACCCTTGGTCCAATCCACAAGGATCCTACCACTATGGAAATATAACTACCTCAAGGACCATTACACTTGCAAATTTGGCTCCTATGATTAACAAGAATTGTAGATATGTTGTAAACCATGTTTCATTTAACCCACCTTATACTCTTTGAGGTTGGATAATCACATCAAAATACAAGGTGTCTTTAGCTTAGGTTCTATTCTAGATAATCCCATAAGAAGTGGTGGTTGTCTGTAGACAACTGTTATGGTTGCTAATTTCAGAGCTTTCATTGAGATTATGTTTAAAAAAAATAAAGACACAATTCAATCATGGAATTTGGATGGTTATTCCATTTTTGTTGTTGCGTGAGAAAAATATATAGTATTACTAAGAATACAATACTTGTTTTCAATAATATAGTTGTAGAAGACATGATAAAAAAATGTATTTTAGGAATACTTCTATTAGAATGAATGCAAGATTCAAACAGTTTGGAACATACATATCAAGATTTAATTGTATGGTTTATTAGCATATAATAGACCATCTATTATGATGCTATGATTACTCTTCTTACAAACATTGTTGAAAATTAAATATGATCATGTACGACAAAATTCTTCTATTTACAAAATATTATTATTAAACTCAAGTCTGGACTTAGATTTTTTTTAAATATGGTATAGGCACAAGTTCTAAACCAAAATTAATGACTTTCCAAATTTCACTTTTCATGTTTCAATTCTAGTCTTTAGAAGGTTAATTATATTTGTGATTCTGCTTGCAAATACAACAGATTTCGTAAGGAGAGATTTCATGAATTTCCATAAAAAACATTTTGGTCATGATAATCATAATTTAGGGAATAATAATAATAATTGATTCTATGATGAATGGCAATTTTGTTATAAGTGTCTACAATAGCTTGGATGAATCTTTCTTCTTGAGCTAGTAATATTTTATTCTTTACTCTTTATAAGCTATGAATCTTTGTTGGTGTTTCTTTTGAGTACATAAAAAATCATTTTGGTCACAATAATCATAATTTAGGGGATAATAATAATAATTGATTCTATGATGAATGACAATTTTGTTATAAGTGTCTACAATAGCTTGGATGAACCTTTCTTCTTGTGCTAGTAATATTTTATTCCTTACTCTTTATAAGCTATGAATTTTTGTTGGTGTTTCTTTTGAGTAGACATTATTTTTCATGGTTCAAGGATGGTGTACAATAGAGAAGGAAATAATGACAAGATGGTTTGTTAGGAACGACCTACCCAATCCCACTAGGCAGGAATTTTACATATCAATTCTAGGTGAAATATCAAATAGGAAGCTATTTCTACTTCCCTTCTATGTATATGCACAAAGAAGTGAGTGGATATAGGAGATTGGTGAAAAACAAATCACTAGGTAAAAAACCTTTGTCATTCAATTTCAAGATTGTAAGTCTTTAAATTGACCCCATTTTTAAATCTCATGGTATTTATTTGTTCTAATATCTAATACATAGAACTTTAGGTGAACATTTGATATGGATGCATCTATCAGGATGCTTGATGGGGTTCTTATTAATGATCAAGACTCAAATTGTACATTATTTATAGTGGATCAAGGAAATCCAAATTCTAAACCTATAAGAAAACATAACATTTTTATTCCTTCATTGATGGTAAATTGTATAATTGTTGATGGCATATGAGTTTGTGCAAGGAAAACTTATCGTTTCTACATTTCCAATGTGAGTTTGACAAGTTCTTTCAACTTTAAGATTCGGGAGCATAAAATTTACCTTATAGAAATAGAAGGCTCCCACACAATTCAAAATATCTAGACATTCATTTGGGTCAATCCTCCTCCTTTTTTATGACTAAGATTATCCTCCTCTGGGCTACAACATTTTTGTATATACCCAATTCACATATTAGGTTAATTGGTTCTCTTGTCTTAAAGTAATATTTTATGATTATTGTTATAAATATTGTGCAAATGGAACCTTATTGAATGAATGAATGAAGGAATTTTAATGATGTCCACGAGACCCCAATGGTCTAAGGGACCAAGATGAAACAAGCTAATCCATTTTCAAATTCTTTTCCATGTTGGCTCTCTTTCTATGAATATTTATTAAGAAACTTGTTATTTTTGGAAGTCTTGTTTCTTCAAAAAGCTCATTCAAACTATCCACCTTTAATTCCTTAGCAAACTGATTGCGGTTATCGTCATACACTACACACTCTTTGATGAAATGTCATTCTGTTTCCACTGCCCTCTTACTGTAGAAGATGCACATCATTTCTTCCCATTCTTCTTTGGGGACCTTCCATCTACTATTTTCGCATCTCAAATGAGATCTTGTCCTTAACTATGCAATTAGAATCTTGGCCTTTCCATTGATTGTGGATCTCAAATACACTTTGTTATTATGTTCCTGTGTGGGGTTTTTCCTGCCTAGATTATTTGTCCACATAGCATTCCTAAATTTTTCTAACACCCACTTTTTTATCTCTTCTTTAGTGTTAGGGTAGTCATGATGATTTAAGTTCCACTTTTTCAACCACTTGCTATTTGGATTTTTCCAGTTCTTTTTCCTACGAGTTAGCTCCCCCTCTTCCCCGATCATTTTGGGCCAACAGTGCTTATCCATATTTTCAGCCTTCTTTAGATAACATAAAAATCGAATGATCTTTGAGGCCTCAATTGGAAACATACCAACTTTAGCTAAAAGAATATCATAAGGTATCATTGATTTGACTTTAAGACTGATAATTAGATGCTTTTAAATTCTTTCTATTTGTCGCCATTTATAATTTGACATGCTATTCCCCCAAACTTCACACCTGTAAAGGATAACCAACACCACTAACAAACTGAAAAGGGTTTTCTTAGTTTTCCAATCCCACAACTTTGGTTTTGTACATCTCATCTAAAGAAGGTATAAATCTCTCCATCCTCCTTGTATCCTCTTTGATCTACATGTCTCCCAAGTAAGCCTATTGTGAAAATCAATTCCTAGATACTTGTATCTTATCACTACCTCCAACGGGCTACCCTCGAAGATAAATTTGACTTGTTGCTTCTTCTTTTTCAAAGACAAGATCATGACTTTGGTCTTGCTGGTATTCACTTGTAGCCCAACCTCCTGACAAAAGAGATTGAGAACCTTCAAACGCTCTCCCAAACCTTGTATCCTGCCAACTAAATACCTTCCCCATTAGTATTGTTTAACCACTCTTCAAGTTTATCAATATAAAAATCAAACAAAGTGGGAGATAAAGGACACCCCTACTTGACCCCAATGTCACTACCAAAGCACTTTGACATCCCCTCTTTAGTTTTGATTTTAGCTCTAACCTGCTCATAGAGTTTGTAGAAAATAACTCTAAACTCCTTTGGGACCCAAAGTTCTTCCATTTTGTGCCAAAGCTTATCCCAAGGAACAGTGTCAAAAGTTTTTTTGAAATCAACAAAGCAACAAAAGGTTTCTCCTCTTTTTTTCAATGAAATGCCTTACAGTAATGCAGTGGTCAATGGTGGAATGCTTAGGCCAAAAACCCACTTGCCCTCTAGCCCTTTTTCCCTCTTTTTCTGCCCATTTACTAATTTTGCGCTCTACAATGCTTCCAAATAGCTTTCCAAAGAGAGGATTGACCATAATAGTATAGTAATTAGAGGGGTTATTGATGTCTCCACTTTTATGTAGAGATATGACAACGCTAGTTGTCCATTCAATTGGAAAGTTGTTTTTGTTAACCTCGTTAAATATTTTCTTGATATATGGAGCTAGGAGATCAACTCCCCATTTAAAAAAAATTCCTTGTAAACCATCAATATCTTGTTCTTTACCACTTGCCAAATCCTTTATACCTTGTTTGATGTCTATCACTGAAAAAAGCTCAGCTGAAGTGTCGATTGTGGGTGGCTTGCATTTCTCATTTGTTTGTTCATACAAGACCTTCGCATATTCAACCCACTGGACCTCTATTATATTATTTTCTATTTGATTTCTTCTTGTTGCAACTCCCTCCAAAATCCTTTGGGGTTTTTTTTCCCCCAAAGCAATTAGCTCCTTCCTTCTTGCAATTACATATTTTTTTTTTTTTGGTTTTACCAATTGTTTGTATGCAATCTGGTTTTTTTTGTTTGAATCCATCCTTTTAAGAGATTTTTTAGTAGCCTTGCACTCTTCGTCATACCATGGATTAGTAGGGAAGGTATTTGAAACTTTCTTCAAAGGTTTAGAATGCTTAGACCCCTCCAAAGCCTTGTGAATTAAAGGGACCAACATACTCTATTTCTCTCTTGTTTCCCTTGCCTTATAAATTGTTTTTTGCCAACTGTATGTGTTTTTACTGAGCTACCTTAAAGAGTTCACAATTATCCTAATTTAGGAGGATTTTACTTTGTGTGTGGGCCTTCCTATGGTTGTGTTGTTTCTTCTCTTCCTATATGCCTTTAGTATTTATGCAAAATTTAATAAAAAGAGGCATATGATCATAATTCATCTCCATGGGACAGATCTCAATATTAAAGTTCAATAAATTAGAAATAGAGCTTTGAGAGCATATTACCTAGTCAGCTACACTTTGTCCATTGTGAGTCTTGCAAGTGATACTATTAGATCTCATCCAATTCTTCATTCCATTGCATATAACCAGTCTATATAGGCTACAAAGACCTAACAACTCTGCCCCATAGTGTAACACATTAGCATTCCTATCCTGTGAGGTCCTTTTCCAAAGATGATCCTCATTTTCCCCTAGCCATAAGGGGTTACTATCATTCCCCACATCACAAATCAACTGAATAGATTGATTATTTGTTGTCCTAGCATTGGAGTCACCAATTAAAATAATTTCTCCTAAACTGCTAAAAACTGAGATATCTTTTTTTAGTGCAGCACAAGGGTCTTCATTATCCAAATTTCTCTTCTTGTGAAATTTTGAGCTTTTTGGGACAAAATAGCAAGCAAACACCCAAAAATTATCCTCATTGTCTGTTATTTTCAGCCATATAAATTGTTTATTTGGGACCTCCTTCTCTAGTTTCACCATATCGCTCCAAATTTCTTTTATTAGGATTGTTATCCCTCCATGCCCTTTACCTATTTCAGTCTCTTCATTCCACACTGATATTTTAATGTATCCATCAATGTCTGGAACCCTGCATCCCTCATGTTCATGTGTTTCCATGTGAAAAATAATGTCCTTGCCTTCTGCTATGGGCCCCAACCCCGATCCTCTTCTCCGTGGGTAACCTCTGCAATTCCAACTTACTATGTTTATATACTCTCGTGGGTCCCTGAATCCCTATTTCTTGTGTGTCCATCAATCGGTAATTTGAGCTTTCCCATTTTTCAACCATGCCCATTTTCTTGCATCTCTTGTTGATTTCACTTTCTCCCATTCTTTCCTTCGTTCTTCTTGTTGTGCAAAAGTCAAATCTTCATCTAGGTAAATATAAGTACCTCTAAGCATCCCTCTATTTTTTTGTATCATCATTTTGTCCTCCAAGTTCCTTAAGGCAACTCCCACATGTCTATCTCTTCCATCCCCTATTTTATTTCCAATCGTGTTCACTTGTTGAATACAACCTATCCATTTCAGCTTGTCCTTGAGAAAATCTCTTGCCAAAATATTTGTTCTTTCTTTCTCTCCAAAGTCCTTTAGACCTTTGATGATAATATTTACTTCCTTGTCTTGTTTGTCTTTTTCTTCCTTTATTTTCCTCTTTATTTGTCTTTCTATGATTTCCTTTTGACCAACTGTCGGTTGATTTACCACCTCAGCCCAAGATTTGGCTTCCTGTATCTGCTCATTTAGCTTGTTTTCTCTCATTTTCATGTCTTCTACTATCAATTGAAACTCCTCCAACTATTCCATGATGACTATCTTAATTGATTATGAGTTATATGTCCCTACTGCCTTTGCTTGATCTATTCTTTGTTTTACATTGTTTAGCTCTTGTTGCCCCCTCACTACACTGTTTTGCAAACTTATTACTTGCTCCTTTAGTAACTTGTTCTCCATCTCAAGGGTCCAACTAGATTTTGTAATTTACCTTGATATTTTGTCTTCTTGTTGCCCCTTGCTTCTATAGCTTCAATCCTCTTTTTCATACTCATGAGCTTGGTTACATATAGTTCGGATGACCATAGAAATGGAGAGGTTGTGGGGCTATACAAATATTTATTGCCTTGATATCCTTCCTCCCTTACCTCTTTGTCTACTGCAAGAACTTCAGTTTTATCTTGAACTACTTCATACATATCCTTGAAAGAGATAACCGCTTTCTTTTTGCCCTTGCCCCATCTTTAGTATATTTGATCAATCACCAAGTCACACATCTTAGTAGCTATAATGAGGTTGTTTCTAGCTGACTTTGGTAAAATCATTATAAGCCTCTTTTTCTACATTTGTCTCTTTTTATTAACTTTCCTCCACCATAATATCCCCAAATATTGGCTTTCATTCACAAAAAAATAGTTTATCATACACGTTGTCCTTGTTAGACTGATGACAGTGTGATAGAAGGGACTTCCAAGGCCTAACAAAATCCCCCCATTCTGACCCTAGAAGTGGTTTCCCAAACCCTTTTGTTGGACCAATGTTTGGTGCCCATTTTACTACCTTTAGAGAATCTAAGCGTGTTAGTCCCAATCGGTGCTGAAAGGGGAGGGGTGAATCAACACTTGATCAAATTTTCATAATTTAACTTTTAACTTAAATCTGCATTCATCTAAAATCCAACAATATGTTTAATCACTGAAGTAAAATATGCAAGCATGAAAAGTTGAGAGCGACACCAAGAAGCTATCTCATGGAAACCCAAATGGGAGAAAATGATGGTGTGAGTAGGAACTCACAAAATTTGTACTTTTGAAGTATGCCCTATGAGGAGCCATCCCTGTTAGGAGATTACAAAGACATTCTTAGGTGCCACCTGGTTAAGGGATTTTGTTCAAGGTCGGTTAGTGCCTATACCGTGTTAAAGGTAGCTTGGTTAGAAGACTTAGAACGTCAGTTAAGATGTCACCTGGTTAAGGGATTTTACAATAGGGACCTGTTAAAGTCCACCCAGTTAAGGGATTTATGTTGCAATGATTAGAAAGCAACAGATGGATGATCTGTTGAATTATCTACTAATAGCTTGATCAAATCTCAACATGTATCACCCTCAATCAATCTTCTCTACACAACACCGGTTTCCTTCTTACACCTTTGACTCTTCACTCAGTCGGTCACCTATCCCTCGGCACTGCACTCTGTCGATCCTTAGACCTTAGGCTTTGCACTCTGTCTGTCCCCTGACCTTCGGCTCTGCACTCTATCGGTCCTCTGATCTTAGGTTCTGCACTCTGTTGGTCCCCAGACCTTCGGCTCTGCACTCTGTCGGTTCACTGTATCTTGACTCTGCACTTTGTTGATCTAGCTCAAACACACTCTACTGTGATAACATCTCTTAGCACTTCCTCTCTCTCTACTCTTCACTTTGGATCACCTTCAACAAGATCTCCTTGTTGCAAATTTCATGATCAAAAACTTTCTGAATGAACTCAAGAACACTTTATACATTTTCTACCAACACCTTCAGGCATTCCCTCAATCAAAGCAATTATGGATTTCGAAATATTTCAAATTCAAAATATCCCACTCTTTCTCTGTACATCTTACAGCAATTCCACCAAGTGTTCAACCAATTCTGCCACCGCATCTCCTAAAGATAGAAACTTATGAGTTGTGGTCAACCAAATAAGTGTGAACCAGAAAATCCGCATGTAATCATGCTTGACTGCATGATAACTGAAGGTTGACCTTACAAACATGTGATTTGGCATAGATACAAACTCACCAACTCATGCTTTGCCACCGCAACTGAATAACCGATCATCGCTCCAAGATTTATGGTGATCACCTGTCTTCCTTCTGTCATACTAGTGTACCGATATGCCACTACACTTCTATATTACTGGTTCATCTTTTGATTTCTAGTTTATTGTTCTAGCACCAAGTCTCTTCCCCTATTTACCAATGAGTTGCCAGTTTGCATACAACTTCAAGTTTTCTTTCCTTAGTGATCGATCTTCCTAAATGATAGACTGGTTGGCTTAGTCTATCTTCCATTGAGTTGATTGAATCTTTGATCATTCAATACCAATGTTGTTTCCATGTATTGTAGCTCATCACTTTTGTTTACTGAGAAAAAAAACACCACTCTACCTATATCACTTCACCATTTAGTGTCTTCACTGGTAAGTGTTGGACATCAATGACAAATCTTAGCACATATATCGGTTCTCTGGATTGACCAGTTTTGTCAATGCCAACAATTCAACAATCTCCCCCTTTGGCATTCATGGAAAACACTTCAAAATCTAGCTAATTAGTTGCATGTTCCTTCATCTCTATACCATTCCAGTCATTACTTTTGTCCTAAGTAATGAATATCTCCCCCTGTCATTGGCCATACTTTGATACAGCAACTTCAGCTCAATCACTACCTGTCAATGCTCAAGTAGCTCAAGCACTGCCTACCAATGCTCAAGCACTCTAATCATATCTCCCCTTTGACAACAATGCCAAAGAGTCCTTTCTGAACACTTACAAGACTGCTCCCCCTAACGGGAGTAGTCCACACTCATCAATCTAGTCATTGCTAAGAAAAAACTTGAAATCATACCATATTGATGTAGAACCTTGTTTGCTTACTTTACTCAATGGAGGGGCATAACCCCTAACTTACCTTTGAGATAGTCAAAGGTGTCCTTTTGTAGTGGCTTGGTGAAGATATCAACCACCTTCAATTTTATTGGTATGTACTCCAACATCACTTCCTTTTCTTGAACTTGTTCCCTTAGATAGTGATATTTGATGGTTATATGCTTTGTTTTGGAGTGCATCACTGGGTTATTGGATATGTCAATTGAACTGGTGTTGTCACAATGAATCACTACCGGTCCAACCACTTTTTATTGTATTCCTTCCAACAATTGCTTGATCCAAACTATCTGTGTGCAGTTGATTGCAACAGCTACATACTCAGCCTCAACTATGGATTGAGATATGCAAAAAAAATTCTTACTTGTCCAGGATACAATCATGTCTTGGAGAAAGAATGCACCTCCACTGGTGCTCTTCCTTTCATCGATGTTTCTATCCCAATCTAAATTAGTGAAGACACTTAAACTGAAGTCTCCCTTGTGTGGATACCAAATACCGTACTCATCAGTCCCCTTTAGGTATCTGAATATTCTTTTGACTGCCATTATGTGAGTCTCTTTTGGATTTGCAGAGAATTTGGCAACCAAGCCAACATCTTGTCCTATGTCTGGTCTGCTATGTATTGCATACTGTAATTTACCGATCATGGACCGATAAAGTGTCTCATTCACTTCTTTAGCCTCATCATATTTAGATAGCTTGCAACTTGTAACCTTTGGAGTTCCAACAGGTTTGCAATCTTCCATTCCAAAAGTTTTCAGAATTTCCCTTACGTACTTAGTCTGACTGATGAAGATGCCATTCTTTAATTGAGAGACTTGTAGGCCAATAAAAAACATTATCTCACCAATTATGGACATCTCAAATTCTTCCTACATTTGTCCTGCAAAGCTTCTGCTCATCTCATCATCTCCCCCAAAGATGATGTCATCTACAAAGATCTCAGCAATTAAGTGTTTTCCTTCAACTCCACTCTTCAGATACAGGTTACTGTTATCACTAGTTCTTTTGAACCCTATGCTTAGCAAATATGAGTGTAACCTCTCATACTAAGCTCTCAGTGACTATTTCAGCCCATACAAAGCCTTCTACAACCTGCATACCATATTCCTCCCATCTTCAGTTGCAAACCCTTCTGGTTTCTCTATGTATACTTCTTCCTCTAACACCCCATTTAAGAATGTCGATTTGACATCCATTTGATAAACTTTAAACCTTTTATAAGCAGCATAGGCCAGCAAAATTGTGACCCCTTCCAGCCTGGCCACCGGTGCAAAGGTTTCTCCATATTCCAAACCTTCTTCTTGAGCATAGCCCTTACAGACCAATCTTGCTTTGTTTCTTATCACTTTACTTGTTTCATCCATTTTATTTCTGAACACCCTCTTGGTGCCTATTACATTTTTGTTTTCCAGTCTAGGCACCATGGTGCAGGAGCACCTAGTTTTTAGTGCATTTTCAAAATTTTTGTGTGATAGTCTATATTTCGGATTAGGTGTTTGAATAATGGACTACTCAAAGGTTCAGATGTGTGTTTGATAGTCATTTGAAGGGTGATTTTCACCAAGGTTGTTTGTTTTCACAAATTTGGCCTATGAGCCCTTGTAAGCCTAAAAAAAGGCATAAATTTGCATTATGATATAAAAACATCTTGTAAATCCTCATTAGGAATTTAGGAATGTAATTTTAATGTTAGGAAGTCATTCTAGGAGGTTTAGCTTGAGTTGAAAGGCATAAAACGCAAAAATGCACATTTGAGCAAAGTTGTCATTGTTGCTTGACAACTTTTTGCAACGTTTTGAGCAAACTGGTGGTTAGGAAGTTGATGAAGAGTTGGTTATGACCAAAATGGCATATAAAATTCTCAGAGAATTATTTTACACAGATCAGAACATTTGTGAGCAAGTTTGAATAGATTTTGAAGACAATTTCTAGTTTTTACCTTGTATTTTCTCATTTTTGGAGCAACAGTCTGTACATAATAGATTGATCTTGCTACTATTATTTCATGGTGGTTTTTTGTATGATATTTTATTTCTCAGAAGGTGTTTGTGTCTTTCCTTGGTGCAATTTTGAAGTGTGTTTACAAATTTGTATTGCTCTCAGCCTGAGCAAGGGTTCAAGAGCCCAGTCATGGTTCCAACTTGAAATCCCTTGAGTTTTGCTCAATGACCCTTGGGATTCAAGTCATGGAGCCCTTTTATAGTGAAAATATGTTTTGTAATGGCCTGGAAGTTTTTTGGAAGTAACTTGCCATCATTTCCTAGGTGAGCTCAGTCATAGCTCGGTTAGGAAAATGATTGAAAACATTGTATTTGCTTGCAGGGAAGAAGAGTTGTGAATAAGCCAAGTGTTTGGATTGAAAGTGTGATGTGTGGAAGAGCCTCTGTGAAAAGGTGGAGGTGTGACAGGGTGGAGAGAGCAATAAAACCCATTGGAGAAGACTGTTAAGTCCTAAACCCTCTAAAAATGCCATATTTGGGATATGTACCAATACGGACAGGCCAGACTACCTAACCTAGTGGATCATAAAGTTTGCCCAAAAGGGTACTCGGATCACCAAAGGTGTTGGAAGGTTCTTTGAGATAATTTTGAGTAATTGCCCAAAAACCGGTAAGGTAGGGCTAATTGGGGCTCTAGGGCTACTAGGCCTAGAAAATAGGAGAAAGAGGGAGTGATGAGAAAATAATGAAAAACCAGTTGAAGAATCATTTGATTGGAATTGAAATACCTATAAAACACCCCCTAAAACCCTTGCAAGTATATGTTGGAGAGTTGGATAGTTTAATGGTTGGATTTACCCTTGTGAATCTCAATCATGCTTGAGCAACTAAAGAGCATAAATTGATAGGGAACACTCCAAGAGAGCTTGAGTGTTTGACTTGTTAATACACAAGTGAAGAGTGATAGGAGCCCACTAAAACATCATTCAACTACCTATTGAGCAAGGTGTGACTCTCTTTGAGAACCCCTCCCCATCAAAGTGGTATCAGAGCAAGTTAAGATTTGGGAAGAAGCTAGTTCATGTCAGAGACTGACTCAGTAGGATAAAATAGCCTCAGGATGGTGACCAATGCAGAGTTAGCCAAGAAGGTAGAAGATCAAGAGGAAGAGAATAGACTCCTCAGGGTAAGACTGCAACAGTTGGAGAGCAAACTAGACGTAGTTGAAGACAAGACTGAGAAAGAGACAATCCAAATCAATGAAGGGAAGGGTAACGAAGTAGTAGAAGAGGATAGCACACCTGAACAAGATCCTATTCTACCTGAAGAACCTTTCCTTAGATCCATCAAAGCCTTAGGAGGAAAAACCCTAGAAGTAGTGCCACTTTTTTGTGGAAAGATGGAACCAAAAGTAATCATGGAATGGATTGAAGGATAAGAGAATTACTTTGAATGTGATGGGATAAGTGAGGCACAAAAGGTGAAGGTAGCCAAATCTAGATTGAGAGGAGCAACCTTGACTTGGTGGAAGTTCATCCAAGAGGAGAGGAAAAGGGAGGGCAAGAACCCAATAGCCACTTGGAAAGGAATGTTATCCAAGGTGAAAGAAGCCTATATCCCTGAAGACTATGAAATTCAATTACACAAGAGGAGACAAAAATTGAGACAAAGAGAACTAGATGTGAGTAGCTATACCGAGAAATTTCAGAAGTTGTGTTTGAGATCCAAGGTGGTGGAAGATGAAAGCATCAAGGTAGCCAGGTACTTGAATGGCTTGAGATGGAATATATAAGAAGAGTTGAGTTTGTTGTGTCCTGCTACTATTCATAAGTGTTATCAATTGGCACTCAAGGTGGAAGGGAAGAGTAAAAAGAAACAAGAGAAAAGAAACATAGGCAGAGGTAGGGGAAGAGATGGTAGAGGTCATAGAGGTAGCTATGGTGGAAGAAGTGTAGACCAAAGATCCCAATGGGAATCCAAGTTGGTAGAGAAAAGTGGGGATTCCAATAGAAAGAGCAGTTATAGAGGAAGGGGATCTAGCAACTGTAGTACACGAAGGTCTAGCGGATCAGGAAGAGGTCCTATTTTGCCACAATGAAGTGCTACAATTGCCATCAACATGGACACTCAGCCTATAGATGTCCTTAGAAGTCTTCTTCATCCCAAGGAGATGAGAGGAGAGTAAGTTATATTCAAGAAGATGCAACAAACATGAAGGCATCATAAGTTAGATTAGATTTAGAGGTTGAAGAGAATCTCATGATAAGAAGAGTCTTTATTAAAGAACCGGTTAAGGAGGAACCTAGCCAAAGAAGATCATTGTTTAAGATAAAATGCAAGATCATGGGTAAAGTGTGTAGAGTGGTGGTGGATTTAGGATCCACTGGTAACATAGTGTCAGAAGAAATAGTGAGTAGGCTCAACCTACAAAGAATCCCATATACTGATCCTTATAGGGTTACTTGGCTCAACAAGGGGCATCATGTTCTAGTGAATGAACAAACTTGGGTGGAGTTCACTATAGGAGGCTACAAGGATAGAATCTTGTGTGACATCTTGCCAATGGATGCTTGCCACCTACTCCTAGGTAGGCCTTGGTAATTTGACAGAAAAGCAATACACCGTGGGGAGAAGAATGCCTATACTTTTCAAAAAGATGGCATCACCTATAAAATTCAGTCCATAGGAGACCAAGATGGGGGCAGATCAAAAGGTCCCAATGTGTTTTTTGTTGGTGAGAAGGAGTTCATTAACACTCTCAAGGAAGGAGGAGTGGGGTTTGCACTTGTAGTAAAACCAAAAGAAGAAAGCAAGGAGAAGAAAGTATGCATTCCCAATGAAGTGCAACATATCCTAAAATAGTTTAAGGACATTATCAGTGATGGAACATCAGCAACCTTGCCTCCTCAACGTGCCATAAGTCACCAAATTGATTTCATACCTGGAGCTTCATTGCCTAATAAGGCAGCTTATAAAATGACACCAGAGGAGAACAAAGAGATAACTAAGAAAATACAAGAACTCTTGGATAATGGCTTGATAAGGAAGAGCATCAGCCCATGTGTAGTTCCCACCATTTTGGCCCCAAAGAAGGGAGGTACTTGGAGACTTTGCACTGATTCTAGAGCCATAAACCAAATTACAATCAAGTATAGATTTCCCATTCCAAGAATTCAAGATTTGATGGATTAGTTAGGAGGTGCTGAATACTTCACCAAGATAGACCTTAAGAGTGGTTATCACCAAATTAGAATCAAGGAGGGAGATGAATGGAAGACAACATTCAAGACCACAAAAGGACTTTATGAATGGCTTGTTATGCCATTTGGACTCACAAATGCCCCTAGCACATTCATAAGACTCATGAATGAAGTACTCAAGGATTATATTGGTAAATTTTTTGTTGTTTATTTATATGAAATCTTGATTTTTAGAAAGTTTAAAGATGAACATCTTAAGCATATATAGGTTGTGTTGAAGAAATTATGTGATGATCAACTAACCATCAATTTGGAGAAATGTGAGTTCATGAAACAAGAATTGGTATATCTTGGGTTTGTAATCTCAAGTGATGATTTGAAGATGCATACCTCTATGGTGGAAGCCATAATCAGTTGGCCTACACCTAGGACAACAAGTGAAGTGCAGAGTTTTCATGGCTTGGCACAATTTTATAGGAAGTTGATCAAAGGATTCAGTGAGATATGTGCACCTATGCTTGATACAATCAAAGGACGTGTGAAGACTAAGTTTCAATGGACCAATGAAGCACAAAGAGGATTTGATCTCTTGAAGACAAAGGTGGCTAATCAACCGGTACTAGTTCTTCCAAGCTTTGACAGGCTCTTCACCATTGAATGTGATGCAAGCAATATAGCAGTTGGAGCAGTCTTAAGTCAAGACAATAGACCGGTTGCATTTTTTAGTGAGAAGCTCAATGATGCCAAGAAAAGGTATTCTTATTATGATTTGGATTTATATGCACTTGTTCAATCACTTAGGAAATGGAGGCATTATTTTCTACCTAAAGAATTTGTGGTTTATACTGATAATCAAGCTCTTAGCTTTCGCAATTCTCAAGAAGAGTTGAATCATAGGTATATCAAATGGGTAGAGTATCTGTAGTTCTATACTTTTACCATCAAGCATAAAAAAGGACAATGTAATAGAGTTATTGATGCATTAAGTAGAAGGTTGCTAATAGTTCAAGAAGTGCAGCTCAAGAGAATTGGAGTGGATAGTTTCAAGGGTTTGTACCAAGATGATGAAGACTTTGCCGCCATCTACAAGGTTTGTCAAGAGTTTAGGAATCACTTTCATGGTGAATATGCAGATTTTACCTTACAAGATGGTCTTTCATTTAAAGGAGGACAACTTTGTGTACCTAGAGGGTCCTCAAGAGAAAATTTGATGTACGAGAAGCATAATGGTTGCTTAAGTGGACATTTTGGAATGAATAAGACTATGGAACTTGTCCAAAGGTTCTACTATTGACCAAAGATGCAAAGGGATATCAGAAAATATGTGGAGAAATGTGTGGTTTGCCAAAGAGCCAAGGGTACTTCTACTAATGTTGGTCTTTATCAACCTTTACCTATCCCTAACCGGCCATGGGAGTGTGTAAGTATGGATTTTGTGGTTTGTTTGCCCAAGACCAAATCAGGTTTTGATAGTATCTAAGTTGTGGTAGATAGATTTAGAAAAATGGCCCATTTTATTCCATATAAGGTGACTCATGATGATAGTCATATTGCTCATTTTTTTTTCAAATAAGTCATTAGGATTCATGGCTTACCTATCAGCATAGTATTAGATAGAGATTTAAAGTTTATTGGTCATTTTTGGAAGACTTTATGGCAAAGATTGGTTACTAATTTGTCTTTTAGTTCAACCTATCATCCCCAAATGGATGGATAAATAGAGGTGGTTAATAAAACAATTGGAAACCTTCTTAGGTGTTTTACAAAGGAGTATGGACAAGCTTGGGATCAGATCATCCATCAGGCTGAGTTTGCCTACAATGACAGTGTGAATAGATCAACCAGTAAGAGCCCTTTTGAGATAGTGTATGGACTTTATCCCAGAGGTGTTTTGGATGTTAAAGATGTTGGGAAAGGTTAGGACAACCCTACTAGACACCTCTCAAAAGATCAAAGAAAAAGTAGATGAGAAGAGAAAGGATATACAATTTGTTGTTGGGGACTTGATCATGGTTTATTTGAACAAAGAAAGGCTTCAGAAAAGTGTCCCTATTAAACTTCAGATGAGGAGGATTGGACCTTGTAAGGTCTTGGCCAAGTATGAAAATAATGCCTATAAACTAGACCTACCCGAAGATATGGTTTTATCTCCCATATTTAATGTTACAGATTTGGTATAGTATAAGGGCACACTTCTAGAGGAATGTAGTAGAGTCTCAGAGGTCTCTCAATCACTTTCAAACATGCCCTTACCACCTACAACCATTCTACAAGCCGAACAAGTATTGGATTCTAGAGTTCTTAAGAAGACAAGGCACACTGCCTATATGGAGAATTTTGTCAAATGGCAACACTTTCCAGAATCTAAGGCTACTTGTGTACCTCAATCATACTTTTCTAAGCTTGGAATTCTCCTTTCTTTGTTGCCTAAAGGAGTCACTTGACTTCTTTCTCATTGGGGGAGTATGGTGTAGGAGCACCTAGTTTTTAATGCATTTTCAAAAATTTGGTGTGATAGTCTATATTTTGGATTAGGTGTTTGAATAATGGACTACTTATAGGTCCAAATGTGTGTTTTATAGTCATTTAAAGGGTGATTGTCACCAAGGTTGTTTGTTTTCACAATTTTGGCCTATAAGCCCTTGTAAGCCTAAAAATGGCATAAATTTGCATTATGATGTAAAAACGTCTTGTAAATCCTCATTAGGAATTTAGGAATGTCATTTTAATGTTAGAGAGTCATTCTAGGAGGTTTAGATTGAGTTGAAAGGCATAAAATGCAAAAATGCACATTTCAGCAAAAGTTGTCATTGTTGCTTGACAACTTTTTGCAACTTTTTGAGCAACTTTGCATTTCTGAGAAAAATGGTGGTTAGGTAATCGATGAAGATTTGGTAATGACAAAAATGGAATATAAAATTCTCAAAGAATGATTTTACACGGGTTGGAACATTTGTGAGCAAGTTTGAATAGATTTTGAAGACAATTTCCAGATTTTACCTTGTATTTTCTCATTTTTTGGAGCAGCAGTCCATACATAATGGATTGATATTGCCATTGTTATTTCATGGTGGTTTTGTGTATGATATTTTATTGCCTAGAAGGTGTTTGTGTCTTTCCTTGGTGCAATTTTGAAGTGTGTTTACAAATTTGTATTGCTCTCGGCCTGAGTAAGGGTTCAAGAGCCGAGTCATGGTTCCAACTTGAAATCCCTTGAGTTTTTCTCAATGACCCTTGGGATTAAATTAATGGAACCCTTGTATAGTGTAAATATGTTTTGTAATATCCTGGAAGCTTTTTGGAAGCAACTTGCCATCATTTCCTAAGCGAGCTCAGTCATAGTCTAGTTAGGAAAATGATTGAAAACGTTGTATTTGCTTGCAGGGAAGAAGAGTTGTGAATAAGCCAAGTGTTTGGGTTGAAAGTGTGATTTGTGTAAAATCCTTTCTGAAAAGGTGGAGGTGTGACAGGGTGGAGAGAGCAACAAAACCCATTGGAGAAGATTGTTAAGTCCTAAACCCTCTAAAAATGCCATATTTGGGATCCATACCAGTACGGATAGGTCAGACTACCTAACCTAGTGGATCATAATGTTTGCCCAAAAGGGTACTCGGATCACCAAAGGTGTTGGAAGTTTCTTTGAGAGAATTTTGAGTAATTTCCCAAAAACTGGTAAGGTAGGGCTAATTGGGGCTCTAGGGCTACCAGGCCTAGAAAATAGGAGAAAGAGGGAGTGATGAGAAAATGATGAAAAACCAGTTGAAGAATCATTTGATTGGAATTGAAATACCTATAAAACACCCCCTAAAACCCCTGCAAGTATATGTTGGAGAGTTGGATAGTTTAATGGTTGGATTTATCCTTGTGAATCTCAATCATGCTTGAGCAACTAAAGAGCACAAATTGATACGGAGCACTCCAAGAGAGCTTGAGTGTTTGACTTGTTAATGGACAAGTGAAGAGTGATAGGAGCCCACTAAAACATCATTCAAATACCTATTGAGAAAGGTGTGACTGTCTTTGAGAACCCCTCCTCATTACACCAGAGTCCATGTGTCATTTTTCTCAATTTGTTCCAGTTCTTCTTCCATGGCTTTAACCCATTCATAATCTTTTAGAGCCTCCTTTTCTATTTTGGGCTCAAAAATGGAGAGAATACACCCATTCTCTCTTGCTCTTCTTCTGGTTAGAATTCCTACATCCTTGTCACTGATGATATTTTCTACAGAGTGATTATTTCTGACATATTTAGCCAATACCGGTTCACTCCTCGGAGCTTCTTCTACCGATTATGTAGGTTCTACTTCACAGGCTTCTTCATTAGCCACTTTAACATGATCTTCTTCAGTAGGTTCCAACGGTGTATTGTAATCGAACCCTTTATAGTCCTTCGGTTCACTCTTACTGTCCTGCTCATTTTTCTCAGAGTACTCATCTACTCTGACATTTGCACTTTCCACAATCTTATCGGTCCTTTTGTTTAAACACTGGTATGTCTTTCTCTTTGTTGAGTAACCTAAGAAGCTTCCTTCATCACTCTTAGGATCAAATTTTTCAGTGTACTCATCCCTCTTGATATAGCACCTGCTTCCAAATACTTTGAAATAACAAACATTAGGTGAGTATCCACTCCATAACTCATATGGAGTTTTGTTTGTCCCTTTCTTTACCTGTATCTAGTTCAAAGTGTATATAATAGTGCTTATTGCTTCTCTCCAAAAGATATGTGGAATGTCCTTCTGTATAATCAGAGTCCTTGCACAATCAATAAGAGTTCTATTTCTTCTTTCAACAACTCCATTCTGATGAGGTGTTCTGGGTGCAGACATTTGTCTCATAATCCCCTATTCCTTGCAGTAATTCATGAACTCTTGAGAGGTGAACTCTCCTCCTCTATCTGATCTCAGACCTTTCAGATTCTTATCGGTTCCTCTTTCTACTTGATCCTTAAACACCTTAAACATGTGAAAGGCTTCAAATTTTTCCTTCAAGAAGACAACCCACATCATTCTTGAGAAATCATCCACAAACAACATAAAATACTGGCCTCCATAGAAACTCTTCGTTCTCATGGGACCGCACAGCTCTATGTGAACTAAGTCCAACAAATTTTTCTCATGGGACCACACAGGTCTATGTGAACTAAGTCCAGCAAATTTTTCCATAGAAACTCTTCGTTCTCATGGGACCGCACAGGTCTATGTGACTCCTTCTTCTGCAAGATAACATTCCTTCTTTCTCTTGTCCCTATAGCTTCTGAAATTATTCTTCATGTCTCTATCATTGTCAGGACATCTTGAAGCAATATGACCTATCTTATTACAGGAGAAGCACTTTAAGGGTAATTTACCTTTGTATTTTCCTTTACCTCTTGGCAACCTTCTTGTCAATAAAGCTTCAATTTCATCTTGCTCTTGTTCCTCAAATAGCAGATTGTCACTTTCATGGGAATGAAGACTGGTTCTGGTAGTAGAACTACTACCAGTTTCTTTCCTTCTCCTTGTTGGTGCATGCATCATGGATGCTTTGAAAGAAACATCAATCTTTGGTATGTTGTTGTCATAATTGCTCAACTCAAAAGCAGTCAACTTACCGATCAGTGAGTCAAGAGTTACATTGACTGTTCCTAAGGATCCGAGTTCCTGGCTAGCAGAGACTCTTATGGGATATTGTGGTAGCAAGGTTCTTAGGATTTTGCTAACCACATCATCCTCCTCAAGCTTTCCTCCAACACTTTTAATGGAGTTTACTACATCCTTTATCCTCTTCTATACTGCTCTATGTTTTCACTTTCCTGCATCCTCATCTCATCATATTTTCCTCTCAGGTTGTCTACTTTGCCCTTTTGAACATGGGGATCTCCCCCATAGACTGTCTTCAGCTTATTCCATATCTGAAAAGTTGTTGTCAAATCTTGTACCTTAGCAAATTCATTATCTGAAAGTGTGCTAACAATCAGATCCATAGCAGCAGTATTATCTTGCCTCTCCTTGATCTGGTCCGGAGTAAGAGTCCTTGAAAGTTCATTGTACTCTGTGATCACATGATTCCAATAGTGTTCACCTAGGGATCTTAGATAGAGTTTCATTCTTCCACACCATAAGGTGTAATTCTCTGTAATATCCCCATAATTTTTTCAATTTATTTCTAGTTACAATCACAACAAGAACCTATTAAGGTTAGGATATGAAGATACAATAATGCTAAAATTGCAACCCTTCCACTTTCTGATCACCAAGTGCCCAATATGGGAAGGTGAGAGCATACAGTGTTGAGGGGAACGTTAGCTTCAAATAATTGGAAATAATACAATGCTTGGGCAGCAAGCCAGCCCCTTCCACTTTTCAGCAGGATATGGAGAATATTAAAAATCACTTGGTGGTAAACCAACCAAGGATGATGCAAGAAACTGAAGAACAATCCCTCTACTGCTTATGCAGTGGGAGGACTAGAAATGAAATAGCAATCAACTCCACCGCTTATTCAGCAGGAGGACTGAAAATGAGATTACAATCAACTCAACTGCTTATTCAACGGGAGGACAAAATTACAATAGATAAGAAGGCAACAAGCCAGCCTCTCCCAGTTATGCAATGGGACAAAGAACAACAATCCAAGTATATAGCTATTATTACTACTAATCAGCTTTACAATACAAACATGGATTACAAAATTACTAGAATCATCGTCCAAACTAGGCGGCAAGGCCAACCTCTACAACTTATGCAGTGGGACTAAGAGAGTTCAAATAAATTGTTTTTAGTACTACTAACAAGCATTACAATATGATTCATCATGGATATTCAAATGTCAAAACCCAAACTAATAGCTGCAACTTATTACCAAGACTCTTCACACCACACCCATAGACTCACACACCTGGAAACCAACTTCAACCCCCAAAAACTAAATCTGATATGAATGAACAACAGGCTGGAAATACAGACCAACAACATTAAAATCCTCACAAACACTTCTAAATCACTCCCCACACACTCAAATCATCTCTAAACACACTCCAAAGAACCCCACACACTCTAAAACCAACTCCACACAAGGAAACACTCCAAACTAACAATTTCTCATATTTTGATATGCAACCCATGCACTGGAAACACACAAACCAGCACCCTAGAAACTCACAAATATGCTTGTAACTCTATTTACACTCAACGAAATGACCCCCAAATGGATGCAAATGAGAGATACAAGATAGGCGATGAGTTTAGAACCAATAAATTGCACCCAAAACCCCCAAATGAATTTATGCACACATTCCCAAGCAGCCCAACATAGTATAGCTAGGAAAGAAGTACGATTTGCATTTTGTTGGTCTAAATAATTATTCATCTTGGATATTATTATACATTACTTAAGTTTACTTAGGAAATGCATTCCATAGTAGTTTGGGTATGATACACTTGGGTGTTTGTGCCACATTGGGATAGTGTGTGTAGGAGAATTTCCACCTTTTGTGGACTTATCTTGTTGTTACACTCCACATTCAGTGGGTGATCCACCTCATGTGGAATATTATATTATTTCTCCTACCTACCCACACCTATTTCCTACCTACCCTTGTTTCTTACTGAGCCACATGTCATGATTGTGTGCTCACATATCCATATAGTCTTGCCTATATAAGCAAGCTCATATTCATTGTATGTAACGATTGATGATCCAGTTGATCAGTATTTTCATCTTGATAGAATACAGTTTATTCATATCATTATTTTGTCTCTCTTATTTGTTATTTCCATTGCCTCTAGATCTTGGCAAAATCTCACATGGTATCAGAGCCTATAGGGTTTCATTGATTAGTCTTTTAGAGACATTTTGGAGGCTTCAATTTTTGGATTTGGGGATCTTCATTTTTTGGGGGTGTCATACAGCGATTTGGACATCACGGTTGAATCCGGGAGGCTGTTTCCATGAATTTTGACTACAAATTTGTCTATATTCGGATAAAATTGGTTTTGTAGCATTGTTTTTTGTTGAAGGGTCTTTTCCTCCCAAGAGTAGACTGCTGAAATTTGTTTATCATTGTTTATTTTCTGCGAAGTATATT
The DNA here is from genome assembly GCF_030272615.1 of Cryptomeria japonica. NCBI lineage: Eukaryota > Viridiplantae > Streptophyta > Pinopsida > Cupressales > Cupressaceae > Cryptomeria > Cryptomeria japonica. The sequence continues at coordinate 726,060,002 of NC_081409.1, forward strand.
AGTCTTGGGCAAATATTTTGTATTGCATCAGGCTATTTATGGTGTATTTGACAGTTTCATTCACTTGGATTGGCTCATGATTGTTAATTTCCTTGTCGATACATAGGCATTTTTTTGTCTTGATCAGGTTTCTATGGCGCTCTATTATTAGACCTATGTATATTGCAGAGGCGACTTCCCCTCCCTAAATAGGTTGATTCATTTGTTGGAGATTGTTACAGACCGATTGGAGATTAGTTTTACTCTTGTGCTTTGTATTGGCAAGATTCTACCAGATCGGGCTCTGTGATAGATCAATTTTCTTTCCATTTGGCGATTCTTGTGTTTCCAGATCTAATTGGCTTTATTACACATCATTGTTTGACAGGAGATCTATTATATTTTTCAAAGATCATGATTTATTGGTCAAAAAATCTTGATCTTGCAGACTGATGCACATTTCCTTGCATTGGCGACAAAGATTTGGACCCGCATATTTAATTATAGGCCGTGGATTTTGCAGAGAGTGTTGGTGGCATTGATCAGGCTAGTTGCTATTGAAACCAATAATTTAAGAGTTAATTGTGGCTGTCGGAGTCCTCTATACCAGGCTTTGTGCATATCAGTTTGATCATTTTGTTAGATGCTTGATTTTCACCCTCACGCACATCCTAAACCCATGCATTCCTTTATTGCGGGGAGTGAGTAAGTTTACAACACCATCTATTGGAGATCGGATCTTTTATTTGTCTGCCTACATAAGGATACGTGCTTTTCTTAAAAATCAACTAAAATTTCTTTATTATCAGACCCTATGTAGGTACTTATGTGGGATGTGGAGTGTGTGGTGAGGAGACCCCACGTGGGCCCTTCCACTTTTATTATTTTTTAGTTTTTTGTTTTTTTTTCTAAAAAAAACTTTCCATACAAACCATTTAAAAGGAAAAGTTTTTTTTAGGTATGTGTCAGCGACATCCTTTTCTAGTGCAATTTTTTTTGAAATGGGCTAGAATTTTGTGCTCTTCGCAGTGGTGGAAGAATTTTATGATTTTGATGGACGTATTTTTTAGAATTTGTAGATCTTGATGATTGTACCTGTCTAATCCCTGATTTTGCAACTTCAGAGGCTTCGTTTGGGGTCATACGACCTCCTTTTCAGGTGCCCTTTTTTTTTTAAAGTGCATATTTTTTCATCTACTTTCATACTCTGCTATTTGTTTGTAGTGATTTTGAGTAGATATCTTACTTTCAAGTATTTGGCCATTCTTGGCATATTTGGTACTTGCATTTTGTTTGGATCTCAGTTTAGATCACTAGCAGTATTTGTTGAAGTCTCTTAGATCTCATTTTGAGAAGTTGTAAATTGAAATCAGAAGTCCACTTTGCCTTGTTTTGCAAGTGGCCCATTGTATATGCACTAAGTATAAAGTGCCAAAATCGTCATTTTGGGGGGGGGTGGTTTCTTGATTGAGTATTTTGGGAGGGTGTCTTTTGTGACTGTGTCTCTCTCTATTGTATTTTTCATTGAGCCCTAGATCTTGGAAAAATCTCACATGGTATCAGAGCCATTAGAGTGCCATTGGTTTGCCAATTGAGATAAATTTTGGGTTTGCATTTTGGAGCTTTCTATTGTAAGTTATTATTGGAGCTTGTTGGGTCTAATCTGAGGTTACCATTGGATTGAGGAGGTTCAAGAAAGTAAGAATCACTTTTTGTTTTGTCCAAATCCGACATACGAAGCTAAATCTAGAGTCGTTTGAAGGTGAAGGGTGGTGACTTGTCTCGACAGCAATCTGCATTTTTGGAGCATTTTTGGCCAAATCTGTCATCGCCATTGTGCTCAGAAGGCCCAAAACCCCCAAGATCAATTGTCAATTTATCGAAATCGACCTCCATTACCCTGCATTAAAAAAATCTCCCCTCTTGGCCTGCCGTATGGACTTGCAGGTACAGGTCAGAAAATATTTTTTTTATTTTTCATTATTTTCGGAAAATTAGAAATTTTTTTTTTAAAAACGGAAGTTTTTTATTTATTTAAGGAGGGGGGTGATTTTTTTTTTTTGGTTTTAAAAAAATGAACTATCGAAAAAAAATTATGTGGGGGGGGGGGGGGGGTCATTATGGGCCCGCAGACCACTTGCGGGTACCACAAGCCACCTACGACCTACAAGCCACTTGCGGCCCACAAGGTACACTTGCAGCCACCCATAGGGTGACACAAGTTGCCCTGCAGTGGTCCCCGCAGGGGGCCTTGTTTGTTTGTTTTGTTTTTTTTTTAAATGTTTTTTTTTAATAAAAGAAGAAAAAACTTTTACAGTTTTTTTTATCTTTAATAAATTTTTATTAAAGTTTTTTTTTATTTCAATTTTTTTATAAAAAAACGACTCGCCTTTTTTCATTTTTTTTCTTTATTTTTTATTAAAGTTTTTTTATGGGCTTTAATAAATTGTTTTTATTTAGATTTTTAAAATCTGTTAAAAACACAAACATAATTTAATAAGTCAAATTGGGAAGACTTTTTTCCTTGTCACTTCATACCTGTCTTGCAGTGCTTCCAACCGGAAATCAAGTGGGGGGGGGGGGGGGGGGTTGATTTGCTCCTTTATATCTCTTGGCCACATCCCAATTAGAGGCATCTTTTTTTGCAGTATTCTACAGGACTTCTTGGTGGCATCATTTTCATGTTTCCAGATTTGCACTATCATGTTGTATGCTCTTGCATGAGCAATGTTGTACTCGCACTATCATAAAGTGCCACACCTCTTTGTATCTTGTCATTGTTGACTATTTGATGTAATCCTCTTGTACAGGTAGATTAGGAATATCTTGTGAGACTTGGTGCATGGCTCCAATTGAGACTTATATTGTACACATTTGTGCATGGCTCCTGTGAGACTTTGATTGTATGGGTATTTCTGCTATTTACGAGTATCCAAATGATTCTCAAAGCAGGTTGTCTCCATGCCTGGTCTTCATTTTGTTGCAGCGAGTGATTCATTGTCATCGACTTGGTACCTAGTTTTGTCACACTTTGACATTATTGGTGCAACATTGGTTCTCTTTCTTCCTTATGGGGGGGTATTTTGGTCATCATCATTGGACCATCCTTGCAGGAGATTCGACATTGAGGGAGGGCTTCATAGTCTCTTCTTCTCTCTTGTGGGGGGACATAATTTTGTTCTTCTCATTCACCATTGAGAGCATTGTGTGCTTTCATCATCTCCCTTTTGGGGGGAGTTTTTTCCCATTGAGTTTTTCTCTCTTTCCTCGCTTTATGGGAGATTGCATTTGCATTTGTACATGGGTCCCGACTGGGTACCTAACATGGCCTAGTAGTCGGGACCCATCTTGCATTGCTTAGTTGCATTGTAGACTTAAGTGCTTTCCCCTAAGTCACACTTAAGGGGGGGTGTTGGTGTAAATAATTATTCATCTTAGATATTATTACACCTTACTTAAGTTTACTTAGGAAATGCATTCCATAGTAGTTTGGGTATGAGACACTTGGGTGTTTGTGCCACATTGGGATAGTGTGTGTAGGAGAATTTCCACCTTTTGTGGACTTATCTTATTGTTACACTCCACATTCAGTGGGTGATCCACCTCATGTAGAATATTATATTGTTTCTCCTACCTACCCACACCTATTTCCTACCTACCCTTGTTTCTTATTGAGCCACATGTCATGATTGTGTGCTCACATATCCATATAGCCTTGCCTATATAAGAAAGCTCATATTCATCATATGTAATGATTGATGATCCAATTGATCAGTATTTTCATCTTGATAGAATACAGTTTATTCTTATCATTATTTTGTCTCTCTTATTTGTTCTTTCCATTGCCTCTAGATCTTGGAAAAATCTCACACATTTAAATATTAAATACTCAACATTAAGCTCTACAAACTTACAAACTTGATCGCCTGTGGCATAGGAAGAGAACGAGCCACTACCCAGAATGATCTAACACATGAACTGAGAGTTATGAACTAAAACGTGCTACAACAACACCAAAAACCAACAACATTGAAATCCACACCACACTGAAAATCTGAAAATGCACACTAAAATCAAAACACACATTCAAAAGATCGAATCATAGCTAGGAGTGATATCTCACACTTGAAGTCTGTCAAGAGCCCTAGGAGGTATTCACCCTCAAAGATTGTCTGGAGTCAATCCGATAGCATAACAGTGGAAATTGTCTGAGATACCAAATGAGAAGCCCAACACTCTCATTTATAGATTTTGAGGGCTCAAATTCAAATTCACATTCCCTCCAAATGAACGCCAAATCCAAATGCACGTTCACTTCACATTATTTTGAAATTACATTTCATTTCTCCTTTCTCCAAATCGACCTTCTCATAGGAGCAAATATTCTTTATAAAAATGATAATAAAATCATAATGTGGCATCCAAGGTAGATAAGTGAAATATATTATAAAATTAACTTATTTCTCCATAAGGCGTCCATCTTGCCGTATTAATATTTCACTTTATAAAGTATTTTTCATCAACAATAAATCACACAATATATAATTAAGGAAAAGACTTATATATCAATATAACTTAAGCAACCCCTTTTAAACAAATCGTCCAACCTTTGCCTTAAGTTATAATTTAATTTAAAACACCATTTTTCATCAAATACTAAACCTGCCAAAACAAGCTCCAAGGATATGGGGAAACAAGCTGAGAGAATTGGCCTTCTAGAAATAGTCACTGAACTGAGATGAGGAACCCTTGCCAAGAATAGCACCAAAAAATGTGGGAAGACCAACTGCTCAAACTGACCTACCAGAAATAGCCATCTGAACAAGCCTGTTGACATCTTGCTAAAAATAGAACTGCTAAAAATAGTACTTACTAAAAATAGCATGCTGCTAAAAATAGTAAGTGTTTCCAAAGTGATTTTAACCACATTCTGAGCAGTCGTCACACTTACTAAAAATAGTAACTCTGGAAAAAGTCACTCGATGCATATGCATGTCGAACCATCCTGAAGCTCTCTGAAAATCCAGAATCCAAACTGTCAAACTCCCACATATAGCCCCTGAAAACACCAAAGAATCCTCCTAGAAAATAGGAAACCCTAATTTTTGCCCCCGACTAGCGCCTCCGAACTAGGCTAACGACCAACAAAACTAATCACTGCAGAGAAGGGGACATTACATTCTCCTTAGAGAACTTAGGACCCTCCTTACGCATCATCTTGGATCTATCCTTGAGCCGATTAAGCTTCTTCTAATTCTACGGACCTGATGCTTTGATACCAATTGTTAGTCCCAACCAGTGCCGAGAGGGGAGGGGTGAATCAACACTTGATCAAATTTTCACAATTTAACTTTTAACTTAAATCTGCATTCATCTAAAATCCAACAATATGCTTAGTCACTAAAATAAAATATGCAAGCATGAAAAGTTGACAGTGACACCAAGAAGTTATCTTGTGGAAACCCAAATGGGAGAAAACCACGGTGTGAGTAGGAACTCACAAAATTTGTACTCTTCTGAAGTACGCCCTGTGAGGAGCCATCCCTGTTAGGAGATTACAAAGACATTGTTAGGTGCCACCCGGTTAAGGGATTTTGTTCAAGGCCGGTTAGTGCCTATACCCTGTTAAAAGTAGTCTGATTAGAGGACTTAGAACATCAGTTAAGATGTCACCCGGTTAAGGGATTTATGTTGCAGTGGTTAGAAAGCAACAAATGGATGACCTGTTGAATTAGCTACTGATAGCTTGATCAGATCTCAACATGCATCACACTCAATACACAACGGTTGTATCTTCTCTGCACAACACCGGTTTCCTTCTTAGACCTTCGACTCTTCACTCATTCGGTCGCCTATCCCTCGACACTACACTCTGTCGATCCTCAAACCTTCGACTCTCCACTCTGTTGGTCCCCTGACCTTCAGCTCTGCACTCTTCCGATTCACTATATCTCAACTCTACACTTGGTTGATCTACCTCAAACACACTCTATTGTGCTAACACCTCTTAGCACTTCCTCTCTCTCTGCTCTTCACTTTGGATCGCCTTCAACAAGATCTCCTTGTTGGAAATTTCACAATCAAAAACTTTCTGAATGAACTCAAAAATATTTTATACATTTTCTACCAACACCTTCAGGCATTCCCTCAATCAAAGCAAATATGGATTTCAGAAGATTTCAAATTCAAAATCTCCCACTCTTTCTTGACACACCTTACAACAATTCCGCCAAGTGTTCAACCAAGTATGCCACCGCATCTCCCAAAGATAAAAACTTCTGAGTCGTGGTCAACTAAATAAGTGCGAACCAGAAAATCTGCATGTAATCATGCTTGACTGCATGATAACTAAAGGTTGAACTTACCAACATGTGATTTGGCGTAGACACAAACTCACCAACTCATTCTTTGCCACTACAATTGAATAATCGATCACCACTCCGAGATTTATGGTGATCACCTATCTTCCTTCTATCATACCGGTGTACCGGTATGCCACTACACTTCTATATTACTGGTTTATCCTTTGATTGTTGGTTTGTTGTGCTAGCACCAAAACTCTTCCCCTATTTACCAATGAGTTACCGATTTGCATACAACTTCAAGTTTTCTTTCCTAAGTGACCGATCTTCTTGAATGATAGATCGGTTGGCTTAGTCTATCTTTCAATGAGCTGATTGAACCTTTGATCATTCAATACCAATGTTGTTTCCATGTATTGTAGGTCATCACTTTTGTTTACTACAAAAAAAAACACCACTCTTCCTATACCACTTCACCGATTAGTGTCTTCACCGATAAGTGTTGGACATCAATGACAAATCTTAGCACATATACCGGTTCTCTGGATTGACCAGTTTTATTAATGCCAACAATCCAACAGAGCGCACGTTGTTCTCTGACAAAATGTTTTTAATAATAACAGGCCCCTGAACCCCATCTTAGTGGAATGTTGACATGTTAGTTCAAATTTTTTATTCAAATAGTTTTGAATAGTTCTCATTTAAGTCGATATTGGGGTTTCACATATGCGTTGCCAGTTTTGAGGGTTTTTGTCTTGGTATTTTTGCAAAAAAGAAGACAAAAGCTATAAAAAAGGCAAAGATAAAGAGGGAAATGACAATAGAAAGACCTGGTTAATCTTTGTGTCCACAACTGCTGGCTTGTGGGACCCTTTAAGATTGCGTTGACTTATCTCATTCTACTATGATCGTGTTCTTAACTTCCTCTGGACTCGTGTTCTTGTCTTCATGTCCTCATTTTTTATAAAGCCCACAATCATGTGCAGAAACCCTCGGAGCCCACTTACCCTCATTCCTAATAAAGCTTGCAATCTCTTGGAAAATATTGCTTTCTCCCATGTTGAATCTCGTGTTCTCCTGTGTCTTTCCATAGGGTTTGTACCACTATGGAAATATAACTACCTCAAGGACCATCAAACTTACAAATTTGGCTCCTATGATCAACAAAAAGCATAGATATGTCATAAATAGTGTTTCATTCCCACTTGATATTCCTTTCAAGTTGGTTGATCATTTCAAAATATACATTGTATTTAGTTTGAATTTTATTCTAGACAATCCAACAGGTGGTGGCAGTTACCTGCAAACAACTATTATGGCTGCTAATTTTGAAATTATGTTTCAAAAAAATGAAGAACATAATTTCATCATGGCATTTAGATGGTTAGTCCTTCTATGTTGTTGAGTGAGAAAAAAATTTAATATTACTCACAACATAATATTTATTTTCAATAAATAAAGAAAAATGATGAAATAAAGAAAAACCCAAAAGAGTATACTGAATATTGGCTTTGAGGCATATGATGTTATATGTAACCTTTATGATTTCTAGTTATTTTTAATTAAACCATATCATTTGGATTTTCTTGTAGAATGGATAGATGTGAGTAGTCACAAGTAAGCAGTAAAGCATACAATTTATTGATATTGTTGTCCAATACACTATACAAGTAAGAATAAGTATTTTGTGTTGATTCAACATTATGTTTGTATAAAACCTTTAACTTTTTCCCTTTTTTTTCATCATTCATAATGCAGTTGTATCTAACTAAAATATCACAACTACTGGTAGATTTTGGTAAGATGAATGTATTACAAGTTTGTGAAGCACTTTCTATGTTCCTCGATTTAGAGGTTTACCCCAACTCATGGACAACTATTATTTTGGCTCTAGACAATGTGGAATCTATGATTTCAGAATTGAGCACACCAATACCTTGGGCAACTATTCTACTTGTGAGTTTAATCTATAGCAGAGTCAAGGAGAGATGAATATCCTATCCCAAAATATGCTCTTATGTGTGGGTAGGATCAGTGTTGTTGTAGTTGCCCATAGATTCAACTCTAAATTCTTTCGACTACTAAATCCTATGATTTTAATTGGTCTATATTTTTTCAACATCTCCCATACAAATACTAACAGGTCTTTTTGTCTAGTTAAAATGTAGTGAAATCGTGATAAGAGGGATTTCATTATATTGTCCTCCTAAATTTTTAGTAGCTGCAGAACATTGTACCAACTTATTTCAAGCTATATTTTTATTTATCTATTAAGTTGATGGGAGATTTATTTGGTGAACTAGATCTACTTACTAAATGTTGAGCTTGATGGAGTGAATGGAAGGAGGCAATAGAAATGTAGTGGGCACTAAAGGGGGAGGTGAAAATATAATGGGTGTTTGAGGATAAGACTGTTGGGTATATGAAGCCCAACGGTCATATGACTATTTTCCTTCCCTAGACTATTTCATGCTTGAATAAATATATAAATGACTAGGTGCAGACTATGTATTGTGTTTGAAGATATTGGTTAATTGATTAGATTTGCCTGCTTGAGAGTGGACATAGGTGATTGTCGAACCACTATAAATTGTGTCTTGTCTCTTGTTATTTTTTTATTCTATTTTGTTTTCATTTCTCTGGTCATTTTTAATCTTTACAATTGGTATCAGACCCTAAGGTTGGTTTGAGCAGAGAGTGATGTTATGCAAATGGAAGATAAAATGAAATGCCATGTACATTGGTGGGATGGCTAGAAAGATGAGGAGGATTCAGTTGAAGACGAGGACGTTGAGGCGAGTGAAGAGGATCCTAAAGAAGATGAAACATATGATGTTGAAAGCTACCAAGAGGAGAAAATTATGAGATTAAAGGAGGAGAATTTCTTACTCAAAGATCTGGTTTGGAGATGGCTTATCCACGGTGTTCATGAATAGTCTCTAGAAAAGTTAAAATCTTCCATGGGTCTAGTTCTGTAAGTTTTGAAATGGAAGTAGGGGATGCCACAGTGCATGGATGTCCCAGTTGGACTTCACAGGGGAGATTGGTGGGTATATGAAGCCCAACGGTCATATGACTGTTTGCCTTCCCCAGACTCTTTGTTTCATAGCTGAATGTGATTGTATAAATGACTATGTGGAGTCCATGCATTGTGTAAGATTGATAATGATTAATAGATTAGATTTCTCTGCTTGAGAGTGGACATAGGCGATTGTCAAACCACTGTAAATTGTGTCTTGTCTGTTGTTATTTATTTATTTTGTTTTGTTCTCATTTCTTTGCTTATTTTCAATCTTTACAATATTGTTGGGTATATGAAGCCCAATGGTCATATGATTGTTTGCCTTCCCCAGACTCTTCGTTTCACAGCTGAATGTGATTGTATAAATGACTATGTGTAGTCCATGTATTGTGTAAGATTGATAATGATTAGTAGATTAGATTTCCCTTCTTGAGAGTGGACGTAGGCGATTGCCGAACCACTGTAAATTGTGTCTTGTCTGTTGTTATTTTTTTATTCTATTTTGTTCTCATTTATCTACTCGTTTTTAATATTTACAATTGTTATCGGAGCCTGAGGTTGGTTTGAGCAAAGAGTAATGTTATGCAAATGGAAGCTGAAATGAAATGTCAAGTACATTGGTGGGATGGTTGGAAAGATGAGGAGGATTCAACTGAAGAAGAGACACTGAGGCAAGTGAAGAGGATCTTGAAGAAGATGAGACATATGATGCCAAAAGCTACCAAGAGGAGAAAATTATGAGATTAAAGGAGGAGAATTTCTTATGGATCTATTGCATTTTATGGAAGATTCCTTGGCAAGAATTTTGGAGGTTGAGACTACGAGAAGTCTAAGAGAAAAAGAATTGATGAAAAGCTTAAATGGAGCTAAAGTAAATATTAGAAGCCTTGAAGATATATCGATTGATAGGCATCTTGAGCTTGAAAATATTGTAACAGCTGTGGAAAATAATCATAGGAGCTCAAAGGCTAAATTATTTTCTCTTCAAGAAGATCTCTAGAACTCTCTTTTGAGAGAATCTCAGCTTCATGCCAAGCTAAAGGATGTTGAGGAAAAATTGTTGAATGCCCAAGTAGAAGTTTGGTAGCACATGACCAATATGAGCCTATGGGATGACGAAGTGCAAGATGTGCTCGATGCAAGGGGGTGCTTCTATAAACAAAAAGCTTCCTAGGATTCTATGTGCTCTAGATACAAATGATGATGTTGATTGCAGGCCATGACGAAGACAATGTATTGATCCTTCAATCTTGGACCAGATTGAGGATAATGAGCCTCTTGATGTGGCGAGAGAGTTTCCCCATACCAAGTTTGGTTCGGACCTTCTTTTGGATTGTCCTCAAGTTGTGGTGGAGATGGAAGTTGACCCTAGCAGAGAAGGTTTCACCAAGGAAGCAATGTATGAAGAAAACAGTGGCAATGACATGGTGGTGATGGAGTCCAGGAAGGATGCAAATGGCCTGGGAGAAGAAGAGGAAGAAGTAGAAGTGGCGACTGTGCAGAAAATGATGGAGCAACTTCTTGACATTCTTGTGGAAGCCTCTGCGAAACACAGTGATGTTATAGAGCAAGTGTAGGACATCACAAATGCTGACCCAATGCTTCAATTCACTTCCACCATTAAGAATGCCATGACCGCCAGTCCCATGCTTTCTCGGAGGTTTAGTGGGTCATTGTTGAGGAGAGCCTTCAACGGGAGAATAATAATGAGGGTGAGACCTATACCCGTCGTAGCCTAGAAGCAAGAAGTCCTATGGACGGAAGCTCTTGTAGTAGAGGCTGACATGATTGGCGAGTCCGTTTACCATGTGGCGGTGGACATAAACAACAATCTGGAGCTGATGGCGGGGCATACAAGCCCTGGGCAGTTCGTGGATAATAGGACTATAGTGGACAAGCTAGAAACTTTGAATCCTTACACTGTTGGAAATGGTGGCCCTTTGACAGTTAAACATATATGTTATATGCAGGGACAAGGGAATTTTATTGTGGAGTATACATTTATTGAGTACAAAGTAATTTTATTTGTTGGATCCCAAATGGGCGTCGTTCTTGGTAACCCCAAGGAATGGGAATTTGATTCATTCCACTTGAGCATTGAGAGTGATAAGTTGGAGGGTCATGGAACAATTGACTGTTTGGGTCACGTTGTATTTATCATGGAGCTCTTTGGCAGTTTGTTTGATCCTTTGGGCAGTTTGTTTAATTTTGGTGGTTTATTGGGAGGTAGAAGAGGAATGGGTGTGGGAGTGTCTAATGAAGACTCTGCTAAAAATGTGTATTTGCATCTGTTGGTTTTGTGTTTTAGTATAGATTAATGGGTGCAGTCATAGGAGATGAGGTTTTTGACTCGTATTTGTTTTGGAGATGGCTTATCTGCAATGTTCATGAACAGTCTCTGGCAAAGTTAAAATCTTCCATTGTTATAGTTTTGTAAGTTTTGAAATGGAAGCAAGGGATGCCACAGTGCATGGCTGTGTTGGTTGGACTTCACGGGAGAGATTGTTGGTTATATGAATTCCAACAGTCACATGACTGTTAACCTTCCCCAGACTCTTTGTTTCATGCCTAAATAAATATATAAATGACTGGGTGCAATCTAAGTATTGTGTCTGAAGATATCGATTAATAGATTAGATTTCCCTGCTTGAGAGTGGATGTAGGCAATTGTCGAACCACTATAAATCATGTCTTGTCTCTTGTTATTTCTTTATTTTGCTTTGTTTTTCGTTTCTCTGCTCGTTTTTAATCTTTACAAGGACTAAGGTAGAGGAGATCCACCATGAGAAGGGCTTTCAACAAAGGGTAGGGAAATGCGACATTGACAAATGTTACTCATGTCTACCACTAATTACAAAGAAATTTCTAAAACACAAATGATGAATGAGCTCAGATAGAAACCTATGAAATGAAGGAAACATTTATCTATATCTGAAAGTTAATCTTCTATATAGCAATTTATGAGTTCCATCAATCTATTTCTTATGCACCCATTTATTTTGCAGAACTACTTGTAAGAGGGTAATGAAAGCATTGTTGTGTGTTGTTTCTATTTGTGCATCCGTTTTCACCCATCTTCATTCGTAGTTTTGCTAAATTTACAAAAATAGTATTATATAACTTTGCTTCATCACAATTTTAGCAAAATGTTTTATCTATCCTTGTGTGAACATATAATTGGAAATGCAATTATGAAAAGAATCCTTGACTCATGTGAACTTCAATTTACTACTAGCACAAAAGATAATAAAGTTCATACCTTCAATATGGGCAATCATAAAAGTGAGGTGATGCATTGAACCTCCTTAATTCTAACTTATGCAAAGACTTCTTTGAAAACTTCTATTGATATGTAAAAGATGAACCAATTTTTTTTTTTTGGAAACTTCTGTATGCTAATCACTTGTCTATGTTCACAATCATAATCATGTATTTCTTTCTTTTTTTAGGTCCTTTAAATTTGAGTTCTTTTTGTGATATTTTTATAATAATATACCATTGCAAGCATTCTTCCTTGCACAATTAAAAGAATGAAATGAGGACTATTTCATAATAAATTAATCACAAGTTCTTTCTTGGAAACTATCCATGGATTTTCCAGTTTCCAATGTAACGTTTTAGTTGTATTCCTATACTAACCATTACTAACATCAATGTCTAATACTATATAATATTTTGTAGTGTTGTAAATTGTACACATTTATTAATGTGTCTAATTTCACACTCTCCTAGCACCTATTTTAGTATTTCCCTTTTCTCTATACATTATAGGACCTTTATGGATTTAAATTAAGATGTAAATTAATATTATGGGTCTTATTTCACTTTATTACACCATCACACTCTTGTTTGGGTCCTTAATTCTGGGTGTGCCTTTTATTATTTTTTCCAAATTTATTCTTAATCTTACACTAGTTTCAACTCTCAAAGCATATTTCACATATCTATGCATTATGGTTTGAACCACTGAGTTGGATTTGGCATTAGAACCCTGTTATCTTTCATTCCTTGAAAGTTGGAAAAATATTGTCAGCTACCCAGTCTCGCACTTTTTTCCCCAAATTTTGGGAGGATAATTTGGTGGTCTTATTTAATTCAAATTTTGCTTCGTACAAGAATATATCAATTCTAAGTCAACCTAATGATTATTTTAATTATGAAATCCCTATATAAGGCATCCTTTTGAATTCATTTTCAACATCTAATCTTATGCTACCATTAGGATCAATTCAAGAGCATTTCTTCTTCCTCAAGAGCATATTTGATTCAAGGAGTAGCAAACTACATCAAGAGATCCTCAACTTATGTTTTATCTATGATTTTATGATGAATTTTATGTGATTTATCATGTTATTGCATCAACACATGAAGGACTTATTCTAAAAGCATTAGATCACCAATTAAAGGTATAATCATCTACATTCAAACATTTCAATTCCAAGTCTTGCCTCTACCCTCAAAAGGCATGCTTTCAATTCCATTTTTATTTCAATTAGGGTTAATTCAAACCTGAGGTTTAACCTAAGACAAAACCCTATCCACAACTCCCTTTCTTTCCTCTTATGTGTAATTATAGGTACCTAGTGAAGCCAGGAAGACTAGAACAACACCAAAACCCCAAAACATAGCATCCAACGGAATTTCATCAGAAAGTGACTAGACCAGGGCGCTTTGGGTGCCATGGTACAAGACTATGGTGCTTTGGGGTGCCATGGTCCTCCCAAAATAATTCTAAATTTGACAAGTGTCTCCCAGACTACATTAGGATTTAGACTTTCAGACCACAACTCACAAGACCAAGGCATTTGGCACCTTAATCTTGTCAGTTCAGCTCCAAAATTCAAAATTATAGGTGCACAATTAGATTCCCCTTCCATTTTTGTACTTATTGTGAATTTTTTGTTTCATTATCAATTATCATAATTAGTTCAAGTTTCTAGTTCCTGCATTTAGCTTCTTACTCTAGGTTTGGCATTCAATTTACATCTTTTCAATTACATTTTCAAATCAAACAAAAGGGGAATAAGACTTCAAGTAGCATCTAACCCTTTTCCTAATAGAATTGAGGTTGGATCTATTGAGTTCACCCTCCTTTTAATCTGATGCATGTGAAAGTTAGGTCACTTCCTAGTTTATAAAGCATAACTTGTGAAACCCTAATTTTCCATCTATTACATATTTTTGCTCTGCATATGCTAGAAGTAATTCCAATATAACATTTTTAGACATATTCTTGCACTAATCATAACCACACTAATCATAACCAACATTAAGGCCCAATACTATGCAATACTAATCGTTAGGTTTCTATGCGAGCTCTTACTTGAAACGTGGAAGAGGTTTGTCTTCCTCAAGACTTATGTTTGTTACGAATCAATGTTGTGCTCATAATAATTTCCTCATTTTCACAAAACTTGTCTAAGATAAATAATCTTTTATTGGTGGCCCTAAAATCACATTTCTTATGGAAATCAACTTTTTTATATATTAAAAATATGCAAATAAAAAAGTTACAAAAGAGGACAGTAAAAACTATTTAAAAAGAAATGTCACCAAAGCACTAAAGGCTGCCCAAACAACATCTATCAAGTCTTCAAACTAAAACTAAGATTATAATTAGATATTTAAGGCCTTCAACATGAGTTATTCAAGAGTATATAATAGGACAAATTGCAATCAGAATTTAAAAAGACTTTGCAGTTATCTAGAATAGATGACATTCTCTTTATGAAGCTGGAGGATTTGGAGTTTAATGTTGTCCAATAGAAGGTTGTTCTTGGCATGATCCTTGGAGACCACTTGCAATTGAAAACAAATCAAGATAAATCAAAACAAGATGTCAGTATAAAACTTTTGATGTTCTGCTTCTTGATGAATTGAATGAATTGAAAACATGACAAACACTTGTTTTTCCAAATATTAAGTAAAATGATACGCTTTAAAGTATCTTCCACCACATTATTATGAAGTCCGTAACCCAGAATGGCAGCTTTCCAACATAGAGCATGTTAAAATATAATAGGACAATGATTGACAACAATCTTCCATTTTTACAACAAAGAAACAGTCCCAAAAATTGTGTTTAAGGCTTTCATTGTGTTGACAAAAAGAGCATTTGATTGGTTGAACCATCATATATTTCAGCCTATCCGCTACAAGTAGTTTGAAATGTAAGATTTTCCAAGCGAGCATTTGTGCATTAGTGTCAACTTTAGATCTCCATATTTGGCCACTCAACTTCAACCAATTCTTTTCATGAAACTTGTAATTCCATTTCTAGTTCAATCTTGGATTTAATGGCATGTTTGAAAGGAGAGTTAACTAAATTTTCTTTAGAGGAAATTAAGAGAAGGGGAACTTAGAAAGCCACAACTAACCTTTGCAAAAATTGCATTGTAAGGGGGTGCAAACCTTCGTTGTTAGATCTATTGGTACGAAAGATTTAACAAAAATCAAGATCCCTTTAGACCTTTTGTTTAACTAAAATTTATTTTGAGCCCAAAATTCATTTTCTAAAGCTCAAAATTGGTCACTCCCACTCCTTTCTACTAGTTAATGGGAGTTAACTTGGTACATATTTATGTAACTATATGTTAAAGACTTGAAATTTCAAGATATTCATTTATGCAATATGAAGATCATCCTAGATGATATAAACATAAAGAAACTACAAGAATTCAATTTGGAACATAAAATGAAGACATATGCCATTGCATGCTTATTTATCATCCAAATTTTTTGTAAAATTGTAAAGTTAATCCAACAAGAAGGTTGATGAATAAGAACTTGACCTTGAAGTTTGACTACTTCTCTTGAGATACTTTTAAATGCCACATGTCTCTGCAATATTTTTTTAATATTAGAGATGAGAGTGACGCTAGTTACACCGAGAGGCATTTATCAGTTGTACAGGGGAAGTATCAATGTTGTAAACATTTTAAAGTTAGAAAAAAATTCACGTTTGCATGATCTTCAAATTTTGTTGGAGTGGCTAGAGTTACTAATGAACACGAAGGGACGAGTAAGTGGTTTGAGTGCTAACATTCCATCAAAGAAATACACAACAGAAACTTCATATCCGAGGGTTGGAACACCATACATCTTGAAGCTGAAAAAACAATTTCGAATTCAATGTTTTATGATTTGAATCTAGACAAAGCTTCTGGAATGTAACTGAAATTCAATGCATTTGAAATGCAGAAGCACAAAGATCTCATACAGACAACACATTATTCAGTGACAAATCCTCATACAGAATAAATATCTGCATCCTCAAAGGTGAGATAAAAACCAACTCTGCTTCTTCCACACTCTTCCTTGTCTCTGACTTTGCGGAAAGAAAAAAAAACCCTACAAACGCAAATGGGAGAACCACACAATTTCATTAGGGGAAGAGCATCAGTAGTCATTATAGTTCCAATAACCGCACACTTTTGTCATAGTGACCCCCTAATAGCCATCATAGTTCGAATTTTTGAAGAGCTCATTAATAAATTTCACATGTACCAATAGTCGATCACTTTTTGTCACTTTTTATCAATTTTTGTTCATAATTGGCCCACTTGTGCACCACTATTGGAACATTTGTGCAAAACAATTGAGACATTTGTCCACAAGTACTAGCAATTTTGAGTGGACGGTTATTGGAACATCTTTAATTAGGTATCAGGCGACACTTTGAAATGTGTACTTTTTGACCTTTGTGTGCATAATTGATCCCACAATGTGCATGTTACTACCCAGAAGCCAGAATGATAGCTATAAGCAATTAAGTCGCATATGAAGACAACTTAAAAAAATCATCAAAATCTGAGATACCATTTAGG
The DNA here is from genome assembly GCF_030272615.1 of Cryptomeria japonica. NCBI lineage: Eukaryota > Viridiplantae > Streptophyta > Pinopsida > Cupressales > Cupressaceae > Cryptomeria > Cryptomeria japonica. Next base: position 726,077,131 of record NC_081409.1, read on the forward strand.
ATCTGTGGGTGCATGAAGTTAGCTATGACGGCTATTGGTGCTCTTCCCCTAGTGACATAAATATCATTGAAAACAATTAAGCCCTTGGTCAGCCTACAATGCCTTATACACAACACAAAATCACCCTTAACAAATAATTGTGAATAATGGAACCTTGCAAGGCATAAAAGTGTAGGAGAAAGATACGAGATTGATAAATTCATCAGAGATAAAGGTAATTGTTTGCTACTCCCTCCTATAATTCTCTAGGGTGGATTTAGAAACATGGATTTGTTATTTCTTAGGTTTTCATCCACCATTGCTCTTTTCTTTCCAATGTTTATGTTAGATTCTTTGATCAATGCCACCATTTAAGGTTTTAGATTTTTGCCTCCCTGTAATTTTTTTCTTTTAGTGTTATTTGAGTTCCTATAACTGAAGACCAGTTGTTTGTATTAGGGATGTGAAGCCCAACGGTCACATGACCCTTTGCCTTCTTTGATTCATACCTAAATATGAATGTATAAATATATGTTTGCAGTCTATGTACCATGTGTAATTGTATATGATTAATATATGATATTCCCCTACTTGAGAGTGGACGTAGCCTTTATGGTGAACCACTATAAATATTTTGTCTCGTGTCCTGTGTTGTGTGATTTTCTTTCTGTTGTGTTTTGTGTTGATTAGATATGTTTTCTCTGCTTGTTTTAAATTAACAATTGGTATCAAAGCCTTGGTTGGCTTGAACAAAGATGGAAGAAGGTGAAGAAGGTAAAATTTAGAAGATGTATGGGAGTTTTATATTCCATGTTTCTCTGTGCTTCATGGGATGGCTAGAAGAAAGAGGAGAATTCAACTAAAGAGAATGATGTTGGGATTCTTACCGATTCTCTGCAAAAAGGATGTTAGGAAACACAAACACAAGACTTAAGAATCAAACGTTAGTGTTAGTATCATAAACAAAATATGATGCTAAGCAAGCATATCAAGAGAGATATCAAATATTTAATGGAAAACATGCAAAAACGAAACAAAGACGCTAGACCTTTCCAAATGCTTGCCAACATGTTCATAGCTGCTCCTCCCTTGTTCCTCTCCTCTCCAAGTTCCACATGAGTGTAGCCCTCAGCTTTTTGCACTACTATGGAAGTCTTATAGAGATTCAAGATTTATGAAAATGATCAAAAGATTATGCAAAAGCAAGCTAAATATGAGAAAACACCTAATTAAGCTATATTGATTCTAACCAAAATAACAATGTAGATTAAATGGCTCCTAAAATGCTCTCTTAAATTTCACTATAGATTAGATGCATACAAGATTTCTGGATCTAGATTATGAAGGAATGGGCTCTATTTATAGGAAAAATAGAGAAATGGATGGTTGAGATTGAGTAATCTCAACAAGGGTCAGGATTGATGGGTTTATGATCCATGTGAAGGTTGTCAACCCAATCCCAGGTTGACAAAAGTCAACATGAGATGGCTTGAGAGGAGATGGAAGAAGCATTAAATGCTTGAGATGACATGAAGGTTAGCTTAGGAGGTAAGGTTAGGCTTGAGTTGAATGAATAAAACCATTATCCAATGAATAATTCTTTTATCCAATGGATAAACTCCTGTGCAAGAGTTAGTGAGGATAACCATGGTCAAAGTAATAAATGTTTGAAGAGACCCATGAGTTAAATGAGGGTTGAGTTAGAGGGAAAGTCTCTAACCATGTGGGTGAGTTGAGTTGACCATTAATGATTATGTAAGAGCCATAAATGGTCATGTAAGAGCCATTAATTGTTTGCAAGACTTTAGGGGTTAACTTGTTGGAGACATAAAGCATTTAATGTTTTTCAAAGACTTTGGAGGATTTGAGAACTGACTTTAAGTTGCTTAGGAATGTGACAATAATTAGAGGATGAGTTTAGGCTAATTAAGAATGGTTTAGAAGAATCTAGAATGGGTTTAGGATGCAAGTGGGTTTGGTAGGTGAGGAAAATAGGATTTTAATTAAAATAAAATTACTTTATTTCAAAAAAATAGGTGCAAATTGCATTTGTAGGAGAATGCAAGTGCGGGGGTTAGTTTAGAGATTTAAATAAATGTTTTATTATTTATTTAAAAGAGGAAAGGGGGTTAAATTAAATAAATATGTTTTATTCATTTAATTGATTTAGAATGTAGCTTAATGAATTAATTTAAATAAATTGAATAATTTATTTAATTAATAGGAGAAGAGGTTGAGGATGAATTTAATTAAATATTAATTTAATTAACCGATTATTGATGGTTAAATAATCAAATAAATAGTAAATATTCATTTAATTAAGTGGACAGATTTATGTGACTACATTTGCACCTCTTTGAGACGGTGTGGTTTATCGCGTCGATTCAAACAAAGAAAGATAGGTGTGAAGAAATATGCTCCATAAATGTTAATTTAGTGGGTGGTATGCCCCCTCACGAGATGGGCCGAATTTTTTTGAAAAATAGGGCGATCTCTCGAAAAAGAGAAAGAATTTGGAGGGAGGTAGAATAGAAGAATTTAGAAGTTAGGGTGAAAGACTGGGAGAAGACAGAGTGACTACGGGAAACCGACAAGCCTCGAAAGTACATGGGGGTCACGATGCAAACGTAGTGTTTGTGCTTTTGATTGATATTGTATAATTGATCAAAATTGGTTGGACAATTTGGTGCAATCGGTTTAATTACCCAGGTCGAGTCAAAGCGTGATAGTTGATGTTAGTTGTTCGCTTGGACAAGATAAAGTCTGAGTAAGTGAATCAAAGTGACCTGTTGTGACTTAGACAATTGATGTAATTGCTCGATGAAGTCAAGGTATCTGAAGCAAAATACTCGTTGAGACTTAGAAAATTGATGTAATTGTCTATGTTGATTGTGTTTGATTGGTTGATCAATTGATAGTGTTTGTGTTGTAGGTTGTTTGTGGTGTTTGCTAAACTTAACATACCTATTGAGACTAGGCAATTGATGTAAAAGTTTGTTGTAGTCTAGGTGTGCGTGAGTCGATGTACCTGTGTAGACAAAGTAACTTGTTGTGCTTATAGGATGACCTAGGTAACATAGGTTATGCAGCCCCTCCTTGGAGAGATGGTTGATGATGAACATGACTTGATTGGTTTGATGGGAAACGATGAAGGGATTATGATGATGACCTAGATGGGGAGGGTGAGGGGGGGATTCAATGTTAGATAGAAGGTATGGAGGACCTAGGACTCATTCCTATGGAAGAAGATAGAAAAAAAAAGAGAGAGTATCCATTGTCATTACTATGTATGAATGATATGTTGCAATATGGATGTATGGATGGATGGAATGCAATATATACATATGAGATTGAAATGACGATCCATAGATTATTTACAGTGATTTATTTTCATCATCGAGCATGGTAGTATCATTCTTGGCTGAGGTAGCAGGAACCAAGTTTGAGCATTTCACCTGTAAGAAAGCATTTAAGACAAAGAAAAGAAAGTGACCCTCCATTCTAGTTCATGCGCAAATGGTCGAGGTATACGCTGTAGTCAGTAAGCCATAGTGATCCATGATTAGATTTTTTCATATGATCAAGTAGCTTAGTGAACTTCCCACGTAGTCACCATTAGTATATGCCCCAGAACTTCATTGAAACAATCCACAAACAACAAACAAAACGATATGTAGGAACCATCTCAGCTACTCTAATCACTTGTGGATATCCCGGAGTAGCGCAGGAACTTGATATGAATAAGTAACTTAACAAACCGACCAAGTACTTGATAGCTTAAACAAAATTTTCTTGTCAAAGAAAATGTTACCATGTCTTTGTTTTGGTAAGGAAGGATGCATCCTTGTTAGGACAGTTGTGTGTACTTGTTTTGATTGATTGGTGATCATTATTTGGGTAGCTCAAGATGTTTGTTTGGTGTCTGTTGCGATGTGTATGTACAAAGGATTTTATGCATTGCTATGTTTTTGATCATTTTTTGATGTTTTATCATGTTTTTGGATTTTTGTGAGTGTTTTTGCTATTATCTGAGTTTTTAAAAAAAAATTGATATTATTTATAGACAATTTTGAATGAAAAACTCAATGAATCACAAGTAATGTAGAATCCACTTCCATCAATAGGTTAAGAGAATTGCCCCCAGTTTAGACATCACTTATGAAAAGCAAGATGCAGGACACATGAAGTACTAACCCTGATTGTAAATCAATAACAAGCCATGGTTTGAATGATGGATGAATGGATGTGATCGCAACAAATTTGAAAGACAATGGAGCCATAGCCTTTACAAGTGGCGCCTGTTTGCCAGGTTTTCATGATCGCACTTACCCAAGGTGCCACCGTGGTAGTTTTCACTGTTTGGATGCATGATTTTCTTGATTTTGATTTTTTTTATTTTCTTTAGGACATTTTTTTGAATGTTTTTGGTGTTTTTTTGGTATGTTAGAGGAGCCTAATGCTCTGCACAACTTATGTATGAAACTATTTGAGGTGCATGTTGTTGATCAAATCTACTAGCGGTTCTCCTTCTGAAGTGGCCAACTGATATGCCCCAGACCCAAATACAGCAGTGATAACATATGGACCCAACCAGTTGGATTCAAACTTGCCCTGATGTTCTCTATTTGGTTGGTTACGAGGATTCTCTCTGAGAACAAGATCACCTACCTCAAATGTACGAGGTTTAACCTAATGATTATAGCTTTTGCTCATTCGCTGCTAATAGGCCTTGAGGTGGTTGTATGTAGCTTGTCACCTTTCATCAAGTAGTTCCAAGTCCTGAAGACGTGAGACTTGGTATGCTTCATCATCTATCAGATTGTGCAAGGAAACTTGTAGAGATGGTATCTCAACTTCAATAGGAAGGATGGCTTCTTCTCCATAGACCAATGAGTAGGGGTTCGAATGCTAGTTTGATACGCCCATAGTGCTGGATTTAATTGAATGTACCAATCATGACCAACATCATTGACCGTCTTCTTAAGGATTCTCAATATGTTCTTGTTTGATGCTTCAGCCTGACCATTGCCTTGTGGGTAATATGGAGTGGAAAAGCAGTGTTGGATGTGAAACTTCTCACAAAGCTCACAGACATCCTAATTTTTGAAAGGAAGCTCATTGTCTGTGATGATGGACATGGGTACACCATACTAGCAAATGATGTAATTAAAGATGAATGAGACGATCTGCTTGCCAGTGACTTGGGTAAGTGGAACAACTTCGATCCACTTTGTGAAGTATTCGGTAGCAGTAATGATAAATTTATGGTCGTTGGATGAAGATGGATGAATTTTACCCACAAGGTCAAGTCCCTATTGGCAAAAGGGCCATGGTGTTGTGATTGGTTGCAATTCCTGTGCTGGTGCATGTTTCAGGTCTCTGTGAACTTGGCACTTCTTCCATTTTCTGACAAAATAGTAGAGTCTTTTTCCATGGATGGCCAATAGTATCCAGCGTGCATGATTTTCTTTGCTAAGGAAGGACCACTTGAGTGAGCCCCACAAATGCCTTCATGTACCTCTTCCAAGACCTTTGTTATCTCATACTGTTCCAAACATCGAAGGAGAGTACCATCAAGACTTTGCCAGTATAGGGTTTCGGCAATAATGGTGTATCAAGCGGTTTGGCAGATGAAGGTTTTGTGTTGGTTATTGGATTGGTTGGGAGGAAGTGTGTGATCCGAAGGTAAGTGAAGAACTCACCGTACCATGGGGATTCAGAACGGACTAGGTGACATATCATTTCAATTTCAGGGATATCATAAGTGGGGATCCAAAGCTATTCTATCAAGAACTCAGAGCATATGGAATTTTGCAGAAGATCCAAGAGAGATGCAATTGTAACCATTGTGTTGGCAGCTCGATTTTGATCTCTAGGTACTTGCTCAAAGGTGATAGTTGTAAATGATTCTTTGTAACTATCCACCATCCTTTTATATGGCATGAGCTTATCATCCTTAGTTTGATACTCATCGGTGACTTGTCAAATGACTAGTTGTGAATCTCCATATACCTATAGCTCTTTTAGATGCCATTGTACAGCCAATTTGAGTCTTGTGATCAAGGCCTCATATTTTGCTATATTATTGGTGCATGGAAAAGTGAGCTTGTATGACTTTGGGATGTTGTCACCTTGAGGTGTAATGAAAAGAATACCTGCCCCTGAGCCATGTCTAGTATATGAACAATCAAAATATAGCTTCCACGGTTGTGCTACTATGATCATGAAGATCTCTTTGTTTGGAAAATTGGAAACAAGAGGATGGTCACCGGTGAGGGGTGCATCAGCCAACTGATCCGCAATAGCTTGCCCCTTGATAGCCTTGCGATCTACATACTCTATATCAAATTCACTCAAGATCATAACCCATTTGGCCAAGCGGCCTATTAATGTTTCCTTGCTGAGTAGGTACTTGAGTGGATCGATTTTGGCGATGAGTTGTACCTTGTGTGTTAACATGTAGTGCCTCAACTTGGTGGTTGCCAAGATAACTACTAGGAAAGCTCACTCAATAGGTGTGTAATTGAGTTCATAGCCTACAAATGTGCGAGAGATATAGTATACAACACATTCTTTTCCTTTTGCATTGTGTTGTTCCAGCAGTACTCCTAATGTCATATTTGTAGCTAAAATATATAGCAATAGAGGTTTAATGCTTGGATCTGATGGGATCAGCAACGGTGTATTCATCAAGTAATCTTTAAGCATTTGGAATGCTTGCTGGCACTTTGTATCCCATTGAAAGCGGATATTCTTGTGTAACAGATGCATGAAGGGATGACACTTATCAACCAATTGCACAATGAATCTCTGAATTGATTGTAGCTGCCCTTGTAGTGTCCTTAATTGACTAATGTTCTTGGGAGGTGGCATGTCCATGATTGCTTTGGCTTTTGTCGGATCTACTTCAATGCCCTTGCTTGAGACAATGTATCCTAGGAGCTTCCCAGAGGTTACTCCAAAGACACATTTCTCCATATTAAGACGTATATGATATTGCTCTAATTTGTCAAAGATTTGATCCAGTATTTCCAGATGACTGTCTCTTGTTAATGATTTAGCAAGTAAATCATCAACATAATCTTCCATTATAGTGTGCAACATGTCATGGAAGATGGTAGTCATAGCTTTTTGATAGGTTTCCCCTGCATTTTTCAGACCAAATGGTATCACATTCCAATGGTCGGTTCCCCATGGGCATGTGAAAGCAGTTTTATGTTGATCCTCTGGAACAATCTTGATCTGGTTGTACCCTGAAAAGCCATCCATAAGAGAAATCATTGCATGACCCGCTGTGAGATCGACGATCATGTCGATGTTTGGTAAGGGGAAGTCATCCTTAGGGCATGCCTTGTTCAAATCTTTGAAGTCTGTACAAATACAAATACCCCCATTAGGCTTGCTGATAAGTACAATGTTGGAGATCCAATTGGCATAATCGATTGGTCTGATGAAACCCACATCTAAGAGCTTTTTGAGTTTTGCCTTGACAAGCACAACAATATGTGGGTGCATCTTTTTGAGCTTTTGTTTTATCGGTTTAGCTCCTTCTGCCACGATGAGGTGATGCATGACCAAATTAGGATCTATGCCAGGCATGTCTGCATAAGACCATGCGAAGTTGATTTGACGCTTTTGGAAGAATTCCACAAATTTTGGTTGTTCCTCTGGAGTTAGTAGAGATGCCAAATGTATTTGGTGAGGAGTCTCGGAGGTCCCCACATTGAATTCTTTTGATTCTTCGATTAGGATCGTCGATCTCTCTTGGTTTGCACTAGAGGGGAGGATGTCAAACCTTTCATCCTTAGGCACCTTAGAGAGGTTTTCACCTTTGGATACACTCTTTATTTTTACTTTTTTGGGATCAACAAGTGCCATTGTGTGGTTTTCACTAGAAGATCCATGTTTTATTATGATGTTTTTAAAGCTAAAAGGTTTGATATCTACCCCAAAGTATGTTGCGCTATTAAGTTTGATGGCAAATCCAGCTTTATGATCCCCGCTTGGTATGTGATCCCGTATTTCTAAAAATTCGATGAGCACCTCATCGTTTTGGAAGTGATCAAGACATGGGGGATTTGGCTGGTTTTAGTCAATGAGTTCAAGGTAGATGATAGGCATAACCTCATCAATTAAGTTGAGTTCGGAGGAAGAGTCAGTGGGGGTTAATATTGATGAGTGAAGTTCATTAATGGTACTCTCCTTGTCAGGTTCTGGTGTCGGATTTGATGTAGGGCTTGTGGAAGGTGCTTCTTGCTCACGAACCCAAAAGGTTTTAATCTATGCCTCCCCATAAACTGGGATATCCTTACGAGGTGGGGGAGGCGATGTGTCTTCCTCGTCTAAAGTATTTAGATTCACTAAATCAAATTCCCACTCATGTGAGTTAGTCTCTGAATCACTCTCTAACATCCGATTACTGTACCATGCTGGGATGTCTTATGTATTGAAGAGTGTATTGGTCACAGGTTTATGCAATTTTATAGGTGGGATTGTTGGTGTTGTTGATAGGATTATAGGAGTTGTTGATGTTGTTGGTTCCACTACTGCTATTCTTAGTTTGGTAGGTACGGTTGGTACAGTTGCTGGGAGTATCGGTGCTGGTGATGTTGTTGTTGTTACTGATGGTATTATTAGTGTTATAGATGCCACTGAAAGGATTATTGGTGTTGTTGGTACTACCGTTGTTACTGATGGAATTATCAGTGTTGTTTATGTTGTTGTTGGGATTATTGTTGTTGGTGATGATGCTGGTGTGATTGATGTCACTGATGGGATCGTCGAAACTGTTGGTATTGATGGTGTGATTGATGTCGCTGATTTGATGATCAGTTTTGTTGTTGTGGATGGTGTTGTTGGTGTCACAAATATAATAAAGGATGGCTTCCTTGGAGTAACTGTTTGATACATGGGGTTGTTGGGCTTACCTTTGAATATAAGCTTAGGAAGAGATTCCTTTTGAAAACCTAATCCAGTTTTATCTTTGGGTTTCAACTCAGGCTGCAAGGGCTCATGTTGTCCTTGTTTTCAATGTCCCAAAACACTCTGGCCATCATAGCAATTTTTTGCATGATAGTGAAGCCTTTGCCATATTTATCAATAGGAAGTGTAAACTTTGGGATTCATGTGGTGTTAGGGTCTTTGTAGATCCATTCTGCTAGGTCCTCATCTCTGATTTCCTCTTCCTGAATTTGACCAGGGATGAACTGTGCCAAAGTGCATGCTTGCTTGGTTAGTAGTGGTTGAAGCAACTTTTGAGGCTTTCCATAAGCTCTAGGGGAAGTGGGTAATTTCCCAACACAAAAGAGTTGGCTTGAATTATATTCCCTAGGACCTTCCTCAACCATTTTTATTTTCAACTTCTCTTGCTTTGGTATAGGGGTGATTGAACTGGAAAGAGAGGCTGGACTAACATATGATGTGGAAGGGATAGCTTCTCGGTTGTTAGGTACAGTGATCTCTGGCTGATGGTTAATATTGTTACAATCTGCAAATGGATTTGCATCACCAAAGATTGTGATTTCTATACTGTTATGGGGAAACTTGATACACTGATGATAGGTAGATGGAACGACTTGCATGGCATGTATCCAAGGTCTTCCTAACAATAGATTATATGGCAAAGGAAGGTCCAGAACTTGGCAGATGATGTGCTTTACCACTGGGCCCACTCTGATAGGTAATACAACATCTCCTTTGGAAGAATGCTTTGCATGAATTATAGGCCTTAATGGTTATCTTTTTACTGGGATCCATTTATTCTACCGCATATCCCAATGTTGTGACCAACTGCAAGGTGCATATATTTAGGTCAGCTCCATTATCAATTAAGACTTGCTTGATTCTGTGTTGGTTTACAAATCCTTTAATGTGAAGGGATGCGTTATGTGGTTGTTGGAATGAAGCGTTGTCACTTTTAGAAAAAAAAAGTGAGGCATGGTGATGACCTAAAACTGCCAACCATGGCTTGAAATTGATCTGTGTTGAGGTTGGCGGGGACTAACGCTTTTTGGAAAGCTTGATCCAAGATTGTTTTGTGTGAAGGGGATAAGCGTAAAATCTCTAATATGGATATGAGTGCGGGCATTTTGTCCAATTGTTCCACAAGATTATATTTCTTGGGCAGGGGTGTGGGGTGTCATTCCTTGTGGTGTTGCTCGAATGGTAATTTTGCTACGATGTGTAACAACATTGCATGCAGGATTTGGATCTTTGGTGGTGAGGGTTGCAACTTGTTCGTCAACGTCATAGAGGTGATTCATAGTATAATTATAGGTAGCTTGTGTATAATTATTTCTAGTATCTGTGTTTCGCTCTGAGGTGGAAGGACCCCTTTGATCATGTGATGGAAGCCAATTCTTGAACATTATATGATCGTCATTTGATGTTTTAGGGTCATGTCCTTCGATTTCAATTTCTCCTCTGTCAATGAGATTTTGAACAAGATCTTTTAGTCGATGGCGATTACTCGCCTTATGCCCTTTTGCTCGGTGGAATTCACAATGTTCATTATCTGTCCACCATGGAGGTTTGACCTGAGGTTCATAGTTAGATGTTTTCGGTAGGGTCACAAGATTAGAAGAGACCAATTGGCACAATATTGTTTCGATGGGTTCCCCTAAGGGTGTGTATGTATGTCTTGGTTTGTAGTTTTGTTGTCGTTGCCTTGGTTCCTCTTGTGGTGCATTGCGACCTTGATTTTGTGGATGAGTGATGGTGTTGTTTTTAGGAGGGAGATTTTGCCCTGTAAATCTGACCATAGGTTGTGCAATTTTCACGGTCCTTGCATCTACTATCCTGTCGTTTACAACATTCTTGTTTTTGTTCCAATAGTTGGGTTTATCACTATTAAAACATGGGCGAGGGTCATGTTTGGGTTCATTGTAGATTTTGATAAGTCCCTTTTTGATAAGGGATCGTTCACGTTTTAATCCTTGAGTGATCATCTCTTCAAAAGATTCAGTACCCTTCATATCTAAATGGAATTTCATCTCATCATTCAAGTTGGAAATGAATATTTCCACTAGTTCTTGTTCAGGCAAATGAAGAGAAAGTCTGCTAGACATTTGCCTCCACCGTTGTAGGAAAGCTAAGAAGAACTCCCCTAGTTTTTGTTTGGTGTTGCGTAGATCTGCCATGGTAACATCTTGTTCTATGTTATGTGAATAATGAGCGATGAACTTTTGGACTAGTTCCTCGAATGTTCTAATGCCACCTGGTAATCAGGAAAACCATTGTGTGGTTGTGCCTCCCAAACTCTAAGGAAAGAGGCACATTAGATAGGTGTCCTCATAGGCCACCTCTAAACAAGCTGAGTGAAATTCTTGTACATGATCTTTAGGCTCTCCTTTGCCCCTGTACTTTTCAAACTTAGGTGTTTCAAACCCTCATGGAAAAGGTGGCATATGCATGTTCCTATCAAAAGGATAGGGACAAATATCATTAAGTGAAAACCGAGTAGTCTTCACACCACTATTGAGTTGTTGAGTGAGATTCTCGACTTGTTGTCTCAACATGTGTCTATTTCTGTAGGAGGAGGAGGTGGGGGATTCCCTTGATGATTAAGGTCATATCAGAAGTAATATCTACCTCTTCCACCATTGTTACAACTATGTTGTTATGATGTCTACCGCATCTGTGTGATATCAAAATCAGAGGGTAGTTTAGCACTCTCTTGAGCAAGTCTCAGAAAATGAGCATCTGCGTTGTTTCTAAGGATTTCATCAAAAAGTCTATTGAACCTGGGATTGTGTTGTGCTCTTTCTATAGCTTTGGGAGTTGGAGTGCTAGGATCTTCATTATTTGTGCCTCCTCCAATGGCCTCATGGAAATCGTTGAGGTTTTCTTCCTCCTCTTCAATCTCTAGTTGTCTAGTTTTTGATATGGTGTGGTTTTGGTGATTTATGAAGGATGGTGATGAAATGTTTTGATGAGAGATAAGTGTTTTATGAAATGTTTAGAAGATGGATCTCTAACACTAAAGGTTGGATGTTACCAAATTTCTTTGTGAATTTCTCTTGTGTTTTCAACAATTTTGATGTGATAAGGTATACCAAGGTTTGAGATGTGTTACAAACCAAGCTACCTAGCAATGAGAGGATGCACTCATAAACTAGTTTTAACCTATGTAGAAATGCCTCTTTAGAATGATTTATCCTAGATGTAGAGATACCCTAAAAGTGATGTGTTGGTTTCATTTAAGCAATATTTAAAAGAACTTGGGACAAGACCTTTTTATGTTTTGAGAGTTGAATGATTTTTTTGTGATGTGTGAAGGTGAAAGTGGATAGAATATGAACCTCAATAAAAAATTTATGTCACAAAGGGGATTTCTACTTCTTCCTCTCTCTTAGGAGTTGGTGGTTCCCCTCGAGCTACGTTGTAGGTGATACAGATTTTTGGAAAGAAAGCAGGGTTGATCTTGCCCCCTTTGTTTTTGTGATAACTTAAGGCTCTATACTAAGTAAACGCTCTATTCTTAAAAGGCTCTTTGTCGAATTCATTGGATTTTCCTTGAAGATATAAATGCATATGATGCAAGAAGGCTCTGTGAGAGAGAAAAATTTGTCTATTGATATAGAAAAACTTCCTTCTTTTGATAAGAGCTTTTGAACTCAATTGTCTCTTTTTCAATGTAGTATTTTGATGAAGACTCATTTTTCTCAAAATGTGAGTGATGGTCATACAAATTGATACTTTGTTTCACTTTTTGATGTTTGTTTTTGTTGGTCAAGGTTGATGTAAAATTATGTTGGATGAATACTTGGTTTAAATTTGTTTTGAATTTTTTTAACAAGAAAATAGAGCAAGCACAAAAGCATAATAATCTTGCCTCAAAAGGCACAATCGGTGTGGGTCTAAATCAAACCAATCATGAACTCTTTGACCCTTTTCAAATGATTTGTATGTTTTTTCCAAAAGCCTGAAGTCGGCTCAAATTGTTACTGGTTTGACACAAGACGAAGACAATTCAAATACACTTTATCCCTAAGGTCAATGGCCAATTGCAATATTTTCGGCCCACATCTTGATATTTCTTCAACTTTAGTACTACATACCTTATGAATCTCGTTGTGGCAGGTAAGGATGTGATATACTAAGTCTTGCACGAGTATAATAGATAGATGATCCCTATGATGGGGGGTCACCACTTTTATCAAGCTACAAGTAGCCTTTCAAAAAGCCATGTTTCTACTCAAGGAAATATGTATGGTGAGTATCTTGGGAGCAAAACCATCTATGCTCTTGCACTGAACTTTTCACAAATATCCTCAATCAATAAAACGGGTGGGCTTCTATAATAAAAGGTGTCTAGTAATGTTCGATGTTTTTGGACATAAGTTCATTCTGCAGTGACTCACTTAAGAGCCTTGTAACTTGTGGTGGGGCTCATATGTCATTTCGGCAAGTTACATTGTAGGAACAATTATATCCAAGGCTACAACTTTCGCTCTCACCTGATTTCTATAGTGGCTCGAAGGATTTACCATGCAAGATCGTTTCCAAGAGTGATATGTCTCTTGGCAGGTCTCCCTTAAAAATATAAAATTTAGCATTACTAACACTTTTCTCTTGCATCTAGAACCACGAGAGCCAAGGGAGAGGATAGCATGTGTTAGAAGTAGGACCATTGTACAATTTTTTGCACAAGTGTGCCAAACATGAAAAAAACTTGTTCTTTTTAACTGATTTATTGCAATGTGATTTAAATGCTATTTGGAGATGTTTCTCCAACAAACATGGTGTTCTTTTTAATCTCTCAAAGCAATATGTTGTCTAACTAGGAAAGTGAAAATCCTGGTCAACCAAATCGAAGCACGTTTGCTTAAGGGAAATCAGTTTGTAAATAGGAATTGACAAGTTGTTTGTTCTTTTTAACTTGCAAAATGAAATGTTGATTGTGAATTTTAGATCCTTTTGCAAGAAAATAAAATTTGTTTGTTTGTTTAAGCCCAAAATGAAAGATTTGCCCCTAACTTGCAAGAAAACAAATTTTGTTTGTTTGAGTTTGTAGTTCTTTTTAACTTGTAAGATGAAGTTCTTTTTAAGCCCCAAACTGAAAATTTGATTGATTTTTATAACCCAAAATGAAAAGTGAGGTTGTTTTTAATCCAAAAGGAAAAGTGAATTATTTTTAATCCAACTTTAAAACGAAGTTAGAAAGCAAAAATAAATTAAAATTCCTAACTTAACTCCTTGAATCCTGCAAAGAAGTTAGCAAAAAAACCTACACATAAAAACAATTTGTTAGTGAAATGAAGGTCTTGGTGGGCTTCTACAAGCCTAAAATTTTGATTTTTCTGTTACATGATATTTTTTTGCTACTCTCTGTTACAATAGCACTACTTTGTGTAAACACAAAAGCACTACTTTAATACAAATACGCTAAATGACTGACAAAAGCACTAAAAGAATGCCAAAAGCGCTAAATTAATCTGTCAAACAGAGAGTGCAAAAGCGCTAAACTAGTGATAATAGCACTATTTAGATAACAATGGCGCTAAAATAAGGACAAAAGTGCTAATTTGCAGACAAAGGCGCTAATTCGCCAACAAAAGCACTAAATCTCCAACTTTCAAAGACACCAAAGCATGTTCAATGGCGTTAAAGCAAAACCTGTGTGTCAATTTCAACAATTTAACAAAAGTTAGTAGTTTTATCGATCACAAGGTTGCGTGTTCAATTCACGTCAGGTTCACCAAATGATGCTCTGCAAAAAGGATGTTAGGAAACACAAACACAAGACTCAAGAATCAAACGTTAGTGTTAGTATCATAAACGAAATACGATCCTAAGTTAGCATATCAAGAGAGATATCAAACATTTAATGGAAAGCATGCAAAAACAAAAGAAAGACACCAGACTCTTCCAAATGTTTGCCAACATGTTCATAGTTGCTCATCCCTTGTTCCTCTCCTCTCCAAGTTCCACATGAGTGTAGCCCTCAACTTTTTGCACTACTATGGAAGTCTTATGGAGATTCAAGATTTATGAAAATGATCAAAAGATTATGCGAAGGCAAGCTAAATATGAGAAAACACCTAATTAGCTATATTGATTTAACCAAAATAACAATGTAGATTAAATGGCTCCTAAAATACTCTTTTAAATTTCACTATAGATTAGATGCATACAAGATTTATAGATCTGGATTATGAAGGAATGGGCTCTATTTATAGGAAAAATAGAGAAATGGATGGTTGAGATTGAGTAATCTCAACAAGGGTCAGGATTGATGGGTTTATGATCCATGTGAAGGTTGTCAACCCAATCTCAGGATGACAAATGTCAACATGAGATGACTTGAGAGGAGAGGGAAGAAACATTAAATGCTTGAGATGACATGAAGGTTAGCTTAGGAGGTAAGGTTAGGCTTGAGTTGAATGAATAAAACCATTATCCAATGAATAATGCTTTTATCCAATGGATAAACTCTTGTGCAAGAGTTAGTGAGGATAACCACGGTCAAAGCAATAAATGTTTGAAGAGACCCATGAGTTAAATAAGGGTTGAATTAGAGGGAAAATCTCTAACCATGTGGGTGAGGTGAGTTGACCATTAATGGTTATGTAAGAGCCATTGATGGTTTGCAAGACTTTAGGGGTTAACTTGTTGGAGACATAAAGCATTAAATGTTTTTCAAATACTTTGGAAGCTTTGAGAAGTGACTTTAAGTTGCTTGGGAATGTGACAATAATTAGGGGATGAGTTTAGGCTAATTAAGAATGGTTTAGAAGAATCTAGAATGGGTTTAGGATGCAAGTGGGTTTGGTGGGTGAGGAAAAATAGGATTTTAATTAAAATAAAATTACTTTATTTCAACAAAATAGGTGCAACTTGCAGTTGTAGGAGAATGCAAGTGGGGGGGGGTAGTTGAAGATTTTAAATAAATGTTTTATTATTTATTTAAAAGAGGAAAGGGGGTTAAATTAAATAAATATGTTTTATTTATTTAATTGATTTAGAATATAGCTTAATGAATTAATTTAAATAAATTGAATAATTTATTTAATTAATAGGAGAAGAGGTTGAGGATGAAATTAATTAAACATTAATTTAATTAACCGATTATTGATAGTTAAATAATCAAATAAATAGTAAATATTTATTTAATTAAGTGGACAGAGTTATGTGACTACACTTAGTTACTCCTCTCTTAAGGTAGCTTTGGCATGTATTGGCCAAACTACTAATTGCTGATAAATTATTGATTTTCATGTGATGAAGGTTGAACACCATGATGCATGCCTCGTAAGAATTGATGATTGTTCCTCTATAGACGTTGAAATTTTTGGTCATAAAGATGTTGGAAAAGAAACCTATGTTGAAGAGGACGAACTCAGAAGATTGCGGAAGATTGCGAAAGATTGACTATATTTTATTGGAAACCTAAGTTGAAACTGCGGTTGCTTTTTTCTCCCGGGATGAGGAGTGAGGTAGCAGGGCAATGGAACCTGGAAGTATTTGTGGCTTCGAAGGGCTCTGCAGATGATGTGGCCTCAACGAAGATGAAGAGGCACTCCCATGACGTTGAGGACGACAATAGACACGTAAACTATTCTTCAAGAGATGACAGACGACACATAAATAGGAAGGATAAGAACAGGGCAGACAATAGCCATGCCCAAAGCAGAAAGATCGAATATGGTTGCAAAGAGGGGGAGAGATCTTTATCTCATCAAAGGAAAGGAAAGCGCCACAGAGTGGCAGCATCAGAAGATGTCGGTGATGATGCCAAAGACAGAGATAGAGGGAAGTAATTTGCGGCAGAGTCGCAACAAACAGAGAATTTCATGCCCGAACCCTCGGATTATGAGGTGGGCGGCAAGCAGACTGCCATTCTCTCAAACCCGAGCAGAGGAACGAGGTGGCTGAGGTAGAAACACCTTGGTGGAGGCAGATGTGGTATGGGAGCCATACCGAGATTTAAGTGGCCCGACGATGTACAACTTACAGAAGCATTACGGTTTTTGGAGTTGCTAGGTCGACAACCATGGTACATAGAGAGGCATCCCCTAGACATGGTTCGACGCCAGTTTGGGCAAGAGCATTCAGTATTTGATTTTGCATTTGACGAGGTAGACGAAGAGTCATTCTGTTTAGTTGATGGAAAGCCCCCTCCTAAGCCCAAGTTTGGGC
Source organism: Cryptomeria japonica (assembly GCF_030272615.1). Classification (NCBI taxonomy): domain Eukaryota; kingdom Viridiplantae; phylum Streptophyta; class Pinopsida; order Cupressales; family Cupressaceae; genus Cryptomeria; species Cryptomeria japonica. Next base: position 726,094,249 of record NC_081409.1, read on the forward strand.
CCTGGTGGATTGAACAAGAGTACACGCTTTTGTAGAAGAATGTGAAATGACCACTGGTATGGCCTCTAGGTGGTTCCCCTGGTCCCAGGTACCAACTTAACCTTCAATAAATCTTGACTTCTCATGAATTTTGTTTCTTAATTATGTATGATAGTAGAACTTCATTCACCTAAATCATATATCAAGATAAGGAAGGGTTTATTTTCTTACTGCAGTGTTGATTTGCTGATGGGTTTTTTTTGGGTGATTATAAACAGGGGCCCTACTACTGTGCTATTGGGGTTGATAAAGCCTATGGCTGTGATGTTTTCGATGCTCACTACAAGGCGACATTAACATTAGCAGGATTAATGGAGTCTCTATATTTCAAAAATAGTTTAAAGATAGATTGGGGTACATATAATTTTCCACACATCTTCACTTTCTGCAGCTTGCTGGCACCCTTTGCTTACACAAGAGATGATGATCATTGACTTTGCATCTAGATGCTTCAAGGTTTCTTCTAGAATGTCCACATTGTTGTCTAATATTTCATGGCTTGCATGGGAATTAAAGTTACCAGCTATAATTTCATCTCCTGCAACTTTTTTTTTCTTTGGACTCCATGGATTTCCCAGCCTGCCTGTTTCATGAAGTTGAGTGCTTATGATAAAATGGGCGGATCAAAAATTGTCAAGACAAACTAATGAGATGTCGTCTATTTACGACAACATTTATTATTTAGCCTTGAACCTTTGCTTTCAAATTAGATGAAACATTATGTTTTTCTGTCACAAGCGGATCATATCAATTATGTCACTTTCTTTGGGAAAATTTTATAATTTATTAATAAAAATAATACAGTGGTACTTAAGGTCTTGTTCAAACATCAAAATTAAAAATATAAATTGTATCAGTGTATAATTATAAGAAGAATGATACTATAAATCTATAATTGTAACCTTTGCTTTCAAATTAGATGAAACATTATGTTTTTCTGTCACAAGCAATGCTTGGATCATATCAATTATGTCACTTTCTTTGGAAAAAAATTATAATTTATTAATAAAAATAATATAATGATACTTAAAGTCTTGTTCAAACATCAAAATTAAAAATATAAATTGTATCACTGTATAATTATAAGAAGAATGATACTATAAATCTATAATTGTTGTCAATAAATCTTCATTATATCATAATATCATATTCTTAATTTTCAAAAATCTAATATTCAAGTGTTAAAATACCATGGCAAGGCATGACCCATAGAAGGTGTTCCCTTATTTGAAAGGGACGACCTGATTTGGACAATCGATGGCTTATAATGAAAGAACAGGGATGCAAGACGATTGAATCGTCATCAGCCGTTGATCTTTTTCCGTCGGATTTATGTTTTTCTGCTGATTTTTTATTAGTTGTCATAGTGTTGTCGTAAGATTCCATCCATCGTTTCTCATTTCCGCTTATATTCTGTGGTCCTCATGCGTACGGTTAGATGTGTGTCATTCTGATTTCATGTGCTGCTTTAAATAATAGATTTATTTTCCTTATATATGACGGATTGATGTGATATGATATTTCATACAACAAAACTGGAGAACATAGATTAAAAACCTGTAACAGCAACAACGTGGCAATTAAAGCCTCCTTCAAAAGATTCAATGCAGATTTTGCACATTCTCCCAAAGCATATCGGACGCATCTATTCTGGTTTCAAAAAGATAGTATGGATTGACTAACATGTGTGTTAGTCACGTATTTTACACCGTCGATTTTACAATTAACGGTTGCGATTGACTAACCTGTCACTAACATGCCGTACTAAAGGTCTGTTTTGAAGCTAGAATAGCCGCGACCATGCATATCATCTTTTATTAGTCATGTCAATAGTTCAGTTCCATGAAGTATTGATTCATAGGGTAATTTATAATCCACTCTTTTGAGCATCGATTTGAACACATGAATAGAGAAGCATGTAGTCTCCAAGCAATAGAATTTTTAATTTCGTCTATGTATCGAGAACCATTTTCATCCATGCTGGCATTGTTCTCTCCCCCAAATTTCTGATCATGGATGGATCTGTAAATACAACTTTCAAGACGATCAAGCATGGCCTGGAAAAGAGGAGTTATTGAATCACATGCCACGCATATATGGCACCTAGAGATGGTGACATAACGTCCTAGCTATAGTCGGTAAGCTAGAAACCATGGCATTAATACGTGTGTGAACCTCTTGAAGATGGGAGATAGATGGTAAAATTCTTGACTTTGTAAGGGTGTCACAGGACCCATGACGTGATTCTGGACCTGTCGATATCTGATACTCAGCTTTTTCGGCTAGAAGCTGCAGGACTTTACCAATTTCCCGCAAAACTAGGAGTGCTAGATGTGCATCCAAATTTAACAGCTTCAATTTCTTCTTGAATGCAAGAAATAAACCTTGAGAATTGCTCCTGAGATGGAATACTTCCTCTGTTGGACAATGGGAACAAATTGTGGTTCACGAGGTCAAAAAGGCTGCTCAAATAATGAGCCAAATAAGCTGTCTGGAAAGATTTTATAGCAACTAGCATTTGATCCTTCCCTTCTGTCTTAAGGAAGGACACCTTTGACATTGGTGTCTCGCAAAATCCTCTCAATTAAATTTTCAACCATAGGCAATACTTTTGGATATCCCAAAACTAATGTCTCTTTGATGAAACTCGATGCTGTGAAGGCAGATTTGATCCGACTTGTAAAAGACTTGACGAGTGCATACCAAACACGATCTGTTTAACATAAGGTCCCCTTCCTGTATCACTTCATCGAGAAACAGAGCATGTGTAAAAGGATCTCTCTTCTTTGAAAGCACCCTCTGTAAATGCCACACTGCAACCATGATTGAATGCAACTGATCATTACAAGCCCCCATCCTTTGCCATAGTCCCTCCTTTGCTTTCAAACTGCCTCCCAGCTGAGGAGTCCCACTCCTCTGAATCCCATCTGGATCAAAACCTGAATCTACATTAGGGGAAAGGATTCAGTTTTTGAGCACGTTCCAATTTTTGTGATAGAAGTAGTTGATTTAATACCCTCTACTTGCTGATTTAATGTCCAACTTTTGTACAACATTGCATCAATAGTTGAAGTGTAAGTACCAATAATTCAATGAAATATACCATTTGTTGTGAAAAGTAACCAATCAGGTGATGCCACATCAATTGCACAAGTATTGAGGCCTTTTTGCACATCTATTGGTCTCATTTTTTTTTGGGCTGTTTTGAACACCTTGGCAAAAAACATGCTGATGTGGCATCATATTTGATGATGTGGCCCTGAAACCTTAGTTATAAGCAGGAGACTTGCCAAATAAGCTGCTGTAAAAAATTCGAAGTGATTTGAAAATTCCACATAAGATTTTGAGAAGTACGAAATTAAAGTGCACAACTACTGGGTCCTCTCCCCTAACTGATATCGTCTTCATATCCAATGCAAAACTCACACTCTTCACACCTTGTGCCTTGTACTTCCAAATCACACCTTCCACAGTGGACTTCAGCTCCCCCATATTATAATACACCTGCAATGCACTCCCCACTTCAGCCTGGTTCAATGCATCCACAAGCCAGGGAGTCTCCTCGACAACCTCAATGCCAACGAGATGACCTTCCCTTCTCAGACTCTCAATTTCATTATATAATTGAGCAGCTGTGCTCAAATCCTGCTTAAGGGCACCACTGCCATCCATAAACTTTCTCAGTCTCTTCACCTGTCCCATAAGTTTGGTTTTGTGGGCATGATCTGGTTTTACTTTGATGAATTGTGAGGTAATTTGCATAATCAAACACTAGAATAACTTCATTGATTTAGACATTGAATGTTAATTTATTTCCTCTTATGGCAGGAGAACAACTTCATTAATTTATTTTCTCTTATGGCAGGCCAGATCTTCACGTTACCGACAGATACATTGATTAGTCATAAAAAAATTTACTATTTGAGTCGGACAATATTTACCAATTTGAGCAATATGCAAATCTTCTTACCATTGTCCTCGCACTTTCCCAATGAGGTGCACAGAATGGAATAAGCGTTGAAAATTTTGTAGAGATTCAGAGTAGACATATATCTTTATATAACAATACGTGTGGTTATATAATGAGTTCTTTAATCAATTAATGATAAAGTATGTTTTGAAATTATTAAAAGTTCAATTTTGATAATTTGTATTATGTCTAAAATTAAATACTAAGGATTTGAAATGCTTTCAAACTTTGGATTTCTTATTCTATTGTAAAAATTCATTTGGTATTGAAAGCTTCATAAATTATAAAAAAAAGTAGTTATTGTAAAATCTATTATCCACAACTGATCAAAAAAATATCTATTATCCACCAATCAAAGAGAAAAAATAGCTATTATGTTAATAGGAAAAATATTAACATTTATTATATATATAATATTTAAGTTTCTTTGCATAATGTTATACAACGCTTAATATCTTTTTTATAATGTATTATGAATTGTTAATATTTAATATTTCATAAATGAATACTACAATTTTTATTATTTATTATTATTATTATTTTATAATTTAAAATTAAAATTATATTAGCATATTTATTATGTTTCAAATTTTTACTATTATCTTTTCTACCTAATAATGATCTTTTTATTAATTTATTGAAAATATAACTTAATAATGACATGAATTCATAAAAAAAAATCTAATCTTTTTTCTTAAACTTGACAATTATTTACACCTAAAAATTAATGTTCAATAACAAAATATACTAACAAACAATTTGCACCTTAGACTAGAATCACGTCATTATGTCAAGAAACAGATAGTGTAGAATCAATTTCATCTCTCTTTCTCTCTCTTGCAAATATAACATGACCATAAAAATTTAACCTTTTTTCTTAAATTTGACAATAATTTACACCTAAAAATTAGTGTTCAATAATAAAATATACTAACACACAATTTGCACCTTACACTAGAATCACTTCATTACATCAAGAAACAGATAGTGTAGAATCAATTTCATCTCTCTTTCTCTCTCTTGGAAATATAACATGAGCATATTGGTAATTTAAATATCGTTCTTATTTAGAGGGTTTGTTTTCAATCATATTTCAATCCCTATAAGAGAATGCATAGTTGTTTTGAACCTACCACTTCTCCATTGAGATCTTTGTTGCACTTCTCCATTGAGGCCTTCATTGCACAAAGCTAAATGACTTGCCAATTGATCTCATATATTCTACATACATATGCAAGAAATAGACAAAAAAAAATTATAATTGACCTTCCACACCTTTTTGGCGTACCCATTGCACACCAAGGTGCAATTGCTTGTTAATATCCATATCATCTTCATCAAAAACATTAACTTCAAGGTCCACATTTGGTTCAACATCATTTGAACCACAATCCATTGGATTTCCACTCCCACTAGCTACATTTGTGTCAAGTGCAACAACTGCCTCATCTATAGAGACTTGGGCAAGTTGTGCAACTATAGAATCTAAATCAGTATACTCAAGTGCTAGATCCCAATTCCTTGTCATACCCTTATTGTATTCAAGTTTATTTGACAATAGACAAAGGTTGGAGTGTATGAAGGTCAAATCTTTTACATTTTTTATACCCAAAAAATTGCACTTGGCCAAGTGGATAATGGATTATTTACTCCAATTGCACTCAGCTGAAGAAGAATACTCCAGAAAGAATTTTAATTGCAAGAGGCTGCAAGAAAACATTGTCTTCACCATGCACATACCACCCCTCTTAGCATCCATCCTATATTTGGCATGAAGAGCCTTAGTATCATGATATTTTGAAGATACAAATTGGCCAAACTCATTGAAGATAATATTTTGAGATTCATCATCATCATTATATCATTCTAAATGCAACCTTAAAGTCAATAGCAATCTCCACATCTCTATATGGTGGCACCCTTATTGGAAATTCAAGTATCTCTTTGTTATAAAACTTTGACGTCAAAGCAAATATTGATGTAGGAGCATCCATGGTTGGTTGACAATCTTGCATCAACCAAAAAGAGGTTATTTAATTTTTACAATTTTGTATTTTTTTGGCTTTAGTTGAGTGTGCTCATTTATTCTCCTTGAAAATTGCCAACTTGACATAGTGGAAAATTGTCAAATTTTGCCATTTTTAAGAATTGAGTTGGAAAACGGATGGAAAAAGCATATGAACATGGGAAACTTGAAGAAATAATGCATGTTCAAATATCATTGTGGCTTCTATAAAAGAGGGGTTATGGAGTGGAGTGGTCCAGTCATGGAGAGTTGTTTTTTAACCATTTTAGTGAAAAATTTGTAACTCCCCGGTTGAGGAAACAAAAGGGAATAATGCAAGAAGGCAAAAAAAATACATCCGTATTCTGAATTTTATCTAATTTTGGGGAAGCTACAGCAGAGGGTCGTTCTATCTTGTGGAGTTATTAAAAAATGAAAAATCCATTCTCACTTGGGAGGAAGATTCAGGAAGATTGTTTTGATTTCTAGCTTGGTTAGTTTGGAAATTTCTGGAGAGGAGAAAAATCTGAGATTGAGCTAGGCTGGAAGTGGGTTTCTTGGGGTTGGATATACATGGTATTTTATGTATTTTTACAGGTTTGGAGCAGCAAGGAGTTTGGGGCTTTGTTTGTGTATTTTTCTTCCTTCAGGTTGCAACTTGTTCCAGCAGGCTTTTTTTTTTTTTTTTGAGCACATTGGAATCCTAAATGTATGAATGCATATTGGATGCAAATTTCAGATTCTAAAAGAGGTTTTCATGCTATACACAGTCCTTCGAAACTGATTTTTAAGTGTATTTCAGATTCACAAGTTAATGCAGAAAGTTGTGTGTAATTTCGTTGAGAAATTTCTGAATTTGTTTGTCTCAAATTGTTAGTTTTATCTAGTTGTTTTGAATTTCTTTGTGAAGTGTTGTGAGGGTTTTGAGAAGGATTTTGGATTGATTCAACTCTACTTCATTCGTGGTATCAAATCAAGGAGATTCTAAGAGTGTAAACAGATCCGTCAAAGAGAGGCAGTTTACACCAGGATTTAATTTGTGGGTGTGTTGATAATGGCTGCAAGAGGACCCCCACGTGGTAGGGGTTACAGAGGAAGAGGAGGATTTAGAAATTTTGTGTAATATGATGATTTTAGAGCATTGGGAAGACAAGTTGAATCTTTGCAAGAAGAGATCAGAAGAGAGTTTGCCAAAACAAGAGAACCAGAAAGTGATGATAAAGCCTCAGAAACCACCAGCCAGGCAACTGAAACAAGTGAACAAAGGCGAGTAGAAGCAGCTACTAATGATCCATTAATCATGGCAATATCAAAGATGGGGAAAAGACAAAAACTCAATGTTCCTAGATTCAGTGGGAATTTAACCTTAGAAGAATTGATAGACTAGATCAATGACATGTAGTACTTCGAATTTGAATAAATTGAAGACCCTGATCGGGTGAGGTTTGCAAAAACCAAATTGAAGCACATGCTTCAATTTGGTGGTGGGAAATACATATGGAAAGGGGAAGAAGAGGAAAAGATCACAAGTGGGACAAGATGGTGGAGAAACTAAAAAGGTAGTTCATTCCTGTAGACTATGAGTTAGATTTATTTGAGAAAATGAAAGGGCTGAAGCAAAATAGTAAAAGATTACACGGAGGAGTTTCACAAGATCCTGATTAGAACGAGACATACCGAAGCAACCAAGGAAAAGGTTGCAAGATACATCAATGGCTTAACGCCAAGCATTCAGGAAGAAATGGCTTTGACTAGAATTTTTACCATGGAGGATGCATACCAAATTGCACTTAAAGTTGAGGAAAGAATGAACAAGAGGTGTGTGCACGCGTGCGTACATATATGTATGTATGTGTATGTGTATGTGTATGTGTATGCGTATGCATGCATGTATGTATGTATAAAAAAAACGTCTAGAGAGATCTTTCTCAAGGTGCCTATTTTCATTAATTACTAACATGCAATAGGCACATTAAAAAAGATACCTCTCCCGACATATTTTATATTATTATTATTTGATATATGTATGCAAGTTTTAAAATTAGATAGTCTGACAAATATTATATAGATATTTAATTTATATTACATCATTATTTAATTTATCATTTACTATGATCACTTAAAAACTACTTTTCAATCTTGTTTAAGCTAATGTGCATAATAAGTAGAGAAATCAATATCATGTTGTTGATAGACTATAATTAACTCAACATTTGTAAATATGGAGCATAGTTAAATGTGATAAACAATCAATAACATATTATAATTCACGTTAGGCTCTTTACATTTGTAAACATGGATCGTAGTATAATGTAACCCATAATTTGCCCACATGACAATTTAGTTAACATGCTTAAAATTAATAATTATGGATCATAGTAAAATTTAATGCACAATAGGGATATTGCAACTCACTTGACATGTTGAATATTTGTTGATATGGAACAAGGTCAAATATAATCCATCATCAATATCATACAACTTTCATGATATTCCCAAGTTTTTAAACATTGTATAGAATTAAATTGGTACTATACACTATGCTCCATTATTTTAAAATTTGAAGTGTGGCTCATATGATAAAATGTACTCCATAATTGACATAGTGCAACTCATCCTACATTCCTAAGATGTGTAAACATGACTCACAATCAAATATAACCCATAATTCGTATCAAAACTTACCTCACATTCTCAAGATTTGAAAATCTAGATCACATGCAAATTGCTACCATACTATATATGCTGGCATTCTTCAAACTCACAAATATGGTTTACAGTCAAATCTAACTACATAATGGGTTTAGTAAGAGAGCCTATTAATTCTCATTAACTATTCCAAATATATTTCTAATATCTCTTTTAGCCATAGATTACACATGTTAAAGAAGACAAGGGAAGAAAGAACAATATCTTTTCTACTTTCCATAACCATTATTTATTTAGTAATTAGATGAAGGAGATTTAATAGGAAGGAAAAAACTTTCCTTCTTTTCAATTTAATTCTATAATGACTCATTCCACATTAACTTTCATTTATCTCGCCACATAGGGATAAGAGGGAGAGAGAGTTAATACACTTTCATTCATTCCAAAATAAAATAGTATTTAAACTATTTATCATTTCAAGGTCATAATGTAATAGGGAGTAACCATAATTACATGTTAGATCTCCTACCCACTCTATTTTCTTATAAGATGACGCTAATATATATTACTAATAATTAGTTATACAACATGACAACAAACCTCTAGTTATCAAGATCATGGATTTAAAAGCAACTAAATGATCTTTCTATAAGTGTTATGTGATATGTAGGATATTTCTAACTTCAATTGGAAAACTTGACAACAACTAAAGCATCAACATTAGAAACAATGCCTCTTATCAGAGTCACAATAAAATGGACATGTTTCATGATATAGATATAGAGATTGGTAGAGAGAGAAATTGAGGAAGAGACGGGGGCAGAGATAGACTTTATCAATACATATAATTATTTTATCTCTTTCTATCCATATCTCTCTAACTCTATGTCTTTATGTATCTCACTATCCCTCTCAATCTCTTTATATCTCCCTCTATCTATATCTACATCTCTTTCTCTCTCACTCTCTATTTATTAATCTATCTCTCCTCCCCCCCCCCCCCCTCTCTCTCTCCCCCCTTTGAGTGAGAGAGATATAGAGATAGAAATATGAAAGCATATATATAGGCATTCATATGTAGAGTAATTACACCAAAGGCGTTCTTTATGTGAAACAGATGACCTACTTTTTTCCATTAACAATGTGCATTGCTGGAGAAGGTATGCAAGATGATAAAAAAAATCACTTGTTTATACTTTCATTAGTCTTCAATCACCAATTTTTTAGTGTTATTGATTTTTAACTGTTATTTTTTTTCAATTGTCTTCCATCTCTCTTTCATTATTTATCAATATCAATATTTCTATATTTATATCTTACTTATAAGTATATAGCTAGACCTAGCTATCCATATAATTCAAGACGATAATTATACACACTTATATACTTTAACGAAAATATATTATATATTTTACTGTTGACACATTAATACAATTACAACTTTATTACACCTTTGTTAATAACCTATTCATATTTAAAATTATACCCTGGATATACTTTATTACAACTATAAAGATAGAGAAAATGATAGATTATATTTTTCCTATCTCCATCCTTATATTCATTGTGACATTTACAAGTATCATATAACTATCTTCTATGATAATACTACTAGTATATTAAATATTCAAATTATAGTTATATTTAATTATATTATAATAGTCACCTAATATGTTAGTATATTTTAGACTATTTTATATCATCATTTAAGGAAATAGATAAATGATATTAGCGAATATAGAGTAGGAAATAGTTTTATAAAGATATAAACAATAATTGTCTAGTATTACAAATATCCATTATTATATTAAATGGGTAATAGTTATGTTATTTGTGTCTCTCTGGGTTGTGTATTGTTATATTTATGCCAAAGGCATTACTTATTTGAGATGGACGATCTATTGATTGAAATCAGTGGTCCCAAGTTTATTATATTCGCTGTAAGACTATTGAAAACAAATGGGTCGTTCGATTTTGATGGGTTGAAAGTACTCTGTTAATGTGTACATTCAACGTCTTTAGTCACTGTCATTTCCAGTTCTCCATGGTTCACTTTTCCTTCAGATTATGTACTCTGAAGGACGTTTTTCCAACCACCTCGCGTCCATAGAATCCTTTGTAATTTTGAGTATCAACCAACAACACATCTCCAACTCTTCAAACTCCAATTACAATATGTTTCATTTCTTCACCGCCACGTGGTTGTTGAGAGTAAAATATTCTATGCCTCGTCTCCCCTAAATTGGTGAATTGCTACCCAATTATACATGTTGAATTTTCATGGTCGAGAGGATGGATTTGTATTATTTTTTAGAATTAATGCATAATTTTATGTTGAAGGATAAATTCTTATTACTATTTGTTTTGAATTTTCATTTTTCAATGCACAAGCTTCCCAAGCCACACCTCTTTAAATGAAAAGCTCATTGCATGTCTTTTCCTGCAAAACAATTGTGCAAAATAGATGCCCTATCGCTTGCAGGGCTAAAAAGCCTACAACAAAATACAACTATGGACAAATAAATAAGAATATGATTATAATAAAAACATTGAAATATTACCAGTAAAGACTCTCAACTTAAACCTCGCTACAGGGAAAGAAACATCATGATACATTGTCTACAACTTGAAATTCTCAAACCTCACTATAGAGAAACCAATGTCATTAAACCAACTCCCACAATGCTAAAAAGGTGTGATAAATTTGTTGAATCCATCATATTCAATATAACTATGATATTACCATAGATGACCAACTTCTCGATAAGTAGATTGCTCAATGATGACAAGCAATAGGGGGTCAAGATGAACCTTGACAACCCCATTAGGAGGAGGCACACCACTCACCAGCTCAGGTGCAACACGATCTAGGCCATATCCAAGGCTCCAAATAGGAAAACCTTTGTCTCTAAAATTTCCAAATTGAGAGGAAATTCAAGCAAATCTCTCTCTAACCTATATTAGCCTAGGATGGTATCCTCATACCATCTTGCTTGTGCATCAACTCTATTGGTCCTTCAGTCACACACACAAACCCTAGAAACTAAAGGCACATGAAAGCTAAAATCCTGCACCATTACACAAGAACCCATTTTTCGTTTGTTGAATTATAGAGTTACTGAGAAACAAGTGACCTTAATATTAAAAGGCAGGAAACATCTCGTGTCATGATGTCGAACCAAGGAGCCATGCAAAGTATTGCATGTCAAAAAATCTAGAATGATCTAAGTCAATCCACTAACTAAATATCAATCCTTTCCCTTTGCATTTGGCCTATCACTTGTTGTCTCTAAAAACTAAAGTCGTTTTGATAATAATATATGCTCGTCTTTATTATAGGAATTAGGTTTTGACTTTTTATTTATTTTTTCATATTTAAATTATTATTTTTAATCAAATAAAGCAGTTTTTAACTTAATAAATATATATTTCTATAATGAAAAATATAAATATTTATTAGTATGAATAATTCAAAAGTACCTTTATTTAAATATTAAGTAAATTAGTTGTATCACAATGGTAAACAAATATGACCTAGGCCAAACAATAGTGAATGGACAATAAATTTCAATATAAATGGACGAATATTGTAAAGAAATTTAAACTGACATGAAATAAACTTGGTGTAAAAGTGAAAAAGTAAATTGTTTTGTGGAAATGAAAAGTAAACAAAATCTAGACCATCAAGTGCAGCTAAACTTTCATTTTTTTTGGCAAAAGTCAACTCCACCACCTTCTTTCTTTTCTTTCTTTCCAAAAGAAAGAAATAGACCTATCACTAACCTTAATAATCTTATATTGGATACATGTAGTTTATTCAACAATAGTATCCAATAAAAACTTTTCAAACCCTCATTAATATCACCATAACCATAACATAACAATTTTCTACCTTTTGTTGGGTCTTGCATTTTAGAAACCAAGACATGGAGACACCAGCAACGCATGCAAACTTTGTGATATTTATGTTGTTAACTTTGCCCATATTTTTACCAATATATAGCATTTTGCTTATACATATCTATGTAATTTGGTATATCCTATACTATTATAACAAAATAGTCGCTAACATTTGGCAAGAATTTGGCTGCAGTGCAACCTTGTTTATCAATGCTAGAAAAATTGAGGTGTAAGAATGGTCAACCTAATACCAAATTTTCTGTGACTTATTCATTATTCTTTGCTTTCGCCAATTATATATTGAATGTATTCAATGGCACTTTTAATTGGCCATGACATTCTTTTGTCTTAGTAATAGATATTTTGGAATATTAGATAGTAAGATAAGCAAGAGTTATTCAATCATTCAAAAATAGGTGGATTTCTTTTTTGTCTATAAAAGTAGTATATATTCAACTTTTATGTTGCTGAGGTACACTTGACAACTTTATCAAATGCAAACTCTTCAAACTATAAAAAATAGGTCCAAAAATTTCATTGTCATTAGGCTAGTACTATTGCAATCAGTTACAATCAAATTCTATTAACTCGTTATTATTCAATTGTTTTTCCACCAATTAGAACTATGCATTTTTTCTTTTGATGTTTTTTTTTTTTTTTTTTAAATAGTTAAGATGCATGATTTTTAAGTTATAAATTATAGGAATTGTTTTTCTCTAATCTAATTGGCTCAAATAATTTGCATCTTATTATTGAATTTCATGGATCCACTATCTAAATGAATTTTTTTTGGCAAATTTTTTAGGTGCATTAAAGTAATCTTTGGAATGCTTAAATTTTCGTTTCAAATCATTTAGAATCCCTATATTTTAAAGATTTATATAAATAAATATATATAATATAAAATATAAATTAATAAGCTGCAAATTTATTGTAAAGGTTTGCCACCACTTGTTGTGAGGTTTTTCTGGGCTAACTTCTCGTTAAGTGCTTGCTGTAGGATTAGCCTGGTGGTTTTTAAGTAGGTTTGGTCACAATAAGCCTTGCAGGGCCTTCCATTTGACGTTTTTGGTGCTTCATTACTCATTCAGGGAGTTTTTTTACACAGCTCTCTTATTTAAGCTCTGTAGTGTTTTCTCTGACACTGAGCTTGGTCGAAAGATCTTTTGTAGATCATCTGTCATATAGCTCTGTTGGATGGGATTTCCTAGGGGCCATTGTATATGGTTCTCTTTCTTGTTTTTTGAGTATCATTAGATTCTGATCCTCTAAGGGATTTGGGCGAGACCAGAGGTTTTCTTCCTCCATTCTTTCCTACTGATGCCCACACTGAATGGAGTTTGTAATCATTTTCTTTAATTAATAAAAAAATTTCAGGCTTTGGCCTTTTACCAGTTTAAAAAAATATATATATAAATTAATAATATTATTTTAGTCATCTTAATGCAATTTAATAATATAAAAATTAGATAATAAAATAATATTATTAATAATATAGTATATTATATATAAAAAATTATACGATAATATTATACTATAACCATAAAAAATTTACAATATAATATATAAAATACAATAATAATATTGTGGAGATGTTTTGATTATAATTAGTTGGATGAATAATGAAAATTTTGGTCCTATAAATCTATTTTTTTTCTATTTGATATATGTTACAAGGTAACTACCATTACAAATAAATTTTGTCCTTATGATTGAAATTAGGTGAAAATATTTTGATACTAATTAATTGATTAATTAATTTAAATAAAAATAATATTCTCTAGCAATAAAAAATCTATTCTCTAATATCCAACTAAGATTACACATATTTACAGATATTATTGTTAAGATTGAATGAACTAACTTAAAAAATACAAAGATTACCGAATATATTCATTATAATTATAGTTAGGTTTAATTATAGTAAGGGTTAGGATTATAGTTCAATTAGGATTAGATTTACATTCAATTAGCTTAGCGTTAGAGTTTAAGTAGGAGTGGGGTTCAATTAGGGTTATGACTACAATTCAATTAGTGTTTAATTAAAGTTATAAAATAATTTTTTGAGTTAGGGTTAAATTATGTTTATAGTTCAAGCATAGTTAGGGTAAGGGTTATGTATAAAGTTAAATTGGAGTTAGGGTTAAGGATCAATTAAGCTTCTAGGCAAAACTTTTGACTTGGGGTTAGGGTTAAATTATGGTAAGGATTCAAAGAGGTTAGGAATATCGGATGAGGGTTTTACTCTACCAGTGCATCTAGAGATGGCTCAACTCTGGAATATGAATTAATAATATTATTTTAGTTATCCTCATGCAATTTAATAATATAATAATTGGATAATAAAATAATATAATCAATAATATATTATATTAAATATAAAAATTTATACAATAATATTATATTATAATTATAATAAATTAACAATCTAATAATTAAAATACAATAATAATATTGTGGAGATGTTTTGATTATGATTACTTGGATGCATAATAACATTTTGGTCCTATAAATCTAAATTTTTATTTTATTTGATATATGTTACAAGGTAACTACCATGACAAATGAATTTTGCCTTTATTTTTATTGATTAATTAATTGTGAAAATCTTGATAGTTACCTTGTAACATGATTGAAGGACTAATATTTTTTTGAATAAAGGGGTAAAAACTTTACTAATAATCAGAAACCAGCATTACACAAGAAAGCCAGAGCCACAAGGCTCCAGAAGAGAACAACAAACCCAACCAAAAATCATCCAGCTTCATAACTATCCATATCCTCTATTAGCAATATTACAAGGATATTGAGAAGGTTGTTGATGATTATGGACATAACTGATTAAAGATGTTTTACTGTCTTAATATTATTATTTTGTCATTGATGTCAAGAAATTGATTTTCTAATTCAGCATGATGTTGCCATATCTTAAGAAATATGATATGAAGATTATAAAGAAGTCGGTAAAGACACAGGAAAGAATATGATGAATAAAGGGATAAGTTATTCAATGGGCAACTCTACCGAGTCAGATAATGATGAGATCTTGATGTTTTAGATTGTTCTAACATCATACATATGTTGTAAAATGTAAAGGTTAATACTATACTATGTTATCAAGCAAAGAACCTAGTCGGTAAACCCTAAGGTTATCACAGTCAGTCAATGAAGACAGAATGTCTACCGAGTAAAGTTTAGTATTCACCGAGTTGTAACCGAGCTATAACAGAATGCATTAAATGTTTACATGTGATATTTAATGAAAGATGTTGATGAGCTGGAGCAGATCAATGATTGGCAAGTCGTAGAAAAAGTTTGTTAACGAATCTAAGGCAATGGAAAGTCGGCAAGAAGATCTACAGCTCAGATTGAACCGCATTACCCTAACACAAGTTCCAAGATGAATGTGCAAGTTCTGAGGCAGGGTAAAACGTTTTCAGATCGAAAGATACAATCAACCTGGACAAGATTGAGATCTGATTGCTATGATTGATCATGGGAAATGTGATCAAGGAGATTAAGCGGTTAGAAGATTGTTTATAAATAAGGAACTGTTGATAAACAATGAATGCGGGCAAGTGTATGCACAAGGATGCTACATAGTTATTACCAAGCACAGAAGCTTGAAGACCTGTTAGAATAATAGAGTATTGATGCCCAACAGATAAACAAGATTAGTTCTATGTCTAGATTATATTGAACAAATAGGAATTTGCTTTAGCATTTTAGATGTGAAGTTGCAGATAGATTGTATTACTGTTATTTTGTGAAAGTGACAGGAAATCTCTTAACCGAGTGGACTTAACAGTCTTATATGTAAATCCTCTAAAAAGGTGACATTCTGATTGAGTGTTTGAAATCCTTTGACAAGGTCACTTCTAACAAAGTGAAGATCCTAACAGATCTGAGGGAAATCCCTTAACCGGGTCACATCTAGCAATGTGTTTTGTAATCTTTAACAGGATTTGCTTTTAACCGAGCATACTCTAGAAGAGTATATTTCTTAGTGGGTCCGAAATCCTGCAGTGGTTTTTCCCTATTTGGGTTTCCACGTTAAATCTGGTGTTATGAGGTTTATATTGTTCATATGCTTTTGAGTTTGCATGTTTGACAGTTTTTGATTATATGACTGATATATGTTACCGAGGTTGAATCTGATGTTTTTATGGATGAATAAGTTTGTATGATTCACCCCCCCCCCCCTCTCATCTTGTTGGCTATTGGATCTGTACTTATATTAAGTATCAGAACTATCAATTGGTATCAAAGCTTTGGACTTTGAAAGGAAAGTTTAAAGGCACTTGAGTTAAAGATCCAAAGATGTATAAGAGGGATGCACCTAAGCTAAATAAGTCAAGTTTCTCTACATGGCAGAAAAGGATGAAGCTACATCTATCAAGAATTGGAGAATATGCTTTATACTATCTGGAGAATGATTTTGTTACACCGAGCACCTATCCATTGACTATGGAAGAGATAAAGGCAAAGCAAGAACACATTCAAGCAATGATTGAAATAACATCTGCATTGATCGATTCTGAGTTTAATGATCTAGAAGGCTGCAATGATGCAAAGGCACTGTGGACTAAGCTCATATCTATATATGGAGGAGATGAACATGTTCAAAGAGCAAAAGTTGATAGTCTAAGAGGACAACTTGAATCTATGAGGATGAATGAAGGTGAGAACATAACCCAGTACAATACAAGACTAAAGGAGATTGTAAATCAAATCAAAGGAGCAGGAGGAACTATTGAAGAAAAGGATGTGACAAGTAAGTTGTTAAAAACCATTCTACCTGCCTATGTAATCCGAGTCTCTGCAATCAATGAATTGAGGTTTGTACCTAATATGCCAGTTTCCTTGGATGCCACTATTGGTAAGCTTCATGCATTTGAGTTAAGTAATTTTGATAACAGTGGGTCATTGGTAAATAAAGTTGAATCTGCATTTAGTTCTTTTCATCTAAATGAATATAATGATTACAATGAGAGAATGTATAAGTACTCTGAAGGAGATCACAGTGGAGCAAGTGAAAGATTTTGAAAGAACATGGAGGAGGTACATAAACTATATGAAGAAATCAAAAAGAAAGAAGAATTTGAAGCACTATTGGCCAAAAGGTTACCGAGAGGCAAAGGTAAGTATAAAGGAAAACTACCTTTGAAATGTTTCAATTGTGATAAGATTGGACATATGGCTTCTAACTGTCTTGACAAAGATTTCACTGAAAAGAGAGATTACCGAGATGACAGACAGAAAGATAATCATTACAGAGGACACCGAGATTTCAGAAGAAGAGATAGAAAGACATGCTTAATTGCTGATGAGGAATCTGAAGATGATAAATCATATGAGACTGATACAGAGGAAGTTGTTTATGTGGCTATCAAGGATGGATCAGATGAAGAAAGGTATGAAGAAAAAGCCCTAATATCTCACATAAACACTAATGATTATTGGATTATAGATAGTGGATGCTCACATCATATGACAGGAGATAAACACAAGTTTGTTATAGTAGAAGATTATGATGGAGGCTATGTTAGATTTGGTAATGATGCACCATGTCCGATAAGAGGTAAAGGATCCATAACACTTCTTGATAAAGCAAGATGCAATGATGTTTATTGGGTTGAAGGTTTGAAATATAATTTGTTGAGTGTGGCACAGCTAAACAACACAGGTTACCGAATAGAATTTCAGAAAGGAATTGTCAAAGTTCATGACAAGAATGGAAAGTTAGCTGCTACCAGGACACAAACAAAAGGTAATACATTTCACCTTGACTCTACTCACAACAAGTGTTTGCATGCAAAGATTGATAATACCTGGTTATGGCATAAAAGGTTTTGTCATGTTAATTTTGATAATCTGATCAAGATAAGTAAGAAGCACAGAGTAAGAGGTCTACCGAGTCTTGAAAAACCTGAGAATGCTATGTGTCGAGGATGCCAGATGGGTAAGATGACAAGATCTAGTTTTACAAGTAAGTCCTACACTTCTAAGGGAATTTTAGATCTTGTGCACACTGATCTTTGTGGTCCTATGAAAGTTCAAAGTTATTATGGTGATAAGTATTTCATATTATTTGTGGATGATGTTAGTAATGTTTTTAAAAGAAAAATCAGAAGCTTTTCAAATGTTTAAGTGCTACAAGGCTAGAGTTGAAAATGAAATAGGAAGACAAATGAAATGTCTTAGATCAGATAGAGGAGGAGAGTTCACTTCTGATGAGTTCAACCTATTTTGTAATGATCATGGTATTAAAAGACAAGTCTCTGCACCAAGAACTCCACAGCAGAAGGGAATAGTTGAAAGAAGAAACAGATCTATTGTGGATTGTGCTAGAACATTGATGATTGAGAAGAAGGATCCACAAACATTTTGGAGAGAAGCAATAAGCACAGTTGTTTACACCTTGAACCGAGTTCAATTGAAGAAAGGTACTTTGAAGATAGCAATGAAATCTGGTATGGCAAGAAACCTAATGTAAGTTATTTTAAGATCTTTGGAAGTAAATGCTATGTTCATAAAGATGATAGAAATGGCAAGTTTGATCAGAAAAGTGAAGAAGGAACATTTCTAGGATATTCTTCTAGAAGCAAAGCATTTAAATGTCTAATCAAATCATCTAACAAGATAGTAGAAAGTGCAAATGTGAAAATTGATGAATTTGCAGAAAGAACTGATGAAAGGAATTCCAAAGAACCAGAAGACTATGATGAATTTGTCTATGTGCAATCAAGAAGTCCTATAGAAATAACTGCTGAAGGAAATGAGGAAGATATCCAGTTACCGAGTGATGAAGAGTATCATACAGAGCCTACCGCCTGTATTAGCCAAATATGTCAGAAGACACCATGCACCAAGTCAGATTATAGGAGATAAGGATGATCCAATGATGACAAGGAACAAACTAAGATAGAACACATGTTTGATATCTAAATTTGAACTAAGAATAGTGAAAGAGACATTCAACAGTGAAGATTGGATAAATGCTATGACTGAAGAGATTGATCAAATCAAGAAGAATGACACATGGACACTGGTCCCAAGACCGAAGGACAAAAATGTAATCGGTACAAAATGGATCTTCAGAAACAAGCTAAATGAGAAAGGTGAGGTCATTCGAAACAAAGCAAGATTGGTTTGCAAAGGTTATGCCTAAGAAGAAGGAATTGATTATGGTGAGACTTTTGCACCTGTTGCTAGACTTGAACGAGTTAGAACATTGTTGGCATATGCTGCTTTCAAAAACTTCAAGGTATATCAAATGGATGTCAAATCTGCATTTCTGAATGGAATATTAGAAGAAGAAGTTTTCATTGAACAACCTGAAGAATTTGTTGAAGACAATAATAAAGATCAGGTATGTAAATTGAACAAAGCTTTATATGGTCTGAAACAAGCACCTAGAGCATGGTATGAAAGATTGCACTCTTATTTGATTAAGATTGGTTTTATAAGGACAAGTGAGAACAACAACATGTACATGAAGAATGATGAAAATGGAATACTAATCTCAGCCATATTTGTTGATGATAGTATATTTTGTGGAAATGACTCTTTATGCAAGAACTTTGGAAATGAAATGAGCAAAGAATTTGAGATGTCATTAATCGGTGAGATAAAGTATTTTGTAGGCTTACAGATACTGCAGATGAAAAATGAAATTTTCATTACTCAATCCAAATACAGAAAGGAAATCTTGAAGAAATTTGGAATGGAGGATTCAAAGCCAGTAAGTACTCCTATGACTACAAACTGCAAACTATCAAAGAATGATGAATCTGCATCTGTTGATAAGACACTCTACCGATCCATGATTGGAAAACTACAATATATTGTTCACAACAGGCCAGATATAGCACATGCAGTAGGTATTGTTGCAAGATTCTTTGCAGATCCTAAAGAAATACACATGACAGCAATCAAAAGAATTTTCAAATACTTGAAAGGCACTGAAGATTATGGCTTACTATATCACAAAGGAAATGATTTTGATTTAAAAGTTTATGCTAATGTTGATTGGGCAGGCAACATTGATGACAAAAAAAGCACAAGTGGAGGAGCTTTCTTCTTAGGAGAAAGACTAGTGAGTTGGCTTAGCAAGAAACAAGGATGTGTTTCTCAGTCAACAGCCGAAGCTGAATATGTTGCTGCAGCACTAAATTGTACCAACATTGCATGGATCAAACAACTGTTGGAAGGTATAAATGAGAAAGTTACCGAGCCAGTAACTATATTCTATGACAATACTAGTGCCATTAATATTTCAAAGAACCCTGTTATGCACTCTAAGACAAAGCACATATCTATCAAATATCATTATCTTAGAGAAGAAGCTCAAGAGAAGAAAGTGGTGTTGGAATATGTTAACACAAAGGAACAAATAGCTGATATCTTCACCAAGCCACTACCAAAGGACACTTTTGAATATCTCAGAAGTTAGGGATCCTACCCCTATCTTTTACTCACTGACTGAGTTCAGTGAAAGCATCACTTTGATGACTCTATTGAATATCTTTTGGGGAGCTAATGCTGGAGTGATACACTTTAGAATGTTTTTCTGAAAGTGTATTGGAAATAATACTGGGATAATACAGAAAATGATACAGGGAACAAGAATTGTAAACAAATGCTTTGACCGAGACTTAGTTGATACACAACAGCAGGAAATAACTTCTTACAGTAAGAAATTATGTTTTAGTTCTATTCTTTTTAGCATTGTTGTCAAAGGGGGAGAAGACCAAGGAGAAGACCAGGGAAAAGACCAAGAAGGAGAAGACCTACCCAAGGGGAGAAAACTGAGAAAAGACTACAGATTGAAATAAAGACTGAAAACAAAAGAGAAGTTTGATGTATGGGGGAGAGCATTTCAGCATTTCAGAATCACAACAATCCGAATTTTTAAAGGTCAAATCAATTGGTTTTGCCATCAATGGCAAAGGGGGAGATTGTTGGCAATATTACAAGGATATTGAGAAGGTTGTTGATGATTATGGACATAACTGATTAAAGATGTTTTACTGTCTTGATATTATTATTTTGTCATTGATGTCAAGAAATTGATTTTCTAATTCAGTATGATGTTGCCATATCTTAAGAAATATGATATGAAGATTATAAAGAAGTCGGTAAAGACACAGGAAAGAATATGATGAATAAAGGGATAAGTTATTCAATGGGCAACTCTACCGAGTCAGATAATGATGAGATCTTGATGTTTTAGATTGTTCTAACATCATACATATGTTGTAAAATGTAAAGGTTAATACTATACTATGTTATCAAGCAAAGAACCTAGTCGGTAAACCCTAAGGTTATCGCAGTCAGTTAATGAAGACAGAATGTCTACCGAGTAAAGTTTAGTATTCACCGAGTTGTAACCAAGCTATAACAGAATGCATTAAATGTTTACATGTGATATTTAATGAAAGATGTTGATGAGCTGGAGCAGATCAATGATTGGCAAGTCGTAGAAAAAGTTTGTTAACGAATCTAAGGCAATGGAAAGTCGGCAAGAAGATCTACAGCTCAGATTGAACCGCATTACCCTAACACAAGTTCCAAGATGAATGTGCAAGTTCTGAGGCAGGGTAAAACATTTTCAGATCGAAAGATACAATCAACCTAGACAAGATTGAAGATCTGATGGCTATGATTGATCATGGGAAATGTGATCAAGGAGATTAAGTGGTTAGAAGATTGTTTATAAATAAGGAACTGTTGATAAACAATGAATGTGGGCAAGTGTATGCACAGGGATGCTACATAGTTATTACCGAGCACAGAAGCTTGAAGACCTGTTAGAATAACAGAGTATTGATGCCCATCAGATAGAAAAGATTAGTTCTATGTCTAGATTGTATTGAACAAATAGGAATCTACTTTAGCATTTTAGATGTGAAGTTGTAGATAGATTGTATTATTGTTATTTTGTGAAAG
Source organism: Cryptomeria japonica (assembly GCF_030272615.1). Classification (NCBI taxonomy): domain Eukaryota; kingdom Viridiplantae; phylum Streptophyta; class Pinopsida; order Cupressales; family Cupressaceae; genus Cryptomeria; species Cryptomeria japonica. Next base: position 726,116,763 of record NC_081409.1, read on the forward strand.
TGACAGGAAATCTCTTAACCGAGTGGACTTAACAGTCTTATATGTAAATCCTCTAACAAGGTGACATTCTGATTGAGTGTTTGAAATCCTTTGACAAGGTCACTTCTAACAAAGTGAAGATCCTAACAGATCTGAGGGAAATCCCTTAACCGGGTCACATCTAGCAATGTGTTTTGTAATCCTTAACAGGATTTGCTTTTAACCGAGCATACTCTAGAAGAGTATATTTCTTAGTGGGTCTGAAATCCCACAGTGGTTTTTCCCTATTTGGTTTTTCACGTTAAATCTGGTGTTATGAGGTTTATATTGTTCATATGCTTTTGAGTTTGCATGTTTGACAGTTTTTTATTATATGACTGATATATGTTACCAAGGTTGAATCTGATGTTTTTATGGATGAATAAGTTTGTATGATTCACCCCCCCCACCCTTTCATCTTGTTGGCCATTGGATCTATACTTATATTAAGTATTAGAACTATCAATCCTCAACGAAAATCTTATGCAAGTCCTGACAGTAATCAAGGGAAAGATGCTCCCAACCCTCATCTTTCCAAACATCACCATGTTCCGAAGCCCACTTAGCCAAATAATCTGCAACTCTATTCCATTCATGAGGAATGTGGATGAAAGACACCCTCTCCATCATAGCACTAATTTGTAAAATTGGGTGCACAATCCCTGCCAGCTGCTAATTAATCCCACTCACCTTTTGCTCAATCAAAAAATTAACAATAATTTGTGAATCTGATTCACAGATAACCTTACGCCACCCCAGCTCATATGCACACTGCAAGGCATATAAAATTGCTAGTCCCTCCATAAAATTATTAAATTGTTGCCCTTTATGTACTGAAAAGAAGAAAACCACATCCCCCATACAATCCCTACCAACACCCCCAATCCCAACAGGACCTGGATTACTCCGAGAGGAGCCATCGGTGTTAATCTTAATGTAATCATCCTGAGGGCGCAACCATATTCCCACCCTTTGAACCTTCTTCTTAGCACATGTACCTCTCCTGACACAAGCCAAGATAGGAGACATCTCTTGCAAACCCAACCTACTCACAATATCAGCCCCTCCTCTATCCAGAGGAAAATTCACCTCACATTTAGCTTCCACCGTCTCTTGGATCATGTCAATGATTCTATTCCACACTTGTTGAACTAACAGACTGACTTCCCTAAAGATCCTCCTATTCCTCTCTAACTAGATTTGCCAAAGTATGAAAATGGTCCCAATGTGCCACACCGTTTGGAGAAAAGAGGATAAAATAGGAGGCTTGCCCAAACTACTCCAAAACTCCACCAAAGAATCTATGTGAACACAGGGGTGCTTCCACACCCCCACCAGTAATGCCAGAGCAGCAATGAGAAAGGGCATCTGAAGAATAGGTGAGAGGAATCTTCCTCTCCATTACCACACAAAACACAGATGGAAGGCCTGTGGAACCCACGCTTGCGAATATTGTCCGAGGTTAGACATTTATTCAAAGCCAAAGTCTAAGAAAAACAGTTACACTTCGACCAAGAGAAATTGTTCCAAACATATTTCTACTAGTGCACCTCCCTCCCCTCCAAGCGATGAAACAACAACTCCTGGTACCCACCGGCAACAGTGAAAACACCCTTAGGATTTGGGGTCCAAGCAAGTCTATCCCCATCCTTAAGGGAACTATAGTGTCTACTAGCCAAAATGCCATGAAGCTCAATGTAGTCTTCCTCTATATCAAGAATCGGCCATTCATTGGGAACCTTCCACCGCACCATCTCCAGTTGCCCACACCTATAAACAGACTTAAATTTGCCCACTCTAGACCACCCTGCCTCTAGGAACCTCTGGAAAAGATTCACTAAATTAGGAAATGGGTCAATAATGGGGGGATAGCCATCCCAAGAATCAAACCAAAAAAGCAACTCTTCTCCCCTCTTACAGATCCAAAAAACACCTTCTTTTATCAATGTAGCCCCTTTCTTGAGAGTACTCCAAATCGTAGAGCCTTTTCCCACAAGCGGATATCTTGGAATTTCCTCCTTCAGGATCCTCTGCATATACTTGAAAGACAAAATCCTAGCCCAACCTCGATCCTGTTCAACACACCACCTCCAATACAATTTAGCCGCCAAAGCCTCCCAAATAAAGAAGACTGCCTTAAGCCAAGTCCACCCAACTGCTTCGGGTTGCACACCAAGTCCAATTTGACAAGACTTCATTTATAGGAGGATAGGTTGCTTGCCCATAAGAATTGCCTTGCCAAAGAATCCAATTCCTTCACAAACCACTTTGGGGCCACTTGGAGCATACACCTATAAATTGGAAGAGCATGGACCACCGACTGGATCAGTTGAAACCGCCCAACAAAGGATAACCATCTATGAGTCCAATGTTCAACCTTCATGCGAAATTTGTCCAGAATACCCTACCAAGAGTTCGTGGGAGGATTACCAGCAGAGATAGGAATACCTAGGTAAGTGAAGGGAAGAGAACCGACCTGGAATCTCAAGATATGAGAAATCCTCAACTGAATAGTTCTAGGTGTGTTGAAGAAGATAATGGAAGATTTATCCTCATTGATCAATTGGCCAGAAGCAACAAGATAGACATCCAAGATTTTATGCAGATGTATATCTTCTTTGATCCTAGCCAGTCCCATCAGGGTCGTATCATCCACAAACGACAAATGGGACTGAGGAGGTATGTCATTACCCGAACTCCAACCATGAATAATACCCAGTCCCACATTATACTTAATCAATCTCCCCAGCCCCTCAACCAGAAGAATGAATAAGTACGGGGAATGAAGGTCCCCTTGACAAAGGCCCCAGGACGCACCAAACAATGCATAATGATATCCATTAATTAGCACAGAGAATGAGGTAGACGAAACACAACTCATAACCCATTGGATCCATTCATCAACAAAACCAAATGCCCTAAGAATCTTCTAGAGAAAGGACCATCAAACTCTATCATAAACCTTTGCCATGTCCATCTTGATAAACATATCTTTTTCCTTGGAAGATGTCATAGAATCAATGGTCTCGGTAGTGATGACCACTCCATCCAAGATTTGACGGCCCTACACAAACCTACTCTGCTCTTCAGAAATGACCCCCCCAAGCCAATTCTTCAACCTTTCCTCTATCATCTTAGAAATAATCTTATAAATCACATTACAAAGAGAAATAGGATGGAACTGGCCTAACCAGTCAACCCCATCACACTTGGGGATGAGCTCAATGAAAGTCGCATTCAAAGCTCGAAGCATCTGCTTACTCCTCTGGGACTCTTGGACCACCTCCAATAAGTCCAATTTTATAATATCCCAGAATTCTTGATATAACTCAATCGAAAATCCATCCGGTCTAGGAGCCTTCCCCTTCTTCATGTGAAAAACAATCCTCTCAAGTTCATCCAACAAAATAGGCCCCATAAGTTGCTCATTCATCTCCCTAGTAACTTGAGAAGGAATACAAGCAAGAACCTGACTTTCCTCTTTCGATTCCCCTTGATAATCCTCACTAAAAAGGGATTAGAAATACTGCATAGACTCCCTAGAAATCTCTTGCAAGGATAAACACTGCTCACCTCTATCATTAACCAGAACAAGGATGGAATTGCCATGCCTTCTTGCTTTCACTGAATTGAAAAAGAACACAGTATTCTTATCCCCCGCTTGAAGCCAATCAATACAAGCTCTTTGTTTGCAGTAGATTTCCTCCCTAAGCTCCCACTCCTTTAAAACCTTGACTACCCTGACTTCCTCCCTAAGCAAGGTTTTTGACAATCCATGCTCTCTAATTTCTCTAGTAATGCCATTCAACTCTAATTGAGCAGTTGTCTTAGCATGAAATATATTACCAAAACACTGACGATTCCACTATTTAAGTTGAAACTTAATAAATTGCAACTGCTTGGCAAAAGTGTACATGGCAATGCCAAAGACTGGCCTCCCTTTCTTCCACCACTCTACAACATGAACCTGCAAAGAAGAATCTCGCAACCACATAAGCTGGAATTTGAATGAAGGAATGCGAGAAACCCGAGCAGAAGAGGACACCAATTTGATGGGCCAGTGGTCCAAACCTTTCCAATCTAAAATCTTGGAGCATGTGGACCATCCCCCACCAACCCAAAAACTAGAAACCAAAAAGCGATCCAACCTCTCTGCAATCCAATATTCCCCTAGTCTCTTGTTGTTCCAAGTGAACAGACCATTATCGGGCTTGATTTCAACAAGATTCAAGGTTGATATACTATCTCGAAGAAGGAAGGAAGAAGGCTCCAACCGCATAGCACCACCCTTCTTCTCACTCAACTCTAAGATGGCATTGAAATTGTAGACACCCAAAATTGTCCAGTCTAATTAAATAAATATTTTATTTATTTATCTAAGCTTAATTCTTCTATTAATTAAATAAATCTTTATTTATTTAATTAATTAATTTATCCTCTTCTAGCCTTATTTCTCATTTAAATAAATACATTTATTTAAATTATCCTTTTCCTAAATTAAATAAATATCTTATTTATTTAATTGATACCACTTCTATTAATTAAATAAATCTTTATTTATTTAATTAATTCATTAACCTTTTCTACCCATGACACATGTCATTCATCTCTTAATTCATACTCTACCTACCCCTTTCATTATTTTATTATTTATTTTACTTACCCTCTAATCATAGCCGACCTCCTTTTACACCTCTTAATCTTATCCCTCCATTTCTTATAGTGTCTTCTATATAAGGAGATGCTTCCTTCATTATCAACCCTGGCTAATCAATCATCTTAATGACTTGACTACACTATGATCCTACTTGCAACCACATTTCGTTCTTTGTTGAGCTCTTGTGCACAGAAAATCTAAGAGCAAATATATCAAACAAGATCAATGGAGATAGGAAGAACGGAGATCCAAACCCTATTGGACATGTGATGGTATAATCTTTGTGATTTCATTTGATTTGCATTGTCTTAGGTAATCTTCATATGTTATGGTGGATCAGTGTTGTTGTTAGGCTAGGGTTTTGTGGTTGAATTCATTTAGCCTTTCAATATTGTTATTATTGTTATCCATTTTCACCATAATCATTTTGGCATGCCCGATGGGACTCTTGTCCCTTTTTGCATTTAACATCCTTGTTGTAGATTTTGTGTTTTGAAGTTGCAGATCTGACATTTTTCGACAGCATTTTGATATTCTCGCGTCTGCGTATTTTCAGATCGCGTTTTTGATTTTCTGGCGCATCTGCGACATTTGGGATCGCGTTTGTGTTATTGACAGTATTTTATTTTGCAGGTTCTGGAAATCACGTTTGGGTTCTTCAGTCGTGTCTGCGGTGTTTTTAGCCACGTCTGTGTCCAGAAGTCGCGTCTGGGTTCTGGACCCGCGTCTGTGTCTCACAAAATCGCGTCTGCGTCAGGAAGTCGCATCTGTGTCGAAGGTAATCGCGTCTGTGTGCACCGATTTCAAATTTTGGGTTTATTGATTCGGTTTTGGGTTGTGCATTTAAGGTTTCAGATCTGGTTTATTTTGAGCTAACATTTTCAGATCTAGCTAACGAAATTGGTGCAGCTTGTCTTGAAAGAAAAATCATTTTTGTTGAAGGCCCCTATTTTCACAAATTCTTTTGGGTTTAAAATTTACCTAACTTGTGTGTTTGCAGGAAGGGGTGATTATTTGAAACAATCCAAACTACTAACAACTCTTTGTTGCAGGTCCTTGGCAAGGGTTTTTTGGATTTTTATTGTGTGCCTTGTTTTCATAGACTAGCAAACACTTCAATTGGTGCACTAAAATTGAATCATTGTCTTTTGTGTCTTGAGCAATAGGCTCTTTTTTGTTTAACCTTTAGAGGGTCTGTCTTCTCGTGTGGTCATTAGGACTACTAGTGAGAAGAGAACGACCCAAGTGGTAGCGAGGAAAACCCACCTCTTCCAAACCACTATAAACAATTGTATTCATGGTGACAACTATGGATAATGTGTGCTGATTAGTTCATACTGACACTATGTCTCCCCATAAACCCATTTGATCAAATTTATTTGATCAGTTGTAGGGCGTAACCCCTACCGGCTGGGAGCCTTCTGTATTTACAAAACTGAAAGTGCCACATGTATAGCCACACGAGCGGATGCCCTTACTAGCACCTTTTTGTTTTAGAAGCCCAAATCCTTCTAGTTGCTGGGGCAGGAGGTCAGACCTCTGGTAGCGGCCCACACACATACGGTTCTTAGTAGAGATACAAAGTTCACCACAGGGAGTTTTTGTGGGGACTGATGCTTGGCTGACCCAAGAAGTGAGTGCCGAGGGTGGAGCCAGTGAGGTCAAGCATCTAAGTATCCGCTCTGAATAGCGTAGCCTCGGGGGTAAAACCCCATGTGGGATCAACAACTATTGTCTTGGCCAGCCATAAGAATTGTGCTTGACTTATTTTAAACATTCAAACATTCAAAACCAAACAGCAAAACATTGTGTCTTTTGTGTCTTCAAGTGTATGCAAAACAATTTTACATCAAACAACACACTTTTCTTGGAGTCATTTTGAGTCTAGACACTTACAAACATTGGGTCTTCATCAACACTATGTCCTCTTGTCATGAAAAATAGTCAAACAATCAGATTTGGTCACAACAAAATGACTTCATAGATTTAAAAAATTTGCACAAATTTTGCGGAAATGCGTCTGTGTCTGGCATAATAGCGTCTGTGTTGTATAACCGCGTCTATGAAGGGCATAAATGCATCTGTGTTTCCAGAATCAATATTGCAATTTGCACAAAAATCTCAGAAACGCGTCTGTGTTGAACAAAACCACGTCTGTGTCAGGAAATCGCGTCTGTGAAGTATACAGGCGCATCTATGATCAGAATTGAAAAAAGAAAAAAACAACTGTTACAGTCTAGCAAACAAACACAGTCAGTTTCGGAATTCTTGAGCTTCCTAGGTCATTTCTCCAGGTTTCATTTAGCAATCAACCTGTCTTTGGGTCTCACAAAGTCCATCATTGCTTTGCACCTCACATTACATTCACATTTGTCTAAACTTGAGTCAAAAGGTCACTTGCTTGTCCTCATCTTTGTCAACACACTACATACAACAACACTTTGCTAAGTGGTCCCTCATCAAGGTCTCTCACCTTTGGGTCTCATTTGGTCTTACTTAGGGTCAAGGTCAACTTGCCTCATCAAGAGAAACTATCCTCTCTTTGGAAGTCACACCTACTCTACTACATACATACTCGGTCTTACACTTTGGACATTGCAAGTACACCTCAGATTCATTTACATTTCATCCAACTCTTGGTCTTCCATACTTTTTCCTTTTTCATCTAGTCTCACACATATTGGTCAATACCTAGTTCATGGTTGAAACCCGTCTTCAAAAATCTAGGAGAGAAACTAAAGAGGCTCAAGAGTCTGCAAACATGAGTGTCTATGAGTATGACAATGATGTCTTTTGCAATACTGATCATAACACATTACCTGACATGGATGCCTATAGAAACATTCCAAATGTTGAGAACATGGACACTACAAACAACAATGATACATACAATGACAATATGGACAACTTTTCAGTACATTCAGCAGATGTGGAAGAATCCATTATGAATCCCCATTTCAATCGATTGGTTGAGGAAATAATGAGGAGGGATAGACAATACTTCTTACAAATGATGGCACAAAGTGGAGCCAAGATACCTCATGATTTTGACATGTCTCAAATAATGGAAAATCGACCTTTGCAACAAACTCACTCCAACATGGATCAAAGGTGACCTAATAGTGGAGGAAATAGAGGACCACATATGGTACCTGAATCACCATCATCTTTGTTTCAAAAACTAGAGGTCCCACATACACATGGTCAAGCATATGATACTCACCTTCGCAGACCATTATGGAAGTCTTATGCAGAGAAATATGCTCAATCACATATCAACGCTAAGGATCAACCACCAAAGCAATTGGATATTCAAAGGCATGCTCAAAATTTGGACACAAGGAAACCCCGTGTCAAATTTGGGGGCAACACATTAGAACATGACATGCCTGTAGAGTATGGTATACATACACAAAATAGATATGGTGTTCCTCAACATGAATCTATACCAAGTGGTCCATATATGCAGCATCACTATAGACCTCCTCCATATGAACATGTGTATGATCAATATCATCCATATATGCAACATGCTCCTCCTCCAATTGGTGGTGCCTCAAGCATGGGGTATGGTCCAAGAAGTCTATCTCCACCTAAGAGAAATTTGGAGCAACAAATCAGGGACTTACAAAAGAAAATGGAGGACATAAATACACCAAAGCCAACATACACAATGAGAGACATATGTCCTTATCCATTTGATAAGAGCATTCCAATGCCTCCATTTCCTACACACTTTGTGACACCTAAGTTTGATAAGTATAGAGGAAAAGGGGATCCTAAGGCACACATAAGACAATTTTTCACAACTTGCATTGAGATAGCAGTAGAAGAGACATATTTGATGAGATTATTCCCACAAAGCTTAGGTGATCAAGCTACGGAATGGCTCTCCCAACTCCCACCTGGTATTAAGTCATGGGGTGACATAGCAGAGGCATTTATCCAACATTTCTCCTACAACATAGAGACAAACATATCAGTCACTACTTTGTGCAACACCAAGCAAAAAGAGGGAGAGTCTTTTGCATCATTTTTACAAAGATGGAGGAATCTAGCCAGCAGATGCTCTTGTGAAATTCCACAAAAACAAATGGTAGAAATGTTCACTCAAAACGTTAACAAAGACATTGGTTATGATTTAAGGAAATCTTGTTTGTCCACCTTCAAGGACATCATTGAAAAAGGCTTAGCAACAGAAAAGGTCCTAATTGAACAAGGAGTCATTAAGATATTCAAGGAAAACAAAGATGACTTTAAAGGAAAAGACAAGCCAAGATTTTGGAATAAAAACAAGAACACAATCAATGATGGTGTTGTGGACACCAACACAATGCGACCCAAATTCACCTTTTTGGGATCAAGTTCTACAAACAATCAAGTGAATACTCAAACAACTTCCAGATCATGAAGGAAGTACACTCCATTGGGAGAACCACTTGAGTCAGTCTTCAAAAAGCTAGTGGCAAACAAGGTAATCATAGTTCCAGAATTTCCTCCATATGAACCAAAGGTTAAACCAAATTGGTGGAACGATGATGAGTATTGTGAATTTTATAAGAGCAAGGGTCATAAGATAGGAAATTGTCATCGACTGAAGAACATCATACAAGATCTCATTGATAGAGGTGACATTGAGATTGAGGGACACTGATCCAATCAAGAACATGAAATGTTTAAGGGACCATTCCCAAAGCATGACAAAGGAAAAGCTAAAGCCATAGATGATCAAACCAACTATACCAGAGCATCCTATAACTATGATTCAACCATCAATCACATCTCGATGGACAATTATGTCTCTACCATTATCATCAAGGACAAAAACCCTGAGAAATCTACCCAGAGACCTAAGATTGTCCTAAGAGGTGTTGGATCTTCTTTCGAACCTACCTCTAAATGTCATGTTACAACCCACCGAGGTAAATTTACTTTGCAAGGTGCTCCAGCCAAAAAAATCGCTTCTTCGTCAACCAAACCTGAGTATGACCTTATAGAACAATTAGGGAAAACACCCGCGCTCATCTCCATCCTTGAGCTCTTACGCATATCCCCCGCACATAAAGATATTCTTGACAAAATCTTGAGAGACATTGTCGTTCCTACTGATCTGAACATGGACCAGTTTCAAGCCATGGTGGGATACCTTTCCGTTCCACACTCCCTTACATTCATAGAAGCCGATGACGCCTCCATAAGTCAGCCACATAATGCACCTCTACACATTGAAGCCTTCATACACAAACATCGAATAAAACAAGTCCTGATAGATGGAGGAGCAGGTCTGAACATTTGTACATTGAGCACAATTAAACAATTGGGATATTCTAATAAAGTTGTCAATTCTACAAATCAAATCACCATCAAGGCATATGATGATGAAGAACATTCGTCCAAGGGCACAGTCACCTTACCTCTCAGAGTTGGGCCAGTTACAAAGGATGTGGTTTGTCAAGTCCTAGATCTAGATCTCACTTATAACATATTGCTAGGACGTCCTTGGATTCATGAAATGAGGGCAGTCCCATCTACATATCACCAATGCATTAAGTTTCCTCACAATGGAGTGGAGGTAACAGTTAACGGTGATCCTAATCCATTCATATACTGCAATAACCTGAGATCAAAAACTGAGACCATCATTCCCAGTAATCGTGAAGCTGTTCCTTCTTCGGCATACATTGATCCTGAGTCATTAAAACCTTCAACATCAAAACAAGGTGAGCTTAAAGGCAAGTTTCAAGACAAGGGCATGGGGGAATACACTTTAAATCAAACCATGTACTTACGACAAGTCATGAGTTCACCAAAGGAATATGGAAGACCACATCCTAACAAGCAAGTATCCATCATGGTACTCAAATGGGACCCTACTACCTTTCAAAGATGGGGTGAACTGGAAGAGGAAGACTTATACAAAATTCTTTACAAAGACATTGAAGATGACACACAAGATCACATCAGTCTACCATGTGAGAAATATGGCAAAGGTTTCAAGATTCTACAAAAATTCGTGTATGATGGAAAAAGCCCTCTTGGGTTACAAAAGGAAGGCATCATTGAACCTTTACAACTTGAATTGACATTCAAAAAGGAACGCTTGAAGGGACTTGGTTTCCTGACTTCCAAGGTCCACACTCAAAGGACAGAAGAAGCCTTACAAATCAAAGCTGCCAAAATTCAACAAGAGGATCGCTATTCCACAGACTCCAACAAATGGGAATGGGGTTCAGACAAATCCTCCAGTGACTACGAGCTCACCGAGACATTCAGAGAGCCAGATGAACCCATAGAAGAAGAGGAATTTTATAAAAGATTCAAAGTTGGTCAAGAAACAACCTATGAGGAGTTCACACAGTCCTTGTCTCAAGGTCCTAGGTTGAAATCACATAGGATGAGAACACCTATCCCAGAATGCGCTAGTAGTGATGATAATTTGGATTCACTCATGATCGAGACTGATGAGGAGAGTGCCATCGATGACCTTGATAATTACCTTGACATACCCGAATATAACTGCATCTTCACTCTTAGCCCCGCTAACTTTGAAGACATTAAAGGCCTTCCCCTTGTTCACCACCAATTCATTGACTAGGATCATGAAGGACCTGCACGGTTTGACACATTCCAAAATAATGAAGCTTTTATTGACTATCTTGGCATACGAGATGATCTTCCCCCTGGGGACCATAAAGTGGGATACACTATAGAACTCAACAGCATGGCATATTTTGGTGAGGGTGTCAGACCTTCCAGTCACAAAAATGTGAAAATAAGAACAAACCAAGGGTCTTATGGCGAAAACCACACTGTGGCGTTGTCTGACCCCAAAAAAGTAAAAAGAAAGGACGTATTTGAGGGCGAAAACCTCTCTGAGGCACTCGAAGATGGAAGGCTCGACATTCTCCCAGCATCATATGAGGAAAAGTCATCCATGTTGGTAGAAGAGACTATCAAAACAAACATTGGTACAGAAGAGGTTCCACACAACATATTCCTGGCTCAATCATTGACGGAGTCAAAAAGGTCAAAATTCATAAGTTTCTTCAAAGAACGACAAATCGACTTTGCATGGTCATACGTTGATATGCCTGGATTAGATCTGGATTTGGTAATGCATCATTTGACAGTTAAACCGGGGGCAAAACCAGTGAAACAGAAATTAAGAAAGATGCATCCACAAGTGGCATTACTAGTCAAAGCAGAATTTGAGAAATTATTGGATGTCAGATTCATACGCCCAATTGATTATCCTGAATGGATCTCCAACTTAGTTCCTGTTAGTAAACTAGATCACAGCATCAGAATATGTACAGATTTTAGAGACATCAACAAAGCTTGTCCAAAGGATGACTTCCCATTACCAAATATTGACTTGATTGTCAATCTCACAGCAGGTCATGAAATGTTATCGTTGATGGATGGATTCTCTGGTTGTAATCAAATAAAGATCACACCCAAGGATCAACACAAAACATCATTCACTTGTCCTTGGGGAACTTTCTGCTGGAATGTCATGTCCTTCGGGCTAAGGAATGCAGGTGCTACATATCAAAGAGCCATGACTACTATCTTTCATGATCTCATGCACGTGACTGTGGAAGATTATGTCGATGACCTCTTGGGCAAATCAATAGACAGAAATACACATTTGGACATACTTTCAGTCGTCTTTGATCGGTTGGAAAAATACAAAGTAAGATTAAACCCCAAGAAATGTGTCTTTGGAGTAACCTCTAGGAAGCTTCTAGGATTCATTGTATCCAAAAGAGGAATCGAAGCTGATCCAGCAAAAGTCAAGGCCATCTTGGAGATGCAACCACCAAGAAATATCAGTCAACTTTGATGTTTACAAGGCAGACTCCAATCCATACGAAGATTCATAGCGCAACTTGCAGATAAGTGTAATCCTTTTCAGCACCTGCTACATAAAAATATCAAATTCAAATGGGATGATAACTGTCAACAGGCTTTCCAGATGCTCAAAGATTATCTTCTGAATCCGCTAGTTTTGATGCCACCAGTTCCAGATCAGCCTTTGTTACTATACATATCAGCTACTCCAATAGCACTGGGGGCACTCTTAGCACAACAAATTGCTGAGGGCAAGGAAAAAGCAATATACTATATCAGTCACACATTGGTGGGATATGAGCTAAACTACACACCAATTGAGCGTACATGTCTTGCCGTGGTCTTTTCTTTGCAGAAATTATGACATTACATGCTCACTCATAAGACTAAGTTGGTTGCAAGAATCGATTCGTTGAAATACCTTCTTAATAAAGCAACACTTATTGGGCGACTAGCCAAATGGGTAATGATCCTGAGTGAATTTGACATCGAGTATGTGGACAAAAAAGCAATAAAAGGACAAGCCATTGTGGATCAATTAGCAGATGCTCCCATGATTGATAATGTTCCTCTAAGTTCAGAATTTCTAGATGAATCCATTTTAACAATGTCACATGCGAAGCCATGGCAACTGTACTTCGACGGCTCATACACACAGCATGGGGCAGGAGCTGGCATTCTCTTTATAACTCCTCAAGGGGATTCTATACCAAAATCATACCACTTATCATTTCCTTGCACTAACAATATAGTGGAATATGAGGCATTAACAACTGGATTACGGATCGCAGTTCAGTGGAAGATCCAGGAACTTCGTGTTTTGGGGGACTCTCAACTTGTAATCCGTCAAGCAACTGATGATTACCAAACAAAAGATGAAACATTAATGCCTTACAAACAAATGGTGGATGACCTGAAACAACACTTCACAAAGATAGATTTTGAGCAGATACCAAGAGAGCAAAATCATGTCGCAGATGCCATGGCTATAATTGCTTCACTGATCGATCTACCTCCAAATGAGACCCGCTATGAGTTCTTGGTGGATAACCTTTTGGTTCCTTCATATGAGATCATTCCTACTGAGACGATATGTGTTGTCGGTCCCGAGTCCCAGTTATATGGTTCCATTTTCACATACCTTCATGACAATACCCTACCTCTTGATCTATCAAATAACCAACGTTGCACTTTCATTCGCCAATCCTCTCGATATGTCATTTTAGCTGATATCCTATATCGGCGAGGTCTAGATGGCACTCTTCTTAGATGTTTAGAAAGCGACAAAGCTCAGATTGCGTTACGTGAAGTACATGAAGGGATATGTGGTCCACATGCTAGTGGTCCTACCTTGGCCAAGAAACTCATCAGGACTGGATATTATTGGCCCAATATGGAAAATGACTCATATCAGTTTGTCAAGAAATGTAAGCAATGTCAAATTCATGGAGATCTCATACATGCGCTAGCACAAGAACTTCAACCAATTGCATCTCCTTGGCCCTTTTGTCAGTGGGGACTCGATCTCATAGGCAAGATTCACCCTCCTTCTTCCAATGGTCATAAATTCATTATCACTGCCACAGAGTATTTCACAAAATGGATTGAAGCTGTACCTCTCACACAAGTCACTGAAAAACAAATTGCTATGTTCATCCTCAATTATATCATTTGTCGATACGGTATTCCTGTTTCCATTATCACTGATAACGGGCGTCCCTTCAAAAATCAGGATGTTCGTGAACTCTGTGACCGCTTCCATATTTCCCATCATTTCTCCACGCCATATTACCCCTAAGGTAATGGTCAAGCTGAGGCGTCTAATAAGACAATCCTTAAAATCCTTAAAAAGACAGTTGATGACGCTAGCCATAATTGGCATATCCAACTTAATCCTGCACTTTGGGCCTACCGCACAAGTGTCCGCACACCTACAGGAGCTACACCCTATTCACTTGTCTATGGCGCTGAAGCCATCTTGCCTATTGAGGTCGATCTACCTTCTTTACAAGTCTCGTTGCAAAACATTATCAGTGATGAAGACTATAGGGTCTCTCGCTTACAAGAACTTGAACTATTGGATGAACGAAGACAAACTGCTTTTAATCATCTCAAGACTTACCAACAACGAATGAGTCACAGCTACAATCACAAGGTCAAGCCTCGCACATTTGAGGTAGGTGACTTGGTTCTCAGAGAAAACCCCAAAAATCAGCAAGACAGAGAGAAGAAGGGCAAGTTCAAACCAAACTGGCTTGGTCCTTACATCATTACAACAACATATGGATTTGGGGCATATCAGCTCTCAACTACAGAAGGGGAACCTTTGGAGGATCCTATCAACAACATGCACCTTCGCAGGTTCTACACATAGCTCTTTGGAATATCCTAATTCAAAAATACAAAAAAAAATCAAAAATTTCAAAAATACAAAAAAAAAAAAAATGCAAAAAATGCAAAAAAAATCAAAAATTTCAAAAATACAAAAAAAATCAAAAAAATTGAAAAAGTAAAGAGAAATAATTTCATCCAACGGTGAAAACCACTTCGGTGGCGCCCTGGGCAAGTACCATGGTGAAAATTGGGTCACCAGTGCCATGCGTAGAGACTTTGCTCCTCCCTCCTTCAGGATTCATTTTCATCCTTTCACTTTGCACACACTCACAACCTATTCATTCATAATAAACTTACCCATTCCCATCATGGCTTGTTATTGATCTACCCAAGATTGGTTAGCCATTCATAATAAACCTCCCTTTTCACCTCCCTTTCCATCCATAATAAATCAGCTCCTATCTGTGGCTAAGGCAAATCCTACGTCTAGTGATGGGTGTGGAACTGAGAACACCACATGTTTTGAGGAGTATAGTTTCTTCCAGCTTCCTTCAGTCTATCCGCGCACAATCCACGATAAAGCAACATTTGCATCACAGATCCACAATAAAGTTTCATCTTCTCCACAATAAAGTATCAGTTTCATGGATTCAGTCAGTTTCAGATGAGACACAATAGCAACAATGGGCTTCACCAAATCAAATCTTTCAACAGAGTTAGACAACATATGGTTCAGTGCTATCTATCCTTTTTGTGGAAGTAAACATTGTGACCACAATCAAATAAGACTTATACAAGTGACAAGAGACACTAAATTTGAGGACTACATTGGATGTTGGTTTTGAGTCTTGGTTTTCTTTTGATTTTATCTTTCTGGTGACATGTCTTTTAGCTTTTCCGGGATGTCTCTGACTAGAGATTTTATCTCCAGGATGTCTTTGACTAGAAAGGCGAGGATGGGGTATCGTCACCTATTTGTATTTGCTGTCTGTGGATTCTCTCTTAGTAATGCTATGACTTGTCCAAGGATATGAGGACACTGTGAGTCTACTATGAACTGGGGCATTCCTTGCTTGTGACTGTCTTATCTCCATGCAAACATGTACAATGACTTTCTAGGTCGAACATATGCCTCGATTGTCATAACCTACTTGCCATAATAAAGCTCAATGATGATAACGCACAAGAAGCTCTTTCATTTTCATATCTTTTGTCTTCCATCCCCCTTTCTTGATTGACTTCCATCGTCCTTCTCGAGTTCACGTAGCCTGCTATCACATGACTGAGTATAATGACACACCAAAAACATTTGCATTTCATGTAGTTGCACCTGCATTACCACATATAAGCATTTCATACATACATATAGATATCACAATTGCATCACATCCTGCACACAACACATGTTAGCACATTTTATATTATCATCATGTAAATAATTATTCGCATTATCATATTCATCTGCATTTCATACATTCACATTTACATTTGCATACACATATAAAACATAAAAGAACACAAAAATAAATAAATAATGCATTTCATCATGTACATATTTGCATCCATATCATAAGCATCACATAGAAACATCATAGAAACACATAGAAGCATCACATAGGTACACATGCATATAGCTGCCGCAAAGATGAATCATCTCATATATATATAAAGTGTCATGATACAATGATGTCAAAATCATATGGCTACAATCACCCGAAGGTGTCTACATCATCATACAAAAATGATACAATACTGATACATAGGGAGCCCTCTACGGCTATGATGAACTCCCTCCCTCGGAGCCACCTGGCCTTGATGGAATCTGAGCCCCCGAAGGACCCGCCCCAGGATCATCCCTCCTGTCCCCTCTATCTGGTGGTGGTGGAGGACCCATAACCCCACCACTAGACGCCTGTCTCCTCTGGCTCCCTCCCGTAGCTGTCACTGTCCGTGATGGTCTATGGAAGCTCCTCGCCCACTGATTAGCTAGCACCGCACCATAATAAAGATCCCGCCAGTAGGCAATCTCCTCCCTTGCCCGTAGGACGTAGGCATATCCAGCCCCTGTGTCCTCTGTCGCCTACCTCCCAGCCCTCAATACTGTCTCAGCCTCCGTGGAGCGTTGAATGGCCTGATCCCGCTCCCGCTTAGTATCTCTGAGCCGCCTCCTGAGCCTAGCCCTCTCCCTCTCCAGGTCCTGGATCTCATCTTCCTGTCCCTAGCAGATCTCCCTCAGCTCCGTCAGCTCATCCTCCTCTGCCTCAGCCCCCTATGCCTGTGCCTGTACTGGTGCCTGTCCCTATACCTATCCCTGTACTTGCACCTGTCTGGGACCCTGTGCTGCTGGCACCTATAGTGGTAATCCACCGCGACCCCTCACCACTCGAGCCTGCCTGTCCTCTCCACCCTCCCTCTGTGGTGCAACCCTCCTCTCTCCAACTGCCCCCCTCCTCCTCCATCGGCCTCTACCCCATCATCTCCATCATCATCCCCATCCCCACCACCATCTCCATCTAATAGCTCTCCTAGATCCGTCAGGCATGGGAATGGATGCTCGGCCCAGTATGCTGTGTACTCGGCATCCATGCTGGCATCCTCAATCTCTAGCCACATGTCCCAGGGTAGGGGCATCATCTCTACTAGCTGTGTAACAGCTTGATCATATGATAATAGGGGCCCAAACTGTGCCTGATCTCTGACAGTCCGTGCATACATGCCTGAACCCCGTGGCATCCGCAAGATCCTGCCGAACTGCCTGCCCACCCTGTCCACTAGCTACCTCTCCAGTACATAGGGCGTCTGCCCAATCAGGCACCTGCTTCGGAAGGTGTAGGGTAGCTCTATCGCATCATCCTCACACTGCTCGCATCCCAGGTATGGCCTCCATATGACCATATCAATGTCATCAATCACTTGCCGCCAGTGCTCTAACCTGCCAATCCGTGGCTACGAAGTGATCATGTCGTACAAGTGTACGAAACTGCGTCCATGACCTCTACCCCTGAAATGTATCGGTCTCGTCACTAGCAGATGCTCATAGGCCCACACCTGTAACAATGTGACCCCACAGCCCAATCCCACTGACCCATGGTACACAAACTGATGTAGCTCGTAATACAGGTGTGCTAGCACACACGATCCTTAGGCATATCTGGTGTGCTGTGTCACCAGTGTCTCCAGTGCATCTCCCCAACTCACAGCCAACCCTCGTGTCGCTCTATCAGGACACAGGAACACACCGATCGCTCCTCCTATCACTGCTGGCAGCGCTAATCCTGTAGCTATCATGGTGTCCCAAGCCACATGTCCTGCCCTCATCTCCAGTCCTGGGTCCCAGAACACTCGTCTCAGGGCCTCCTTGTCTCCATCTCGATCGTAGGGAATCAGCTCCCCATCGATCGGTATCCTCAGGATCCTGTATACATCCTCAAGGGTGACTATCATCTCACCCATCGGCAAATGGAAAGTACAAGTCTCGGAGTGCCATCTCTCTGCCGGTGCAGTCAGTAGTCCCATGTTCGCCCGAAACTCAGGCACATACAGAATATGTCTCGATCCCATAGTCTCAATCGCAGCTCGGTCCTCAGCTGTCAGCTCAGGTCGTAATCTCTATGTCGACAGGAATCTCTCCTGTGACTCCAACATAGGCAAATACTCTTGCAGTCAAGCAAATCAATCATGTCAGTCAGCGTGGCATTCATTGTTCATCACAAAATGCTACTTTTTATCTAAGTGCATATGATATTCTATCCTAGTGACACTCACTATTCATCACAAAGTGTTGCTTCTATCCTAGTGGTACTCCCTATTCATCACAAAGTACTACGTGTTTGACACTCACTATTCATCACAAAGTGCTGCTCACATTTGCACTCCCTATTCATCACAAAGTGCTCCTCACATTTGTACTCCCTGTTCATCACAAAGTGCTACTCATATTTTAGTACTCCCTGTTCATCACAAAGTACTATATCTTGGTACTCACTGTTCATCACAAAGTGCCTTGATCTATTCTAGTCTTCCCTAGAGGACCTGCTTGAGTGTATCCTCTCAACAGCTTATCCAATCGACAGCGTATGTTCATCACAGAACTACCGATTTGACCTAGAAGACACAAATTCACATTTTTTTTGACACACATGCACTTTCCTGACATAAACGCGCTTGAAGACTGCATAAATGCGCCTGTTTTACACAGACCCGCCTGAAACACACAGACGTGCCTATGCTCTGTATAGATGTGCCTAGGCGACACAAACATGCCTTCTTGGCATAGATGTGCCTACATAGCACAGACGCGACCGCATTGTGCACAGACATGTTTTCCATCACAGACGCGCCTGACACAAACACAGACGCGCCTAGCGAGCATAGATGCGCCTGACACCAACGTAGACGTGCCTAGATGTTTTTGGACATTTTTGGACCCTAACCTAGAGCGCATTTATTGCCCTATCTACCATGCATTAATGACAACAATAAATGTAACAAAGTACAAGGAGGTTTTACGATACTTACTAGCTCTCCTGCCTCTGCTGGCCTTTGGAATCGACGAATGCGATCGAATTTGTGAACAAAGGCCATCGCTGCTGACTGCTGCTGCTCTATTTTCGCTCTGCACTTTGATCTCTTGGATGTGTGGATGACAATGAGGATGTAGTTCCCCCGTGGTCTATCTTATAGACTACCCTAGCCCTAGCCCTCGTTTCCCGAGTCAGTCTTCTTTATCCCGTGACTCTGTCATTTTATCCGGTCAGTCCATTCTGGCCTTTCTTTCTTATCGAGAGATTGTCTGTGATCTTTTCAGACATTTTCATCCAATCGCTCGAGGGGGCATATCATTCCCATCTTGTGGCAACTCTGTATCAGTTCATTTTATCTTCTTTGAAACAACGCGACAAGCCACATTGTCTCAAAGAGGGGCAAAATGTAGACACCCAAAATTGTCCAGTCTAATTAAATAAATATTTTATTTATTTAATTATCTAAGCTTAATTCTTCTATTAATTAAATAACTCTTTATTTATTTAATTAATTCATTTATCCTCTTCTAGCCTTATTTCTCATTTAAATAAATACATTTATTTAAATTATCCTTTTCCTAAATTAAATAAATATCTTATTTATTTAATTGATACCACTTCTTCTATTAATTAAATAAATCTTTATTTATTTAATTAATTCATTAACCTTTTCTACCCATGACACATGTCATTCATCTCTTAATTCATACACTACCTACCCCTTTCATTATTTTATTATTTCTTTTACCTACCCTCTAATCATAGCCGACCTCCTTTTACACCTCTCAATCTTATCCCTCCATTTCTTATAGTGTCTTCTATATAAGGAGATGCTTCCTTCATTATCAACCCTGGCTAATCAATCATCTTAATGACTTGACTACACTATGATCCTACTTGCAACCACATTCCATTCTTTGTTGAGCTCTTGTGCACATAAAATCTGAGAGCAAATATATCAAACAAGATCAATTGAGATAGGAAGAATGGAGATCCAAACTCTATTGGACATGTGATGGTATAAGCTTTGTGATTTCATTTGATTTGCATTGTCTTAGGTAATCTTCATATGTTATGGTGGATCTTTGTTGTTGTTAGGCTAGGGTTTTGTGGGCCGCTACCAGAGGTTCGACCTCTTGCCCCAACAACTAGAAGGATTTGGGCTTCTAAAACAAAAAGGTGCTAGTAAGGGCATCCGCTCGTGTAGCCATAAATGAGGCACTTTCAGCTCTGTAAATACAAAAGGCTCCCAGCCGGTAGGGGTTACACCCTACAACTGATCAAATAAATTTGATCAAACGGGTTTATGGGGAGACATAGTGTCGGTATGAACTAATTAGCACATGTTATCCATAGTTTTCACCATGAATACAGTTGTTTATAGTGGTTTGGAAGAGGTGGGTTTTCCTCGCTATCACTTGGGTCATTCTCTTCTCACTAGTAGTCCTAATGACCACACGGGAAGACAGACCCTCTAAAGATTAAACAAAAAAGAGCCTATTGCTCAAGACACAAAAGACAATGATTCAATTTTAGTGCACCAATTGAAGTGTTTGCTAGTCTATTAAAACAAGGCACACAATAAAAATCCAAAAAACCCTTGCCAAGGACCTGCAACAAAGAGTTGTTAGTAGTTTGGATTGTTTCAAATAATCACCCCTTCCTGCAAGCACACAAGTTAGGTAAATTTTAAACCGAAAAGACTTTGTGAAAATAGGGGCCTTCAACAAAAATGATTTTTCTTTCAAGACAAGCTGCACCAATTTCGTTAGCTAGATCTGAAAATGTTAGCTCAAAATAAACCAGATCTGAAACCTTAAATGCACAACCTAAAACCAAATCAATAAACCCAAATTTTGAAATCGGTGCACACAGATGCGATTACCTTCGACACAGACGTGACTTCTTGATGTAGACGCGGTTCTGTGAGACCACAAATTCTGCTTACCTTGAAGATTAGTGGGGGCATAAATGTTAGTAAGCAAGATATATTCCCCAGTCTCAAGACTAGAGGCAACCCCGGATAAAGATGATCTGGAAGAAACCCACTATATAGGACGAATCCTCAAGGGGTTCCAAAGACAAGCCACACCTCCAGAGGAGCCAAATGCCCCAATACATTGACATTCACCTCTCCCCCATAGCTTAGGCACCAGACCCAACATACTTTCCACAGATAGTTTAGTTTCCTGCAAGAAAAGGACATCAGAAGGATGACTCCTAATCAATTCCCAAACAACTTTTTGTCTAGGGCCACTGTTCAAGCCCCTCACATTCCATGAAAGCACAATCATTTCGAGGGATTAGAAAAAAGAGAATCCAGAGTCTTTACTAACCCCGACTCAACCAAGTTCTCCCCCATCAATTTGATCTTATCCAAGTCCTTCTTTCTGCCAACCTTCGAACTCTTCTTTGTTGCTCCTTTCTTAATGTATTTCTAAAGAAGACCCAGATGTAAAGAGATCTTATTACTTTTAACCCCAATAGAGTCCAATTTCTGTGTTGCAGGAGAAACATCCCCACTAGTCATCTTCACTTTAGTACTAGAGATGGGTCCCATATGAGCCAATACCTATTGATCCATCTCCATCTATTGACTTCCAACTTCCTGCAGACTCTGGGTAGGATCCAAGTTCACACTATCAAGCATCAACCCTAATGCACTATGATCCAAAGGAATCATCCCCGAATTCACCTCCTACTGGCTAAGGTCATCCAAGGCTTCAAATCTGTTAAAGGTATCCTCCTCCCGACTCTCCTACAAAGACCTCTTTTGACTTTGGTCCCTATTCTTTGTTTTAACTGGGACAAAACCATAAGCACCCGCAACCACACCAGGCATGGAAGCTTTTCCTTTATCAGCCCCATCAAGGTTACAGGACGACTTTTGAGGTTGATGCTCAGCCGATTTAGACCTAGGGCACTTGCGCTGCAAATGACCATACTCATGACATAGATGACATCAGAAAGGTAAAGTCTCATAATCAAGATGTTGGACCCAAGAGTAAGAGCCCACACACATATCTATAGCATCTGACAAAGTCTTACTAAGATCAATTTCAACACAAATGTGAGCAAAAGTCATTACCTTTCTCCCCAAGGTTTGAGTTGAAGATCCAACAGGCTTCCCAAGCAGTGAAGCTAGCATTCACAACACATCCTCTCGACAACATTCTACTGGAAAATGAGGTAATTGAACCCACACTGGGACCTAATTCGGGAGCTCCTCCGAAGGGTTAAATCTTGCATGCCAAGGTTTGATGAACAACCCCACCTGGTTATAAAAATAAGGGCCTCCCTCAAAGATCCGATTACGATCATCCATTCAATTAAAAGTGACCATGAAGTAATTGTTTGCCAACAACATAACATCCATTTCCCCTTCCGGCGCCCAAGTCCTCTGAGCCCAATTCTCCAAAAACTGTAAAGAGATCCTCATACCCAAAAACTTGTAGTACAAAGAATGCTTCAAATAATATTCCACATCCTCAACAATCATTTTTGGTGGGATCATCAATTTTGGCCTCTCTTTACACTTCTCCAAACACACATTAATCTTAGTGATTTGAGCACCACCCGATGAGCTAGCATCCACATTACCTTCACTTGAAGCGAAAAGACTATTGACAAATACTTTAGTGCTTTGATTCAAAGACTTTGAAACAACAATTGCATGGAAATCCATGTTTGGAGAAGCTCGTGATAGATCCCCATGAGCTGTGGCCATAAAAGTCCTCCCGTCTTACATGTAGAAGAAAACTGAGCAAACAGGATGAAGGCTGGGCACCCTTGTTGGCCTCACCCAACCTCCACACACCCTTGGCACCAGGCAAGCACCCTACCGTCGGTAGGAAAGAGAACTTAGCAAAGGCGAAACCACACCACCGCAACACAAAACCCTCACAGCCAAATGAAACACGCACATGCATAAGCCAGAAGCGAACAAGGAAAACAACACAAGACAAAACCAAAAAACCACCCCCCGCACATCACACACACACCTCCCAACGCATCGACCAACACAAACAAAGAATTGAGCTAGGGCTCATATGCCCTAGCTCGCCTCCACACCCGCAGATGCGCCATCATTCTAATGTATCATAAACATGCATCTAATTTGATTTTTTTAATTCTTTCGATTGAAGGACTAATATTAATTGAATAATAATAAAAAAAATTATTGTTAAGATTGAATGAACTAACTTGAAAAATACAAAGATTATCAAATACATTCATTATAACATTCATCATAATTATATCTCAATTATAATTATAGTTAGGGTTGGGATTATAGTTAAATTAGGGTTAGATTTATGTTCAACTAGCTTAGTGTTAGAGGAGTAGGGTTCAATTAGTGTTAGGACTATGATTCAATTAGTGTTTAATTAAAGTTATAAAAGAAATTTTTAAGTTAGGGTTAAATTATGGTCATAGTTCAAACGTGGTTAGGGTAAGGATTTAACTATGGTAAGGGTTAGGTATAAGGTTAAATTGGAGTTAGGGTTAAGGATCAATTAGGTTTATAGGCAAAAGTTTTGATTTAGGATTAGGGTTAAATTATGGTTAGGATTCAAAGAGGTTAGGAATACATTTCAATTATGATTAAAGTTATAATTGGAATTAGAGTTATAATTGGACTTTTATTAGAGTTAAAATAGGATTAGGGTAAGGGTTAAGATTAGTGTTTAATTTAGGTTACGAATTATCATGCATTAAGTTTAGGATTCAATTAAATTTATAATTAACATTCAAATATTAAAATATTATTACAGTTAGGGTTCAATTAAGATTACAACTTATTTAGAGCTAGGATTCAATTAAAGTTACCATTACAAAATTACCAATCTCTTCTATTTGCTAATCATTTGAAAAAATAAGAATAAAATAGATTTTAATTTTACTATTTGTATGTAATTAATTTTAGAGTCACTATATTTCATACTTCAAATGCTAAAAAAATTGGACATTAATATCTACCTTATTATGTGAGTGATATATCTATGCCATGTTTTTCATTTTCAATGGATATTACAAATTTTAAATATTTTATATCTTTAATATATAAATTTTATATATGCATTCCTCATTCAAGATTTATATTCATGGAAGAACAACCTTAATCCTAAATTTTTTGTATATCAATAGATTAATGATATTCTTCATTGCGTACAAAGTGTATGGAAGAATGATTTTCTATGTAATTGTCTCCCAATTGAACAATTTACTTGATAGGTAAGTTGGCTCCAATCTAATGATTTACTTCACTTCTTCAAATAATATAACTGAATACGTTGATGCAATTTGAAACTATTTCATCCTTTCATATACATTACACATACTTTTTGAACACACTATGAAACACTAATTATATTTTCATCTATATATATATACACTACAATTTCTAACATATAAAACTATCATTCCCTACTGATATTGGAGATTGATATTTGATCTCTACACGACAAATTCTTAAAAATTACCAAGATTTTTCTTCAACCACCTTCGATGCCTCTTTCGGCGTACCCATTGCACCCCAAGGTGCAATTGCAAGTTTAAATGAATCCAGGAGAAATATGGCGATCGTTAACTCTGTTTTAATGGATGAAAAATATTGCTACTTGCCCCTTTTCCCGCCGGAATTCTCGGTCACGCGCAAAATGTTGTTTACTGATACTGTCTCGGCCATTGACGTTCATTGACGGAACAAGGTGAGCGCACCGGCCGAGTGGGACTGGGGATTAACAGTAACGGGATTCTTCTGACGTTGACGCGGATGAAGCTCGGGGCATTCAACCTCAGAAGAATCCCGTTACCATTAAT
Organism: Cryptomeria japonica; assembly: GCF_030272615.1. NCBI lineage: Eukaryota > Viridiplantae > Streptophyta > Pinopsida > Cupressales > Cupressaceae > Cryptomeria > Cryptomeria japonica. Next base: position 726,141,969 of record NC_081409.1, read on the forward strand.
CTGTGTTATTCAACGGAATTCAACCTAGAAATCTAGGGGGTGGCCTTCAGTAGAGAGGAATTTGAACCTACAAACCTAACGGTCATGTACAAATTCAAATTTTCAAATTACAACAATTTTCAATTTACAACTCCGCTCCTGCTTTTGTCTGCACTACCAGACCTTTGCGCTATAATTGTTTTGAGGAAATTCTGCACGCCATGACTGTGAAAGAAGAGGGAATACTAGCTTTTGTTCCAGCGCTCTCTGTGTTCAAGGATGGAGCTGTCCTGAGTAACATTTTCCTGAGTGATCCCGAGTGGGAAGATGAAGAGGGAGAGATAATACTGAAGTTGGGAAGGCATCCGGCTTGTGATATAGTTCTGGATCATCCCAGCATCAGCAGATGGCATCTGCAAATCCAGCTTCAAAACTCATCTCAGGAGCTCCTCCTCACAGATTTATCTTCAGGTATGAAAGGAAAGGAAATTCTAATTAATTAATGTGATTAGATTGCTCCTGTGATATATTCCCAGAGACCCAGCATTGCTAATGGGGCATTTTACTTGACATGAATTTCTCCTAGCTATGAACCTGGATTTTCTAGAACTTGTATATTAACATTTTATCCTTGTGAATCATTGGCTTTGAATAAAGTAAAACAATACAGGGTGACGGAATTCAATTTAATTGAATAGGTTTTAAAAATAGGATTAAATAGAATGTACTGGTATTCCCATGTGAACCATGATTAGGTAGGGCAATCCCTTCTGCGGGGTTAGAGTAGGTGGGATTATTCTTTCTAGGATTAGGAATTAGATGTAATTCTCAGTTCATTTGATTCCTTTGCCTCGATGAGCTGTGCCGGAGAAGGTCTTGGTAATCGAGTTTTGAATTTGGGAATACTGATAACTGTAGGGTGATTAGTCCTAGGATAAGATAAAACCCTAGCATAACCAAGATCCGCCTCTGGAAACTGGGTCATATTCTTGGGGAAGAGTTTCTCTAAGTATGGATTAACATCTAAGCTATGAGTCTTATCAACTCAAAATTTATAAACAAACAATGTATGCTCAGATAATTGAATTCATTGTTACAGTGTTGGAAGATGTGTTCTGATTTTGTTTTTGTTTGCAGTAAATGGAACATTTGTTTGTGGACAAAGAGCCACTCCCAAACTTCCGATAACACTACGACTGAATGACACATTTACGATGGGAGCTTCCACCAGGGTTTACAAGTTCCAGTGGCTTCCTTTTCCATCCGAAGAAGAGGAGGATTGCACAGTGTGTTATCTTGTTCCCTTTTTTGTTATTTGTTATCATAATTAACTGATCAAGTCTTAATGAATTCTTATGTAACTTTTAGATTAAACTCTATTCTTTTTTAAATTGTTTTTATTTTGGTTGATTAACTTCTTTGTTTTTGAAGGTCCTCTTTGTCACCATTGAGAGAGTATCATCTTTTGTTGATTAAGATTCTCTACTTTTAGTCAGCATCTAATTCTGCTCAGTTCTGATTTCCTCTAAGGTAGCAGTTGTAGATTTGAGTAAATCCTTACTTGACTAGATGTGTCATGAAATTTTCTTAATTTCTGATTTAATCCTTGCATTTGTTGAAGAAATATTTCTTTTATTTGTTCCTAGCTACATACTACTATAACATATTTTTTGTTTTTAGTTCCTCCACTGTATGATTTGTATATTGTAATATTTTGTATATTCCACTTGTCTGTAGAAATTCTTCTAAATTATAGAGGCACGGCTAGATGTGGGTTATTCTATTCCTTGTTTTGAGTTACGTAACTGATTAAGTCTAGTGAATAGTCACGAGCTTTTAGATTATATTTTTTCTTTTCTTTGTTAATTAATTCCATTGTTTTTTTGAAGGTTCTCTTAGTCAATCATTAAATTCTTTTCAGGGAAGATCCTCTTTGTGATTGTTTGGGGAGCAGCCTCTTTTGTTGGTTAAATTGTGCTGTGTTTTTTTTTTTTTGGTCCACTTGTAACTTGGAACCTTTTGATACCCTGTATTAGAATTTGATGACTTAGTTTTTCAAGGCATTTTAACAAGGTTTCTAGTTCAATAGGGTCCAACATTTTATGAGTTGTGAATTGTAATATTCCATGCATTCCACTTGCTTGGAGGAATTCGTGCAAACTTTATTTCTATTATAGAGGCCTGACTAGATTTGGTTGCTTCAATTGAATTGTCCTGATATTTTGTATAGCTGTTGGCACATTATTTAATGCTTCGTGGGTAAACAGATCGGCATTATTTTAGGTCATTTTTATTAGAAATTTGAAGTATTTTTTAATTTATTAACTCTTGATATGTATTTTTTCTAGACCCCACCCTTGTCTAGAATTGTTTCTACCCATGAAATGAAGTATGGATTCAATGATGGAAATGAAGAACGAGTCTCAATGGAAGAGCGACATGCCAATGGTGTTGAATCCATTTCCAGGAATCTGGTATAATAATAAGCACTAATGTATTTCCTTTGCATAAGAATGCTTTACGAGCTCCTTTGTTTTATGGCAATTGTGATTTTTTCGTTATCTTTTATTTGTAGTATTACAAATTTGTGTATTTAATCATTTACATTAATGGCCTAAAAATGTCTTCATTTCTATACCCTTAAATATGTTTGGATTATGTTTCCGAACCCAACAAATTGGATTATGTGTTTGACATTTAAATTAAGGAATGAGGAAGAGGAATGTGATGGATCTATTGAATCAAATTCTAGAAACACATACAAACATTACTTGTGTTGTTACTTAAAAAAAAATTCATAGAACATAAGGATACTTTCTAATTTGTTGTGCTTTTCCTCACAACGTTAATTATATTTTTGAAGTGTCCTATTAATTATTTTTTCTGTACATGCTTTTTCTGTAGGCCCCATCTTTGTCAGACATTGTTCTTGGACATGACAAACAAGATTGTGGACATAACAATAAAAAGAAGGAATTAGCTTCAATGCGAAAGGAATATTTCAAAGCTGATGAATCTATTGTCCTTAGCAACCTGGTAAAACTATGTGAACCTATGATGAAATAATTTGCTGTCATAAAGTCTACAAGGATGCTCTCTAGAAGGCTCTATTTCTTTGTTATAATTTTCTTGTAGTATCGTGTTGAAATGTTTTATCAATTTATTTGTCTCAAAAGATCATAAGGATTCTCTGTAATATGCTCTGCTTCCTCCAATGTACTTTCTAATATCAGTTAAAATAAAATAATAAATGATTGAAAAAATTAACATTTGATGTGCCCTTTTAGTAGAGCCTAATCTTCTCCGGCATTGTTTCTGAACCCAAGAAACAGAAGCGTGGATTCAATTATGAAAACAAAGGGCAATTCTCAAAGGCAGAGGTATATGATGAAGCTATAGAATCCATTCCCTGGACTCTGGTAAAAACATGGCTTCTTTGTTGCTATTTTCTGTTTTATGACATTTCTGCTTTCTCTCTTTATCATTTACATGTATTCTGAAGTAGATTTGTTAAATATTTTTCTCAAAATGTTGTTGGGGAGCATCCTCTTTTGTTGATTAAAATTCTGTACTTTTAGTGAGCATCTAATTCTGCTCGGTTCTGATTTCCTTTTGAGGTAGCTGTTGGAGATTTGAGTAAATCCTTACTTGACTAGATGTGTCATGAATTTTTCTTAATTTCTGATTTAATTCTTGAATTTTCTGAAGAAAATATTTCTTTTATTTGTTTCTGGCTATTTCCTACCATAACTGATTTTTTGTTTTAATTCTGCTCACTTGTAATTTGGAACCCTCTGATACCCTGTATTACAATTTGATAACTTAGTTTATGTAGAAAATTGAGACCTTTGATTTTTAAGGCTTTTTAACAAGCCAAAAGGCACTTGGTTTAATGGTGAAGTCTAGTTTGTAAGCATCTAGATGGTGCTGAGTTCAAATATTCTTCAATACCAAAAAAAAAAGGCTTTTTAACAAGGTTTCTAGTTCAATGAGGTCCTCCATTGTATGAGTTGTAAATTGTAATATTTTTGTGTTTTCCACTTGTTTGTAGGAATTCTTGTAAATTATAGAGGCACGACTAGATGTGGGTTATCCTATTCCTTTTTGAAAGTTAGGCGACTGATCAAGTCTGGTGAATAGTCATGGACTTTTAGATATTCCCTTTTTTTTCCTTTGTTGATTAACTTCATTGTTTTTTGAAGGTTCTTTTTGTCAATAGTTAAATTTTGTTTGGGGAAGACCGTCTTTGTCAATGTTTGGGGAGCATCCTCTTTTGTTGGTTAAATTTTGCTGTGTTGTTTTTTCTGCCCATTCGTAACTTGGAACCTTTTGATACCTTGTATTACAATTTGACGACTTAGCTTTTCTAGAGAATTTATTAAAATAATATTGTAATGTTTCTATAATGGTCATCGTAGTCTTAGTCGTTTAGTTTCTTTTTAGAATGTTTTCTTTCATGTTTCTATTCTCTATCGTTTCCGTTATGGAAAGACTGGCCTTGTAATCTCTATACGAGGAGCTTTCATCTCCTTTATAAAAATATGGAATAACGAATTATCATTTCAGAATTTAGACTTTTGATTGTAAGGCGTTTTAACAAGGTTTCTAGTCAACGGGGTCCAACATTATATGAGTTGTAAATTGTAATATTTTGTGTATTCCACTTATTTGGAGGAATTCTTGCGGACTTCATTTATATTATAGAGGCATGACTAGATTTAGTTGCTTCAATTGAATTGTCCAAATTTCTTGTATAGCTATTGGCACATTATTCAATGCTTTGTGGGTAAACAGATCTGCATTAGTTTAGGTCTTTTTAAATTATTAGCTCTTGATATGCATTTTTTCTAGATCCCAACCTTGTCTAGAATTGTTTCTGAACCCCATGAAATGAAGTATGGATTTAATGATGAAAATGAAGAACAAGTCTCAATGGAAGAGCGACATGCCAATGCTGCCGAATCCATCTCCAGGAATCTGGTAAAACTATAAAGCACTGAGGTATTTTAATTGCAGAAGAATACTCTGCAACCTTATTGTAGTATTACAAGTTTGTTTATTAAATCATTTACATTAACGGCCTAAAAATGTCTTCTTTTCTATATGCTTAAATATTTTGGGATTATGTTTCTAAACCCAATAAATAGGAGTGTGTGTTTGACATTTAAAATAGGGAATGGGGAAGAGGAATGCGAGGAATCTATTGAATCAAATTCTAGAAACACATACGAACATTACTTGTGTTACTAAAAAAAACAATCTCATAAGACACAAAGATACTCTCAAATGTGTTGTACTTTCCCTCACAAATTTAATTCTTTTTAAAAAGTATTATGTTAATTATTCATTCTGCAAATGCCTTTTCTGTAGGCCCCAACCTTGTCAGGCATTATTTCTGAACACGACAAACAAGAGGGTGGACATGATGATGAAAACAAGGAACTAGCTTCAAAGCAAAAGGAATATGTCAAAGCTGATGAATCTATTGTCCTTAGAAGCCTGGTAAAATTATGTGAACCTATGATGAAATAATTTACTATCATAAAATCTACAGGGATTCTCTCTAGAAGGCTCTGTTTCTTGTTATAAATTTGAATTTTTCTGTAGTATTGTGTTGAAGTGTTTTATCAATTTATTAATCTCATAAGACCACATGGATTCTCTGTAAGGTGTGCTGCTTCCTCTAGTGTACTTTCTATTATCAGTTAACATAAAATAAAATAAAATAAGTGATTGAAAACATTTTTTGATATGCCCTTTTAGTATAGACTAATCTTCTCCGGCATTGTTTCTGATCCCAACAAACAGAAGTGTGGATTCAATTATCAAAACAAGGGGCAATTCTCAAAGGCAGAGGTTTACATGCTTTGATTCCTAAAAGCCTTCTCGTTAAATTGTTAACCTTATATGTTCCCTTTCTGTAAATCACAACCTCTTGGGACATTGTTTCTGAACCCACCAAACAAGCGTGTTGATTTAACGACAAAAGCAAGGAACAAGCCTTTAAGAAAGATGAACGTGTTAAAATTGTTGACTCCATCATCCCCAAGAATTCAGTAAAATTATGCTAGGGTACCACTCCTACAATTTATGTTTAGTGAAAATTGTTCTTTGTCACTTTTCATTTTCTTTATCATGTTTAATTTATTTATCAATAATTCGCCCCATATGTTTCTTCATAGATGGAGACCCCTATCTTTTTAGAGTGTTTTTGAACCCAATAAACAGGAGCCTACAATTTTTGGCAGAAACAGGGAATAGGCCTTAGAGGAACTTGAACATGTTGAAGCTGTTGAGTCTGTCCCAAATAATACAAGAAAAAATCCGATCTATTTGGACTTGGAGAGTGTTTCTGATTGCAACAAAGGCAATGGTTCATATCCTAGTGAAAACAAGGAACAAGTCTTAACAGAAGATTGGTGCTGTTGATCTAAGTAGCCGGAACATTTTGTAGAGTGTTTCTGATGCCAACAAACAGGAGTGTGCCTTTGATGGTCACAACAAGGAAGAGCTTTTAAAGGAACATGGGCATACAGATGTTATTGAACCTGTCCAAAGTAATCCAGCAAAGATTCTAATCTTTATCAAGTATGTTTCTGAACCCAAAAACAGACATTTTCATTTTCTGGTGAAAACAAGGAACGTGTCTTAGAGGAACATGGACATGTTGAAGCTTTTGAATCTGTCCTAAGTAATAGGGTAAAGACCCCAATCTTTTTGGAGAGTCTTTGTGAACCTAATGAAGATGAGCATACATTTTTTGGTGCAAAAAGGGAACAAATTTTAAACGAACAGGGACATGTTGAAGTTGTTGAATCTGTCTCAAATAATACAATAAATACCCCAATCTATTTGGAGAGTGTATCTGAATGCAACAGAGGATGTTCACTTGCTAGCATGGGCATGCTGAAGTTATTGAACATGTCCCAAGTAATTGAGTAAAAATTCCAATATTTATGGAGAGTGTTTCTGAATGCCAAAAACAGGTATTTGGATTTCCTGGTGAAATCAAGGAACAGATCATAAAGAAACAAAGATATTTTGGAGCTGATTTTCACATGCCTGTAGAAGACCATCATGCGAATGTTGTGTGGTGTAATGTCCCCTTCTGGAATATTCTCTAAAACAATAAATTTCACACATGACAATTTTTTAATTCATGATTACCGACATATATATATATATATATATATATATATATATATATATATATATATATATATATATATATATATATATATATATATATATATTAGAAAAGTACCTAAAGTTGATCAAATCATGAATCCTCTAGAAATTCTTTGCAAAACTGTTGAATTAAAGGACCCCATCCCTAACTCAACAGTGACAATACCAAGGACCCCGTCCTTCCAACCCTTAGCCCACACCGTGAGCCTGGACCCCATCCGATTTGCAAATACTCCCTAGAATTCAAAATTGATAACTTGATGTATTTGCGAGACTATTGCTGATTTTTATTTTTTGACAATGCAATCCTTGAATAATACTCAAATGCTTTATGAATGATTCTTGAATGAATTTCTGCAATTTATATGGCTTAATGAGTAGTTGTTTTTAATATGAAGTTTTGAGTTCATATGCTGAAATTTGAATTGCTTGTGCGTTGATATCTTAATTGGTTATTGATTGATGTTGAATTGATATGCTGAAATTGCTGCTGATTGATTTATTTTCTTGGAGGAATCCTTGGAATGCTCTCTCTTTTATTGGTGAGGGAGTTACCACCTTTTACAAGAATTGAGTTACCACCCTTCATTATGCCTTTTAGAATAATAAAATATTTCTAAATTGATTCCTTCATTCTCAATTGATGATTGATGGATGTCCTTTTCAAATGAAATAATCTTTCTCTTATATCTCATGTTTGAGGGAGTCATAACTCTACATTTCATGCCTTTTGACCATTCATTAAACTTAATTAAGTTTTAATTATATTATAGTTTATTTTTTGATATTTTAATTTATGATTATTATTTATTATTAAACCCCATTTGAAAAAGGGGACATCACACTCTGCCCTACCCCAGATTGCTTGTCCTCAAACAATCACAAGCTAGGATGCTTTCTTAGAGATACTTGGATCCCAAATCAACCCGTTGATGTGTTTATTAGGCACATGCGAACACAAAATAAAATACCCAAGAGTATCTTATCCTCTCTTGAACAAAATCTCTCAAATGCTGAAGATTAGCTTAAGGATCACTTGAGAAGGCTCCAAGGTTTATGAATGTAGGATCACTACGTGTGGATAAGCTCATTGGTTTGTGTGATTATGCTGGAATCACAAGGGGACTTACATTAGAATGCTTGAATGCTCGATTTGCTAGACCTTAGATCATTTGATGTTACAATATGGTGATGCTTTTTGATCCTAAACTAACTTGAACTTAAAAATAATGACAAAAGATGAGGGGTTGAGAGAGTCTATTCTAATCCTAAGAATGTAGGAAGATGAGTGAATGATTAGATGGAATCCTACCAAGCGACGTCTCACCATCAAACTGAACAATTTGACACAAGCTCAGTGCAATCTTCTAAGGACATTTCAAAGATGTTCAAATCATTACCATAGAACATTGATCACCATTCAAGTTAATGCATAAACAATGAACGTAGAACAATTTGAAGTTAAGCTCATATCATTCCAGTTCACCACACAAGGCGCACTTACAATCAGCAAGAGGCTAGTGATATGGACTAAAAGGATTCCACATTAATACATTCAACAAATTCTTCCATTCAATTTAATTATTTATCATCTAACATGAAAATCTAACAAGAAACCATGCACATTGTAATGAAACAACACACTTCACCATAACTTCAATGAAAATGGAGTTCATTTACAACATAGGCAACAATTTCTGCCTTCTCCTCCTAATCTAACTTCTATTCTAATTATTTATCATCTAACATGAAAATCTAACAAGAAACCATGCACATTGTAATGAAACAACACACTTCACCATAACTTCAATGAAAATGGAGTTCATTTACAACATAGGCAACAATTTCTACCTTCTCCTCCTAATCTAACTTCTATTCTAATTGCTATTATTCTCTCCTATTACTAACTATTCGCTATTCTACTTGCTATTAATCTTTACAAATGAAGAGTTTGAGCTTTATATAGAGAGCTCATTTACAATGAACGGCTAGGATTGATTCTCCATCAATGGCCAAGATTTTACAATGAAACCCTAATTAGGGTTTTTTACAACAAACTCTCCTTAGCCAATGAGAAAATTACAATATTTGAACACATGTCATCCTTAGAATACTCGGCCAATAAATATAGAGAGTAGGTTCATCAGAGTTTGTGCATTCATGGATAGGTCTGTTTCATTGAATCTAGATGCGCTGAAGTGGAACCTTTTTGATTGGTGGAGTAGTGACTGGGATGCCAATTCATCATCATGAAGGGATGTTGAGAGATATCTCTTGATATTCAACATTATTCAGTTGCTCAATGTGATGATTAATGAGAAGCGGACTTTGATTAACTCTTCTAAAACTATCCGCTTCTTTGATCATGTTTGATATTGTGTGATGACCTTGATTGATCCTCCTTCGTTTCTGACACACTTGATGAATGATGCAATTTGTTGAATGTAGCTCTTCATTATACCGACTTCAATTCTTGGATTCCCAAAGGGAATTCAAGATTGTAAAACATTCTCTCACCATGTAGGTTATCCTTCATGCTCTAGTGCCTTGAAGTAGTTGGATGATCTCTTTGCAACTTTTGATCTCCTCATGTCGTCAGGATGTGATGGGGGTCTTGAGATTCTTCCTTTCTAAATACTCGTGTTTGATGAAGCTTCTTCTTGAACTCGCATAGTGGTGATAGGAAGTATTTGTCATGGTCAAGTCGTTCCTTCTTCTTTGGTAGCTCATCTTACCTTGAGGTAGTATCATCTTCCTTACATATTTGCTGTAGCTGTATAGGAGATGAATTCTCTGCTTATATGATGAATCCGGGCTACTTTATAGTGAAATTCGCTCCCCTTGATGACTGGGTCTGCACCTTCAATGTCTAAATTTGCTTTAATGCTGACTGATTTTAAATTCGCTCAAAATAGGGAGCAAGGTAGATAATTTCCCAAATTCGCTCTTGTCCTCGGGCAAGGTACATAGCTTGGAGAAATTCGCTCCAACTTGTGAGTGAGGTACATAAACTTAAAATATTTTCTCTAGCTTGGAGGTGAGTTACATGATTTTAAAAAAATTCGCTCTTGACCTTGTACAAGGTACATGATTTGGAAAGATTCACTCTCCAACTTGGACAAGGTACACGACCTCAAGGGAAAATTTGCTCCAATTGGTGGCCAAGGTACATGATTTCAATGCCTTTCTCTCCAAGTCTTTAGCAAGGTACGGGGTCAAATTGAAAATTTTGCTCTAGGCCCTTCGGAAGGTACATGACACTGGAAAAAAAAATTCACTCCATTTGATGAATTCACTCCTTCCTTTGTGAATTTGCTGTTGTTCTGATAGAATTCGCTCCTTAAAGTGATTGATTCTGCTCCTTTGCTGATTATGATCACAGTTCCTACTCTTGAAGTTTGCTGTCCTGCTGTCGAATTCGCTTTTGGAGAAGTGAATTACCTTAAAATGGTGATCAAATGAGCATTTTGAATCCCTTATATAGGCGTCTAGGTAAGAGTCATGTCTCTTTGGGTACAGGCCGACTTAGTTTGAAAAACAAAATAATAAATTATCCCCTCCATGCTAGCCGACTTATCATACTCAACTTTTCCTTTCTTGGAATTCGTATTTTGAATAGTTCTTTTTTGGCGCCAAACATGTGAATTAGAGAAGTTTGCTTTGGTACCTTGGCAAGGTACATGAAGTGACAAAAAATTCGCTCCATTGTCCATTCTAAGGTATGCTGGCTTGGAAAATTTCGCTCCATGTCCTTTCTAAGGTACACCAATGATGAAGGATTCGCTCTCTGTCCTTTCTAAGGTACATGGCTTGGAGATGATATTCGCTCTATGTCCTTGGCAAGGTACGGGAGTGAAATGCAAAAAAATTGCTCGAGTTAATGCTTGGACTTGAGGTTCGCTTTTCCCCTTGAGTTTATGAAGTTATCTTTTAACTCCAAATCTGCTCTCCCATCTTTCGCTCTTCCACTTCTAAACACGAAATTTGCTCTCTGATCCATGCACTTGGAGTAACTCTTAAACTTTGCCTTTGAACTTGCTCTTAAAATCATTCCTTCCTTTGTACTTAAAATCCGCTCTTGAAGGCCGACACATGAAGTTCTTTTTCAAAATGATGATGCCCAAATCGAACTTTTAAGGAGTCAAAATATACATTCTATGCCAGATCGGTGACTGACAGGATTAAAACCATTTGTGTGAATTGATCAGACCAGATGATCAGATCAGATCAATCTTTGATTGTTTTGTTGACACAAAGTAAATTGGTGTTTTAGCTTCCATTTGTATTGGCTTATCCTTCTGATCAAGTGATGATTGCCCTTCCCTGCTAAGACAGATCGGTCTTTTGACCTCTTTTGCATGCAATGATCTGCTTTATTAAATTTTGCTTGCCTTCACCTTTTGAATCCTTCCTGATTTGGGGCTGCCATCTATCTCCTGCAATTTCTATCTTTATATCAAACCTGGAAAGCAAGAAACATTTTGCATTAAAACATTAAGAATGAAAACAATTTTCTACAAAAATCAAACTTCCTACAACCCATTCAATTCTGAACATGGATTTCCAAGGCTGGACATGATGATACTGATTGAATCATAGATAGGGTATATCTAAAAAATTGCCAGAATCAGGTCTGATCTTAAAATCAGAATTAGGTCTGCTGCTAAAATTGCTGATACTTTACATCAAATTAGAACCTAGGAAAATGATCTGGAATTTCTTCAAAATCTGGCCCTTTGCCTTCAAAAGACTGGATAACAATGTTCTTAAATCAAACAGCATCTTGAAGGAGCATTTGATCAATGTGATGATCAAAATCTTGTTGCCAAAATTGCTGATCTCTATCACTAAAACTGCTTCCTAAATGTCTGATCTGAATGCTGTTAAAATGATACGAAATACTTCCTTTATATAGGTGTTGGAAGTTAAGGTTCTGTTTACTTTGTTCTTGTTAAAGTGACATGTTGACGTGTTTTTTATGACAGCGTCTAACACAGAGTAAAGTCACCAACAGTCACCTTATCCTCTTTATCAAGATTAGTCTGCATGCTAGGATTGCTTAAAGTTCAAATGGCTAATTCCAAGGTTCCTTCAGTGCGTGGACGTGACTCAAATGTTTGATGGGTTTGCTGATAACCCAAGGGGCCTTATGTGTGTTAAATTAGAGAAAACTAATGCAAGCTCAAAGATTTCTGTACGGATGATTTGCAATGAAAGTTCTAGTTTTGGATATTTTGGGTTTTGAATTATGCGGAAAATAAATAGGAGTAGGGTAGAGAAAAACTAGGCTAAGGCTAACTTAATCCTGAGAACAGGAGATGGGATTGCTTATGCAAAATCAAACCACTCTTCGTTTCGCCAGCAAAGCACAACTACATGAAGGCGGTGCAATCTTCAAAGGGTGCGTGGAGGTTTTTCAGATCATCAATATAGACCATCGGATCGAACAATCTCTACTGATGACCGAAGTTAAACGCATACACATCAACAGGCTCAGGCTAACTTTGCATGACATACAACAATCAGCTGCACACCAAAAGTATGAGCTCGGATTCTGCAACAAGTTCTCCTATCAAATCCAGTTCTTCTAACAACTCATAAGCAAATCTAATCTAATTGAAGAGAGTAAGACCATGTAGATTGCCAAAGTAGAACAAGAATACACCATCAAATTGAACAATGCATTAAGTTGGCTACTTCACAATCCTGATGCAACAATCTCAGACAATAATCTCTCCCTCTTTACAAATGAGGGGGTCACCCCCTTATATAGGCCTCAAGCCATGATTACATGCAAAACCCTAATTAGGGTTTGCCCTAAAGATTCCCCACTCAAGGTGCAACAAGGTGGGAATCGGCAATTAATAACCCATTATGCCCATGTACAATTAATTTAAAGAGCCTAAAATAGCGCCCACTAGCACATTAAATGTGCCCCATGATGTTGATTATGCTCAGAATATAACCGACACCATCATAAATGCCCATCATTCTCCCAGTGACGGCGACATGCACAGAGAATCTGTCATAAAACCATAATGAGAAGGCGACATGCAAGAGGATTCCTTATCTGATGGTGACATGCATTGACTGGACCCATGCCTAGTCAACATTCCTTCAGCAATAAGTACGCCACTACTATTCAGCCAAAAGACTTTCGTCCAAAAATGGACGACCATTATCTCGTTCATTTATGGCGTATGCAATAAATCTGTCGACGACAGCCTCCAGTTCTCCGATGGAGACACTTGGCACATTTTCAATGTTAAACTCCATCAAGGCAATTTCTTCCTCGCTCTTGGAAAAGAAGCTTTTCCACTCCGCCATGACTTCCTACGTCTTCTTCATTATACCGGAGAATGAAGAAACATTTGCAAAATGTTCCTTAGGGAATGAACCTACGAAGAAGAAATCGTGCAATTGAGATTTCAAGGAGTTCACCGTTATTCCTCCATCATTGAGTTTCTTCGCACATAATGCTTCTATGGCACTAAGGATGTCCTCTTGTACCCCTCTGATAGACTCCTTCAAGGTGACATAGTCAACGTTGAATTTGTCAAAGGTGTTCTTTCCTGAGCAAATGGCGTAGAACCATCGGGGAAAGTCATAAGCTTCATTTTCTTGGATCACTTTCCTGTCCACCAGCATTTGCCTCGGAGTCTTCGTTAGAGCCCTGACTCGCGAAATGGTTAAGTCTTGGTAAATGTCTACATCCTCCCATAATCCTTCTGCTGTCTCCAATCTGTTTAGGAGGGCCACGAGCTTCGAATGAAGCTGAGCTAGATCCTCAATGAATTTTCCTGCTTCAGCATAAACGTCCTCTACCCATTCCTGAGAATTTTGCGCCATTGCTCTAATGGGCTCTGCATCATCAACCACTTCCTTGGGAAGGGAGGGAGGAGGAGTGAATGAAGGACCTGCCTCCCTGAGGGTTTTTTTGAAACACTTGACGTATTCGCATAGGACTCTATTTTCTTCCCTCAGTCGCTTACATTTCGCCTTTGATTTGAGCAACTTCTCCTTCATGGCTAAGGAAGATTCTTCAAAGTCTCCCACTACTTGACCTGTGGAAGCATGGCCAAGATCAATTTGTCTAATGACGTAATTCTCTTGCCTAATCTCACTCCTATCTTTATCCACTTCAGGTTCAACAATGTGCAAGGTCCGGGATCCAGATTCTTCCCTGACCACCTTGGAAAACTTCCGGGGAGCCTTTCTTTCCGTTGGCCGATCCATCCTCTTCAATAATTCTTCCAACTTCTGAGCAGGATTGGTTTCTCCTTCTGCTTCATTCCCCAGCCTGCCTATCAACCAGTCTGGAGCAGGGATGGAGTGGCTATGATCTTCTACATGCTCCTATTCTTGAGATTCTTCCTCCATTTCACCAAGGATAGTCTCAATGAAGCTATCTTGGCGAGCTTCCTCCTGATGCAGGGGACTTTCTTGCCTCTGACTTTTCGGTCGACAGTGTCCTTGTGAAGCATTGATGCTGAGTATATCGGGTGCTGGAACGCTCCCTAGAAGTGGACCTGTGGAATGTGGAAACATCTCTACTTCCTGCATGCTCGAGGAACTAACTAGTGAATGCTCCCTTTCTGTCCTTGCTCTCTTCTGTGGAGGTTCCTCTTGTTGGGCTTCCTGTTGAATCTCCTGTGGGATTTCCTGTTGGGTATCTTTCTTCTTTGTTGTCCTTGGCCTCTTTGGGGCATTTTTCCCTTTGTCCATTTGGGCTTCCCTTCCTGCTTGAACTTGTGAAGAGCTTTTAGTTGCCTCACTGTGGGAATCCAGACTTCCCATTAGCTGGTATGTTAGATGGACATTTTCTTCCACCAACTTTCTTATCTGCCTGTCAATCCAGTGCTTAGTGAATTTCAGCACTGGTCTAGCCAAGATATTCAAATCATCCATCTCGGGCTCTGACCAATTTGGCAATTGAATAGGTTGATCCTTTACTTTCTCAAATTCAGGTTGTATCAAAACTGCATGTTCCTCCACCTGATAAATTTCATTTATCTTGATGGTGTCGAGGGACAATCTGGAATGCATTCTCTTCCGGACCTCAAGGTCATCCTCGACACTTGCCTAGTAATCTTCCAAGTGAAACTTGCGTATGAATTTGATGCCAGCAACCTTCCTAACTTGGCTGTAAGGATCATATTGGGCCTTGGATGTATAAAATGGCAAGCGATAGAATGCCAATTCCCCTGCTGCACTTTCAGCGACTTCCAAGCCTGGGCATATTTCCAGGAAGTCACCCAAGACAACTGGAAATTCAATTGATTGCGTCTTCTTCTTCTTCTACAGTTGATCATAGGCAGTTAACTGTCTCATGAGCTCCAGCAATACAAGCTTGTCTGATGGATATCTGGGCAACTTGTATGACTGGAAGGAGAATCCTTGCGTCCTCATGTAAGTGAATTTAGGGAATTGTAAGAACGCAGCTCCATACCTCTGAACCAAGGCACTTGCTTGCGGTGACATCCTTATGTGCAACTTCTTCTGCATGAGCCGCGTCAAGTATGGTGAAGGCGTCATTCGCCAACCTGTAAGAATTAATATTGTGGAGATGCAGTTGGGGATAACATTCATATACTTTTAACTAAGCTGGTCCGCAACCCATGATTCCTCTTGCTGGCAGCCCATCGAATCCTCCTCTTCGCGCAAGCATATAGAACAGGTAGGAGCTCATAAAAAAGGACTGGGATCTTTTCTCTTTTAAGCTCTTCAACTGCTCATGCAAGTAGTGACTCATCAATCTGGCCTAGTCGATCAACGTATTTGAATTTATGATCTCGCCTATGTAGAAGAACATCCATGCCTCAAAGTTCACTGAATGTGGGCATCCCATTACTCTGCTTAGCATTTTCATCAAGTCTACGTACTCTTGCTTGAACTCGAAGATGGCGAGAGTTTGGGCATCTTGGAAACATGCACTCTAGGCTTCAACAACCACTGTTTATTAATCAAATCAGCACACCTGGCAGGACCTGCTTCATATACTGCCTGAGCTTCGCTGCTGGTCCTGTACGTCATGGAATAATGTGAAGGAATTCCGAAAGCCTCACCAATTGACTCCGGAGTCAATGTTGCCAGCAGCTTGCCATCTGGCGTTGAGATTGTTTTTCGCTCTAGATTGTAATGTGCTGCACATTCCAAGACTAGGTCTGGGCATTGAATAGCAAGAGGAAAACCAGCTGCCGCAGCAATTCCACTTTTCACAATTTTGACAGCTGTCGGGGATGGATTGTGCCCTGCTGTTCCAAACATTCGGATCTTGAATCTAGCCAGGTTGAATGTGCCTAGATTAGTATCGCTGATTTCATCCCATCTTGAATTCAACCGAGAATGAGGGAGAAAAATTTTCATTTCCGCCTTGATCAATGCCTGCCTGGAGACAGTGGCTTCTTTGCTTGATTCCGCCATCCTGGAAGCACCTTGGAAATGATAAAAACAGAGACTAAGTATGACTATTCTTCACTTCTCCACTTCTTCTTTCCTAAATCTTGCACGTGAGAAATGAAATGCCTTTCTAAACTTATATAGAATTCTTAAGAGGCATTAATTTAGCAATTGCATTCATGATGCGTCATACTTTCTCCAATCACTACGCCATGCAAAGGCAACTTCCCATGCGAATGAGTTCAAATTTAGAACTTTCCTTAAATTCTCCAAGTCATCTGTCATACTTGGAAGATTCTCTTTGCCAACTCGTTGATTTTCATTCTTTCCAATTTTGGAGGGAATTCGAAGGATTCTCTCAGGATTTGCTCGATTCCATTCTAACTTGTCATCTCTTGCTTTCGAAGGAATTTCCATGTCTTATTTCAACATCCCTATTTTTTAGGGATCCTCCTAAAATTTAGGAGTCAGGTTCATTGGATGAAGAATTTCACCCCGATTCCGGATCTATAAAATTTTCCACACTCCGTCGAGATTCGGTGTCTAAAAATAGCAAATTCAAAAATTTGCTTGAGGGTAATTTTGCTTTTTATTCCTCCTTGACTCCTTGGATTCCATGCCTTAGGCAAAATTTCAACTTTTCAGCTTGGGCGTTGAATTCACTATGCCTTGGAATTTTTTCATTTTTTACACCTTCCATGGGTATATCATTTTGGCGCCCAATCACTCCCTTGGGCAGAGTTTTCACTAGGAAAGGATTCATGGAATTGTCCTTCTCTCCTTGGGCATGCCACTTTGGCGCCTTCCCTCATGTCTGGGCGCAAATCACACTTGGCCAAGGATTTTTTCATTTGTCCAGCTATCCTTGCCTCCTCCATTTTGGCGCCCAAGTCCACATTTGGGCGGATTTTCTCATGGGCCAAAGATTCATGAAATTTGTCCATCTGTCCTTGCCTCCTCCATTTTGGCACCCAAGTCCACATTTGGGCGGATTTTCTCATGGGCCAAGGATTCATGAAATTTGTCCATCTATCCTTGCCTCCTCCATTTTGGTACCCAAGTCCTCATTTGGGCGGATTTTCTCATGGGCCAAGGATTCATGAAATTTGTCCGCTTATCCTTGCCTCCTCCATTTTGGCGCCCAAGTCCACATTTGGGTGGATTTTCTCATGGGCCAAGGATTCATGAAATTTGTCCATCTATCCTTGCCTCCTCCATTTTGGCGCCCAAGTCCACATTTGGGCGGATTTTCTCATGGGCCAAGGATTCATGAATTTTGTCCATCTATCTTTGCCTCCTCCATTTTGGCACCCAAGTCCACATTTGGGCGGATTTTCTCATGGGCCAAGGATTCATGAAATTTTTTCATCCAACTTTCCAGACTTAGGATAATTTGACCCTTTTGCAATTTTGGAATGACTTCCTGAACGCTGGTGAATTCCTGAGCTTTCCATTTTAGGCATAGGCTTCCAACACTTGATCAATTTCTGGCTTTCTCTGTCTGCTGTCTGACTTACCGGAATTAGAAATGTCTACGAACGTTTGATCCTTGTCGCCTTGTCTGACTGACCCTGCCAGTACTGACTTTCCAAAAATAGAAACCTTCAAAGTGTCAGCGTTAGACCCCTAGTCAGGGTGCAGGGATGACTTACTATAAATAGAAACTTACTAAAAATAGTAAGTTTGATTTTTGGCAAAATGACGACATTCCGGGACTCAGAAAAAATCCCTAAAAAATAGGGACTCTAAAAATAGAAAGTTGCTCCGTTTGGGCTCAAATTTTACTGGGAGGTCCCTTGAAGGGTCCTGATTCCAGTTGTATGTTTAGTTTTCCCAAAACCCTAACAAAAACCCCTAAACTCTAGGACATAAGGCAGAAACCTTAAAAAAGGACAAAACAGGCCCTAGACTACATAGAATTCGCTTGACAAAGAAGCAGATCACCTCTAACTGACCCCCGAACATCTGCAAAGCGAAGAGACTGAAGAGATTGCCACCAAAACACACAAAAAAACAAGACCAAACGACCAAAAGGGGCAAAAGCTAGGGGGGACCCTATCTGGGATGGGGTGATGTGTGATTAGGTCACAACATGACACATCCTAATTCAAAGGCCATCTCCCTATCTTTCTGATGCAAAGAAATGGTGAGGTGGATGTTTTCCTTCTTAAAATATGCCTTAAAACTTTTTCGTCACCTTAGAGTTTGGTGAGGCCCAATCAAGGCTACGCGGTAAAGGAATTCAAAAGAAATATTATGCCTTAAAGCAAGCTTTCCAAATCTCCATTTTAGATTTTTTGGGGCCAGCAATGCAATAAAAACATTCTAAATTCCCAAGCCAAAAGTTAGTGGGTCCCAGCAAAGAATCCTTTAAAAACTTATTTAATCCTCTATTTTGAGTTTAAAGTGGGGCCCAAAAGATGATGTGATACGGTGGAGAGAAATATGAGGGGGGGAGTGGTAGGAAATGTTAAGGGTAGCTGCTGCGTGGAGAAAGAGGGGGAATGGGATGTTGGAGGAAAGGGGGACATAAGGGATAAAAATGATGGAAGGTAGGAAATACGTAGGGTGAGGAGGTTTAGGATGTGGGAGGTAAAAGGGGTTGGTGAAAGGAGTTAGGATATATGGGGAGTAAAATGGAACGGGAGGTATAAGGGGTAGTAAAAAGGGTAAGGGGGTAGGGTGGTAGGTTAGAAAATGTAGGAAATTAAAGGTAGGTTAGGATGGGATAGGGGTAGGGGTAGAGTGGTAGGTAGGGGTAGGGGTAGGGGTAGGTAGTGAATGGGTAAGTCAATGGGTATGAGGTAGAGGCAAGCTTAGGGAAATAAGGGAGGTACATGCTATAATGGATGGGGTTAGGATAGGTGAGTTTAGAGGAATAAAGGTAGTAAATGAGGATAGGTGGATGAGTAAGGAGGTTAGGATGGGGTATATGGGGATAGTGAATGAAGTTTTAGGATATGATAGGAAAAATGGAAAGGTAGGGGAGGGAAGTGTAGGTGAAGGGTATAGGTGATGAGATGGAAGGGGAAAATGGGAACGACAATGGTGAGGGATGGAAATGAGTGAGGTGGGGTTTGGGCATCCCTTGACAATGCTGGGAGGTGTTGGTGTTGGAAATAAGTCACACCCGGACCGATAATGGACTGGTCCAAGAGGGGCCAGTAGCTCAGTGGTAGAGCACTCCAGCAGCGTATGGAAGGTCCTAGGTTCGAGTCCTAGCTGGTCCATGTCTCAACATGGTATCAGAGCCAGGTCCAGGCTAGGAGCCACAAGCACACAAGAGGTGTGGCTTAAGGGGGGGTGTTGGTGTTGGCAATAAGCCACACCAGAACCGACGATGGACTGGTCCAAGAGGGGCCAGTAGCTTAGTGGTAGAGCACTCCAGCAGCCTATGGAAGGTTCTAGGTTCGAGTCCTAGCTGGTCCATGTCTCAATAGGAGGAGTGGAAGTGATTGTGCCTTGGCTGGGCAAAGGGAGTGTTGAACCTCACTTCATCCTTAAGAAAGAGACTTGATCAGCTCCTGAGCAACTACAAACAAAAGGTTAATAGCAGAGACTCAGCAACAACCAATAACCAAGCTAAGACCACTAACCTAGAAAGCGAAAAAGTGGGGGTCCCCATTTGCGATGGGGCGATGTGTGAATACCTCACAACACAACCTTGTAGGTGAATTTCAGGTCAGATATTGTGTAAGAACAAATATGATATTTCCTACCAATGCTTGCCTTCCTCCCCACTTAGTCAAAATTCAGAACATAAGGGTATTACACTTATACACTATAGAGGGTATTACCTGCCTTCGAATAGTGGTACATTCCTATTGTTTTCCCTCCCGTGATAATGTTTCAAACAAAGTACTCGGTAACAAACTGGTACATTTCCTAGCTAGATTATCAACAAATCTTTAGAAAGTAAAGTTTCTGTTAAAGAGTCTTGTACAACTCCAGCCTTCGAAGTATTGTTTAATATAGAATATCAGGCTTATATTATGTGAGTAGGTCTCTATACTGGTAATGTTCTCCATAATATTTTTAGGAGGCATGCATATATTAAGACTGTATTTTCTTATGCTTAACAAGCGTTGAAATGAAGACGTGGAGGGCTCTAAACCCACTGGCAGCAAATGTGACCAAATAAAAAGGAGATACAAAATGTGGAGAAACTTAAATGCATACGGACATACACAAGTATTTTCCTAGTTTTCTTGTAATGCCCTTATAAAAAAACTACAGTTAGTAGACAATTGTGCTCAATTAATATTTTTATTTTGTACAATAACGTCTCTTAAATTGATTTGTTGACAAAAATCAGAGGCTCAATTTTAGGATTGGCTTTACAAGCCTCTGACTGAGGTTCACTTTCAGTCACTAAGAAAGGGTAAAAAGTATGAAATGTATTAGTAAATAGATATAAATATTTTTAATGTTGGAAGAATGATAGATAGTTTTAAAATTGGTTCTACGATTTTCAGAGCTGTACGATCTCTTTTTCTATCATCCTATTAACTACCATAGACAATCAGAAGGTTCAGTGATTCTTTAGCCAATAATCATGGCAGTTTCAGATGAATGACATTACTCAGAATATATATCTACCATAGAGTTCAAACTGGCCTAATCTAAGTCAAGAATTTCAAGGGTCTGCTGGTCTACAATGTCTTGGAAGCAAGTAATCATCACAGATGTTGTCTGTAGTTCAAATGTATGTTACACTCTACCTACAATAGTCTAGTATCTGTTCTTTGATGATCCAAGAATAATATGTTTTGAAAATTAAGAAATCAAATGTCATAGGAACCCCAAATGAAGATTAATTTGGTGATCAGGACTAATAATAGAATGGTGTTTTTATGTAATTCGTATGATATAGTAGTTGTAGGAGAAAAGTGTCCAACTTCTATCGTCAGTATATTGTATGACACAAGCCCACATGTGATATTGGAGTAGAAAGGTTATAAAAGGATCATAGAGGACTAGAATGATTGTAAAAGGACCAATAGCCAATAGTGAAGCAAATTTTGTTGTCTTCGTCTAAGGAATTGTAAGCAGCAAACAGTATTAATGTTGGTAGAAATTGTGAATAACATTCTCTACTCTTATTGGAAATCAAATGGATTAGACATGTGTATGGACAAATTGTCTTCCTATCTAGAACCAAATGGATGAGATAGAAAATCAATGCTTTACATTTGAAATTATGCTACGATTGAAATGGAGAATTTCATAATCAGTTCAAACCTTGTGTCATAAATCGTTGAAGATCATGTTACAGTTTTTACCTTAAGTTGCTCGGCTAAAATTCTCAAATTGACGGCACTACTAGTCGTCTAGTTATGTTAACTATTGTAGACTTGAGTGAATTGTTGATAAGCTAGTCTCAACTCTCAAGTACCTTGATTGGGAGTAGGAGCTGTTAGTCAAGGATAATTGATTAATCAGACTCTTTGATTGATTAGTCAAACTGAGTGTTACTCCAGGGAGTTGGAAGTTAAACTTGGAGCTTTACTTGACACTGTTTGTTAGATTCTTAGTGTACTTGTTTATTTATAGCACATCTAATATTTAAGTTTTGAGCTAGTGCACTGTATATCTATTTAGATTTAAGGACATAGCTGCAGGTTTGAGGATTCAATACTGTGTATTCACTGTTCTTATTTTCAGCAGCATTTGTTTATAGGTTGGCATATTGAAAGATTTTTGTTTTGGTTGAAGTTTCCATGTTTTAAGCTACCTATTTATAGGATTAAATTTTCTGAGTGCAAAATTTGATTACCATGGTCTGACAATTAACATGGTATCCGAATATATAGTCTGAGATTTTCATATCCTTGTATGGAGTGGGCTTCTGCTTGTGAGAGGGAGCTATCATGCTTATGTGATTGAAGTGATCCTCACCTGTGAGAGTTTGTAGGATGGGATGCCTAAAGTGTTCAGATAATTGAGTGTTGATCCAGAATTCTGATAAGATCATAGGGAGTGTGAGTGTCAAGTGGTACTTCCAGCTTCACAATTTTGAAGTGCATCTTGTAGATGTTATTGGAGGCTTGAGTGAGATAATTAATTTTAACAGTTATAGGGAACTACAATAGTGCTCGGTTCTGATTAGGAGGTAGAAGATCCATAGGGCATAAAGAGGCTCAGGTCTGGGACATAAGCATTTGTATAAGGAGCTATAACAAGGCTTGGTCCACGTATTTGTTGGATTCACTTCCATATTTATATCAGAGTTCCCAAGCTCACCGTGAGTCAGGCGAGTTTGCCGAGTTGGCGAGTCGAGTCAAGCTTGGCGAGTTTTGACAACTCGTGACTCGGACTCGACGAGTTTTTCTCATAACTCACCTGACTCGGGCAAGTTTGGCGAGTTATGGTAAAACTTGCCGAGTTTGAGCTCCAGGACTCGTGCCGCGGCATGTCAGACATGGCAGACAGAGAGGCTGAGGTTGTGGCTATGCTAGAGGAGGAGGATAGAGAACGATCCGGCATAGGCACAACTGATGTTGACCATTGTGGCACCTCAAAGGCGGAGACTATGGCTACTTAGTCATCCAGGACCTACCTTAGATGCCTTTGTAGGAGGCAGATAGACTACTCTGAGGCTGAGGCTGAGGATGAGCTAGAGCTTCTATTTGATGATGTTATAGTGTCTTTAAGCTTTATTCAATAATGGGTGCATTAAACAAGTTTTAAATCGTTAAAAATCTCTAAATTTCAAGGGTTTTTTTATTTTGCTGAGTTATTGCCGAGTCATAGCTGAGTCACAAGTCGAGTCGGCCTTGCCGAGTCCGAGTCTGGGAACTTTGATTCATATAATACTTCACATGTGTATAAGTCAATTCCAAGATTTCATTTGAGCCTTCTGCATTTGAACCTTGTAATCCTTGTATCTTTTCATCGCAGGCTGGTAGGATCAATGCTCTGATACCAATTTTAATGTCTCCTTTTGGGATTATTCTTTAAAACAATAATTTTCATATATATATATATATATAGTGAATTCTCCAGAAATACTTTGCAAAACTGTTGAATAAAGGATGCCATCCCTAACTCAATATTGAAAATACCAAGGACCCCATTCCTAGCTTGTCAAGGGCATGGAAAGACCCCAACCTTTCAACAATCAGCACACCCTGTGAGCCCGGACCCAGTCCAATTTGCAAATACTACCTTGAATTCAAAATTGAACTTGACGTATTTAGGTACCTATCACTACTATGTCTGCTATCATAGTAAAAATATAATGTTATTTGTTGGATGAAACATAGGTGCTGCCTTTGCATTTAATAACCTTTATCTATCTCTGTAGTCGACATTTCTAATCTGGTTGTGGATTGTGTAGGTGAAAGTTTAACCAAGAATTGCAAAGAGTAAATACTGGGTTACAGTTCAGATAATAAAATTTCGTTCTTTTCCAAAAAGAACTTATCTGTTAGCTGTTGGTAGTAGAAGAATAATAGGTGACTGTGAAAGTAATGAAATAACTGTCCTTCTATATACATATGGTAAATTTGAATGTAAAATATGGAAGCTTAGACTAACTATGTGAGCTGTTTGACAAAATGCCTCCAAGAAATGTGACCTTACATAGTGCCAAGAGGGCAGGGTACGTTCAAAATAGATTGTTGAGAAGGCCTTACAAACTTTTTAGTTAATTGAACTAGCTTCCTGCTTCCTTGTGCTCAAACTAGAGTTTGAAAATAGGGTATGGATACGTAGCCAACCATGACTAAAAAGGGATTCCTGTAACATTTAAATCAGAAGAGCCACTTCTTATCACCATAGCCTTCACAAAATATGCAAAGAATTTAATAAAGAATTTATACATGAATTTTCTCCTGAATGATATCAAACTATGATATTTACACAGCATTTTGGCAAATATTGTCATGCCTTTGTTTTAGGTGTATGTACAGTACAAAATTTGAAAAGACATTTTGATGAACATTTAATTTTGAAATATCCACTCCTACAGCTATAAAATAATTAGTCTAGAATGACCTCTATTTATGGGTATAGCTATTAAAGAGATTGAAGGCTTATTCAAATTAGTTATGGCTGTAGCAAGCAGCAGCCGCTGTATGTTTTTTGGTATAGTTAAATGAAATGGTGGGATCGCCTTGGTAGCCTAATGGTTGAAAGAGTAGCAGATTGAGACATGATAATCATACACAACATAGAGATAGGTGGTTTAATATTGGCAGAAGTATGATGTTGTCTTGAATGTGCAGATGCTCTGCAATCTTGGCTGCTGCCCTAAACATCATTGTGTAATCAGACAAAATTCTCTCATGTCTCGATTAATATTTTGATTTTCAATTCCTTTTTAGTTTTATTTTTCTCTTTCTTAGCTTTCCGAAATATTTTAAAGTTTTGAATTCTGAGGAGAAATGAGGAAGTTATGGCAATTTTATGACAGCTTAGAATTCTGTTTTGAAGTGCTAAATTGTCTCAATGAATAGATAAAGTATTAAACATTATTAAAATGTTATGAATCTACTGGATAGTGATGTTTGGATAACTTGAGTTTTAGCTTGGAAAAGGGATGCAAACTTTAGGTTTTCAAGAAGAAATCTAACCAATCACGGAAAGGTTTTGTTAAACATAATGTAAAGAGTTGGAGATGGCTAGCTTCCTTAAAGGGCTTCTCTAGCAAACTCAAATGGAGTTAGTATGATCTCCCTAGTGCATGATCTTTGATATAATGTTGAGTAGAAACAAAAATTGCTGTCTCCATATCATGTGTATTAAGGTTTATAATCTTTGTGTTATGAATAAACTTTTTGTCCATCATTATCTTGTGCAATAGGGGGAAGTGATCATAATGTGCAAAAAGATCATTGATGGGATCCAGATTTTAGGATTATGAATGTAGATTGGGATGGAAAAGAGATTATTTATTTCATTAATAAAAAACATTCTATTAGTATCCTACCTTTAACTATAGTAACTAATAAGGTTCAAACAAATAGTGTAAAGTTGCTTTAAGGTCCCCATTAGAAGGCTTGTATCAAATATATTCACATGGAAAGTATTTGAAGAGATTTGATAGTGTTTATTTAGATATCTCCCTCTAGTTTGGGCATAATTCTATGTTTGGTTCTACCCCAT
Organism: Cryptomeria japonica; assembly: GCF_030272615.1. Classification (NCBI taxonomy): domain Eukaryota; kingdom Viridiplantae; phylum Streptophyta; class Pinopsida; order Cupressales; family Cupressaceae; genus Cryptomeria; species Cryptomeria japonica. The sequence goes on from NC_081409.1 coordinate 726,167,643, forward strand.
CATCTACTGAGTAGATTGCATAGAACTTGCTGAAATTATATGTGGCTTAGGTTAGTTGTGAGATCCTTGAATGACTTCATAAATGAAGTCTCTTTTAGATATTCGGGGTGTGATTGGAGTATTAGTCATGGCTAAGGCAAACATATACCTATGTTGTAAGGTCACATATACTTCCTCTTTGACTTGTTGATATCTATCATTGAGTTCCTCTTTGACTTTTTGATATCTATCATTGAGTTCCTCTTTGACTTTTTGATATCTATCATTGAGTTCCTCTTTGACTTTTTGATATCTATCATTGAACTATAAGATAAATGGTTAAAGTATGTCATTGCAAACAAAGAGAATTTCTCTTGTCAAGTAATCAATGTAACATGTACTTCCTTTAAATGGTTGATATCTATGACCAAGCTATAAGAGAAATGGTTAAAGTATGTCATTGTAAACAAATATAATTTCTTTTGTTAAGTAATGGCGAAGGGTCAGCATTAAATTTACCCACAGCCAGGGGGCATTGATTTGTTGAGGAGCCTGCAGAGGGGTAAGATTTGTTGAGGAGCATGTAGAGGGGTAATAGAGTTTTCTCCCTGACCCAATGTAACCCTTGTTTCAAGGAGATGAACCTACAGGATTATTTGGGATTCTAATGTTGAGTTAGGAATAACAATTGCGGTGAGGTATGATTTGAGATCTCAACATACATTGATGGAAATTTTGTGGTATATGTTCACCAAAATTGAGAATCAGTGTATATTTTCTCAGTTGGAATCGGGTATGTAGGTAGTCCTCGGGCAAAGGATGCCCCTGTAAACTCAAGTCCATTGGGGGAGGGTTTGTGGGTGGGGAGGGGGGAATTCCATGGTTTGGGGCTGTTTTGAACTTGTTTGACCTTCCCTCTTTAGTAGGCTTTGATATGAGGCTGACATGTGTTGGTGTCTGTTTTATCATCTACCAAACATTAGAATAGGATGCCCGAAGGCATTCTATCCTCTCCTGAAAAATCACTACTGATTCCAAGGTCTATATGTGCGAATAAGCGACTTTAGTGGAATAGCTTCTTGGGTAGTGTATGCTGAAAATCTCAAGGGGGACTTACGTTTAACAACTGTTCTGAACTGCTGGACTTAGATGGATTTAGCAATTTTAGGCTCTTCTTTTTTTGGATTTTCTGGGAATTTAGACTTTCAAAAGAAAAGGAAAAAGAGATAGGGTTAAGAAGGCTAATCTAATCCTACAAACTTTGGAGACGGTATCAATTGGATGCTCTCGAGAAACCAAGCCTTGCTTCGCCACACTAGGGACAACTACACAATGCTGGTGCGATCTTCAATGGATTGTGCTTATGATTAAGATGTTGGGATGCACAGAGGGTGGGCTCAGACTAACTTTGCACGGTAAAAATGGAAATCATCCATTTACCAAAAGTATGAGCGGAGATACACCATCAATCGACACTTATCAAATCCTTCATTCAAATTAACAACAATGAAAGCAAATCTAGATTAATTTTAACTAAGTGTTGAGGAAATTGAAACCATGCAAGTCATTCAAACAATAGGGATTATAGAGCAACGCACAATGACTGTTACAGGGGCATCCAATGACTGTTAGTCACTACTCAAATATCTTAGAGGTTCCCACTTGTCAAGGTCATACATAATAGGAGTCACAGTGTTGGTCAAATGGTTAAGTATATCGCAATGCCTCTAGATAAAGCCCTATAGGTCTAGAGTTGAAATCAGTAAACACAAGAATAACTTTAAACCAACACAAGATGGCCTCTACCCCATGTTTATCCTTAAAAATACAAACTAGAAGGTAATCAAAACATTCACTTCATTTAGTTTACTATTCAAAATCACACTAAGTATTGAATTCAAGTTATCAAGTTTTCTTAACTCAATCATAACCAAATAATTTCCATGTTCTTGGTGTTTGTTTTATCATCTACCAAACTTTAGAATAGGATGCCAGAAGGCATTCTATCCTCTCCTGAAAAATCACTACTGATTCCAAGGTCTATATGTGCAAACAAGCGACTTTAGTGGAATAGCTTCTTGGGTAGTGTATGCTGAAAATCTCAAGGGGGACTTATGTTTCACAACTGTCTTGAACTGCTGGACTTATATGGATTTAGCAATTTTAGGCTCTTCTTTTTTTGGGATTTTTTGGGAATTTAGACTTTCAAAAGAAAAGGAAAAAGAGATAGGGTTAAGAAGGCTAATCTAATCCTACGAACTCTGGAGACGATATCAATTGGATGCTCTCGAGAAACCAAACCTTGCTTCGCCACACTAGGGACAACTACACAAAGCCGGTGCAATCTTCGATGGATTGTGCTTATGATTAAGATGTTGGGATGCACAGAGGGTGGGCTCAGACTAACTTTGCACGGTAAAAATGGAAATCATCCATTTACCAAAAGTATGAGTGGAGATACACCATCAATCGACACTTATCAAATCCCTCATCCAAATTAACAACAATGAAAGCAAATCTAGATTAATTTTAACTAAGTGTTGAGGAAATTGAAACCATGCAAGTTATTCAAACAATAGGGATTACAGAGCAGCGCACATGCAATATATTATCTGGAAATGACCTTACACAACAATACATCAAAAACCTCACACTCTCCAAATGAGAGGAGGTAGCCTTATATAGTTTTTCAAAAATAAATGAATGGCTGAGATCAAACAGTCATCAAGGGCCGAGATTGAAAGTCTAAACCCTAATTAGGGTTTCCCAAAACACCATAAGTTCGAGTGAATAAGAAAGTGATAGGTGGCACAACTGCTAATCTCACTGGGGTGAGCGCCTACTTTCCTCCTTCGTAGATTCGATGTACCTGGACACAATGAGCTTGACCTCCTCCATGGTGACACTTGGAAAACTACCAATTTGGAAGTCGATGATGTCCACATCATCGATACAGGTGGCGAGGATGCCTTCCCACTCAACTGCCTGGGCAAGAAAACTTTCATCGATGAAGAGAAAGTTTGCGATCTTTGAAAGATCGCCCTTGTCAATCATCCCTGAATCCTTGGAGAAGCTTGATTGAATCCTGGCTCTCAGGTTCTCTGCCTGCAAGTGTTTCTCCCTTATACTCTATTTCTTCCAAATCTTGGATGCTACATGAAACACTTTGCTCAAAATCTCCCTGACACTCTCCTCTGTTTCAAAGCACTTGGTCTCGGATTTCTTCAAAACCTCAATCCGGGTAACCAAGGTGTAATACCAGGTGCTAAAGTCGTACCTATCTCCGGTCTGTATGATACTTGCATCCACCGGACTTCTCTTAGACAAACCTCGGATAACCTTCAGATGAGGAAGTATTTCATCTTGAATGTCCTCCACGTCCTCCCAATTGGCGGCTAAATCTTGGATACGGTTGACAAGTGAAGAAGCCGACTCATGTGTTGACACTAAATTCTCTACCAGTATATCTGCACGTGCTGAGGCATCTAAAATCCATTCCTTAGCCTGTGTGAATGTACCCTTCATATCCTCATAATCCTTCATTGATCCATGCTGAAGAGGCTGTGGCGGAGTAACCGGGATCTCACGGTTGAGTGGGCTGGTAAGATGGAGAACATACTTTCTCCACTGCTAGTTTTCTTCTTCGACCTTCTTCCTCTTTTCTTTCTCTTGGGCCAGACTTGTCTTCAGAGCATTGCAAGAGTCATCAAAATACTGGACCTCTTGGTCTTGGGTGGGCTTACCCAACTCTATGGTAGTGATCTCGTAATCATCCACAGCGACATTGTCCCTAGTCTTTCCTTCTTTGGGCACCGCTATCTGGACTGTCTTGAACCCTGCATTGTCTCTCTGAATTAGGGAAAACTTTCTGGCGGGCTTGGGTGGTTTAGTTATAGTGGGCTCATTCACCTTCTCCAGAAATGCAGCAGTGACATCTTCGGAACATGCCTCCTTGGGGACCTTGGCCTTTATTCTTTCCCTCAGCCAATCCGGAATGGTTGATTGCTCTATAGTATTCCGGTCAAACTCATCATCTGCCTCTCTTGGGTTTGCTGGTATGTCATCCAAGAAGACTGTAGGTGCTTCAACTTGCTTTCTGTCTGGACTTTGGACGACCTCTTCCACTACTTCATTAACCGGATGAGAAGGCACTCTTACTTCATCATCAATCATGCAGATGTTCATCTCTTGCTCCCCAATTGCATTCAGATCGGGCACATTGGAAGCAGCACTCAAGATGGAGTGGCCTTCGTTGGACTCGCTTCTTTCACCTACAACCCTTTTCCCTATGACCTTTGTGGAGCTTCCAACCAACTCCTTCCTCTTCGAGACCCAACACTCTGGATTTCGGGCATCACCGACAGAGGTACAAGGATTGATGGACAGAGTATCATCTACTCCCATCAATTCATAGGTCAAGGTCACACCTTTGGCCTTTAACTGCCTTGTCTTTTCAGATGTCCACCACCTCGAATACTCAACCACCGATGTCATGATGTCTGCTAGATCTGAGTACTCCCGCTTTGTCCAATCTATTAAAACCAGGGGTTCATTTTTCATCTTTTCAAAGCCTAGCTGCTGAAGCTCTAAGCTTTCCTCCACTTGATCGGCAACTCTGAATACCTCTGTTGCTCTCACCATGCTCAAAGGAATTGTTGACCAGAATCTCTTCCTGATCTCGAAGCTATCGGCTGCATTAGCCCAGTAATCTTCTAGGTCGGGTCTATGCTTAAATGGTGTTCCTTCGACCTTCTTTATCCTGTGGAATGGATCGAAATTCCTTCTTGCCTTGTATTGATAGAGGGGATACCAGGCTAGCTCCTTCTCAGTGGTCGCAACAGCTTGTGACGACGGACATGTTTCCAGCCCATTGCCAATTGTAAGTGAGGACGTTCTTGCCTTCTTCTTCTTATCCCTTTGAATCACTATATACTCCTCCAATTGTCTTACAACCTCGAGCAACACCACTCGGTTGGTAGGGGAAGCTGGAAGCTTGCATGGAGGCTTGGAGAATCCCTGAATTCGGAGGTAAGTGAACTTTGGATATTGGATGTACCAATATCCGAACCGACTGATGAAGTCCATAGACTCTTGAGAGAGTCTCTGGTGCAGCCCACCTTGTAGTGTCCGAGTGATGTGCATAAGGAAAGTATCATTCACTCTTTTGAAATGGAATTTCTCTTCCATGTAGAGCTGGGGATAGCAGTCATACACTGGAAACTGGTTCTTGTTGTTCCCTACTTCTCCTCTACAAGTGAGACCTTTGTATCTATAGGTCCTGGCCAAGGAATAAAACAGGTAAGAACTCATGAAGAAAGTCCTATTCGTCTCCAGGTTCCTCAGCTAGCTGTCTAGGTTGTCGCTGATCATCTTGGCCCAGTCTATCATTTTTACTCCATTGATTATTTCATTAATGAAATAGTACATCCAGGGTTCGAATGGAGCTCCCTGAGGGTTTCCCATCATTCTATTGATCAAGACAATTATGTTCCCAATGTCTTCCTTGAAGTATGCTCGCACTAGGCTCTTCCTCTGAAGTTTGGAGGCACCCTTCCTTGGCTTGTCTAGCCAGTAATGGTTAACTATGGCATCATATTCCTCCAGGTGGTCCTGATACAGATCGTCAGCTTCGTCCTTTGTCATATACACCGTGTTGTGATACTCTGGGATCTTGAAGGCCTCTCTGATGGCCTTATCACTAGTGTTCGCTAGTACCCTTCCATTAGGTGCAACAATGTCTTTACTGACGGGCTTGTAATGTTTGGCACATTCGACTACTAGCTCATTGCATTGCATGGTGGGGAGGAAGCCAACAGAATGCACGATGCCACTCTTCATCATCTTTCGCGCAATGGTGGTAGGCACAAGGTTGTCCAGACCAAACATTCGCTTCTTAAATTCCCTTAGATTGATGTGTCCGAGGTTGGTGTCGCTGACGTTCTTCCATTTTGAAGTCATCCTCGACTCCGGAGGAGCATCTTTATCCACTTGAAATTTCATAATGTCTAGGACCTGCAGACAAACAATGAGATGTTGTGACCTTTTTCACACATTGCCCCGTTGCAAATGGGGACCATCTCTTTTCCTGCTTTCTAGGGTTTTGTTAATGTCCTATGACCTTCCGCTTCAGTTTTACCAAGCCTTGCCCAGTTTTGAGTAGTTTAGGCCCTGACGATTGAAAGTTAGTTTTTGCAAATCATGTGATCGCAAAGTACGAACACCGCCATAGTGCTTTGAAAGGCCAAGGGACGAAAATCGCAATTGATTTGAATGAATTTGGACAACTTTCTATTTTTAGAAAGTTTGGGTTTTTGCTTTTTTCCTATTTTTTAGGAAGTTTTGCTTTTGGCATTTTCAGCCCTATCCCCGGTATGGCTATTTTTAGAAAGTTTTTCCTATTTTTTAGGGATGCCTGGTTTTTGCTTTTTCGGGATGGGAATATAGGGTTTGCACTTACACCATTGACCAGCTTCGACTGGGACTCAAAAATTCCAAGTTTTAACCTAAAAAGCCAAATCCCTACATTTTAGGGGGTGTGATGCCTCAGATGATCCACCTAGGCATGGATTTCAAATTTCACGTTAATCTCGTTAAATTTGATTAAGCTGTGAAATTTTGAAATTTTTCTAAGAATTCTTCTAAGTTTGGCTAACAAGGGTTTTGAAGTATTGTTGCAGGTTCAAACTCCGCCATGATGGGGGAGGCCATGAAGAGAAGACCCTCCAAAAGTCCGCCATGTGTTGAAGACCCTCCAAAATCCGCCTTGATCCTTGCATAAATGATGCCATGTGTGTGGGGAGCCATGAAGAAAGGCACCTAAACTCCGCCACGTGTGTGTGGGAGGTCATGTGGGAACACCTCCAAACTCCGCCATACCATGAAGGAGGACCCTCTAAACTCCGCCCTAGGCTATGTGGGAGTGCTTCTAAACTCTGCCCTAGGATAGAAGGTCACCAAGAGAGCCCTCCAAAGTCCTCCATGGGGAGATAGTTCAAACTCCGCCTTGGTGGAGAAGTCACCAAAGTCCGCCCAAGGGGTGCCACCGAACTCCGCCTTGCATGGAGATGTCACCAAAGTCCGCCAAGGGCCTAGTCTAAACTCCGCCTTGGTAGTCAAGTCAGCAAAAGTCCGCCTAGGACATGTAGGAGCCCTTCAAACTCCGCCATAGCCATATGGAGACCTCCAAAACTCCGCTCTAGGCCATATGGAGGTCTTCTCAAAGTCCGCCATGCCTTGGAGAGTTAAGGGAATTCCACCAATTTTGAAGGTGATGAGAGTTATCATCAAAGTCCGCCATGCCTTGGAGAGGTAAGGGAAGTCCGCCAAAAGTTGAAGGTGATGAGAGTTATCATAAAAGTCCGCCTACACATGAAGGGTCAAACAAAGTCAACAAGTTGAGCGATGAAAATCTTTCAAGGTTTCAAACCTATAACCATAATGGAAAGATTTTTTGAAAGAGAATATTTGAGGATTATTGAATATTTTCGAACTTAAATCAAAATAGAAAGTTTTGAAAGGGGATATTGGAAGATCCATAAAGATTTCGAACTTGAAGACCAAGATAGAAAGTTTTTTTGAAAGAGAATATTGGAGGATTATTGGATATTTTCGAACATGAATCAAAATGGAAAGTTTTTTTTTAAAAGAGATATTTTCTTAAAGCTTGGAACCATGAAGTTAAAATTAGGATGTATGAGTTGGAAGATTTTAAGGGTTTCTACTTGAGGATTTAACCTTGTTTACAAATACTTCATTATAAACTTCATTTCTACACCAAGAAGTTCAAAGTTACTAAGGAGAGCTTAGTAAAGTATTTTAGTTTGAAGATCATCTGGAGAAAATTTTGATATTGCTGGAAGTTGGATAACTTTTTTGACAAAAGTTTCATAGATTTTTGGAGAAGGGCAACTAGTACGAGGAAGAATTATTTAACCTTTTCTGAATTTTCTGAGTGTTCTTAAGAGAGTTCTAGCCCTACTTCTACCCATTCGAAGGTGAAACTAAATTCATGATGCAGATTTATGGAGTTTTTCTAAAAATTTTCCAGAATTTAATAAATGATTTTTTTGAAAATTTTGGAGAAAGAAAATCATTTTTCAATTTTTTGGCTAAGTATGAAATTTTTTGAAAGTTTTGACACTTGGTGGTAACCACAACCAGCCTTAAGATTGAGGGTTTTTGAGGTGAAAATTCAATTTTTTTGGCTAAGTATGAGAATAAAAATGAAAATTTTCCAACACTTAGCCATTTCGCAGCCCCGTTATTTTCAAAACTTTGCAAATTATTTTCTAACTTAAAATTTCATTGTTTGTCTGTAGGTCCTAGACATTATGAAATTTCAAGTGGATAAAGATGCTCCTCTGGAGTCAAGGATGACTTCAAAATGGAAGAACATCAGCAACACCAACCTCAGACACATCAATCTGAGGGAATTTAAGAAGCGAATGTTTGGTCTGGACAACCTTGTGCCTACCACCATTGCGCGAAAGATGATGAAGAGTGGCATCGTGCATGCTGCTGGCTTCCTCCCCACCATGCAATGCAATGAGCTAGTAGTCGAATGTGCCAAACATTACAACCCCGTCAGTAAAGACATTGTTGCACCTGATGGAAGGGTACTAGCGAACATCAGTGATGAGACCATTAGAGAGGCCTTCAGGATCCCAAAGTATCACAACATGGTGTATATGACAAAGGACGAAGCTGACGGTCTGTATCAGGACCACCTGGAGGAATATGATGCCATAGTTAACCATTCCTGGCTAGACAAGCCAAGGAAGGGCGCCTCCAAACTTCAGAGGAAGAGCCTAGTGCGAGCATACTTCAAGGAAGACATTGAGGACATGATTGTCCTGCTCAATAGAATGATGGGAAACCCTCAGGGAGTTCCATTCGAACGCTGGATGTATTATTTCATTACTGAAATAATCAATGGAGTAAAAATGATAGACTGGGCTAGGATGATTAGCGACAACCTAGACAGCCAGCTGAGGAACCTGGAGACGAATAGGACTTTCTTCATGAGTTCTTACCTATTTTATTCCTTGGCCAGGACCTACAGATACAGAGGTCTCACTTGTAGAGGAGAAGTAGGGAACAAGGAGAACCAATTTCCAGTGTATGATTGCTATCCCCAGCTCTACATGGAAGAGAAATTCCATTTCAAAAGAGTGAATGATACTTTCCTTATGCACCAGAGACTCTCTCAAGAGTCTATGGACTTCATCAGTCGGTTCGGATATTGGTACATCACTCGGACACTACAAGGTGGGCTGCACCAGAGACTCTCTCAAGAGTCTATGGACTTCATCAGTCGATTCGGATATTGGTACATGCAATATCCAAAGTTCACTTACCTCCGAATTCAGGGATTCTCCGGACCTCCATACAAGCTTCCAGCTTACCCTACCAACCGAGTGGTGTTGCTCGAGGTTGGAAGGCAATTGGAAGAGTATATAGTGATTCAAAGGGATAAGTAGAAGAAGGCAGGAATGTCCTCACTTACAATTGGCAATGGGTTGGAAACATGTCCGTCGTCACAAGTTGCTGCGATCACTGAGAAGGAGCTAGCCTAGTATCCCCTCTATCAATACAAGGCAAAAAGGAATTTCGATCCATTCCATAGGATAAAGAAGGTCGAAGGAACACCGTTTGAGCATAGACCAAACCTAGAAGATTACTGGGCTAATGCAGCCGATAGCTTCGAGATCAGGAAGAGATTCTGGTCAAGATTTCCTTTGAGCATGGTGAGAGCAACAAAGGTATTCAGAGTTGCCGATCAAGTGGAGGAAAGCTTAGAGCTTTAGCAGCCAGGCATGAAAAGATGAAAAATAAACCCTTGGTTTTAATAGATTGGACAGAGGGGGAGAAGTCAGATCTAGCAGACCTCATGAGATCGGTGGTTGAGTATTCGAGGTGGTGGACGTCTGAAAAGACAAGGCAGTTAAAGGCCAAAGGTGTGACCTTGACCTATGAATTGATGGGAGTAGATGATACTCTGTCCATCAATCCTTGTACCTTTGTCGGTGATTCCCGAAATCCAGAAAGTGTTGGGTCTCGAAAGAGGAAGGAGTTGGTTGGAAGCTCCACAAAGGTCAGAAGGAAAAGGGTTGTCGGTGAAAGAAGGGAGTCCAACGAAGGCCACTCCATCCTGAGTGCTGCTTCCATTGTGCCCTATCAGAATGCAATTGGGGAGCAAGAGATGAACATCTGCATGATTGATGATGAAGTAAGAGTGCCTTCTCATCCGGTTAAGGAAGTAGTGGAAGAGGTCGTCGAAAGTCCAGACAGAAAGCAAGTTGAAGCACCTACAGTCTTCTTGGATGACATACCAGCAAACCCAAGAGAGGCAGATGATGAGTTTGACCGGAATACTGTAGAGCAATCAACCATTCTGGATTGGCTGAGGGAAAGAATAAAGGCCAAGGTCCCCAAGGAGGCCTGTTCCGAAGAGGTCCCTTCTGCATTTCTGGAGAAGGTGAATGAGGTCACTATAACTAAACCACCCAAGCCCGCTAGAAAGTTTTGCCTAATTCAGAGAGATAGTGCAGGGTTCAAGACAGTCCAGATAGTGGTGCCCAAAGAAGGAAAGACTAGGGACAATGTTGCTGTGGATGATTACGAGATCACTACCATAGAGTTGGGTAAGCCCACCTAGGACCAAGAGGTCCAGTATTTTGACAACTCTTGCAATGCTCTGAAGACAAGTCTGGCCCAGGGAAAGAAAAGAGGAAGAAGGTTGAAGAAGAAAACCAGCAGCGGAGAAAGTATGTTCTCCATCTTACCAGCCCACTCAACCGTGAGATCCCAGTTGCTCCGCTACAGCCTCTTCAGTAGGGATCAATGAAGGATTATGAGGATATGAAGGGTACATTCACACAGGCTAAGGAATGGATTTTAGATGCCTCAACACGTGCAGATATACTGGTAGAGAATTTAGTGTAAGCACATGAGTCAGCTTCTTCACTTGTCAACCGTATCCAAGATTTAGCCGCCAATTGGGAGGACGTGGAGGAGATTCAAGATGAAATGCTTCCTCATCTGAGGTTATCCGAGGTTTGTCCAAGAGAAGTCTGGTGGATGCAGGTATCATACAGAACGGAGATAGGTACGACTTTAGCACCTGGTATTACACCTTGGTTACCCGGATTGAGATTTTGAAGAAATCCGAGACCAAGTGCTTTGAAACAGAGGAGAGTGTCAGGGAGATTTTGAGCAAAGTGTTTCGTGTAGCATCCGAGATTTGGAAGAAAGATAGTATAAGGGAGAAACACTTGCAGGTAGAGAACCTGAGAGCCAGGATTCAATCAAGCTTCTTCAAGGATTCAAGGATGATTGACAAGGGCGGTCTTTCAAAGATCGCAAACTTTCTCTTCATCGATGAAAGTTTTCTTGCCCAGGCAGTTGAGTGGGAAGGCATCCTCGCCACCTGTACCGATGATTTGGACATCATCGACTTGCAGATTGGCAGTTTGCCAAGTGTCACCATGGAGGAGGTCAAGCTCATTGTGTCCAGGTACATCGAATCTACGAAGGAGGAAAGTAGGCGCTCACCCCAGTGAGATTAGCAGTTGTGCCACCTGTCACTTTCTTATTCACTCGAACTTATGGTGTTTTGGGAAACCCTAATTAGGGTTTAGACTTTCAATCTCGGCCCTTGATGACTGTTTGATCTCAACCATTCATTTATTTTTGAAAAACTATATAAGGCTACCTCCTCTCATTTGGAGAGTGTGAGGTTTTTGATGTATTGTTGTGTAAGGTCATTTCCAGAAAATATATTGCATGTGCGCTGCTCTGTAATCCCTATTGTTTGAATGACTTGCATGGTTTCAATTTCCTCAACACTTAGTTAAAATTAATCTAGATTTGCTTTCATTGTTGTTAATTTGGATGAAGGATTTGATAAGTGTCGATTGATGGTGTATCTCCGCTCATACTTTTGGTAAATGGATGATTTCCATTTTTACCGTGCAAAGTTAGTTTGAGCCCACCCTCTGTGCATCCCAACATCTTAATCATAAGCACAATCCATCGAAGATTGCACCGGCTTTGTGTAGTTGTCCCTAGTGTGGCGAAGCAAGGTTTGGTTTCTTGAGAGCATCCAATTGATACCCTCTCCAGAGTTCGTAGGATTAGATTAGCCTTCTTAACCCTATCTCTTTTTCCTTTTCTTTTGAAAGTCTAAATTCCCAAAAAATCCCAAAAAAAGAAGAGCCTAAAATTGCTAAATCCATATAAGTCCAGCAGTTCAAGACAGTTGTGAAACATAAGTCCCCCTTGAGATTTTCAGCATACACTACCCAAGAAGCTATTCCACTAAAGTCGCTTGTTTGCACATATAGACCTTGGAATCAGTAGTGATTTTTCAGGAGAGGATAGAATGCCTTCTGGCATCCTATTCTAATGTTTGGTAGATGATAAAACAAACACCAAGAACATGGAAATTATTTGGTTATGATTGAGTTAAGAAAACTTGGTAACTTGAATTCAATACTTAGTGTGATTTTGAATAGTAAACTAAATGAAGTGAATGTTTTGATTACCTTCTAGTTTGTATTTTTAAGGATAAACATGGGGTAGAGGCCATCTTGTGTTGGTTTAAAGTTATTCTTGTGTTTACTGATTTCAACTCTAGACCTATAGGGCTTTATCTAGAGGCATTGCGATATACTTAACCATTTGACCAACACTGTGACTCCTATTATGTATGACCTTGACAAGTGGGAACCTCTAAGATATTTGAGTAGTGACTAATAGTCATTGGAGTTCAAAAATGATTGATGCTTGGCTACTGCAAGCCTGTAAGGTATTAGTCATTATTCACCTGGTTCATGGATGTGAAGGTTGCCAAGGGCTACCTTGGATATGATACAATAATGGTTGCATGGATAGTTACCCTTCTATGTGGGTGATGGCTACCAAAGCTAATCGCTGTATCTTGAGGGTTAGTAGGCAATCACCTATAGCACGAGGGTGACCGATGCCAAGTGTTAGTCATGATTGTGAAGAAGATATCCGACAATATCACTAAAGTCACCATATGTTACATATTGAAAGATACGTCTTTGGTGGACAAACTTGTCGCTAATGGCCTATAGGTGATTGAAGTTGGAATCCACCAGGCTAAGTTCATTTACCACTTGTTGAAATCCTTGGGATGGAGGACAAACGCCTAGTGTAGGTGTTGATGTGTTTTTTTATGCACATGCGAACATAGAATAAAACACCCAAGAATATCTTATCCTCTCTTGAACAAAATCTCTCAAATGTTGAAGATTAGCTTAAAGATCACTTGAGAAGATTCCAAGGTTCATGAATGTAGGGTCACTACGTGTGGATAAGCTCTGTTGGTTGACGTGATTATGCTGGAACCACGAGGGGACTTATATTTGAATGCCTGAATGCTTGATTCGCTGGAACTTAGATTATCCGATGTTACAATATGATGATGCTTTTGATCCTTAACTAGCTGGAGTTTGAAAAAAAAATGGCAAAAGATGAGGGGTTGAGAGAGTCTATTCTAATCCTAAGAGTGTAGGAAGATGAGTGAATGATTAGATGGAATCCTACTGAGCGAGGTCTCACCATGAACTTGAACAATTTGACACAAGCTCAGTACAATCTTCTAATGATATTTCAAAGATATTCGAATCAATACCATCAAACATCGATCACCATTCAACTTAATGCATAAGCAATGAATGTAGAACGATTCGAAGTTAAGCTCATATCATTCTTGTTGACCACACAAGGCACGCTTACAATCAGTAAGAGGCTAGTGGTATGGACTAGGTGTTGTGACCTTTTCACACATCGCCCCATTGCAAATGGGGACCCCCTCTTTTCATGCTTTCCACATTGGTTAGTTTAGGGTTTTGGTAGCATAGTGGGCAATTTTGAGTTTCCCGTGCCCGAGTCTCGGAATTTTGATCATGCCTATTGTCGTTTAGGGTTTTTTGAAGTTATAGGATCAAGTGCGTAAAGTTGAGATTTTAAATGATCCTAATTTTATCCAAGTGTAGACCTTTTGAGCATTAACGTGTTTTTGAACATCCACGTCAGTGATTTTAAAGTGCTAAGGTGTTTTAGGACCTTTTGGAGTTGTTTTCTCGCTCCTAGGAAGTTATTCAAGGTTATTTTGCACTTTATCCCGATAGGTTTCCTTTTGTTTCGCTCAAATTTTTTGGTGAATTTGCCTAAGTCCAGATGAGTTTAATTGAGTTTAGAAGTTTATGAGTGATTTTGAGTGGAAAAATCATCATTTTCCGGATGAAAATCCATATTCTAAGGGTTAAAAGGTCAAAATTCCACACTAGAGGTGCTTTTCCCCTCATATTCTTGACTACCCATGATTTTCCCCCACTCAAAATCCAGACTAGACATGGATTTCCCTTGGAATCCAGACATACCTTATTTTTCCCCCATTCAGAATCCATACTCGGATCGATTTTCCACCAGTATGATTAATTTTGACTAAGTGTTGGGATTTTTTCTTGACTACCTTCGTTTTTCCACTGGGAGTATGGATAAGGTTGCGGATGACTTTTGTGATGATTCCTGACATGGATCGATTATCTACCAGGACCTTTTTTGATGATATTTTTGTGGATTTTTATGTGGATATTCATTCCAGACCCTAGGCGAATTTCCACTGAGAGTGACTTTGATGATTTTTGTGTCCGGATGAATGTCCAGATAGTTGTCGATTTTCCCCCAGGAGGATTTTTGTGTTAAGTGATGAAGTTTTAGTTGGAATTTTGATTCGAGACCCAAATCGATTTTCCCCTAGACCCATTTTTGTGCAAGTTGGTGAATTTTTGATAGGGATTTTTATCCCTACTTGGATCGATTTTCCCCCAAAGGGGATGTTTAATGATTTTTAATGATATTTGTTGGCATTTTTATCCCAAGTTAAACCGATTTTCCTCATTGGTCATTTTTGATTTAAATTTTGAAATATTTTAAATAAAGTGACCCACATTTAACTGTTTTTAAAAAGTGCAATGATTATTTAAAAAATAAAAACAATTAATAAATGATTTGCAATAAACTTAAAATGAATTTTACCTTCTAGAAGCAAATCGATTTTTTGCCAAGCAAGTATAGGAACAAGTTTGTTTGTCCCACATTGCTTGTGTGGTGAAAGTTGATGGTGAAAGCAAGTTTAAAAGGAAAGATCCCAGCATTATTATATTATTATATTTGCCAAGTGTGTGCTTGCTAAGGCAATTTTTCCCTCCAGTTGGCTAATTTTGGTGAAGTGTCAAGTTGACACATTGGGTTGAAGATCGTTTTGTTACTCATTTTTCCTCATTTCCAGCCCAAGGCGATTTTTATTGGCTGCCATTGGAGAGTGTTTGTTGCAGATTTTTTTAGATAGGCGATTTTGGGAGGTGGCGCCATTTTTGGGAGGAAGGCGATTTTGTGTTAAGGAGGTTTTTACCTCCATTTTTGGTGATATTCCTCTTTGGTGTGTGGCGCCATTATTGGGAGGTTGCTGGTTATTGTTTTTAGACATGTAATTTACTTCCATTGCTGAGATTTTCGACCTCCATTGCTGGCTGTGCATGACATTTTCAGACTTCACACTTTGTCCTAGCTGATTTCCTCCTTAGGGGATTTTGCCTAGAGGCTGATTGGAGGCATTTTCAGTCAATTTTCCGAGCTTTTTCAGTTATTACAAGTCTGAAACTCCATTGTAGGGGGGCTGTCTTCAAAAAATCTTCATTTCCAGCCACCTTCCCACTTTCGTGATTTTGCTTGGAGCTCATTCCTTTGTCAGTTTTGATCATTTTCAGGGATTTTTTTACTACTTTGCAAGGTATTGGCAAGTCTGAAACAATCCATTTTCAGCCTTGTCCTCATAAAATATTCTTTTTACCAGCCATACTTACATTCCTGGATATGATTGTTTTCATCGTTGAAATCGATTTTCATCAAGTTTGTGCACATTTGGGTGATTGCAACATGTTTTTAGAAATTAATTTATGAAGTTGCAGGTTGTCTTCAGATTTGTTGGCAGTCATTGTTGACTTCGGAAGGTGTCTTCAGACATAGTTTTGTGTAAAAACACAACCTTTCACACCTTTCCTTAGTCATTGTTTGACCCGGTATACTCCTTTGCACTATAATTTGAATAGATTTCCTAAGCATAAGGAGGTGTTTTCAGACTTTGGTCTAAAATTTGTTAATTTCAATGAATTTTATGAGGGTTTTATACCCTAACCTTGTCACATTTTGCATTCAATTGTTGAAATCTATTGAGAGTGTGGATTATTTTCCTGATTTCCATACCCAAATTTGTCTAAATCATTAGGAATCAGGATTTTTGTCAAGAATATTTTCTGAAGTTCTAACTTCTAGCTTCGTACAGGAACGATGTCGAAGTCCGGATGCAAGGAAAGGAGAGAGCAACAAAAGATAGTTGAGACAGGATTCTATCTAGATGGAAGGAGATTACAGACACGAACATGCATTTCCTGAACATGAGCCAGATGCGACAGCATATGTTCAGAATTGGAAGCCAGATTTCTTCCCCTGCTTATGTGAACACTATGAAGAGTGGCATTTATCAGGCCGCTGGATTTTTGCAATCCATACAGTACAATGAGCTTATCCTGCAGTGTGCATGATGTTATGATCCTCGCTCCTGAATGATCAAGACTCCTAAGGGTGCCATCATTGCCTACCTTGCTGAAGATGCGATTGCTGAGGTGTTTGGAATTCCACGAGGAGAAGACATGAAAGATATAACTAAGGATGAATATGAAGACCGATATAAGAAGAAGATGGATGCGTGCAAGACCGTAGTAAACAAGGAGAGGATGATCAAGCCTAGGACTCACCATTCCAAGGCTCCCAAGACACTCATGTGTATAGACTTCAAAGAGGAATATAGTGATTTAGTATTCCTACTTAACCGAGTGATGGGGATGCCGTAGGGTGCAATATACGATGGATGGATGTTCTATTTCATCCAAGATTGTCTAAAAGGAACATTGATAAATTGGTCTAGAATCATAAGTGACAATTTGGAATTTCAGCTGAGGAATGTGGAGCGGTCTAGATTATTTGCCATGACTTCCTATTTGGTGTACCTGCTTGCATGATTTGTTACATACAAGGTATTGATATGCAAGGGTGAAGTCGGGAATGGACAAGGACAATTCAGGAGTTATGAGTGCTATTCACAGCTGAATATGTATTGAATTGAAGATTATAAGAGAGTGAATGATGTATTCGCAATGTACATAACTCGAATGTTGCAAGGTGGAGTCCACAGGAGGTTGTCCAAGGAGGCAATAGAGCGGATAGAGAAATATGGATCATGGTATATATAGTTTCCCACTTTTACATACCTTAGGATTCATGGATTTCAATCCGAACCCTACAGGTTTCCTAGGTATCCTTCTGACAGAGCGATCTTGTTGGAAGTGGTGAGACAACTTCTTGAGTTTGATTCTATCCAGAAGGAAAAACATAGAACAGGCATGTCATTTCCTATTTTAGTTGAGAAGACATTGGAGGTTTGCTAGTCCGCCTTAGCAGCTAGCACAAGTGAGGAACTTGCATTCTATTGATTTGCAACATACAAGAGAAGAGAAAGGTTTGATCCAGATAAGAAAGTTGGAAGGATCAGGGGAGAAAAGTTCATCCACAAGGTAGACATAGAAGATTATTGGGCCAACTTGATGGATGAGCAGGCAGTAAAGAGAAGAATGTGGTTCAGAATGTTATTGGATTTCATGAGGAAGTGTGGAATTTTCCTCATTCGTGACCAAGTGTTAGATGACAGGGATCATACGCATCCACAATATGAAAATGAAATGAAGAAGGCGATTCTATTGCCTAATTGGTCAGAACTAGAAGAAATAGATTTGGATGTATTGATGAGAGAGGTCTTGAGTTTCTCCCGAGCATGGGTGGATATTCAAATGAACAGATGAGCTGATATGGGTGTTATCTTCTGTAATGAAAAGATGAAATCGGAGGAGTCCTCTTCCGAAGATGATCAGAGGACTATCAGTGATATCATGATTCATGCGGATGGGGAGAGTCAAGCTCCCAAGAGAAGGAAGAACACACCAGGAGAAGTCAAGGCTAGAGGGAAGAAGATTGAGGAGGTCAAGAAGAAGAAGCAAAAGACTATCATTTCTTCACCTATCATTCCTTCACCACCCCTCAGTGTCTCATCAATCAAGGAAGTTGAAGTGCCAGAACAAAACAAGGGGACTGAGTAATGTTCCGACACAGTGATACTACCAGAGAATATTCAAGATTTAAATGCCACAGCGACATCTGCTCCACCTGATGAGGATGATGATCGGTCGGGATCCCTTATTGTCCTTTTGGAGGTTAGTTTGGGAAAGAATGTATGTGATTTGACTAGGGATAATCCTGATGATGATGATGATTTTATCTCGGCATTAAGAGAGCTTGATTGAGAGATGTGTCTCGATGTTGGTATGAAGATGACCTCTATTCCTGATTGGCCGATGAGGAGTATGGACAAAAGTAAGAAAATAATAGAGGCACAGCCTATTGATGACATTGATGACTACTTAGCTAGGAACAATAAGGAAAAGAGCCTAAGAGAGCTGAGATTTTGTCACACATAGCTAGAGATGAGATGGGAATGCAGATTGTGCAAGTGGTTGTTCCTATTGCAGGTGTGATGGAAGACATTGCTACTCCCATGGCGTAATGTCCCCTTCCTTGTGATTTTGCATTCATTGGTCCATTGGCCTATTCCGGAGACCCATAGGCTATGTGGAAAGGTGAATTAAGGGTTCCCATGTTCCTTGGAGTTTTGACCAGACTTGTCAGGGGTGGAATGTGAACTTACTATTTTTAGTAAGTTAGGGTTTGGCCGTCGGGATGGTACAGAGTTGCTAAGCTCGCCAAGCTCTTTCTCTGGTTGCGAAGATAACGATTTTTGGAGCATTATTTCATGACTTACTATTTTTAGTAAGTGGCAGTTTGGGGCATTCCATTTTTGGCAGTCCTGAATTTGGTCCTGTTCCAACACAATTCAGTGATCCTCATTGCTCAGCCTCATCCAGATTCTGTTGATAATCAATGCTGGAGTTATAAGCGATTTAATTAAATATTATTCCTTATCCTAAGGTTATTATTTAATTATTTTATTACTGATTGATTTTATGGGGAATTGTGCAGAAATTGATATTTTTCCTAAGTCTTGCCTAGGCGAATTATTTAATGGATATAAGGAGACTTTCTTTTCGATATACTCCAAAGTTATATCATGCCAAAATCATGGTCTTCTTCCTAGGCGCGATTTTTGGACTTGGGAAGTGGGCACTACTTTGGGTCCACCACATGAAATGAAACGCAGTTTGAATGAGGAGAATTTGGAGGTAGTTTCATTTGAATTTCAGAATTAAAAGCTATACAAACAGGTGTTTGGCTCCTCATTTGTTTATCCAGAGAAAATATATTGTTATGCTGTCGGAATGACTCCAGACTTCTTCGAGGGTGAATACCTCCTAGATCTTTCCCTCTAGTTTCGAGTGTGAGACATCACTCTTAGCTGTGGTTCGAAGTTGTGAGCTATTTGATGATTTTTGGGTGTGTTGGTGAAGAGTTGTGTACTGCTGGTTTTTTTGGTGTTGCTGGTGTGTGTTGGCTGGAAGTGTATTTTGCTCGTAGCTATCTGCGTGTTGAGTGCATCATTCTGGGTGAGGGCTTGTTGGAAGCATATTGGAGAGACAATAATTCTCCTATATTGGTGTGGCATTTGGAGAACTCTCCAATTTACAATTGCAAATCAAACTGTTCAGCCAAAATGCCATTTCCAGAATTGCCTTGGGTTGCGTGCATTGCAATTGTTGCTCTCCAGTCACAGTTTTAAGGTATTGATTTGTTTGTTTATGTCATATGCTTCATTTGCTTTTGGTGTGGCATGATTCCATTCAGTTTTGAGAGAGTTACAAGCATTTTAGTGGGTTTTGGGATGGTTGGTTCTGCGTTTTCATTGTATCTGATTTTAAAATAGCAAGTAGTGTTTATGGTGAGAGTGTATTAGTGAATTCTTGAGATATGTACTTCATTCTATCTTCTTTCACATAGCTATCTTTGTAAGAATTGCTTCGGTAGTACTGACCAATTCATTCTATGCTGCATTTCCCGCTGAACAAGTGGAAGAGGATGGCTTAGCCGCCTGTATGTTTTGTAATTTAGTTTTGTCCTCCCACTGAGCAAGTGGTTGAGTGATATTGTCCTCCCGTTGAGATATGCATTTGAGTGATAGTTTTATGTAAAAGTCCTCTCACTACATAAGCGGTAGAGTGATTTGGTTCTGTTATGCTCTTGTTACCTTGGCTAGTTTACCACCAAGTTCTTGTTCTTCATCCCACTGAAAAGTGGAAGGGGCTGGCTTGCAGCCCAGTATTGTATTTGCATTGTAATTTCTAACGGATTAGTGAGCTAAGGAACCCCTTATCACCGTATGCTCTCACTTTCCCACATTGGGCTCTTGGTGATCAAAAAGTGGAAGGGTTACTTCTCAGTAGCATTGGGATTATATTTCCTAGCTTTAACGGGTGCATTGTACTATTTGTTGTGCTTGAAAATCGAAAAAAATAAGTGGGAATATTATAGTGGTATCAGAGTTGGTTTTTCCTGCCAGCCTGTGAAGTCAGGGTAAACAGAGTTCTCCATGAGTGACAGAGACGTCCGCTACTACAACAGAGAATAGAGACGCCAGCAGTATCAGATTCCTGCAGTGCCTTTTGAAGAGACTTTTTTAGAAGTCTTGAGAAACAAAGATAAGGAAGTTGATTCAGTGGATGCAACAGATTCAATGGGGGAAAGACTATTTGGACAGAATGAAACAACTATGGCTGTAGAGAAAATAGAGAAGAAATTTGACACTATGATGGACATGATGTCCCAAATGATAGCCACCTTTAGGCAGAGTGCTGGAGGAGGGCATAATCAAGATCCAAATCAGAATATGAGTGGTAATAATGCCAGTACTTCCAACAACTCCGGTGGTAATGGAAATGGCAGCAACAATGGCAGCCATAGTAATGGAATGCCTGTTGGATCGGTGACTAGGCCATTGCAAACTGTTTTCATTCCAAGGGAAACACCGCCTCCTGAAGTGGAAGTTCCTGTAGCTGAGGAGATTCGGGCCAGCTTTGTGGAGTATGCAACATTTCCCCAAGAGATTCGAAATGCTATGTCTCTTGACCAATACATGAATCAAAAGAAGAGAAGGGAAGGGAGATATGATAATCGTTACTCCTCTCCCAGAGATTTTCAACAGGCCCTTGGGAAGGTCACTCTAGCACACTTCGATGGAAGCAGTGTGAGCACGGCTAGAGCTTGGGTGCAGAAGTTGGACAACTACTTGTCCTTGAGACCTATGCCCGAAGAAGAGGCCATCAAGTTCGCCACCTTGCACCTAGATGGAGCTGCTCACGAATGGTGGTACCATGGGTTGATCACCCTTGGTCACAACTTGATCCATACCTATGCTGAATTCACCATCAAGTTGATAGAAAGATTTGATACCAAGGATCCGGAGGTGAAGTTTAAAGAGCTAGCACAACTCAAACAACAGGGTTCTGTGGACACCTTCATAACTGAATTTCAGAGTCTTTCAGTTATGGTTAGTAGTATCTCGAAGAAAAGACTGGTGGTCCTATTCACTGAAGGACTTGAAGAACCATTGAGAGGTTGGGTAAAAGCCTTTGACCCGCCCACCTTGGCTGATGCAATCAAGAAGGCTAGAAGCATGGAGTTGGCTGCCCCTAAGTCTAAATTTCAGTCAAAGCCTTTCCCATTCCATAAAGACAAGAAGAAATTTTCTAATCAGCCTAAGAAGTTCCCTCTCTGGATGGATGATGAGCTCCGTCAAGAACTTCGGAGGAAGAATTTGTGTTATTCATGCAAGGAACCTTGGGTTCCGGGTCATAGATGCCATGGAAAGGGTAATGCTCGGCAAATAGAAGCATATTCAGCTGATGGATCAGATTCTGAAAATTCAGAACAGCAGCTTGATTCAGAGGAAAGTGAGTATGAAGAGGCTCCAAAAGGGCCTAAAAGTGATCAAGATGATAAGGGTATAGTTGCCCAACTCTGTAGCTTCCACAAGAATGAATCATTTAGAGTTCGAGGAGCATTGGGAGAGCACCGACTTGTTGCTCTAATTGATACCGGAGCAACTCACAACTTCATTGACGCTAGGATTGTTGCCAAGAGAGGTCTTATCACTAATGATGTTGAAGACTTCAAGGTCATGGTGGCTGATGGATCAACAATTTGTTGTAAACGAATGGTGTCGAACATGTCAATGAAGCTTGGTAATTATGAAGTCAAGGATGACTTCTATGTTGTCAATATTGGAGGGACCGATGATGTGGTCCTCGACATTTAGTGGCTGCGATCTCTTGGTGAGATCACTCTTAACTTGCAAACCATGGAGTTAAAGTTCATGACTGAAGGGAAGAAGGTGGTTTTGCAAGGGATGTCTAATGGGGGTCCTCGGATTGTATCCTTGAAGAGGATGGAGGCTGATCCGTCATAACCAAGTAGAGTGGGCATCAGAATGTGTGTTAATGCCATCAAACCGATTAGAAGATAAGGGCAGCTACACTACTGATATTCAAGCTCTAATCACAAACAAGAGCAAGGTCTTTGGAAATCCGCCACCTAGAAGATCTCCTGAGTGTATGGTCATGCCATCCCACTCATTTGAAGAAAGGAGAAGCTATCCTGAAGACATTCAGGCTTTGATTTCAAAGAGGAGCAAGGTGTTTGAGACTCCACCCCCAGGTAGGCCACCTGAGCGTGGTACTGAACACATCACTGAATTACTTCTTACTGTTACCCAAAGAAACAGAAGGACGAGATTGAGAAAGCCATTAAGGAGCTTCTAGACATGGGTTACATTAGGCCAAGCAAGAGCTCCTTTGCTTCGGCTGTTGTATTGGTGAAGAAGAAGGATGGGACCATGCTTATGTGTGTGGATTACCGAGCCTTAAATAAAAAAACCATGAAGAATCGGTACCCCATTCCTAGGATTGATGAGCTCATTGATGAGCTGCATGGTGTTGTGTACTTCTCCAAGATAGACCTCAGATCGGGCTACCATCAAATCCGAATGAGGGCTTCTGATGTTGAGAAGATTACTTTCAGATACCACTTTGGGCATTTCGAATTTCTAGTCATGCCTTTTGGTTTGACTAATGCTCCAGCCACATTTCAGTTTTGCATGAACAAGATCTTTTAGAAGCAATTGAGGAAGTTTGTGCTCATATTCTTCGATGACATTCTCATCTTCAGCAAGTCTTGGAAGGAGCACTTACAACACTTAGATGAAATTCTTAGCATTCTGGAGTCTTGTTGTGACCTTTTCACACATCGCCCCATTGCTAACGGGGACCCCCCTCTTTGCCAGCTTTCTGCGTTGTTAGGTTAGGGTTTGGGCTACTTAGTGGGCAATTTTGCGTTTCCCGTGCTTGAGTCTCGGAATTTTGATCATGCCTAGTGCCGTCTAGGGTTTTTGAAGTGTTAGGATCAAGTTGCAAAAGATGATATTTTTAATGATCCTAAGTTTTGCTAAGTGTTTGACCATTTGAACGTTAACGTGTTTTTAAACACACGTATCAATTGATTTTGAAGTGCCAAGATATTCACAGACCTTTTGGAGTTGTTTTCTCGCTCCTAAGGTATTATTTAAGTTGGTTTCGCACTTTGTTCCAATATTTTCCTAGCGTTTCGCTCATATTTATGGAAAATTAGTATAAGTCCAGTCAAATTTAAAGTTTCTAAGTGATTCTGAGTGGTTAAAATGAAAAAATCCTAAGGGAATTCCTTATTCCAAGGGTTAAAGGGTCAAAATCCATGCTAGAGGTGATTTTCCCCTCACATTCCAGACTACCCAACCCATTCCCCCACTCAAAATCCATACTACACATGGGTTTCCCCTGGAATCCATATTGGCCACTAATTTCCCCCACTGTTTATCCATACCCAAGTCGAATTTCCCCTGGAAGTGCTAAAATTTGGCTAAGTGTCAGGATTTATCCAGACTGCCATCGATTTTCCACCAGGAGTGCGGACTGGATAATTCCATGCCTGGGTCGATTTTCCACCAGGATTTTTGTGACAACTAATTGAGAATTTTTGTCGGGATTTTTATCCAGACAAAGGTCGATTTTCCCTTGAGAGCATTTTTGTAAGGATTTTTGTCTGGATTTTCATCCAGATAGGGATCGATTTTCTACTGGGAACATTATGAAGAGTTTTGAGTCCGGATTTTCATCCAGACTAAGGTCGAATTTCCACCAGGGAGATATTTTTCCAAGCTAAGTGAGTTTTAAGTGTGGATTTTTGTCCAGACACATCGAATTTCCCCTGGGGGTGATTTTTTGCAAATTGAGTGCATTTTTGTTTGGATTTTTGTCCAAACTCACATCGAATTTCCCTTGGGAAGGTTTTTATGTGCATTTTGATGAAATTAAGCATGGATTTTTATCCAAGCATGGGTCAAATTTCCCCTATGGGGCAAATGTTGGCACTTAAGTGATTTTTGAAGGGATTTCTCAATCCCTACTAATAGCGATTTTCCCCTGGAGGCTTTATTTTGGATTTAAATTGTAATATTTTAATAAATAGGCCCCATTTTGATTGCTTTTAAATAATTATTAATGATTATTTAAAATTTAAAAGCAAAATTTAATAACTTGCAATAATAATTAAATGTTTGAACCTTCTAGAAGCAAGTTAGGGTTTCACCAAGCAAGTATTTATACAAGTGTTTTATCCCACATTGCTTGTGTGGTGAAAGTGAAAGATGAAAGCAAGTATATGAGAGGAACTTCAGCATTATTTTATTATTATTTCTGCCAGGTGTCTCCATGAAAGCGATTTTTCTCCAAGTTGGGCGAATTTTTTAGCAAGGCGTTTTTGTGAAGTGTGGGATTGAGGATTTATTTTCCTCCATTTTTTCCAGCTTGCTGATCTATTCCTCTTGGCTGCCATTAAAGACCAGTTTCAGATTTTCGATTTTGCTAAGTTTGGCGATTTTTTCCAAATTTAGCATTTTTTGGTGAAAGTTGGCAAATTCATGATTGGAGACCTAGACGATTTTTTCTCCACCATTTGTGCTTGCTGTTTAGACCTTCATTGTTGCAGATTGCTGCCATTAACAACATTTTTCAGAATTTTGAAAATTTTGATTTTTTGCTAAGGAAGGCAAATTTTTGTGTTTGGGTATCCAACCCCAACTTGGGCGATTTTTCCCAGATTGTTGCCATCCTTCATTGCTGCAAATCAAGGCTGCCATTGGCATCAATTTTCAGATTTCCATTTTGGCGCTAGACTTGGGAAAATTTCGATTTTGCTTGGGAGGTGTTTTGGTGCCATATTTTGATGATTTTCATGCATGTTTGGTGGCTGCCATCATTTCCAGCCTGCTAATTCGCTTCAGATCTGAGGTTTGCTTCAGATGTTGACCTTCATTAATGGCTGCCATTAATTTTCAGACTTAAGTTTTTATTACCCAGCCAATTCCAACTTAAACATTTAGCATTTGGAGGTGTTTTATGGAGTTTTCTGTGCATTTTTTAGACCATTTTATCGCTGTTGCAGGTCTGAAACTCCATTGTTAGGCGGTTGTCCTTAGAAATTTTCATTTCCAGCCACCTAACCAATTTTGGTGAATTTGCTTGGGGCTGTTTCCTTAGCATTTTTTCATCATTTTCAGGGATTTAAACCACTTTGCAAGGTGCTGGTAAGTCTGAAGTATCTGATTTTTAGACTTGTCTTGAGAAAACTAATTTTTACCAGCTATACTTAGATTCCAGAAAATGATTGTTTTCATCAATAAAACTGATTTTTATTGATTTTATGCACATTTTGAAGATTACAACATGTTTAAAAAAGTCTGATTTTCAGGTTGTCTTCAGAATTTTGACCTCCATTGTTGACTGCGGAAGGTGTCTTCAGACATTCATTGTGTGAAAACACTACCTTTCACACCTTTTCCTAGTCATCATCAATTCGGTATACTCCTTTGCATTTTTTGCTTGCATATTTTCTAAGCATAAGGAGGTATAAATGAATTTTATGTAAGGCTTCCATGCCCTAGTGTTGTCACACTTTGAACTTAATTGTTAAAATTTATCAAGTGTATGGATTATTTTCCTGACTCCATGCTCTGAATTAGCTAAATCTTTAGAAAGTCAGGAATTTTATTACAGATATTTTCCTAAGTCTAACTTCGAGCTTCGTACAGGTGCGATGTCAAAGTTAGGATACAAGGAAAGAAAAGAGCTGCTGAAGACTGGATTTTATCCAGAGTTTAAGATTTCATCCAGATGGAAGGAGATCGCTGATACAAACATGCATTTCCTGGACTTCGATCATATGCAGCATCGGATGTTCGGAGTTAGAGATCAGGTTCCTTCCCCAGCATATGCAAATATTATGAAGAGTGGCATTTTCCATGTCGTTGGATTTCCACAGTCCGTACAGTGCAATGAGCTTATCTTGGAGTGTGCACGATGTTACGATCTGCTCACAAGAATGATTAAGAGTCCCAAGGGCGTAGTCATCGCCTACCTTGCTGAGGATGCCATTGTCGAGGTGTTCGGAATTCTATGCGGAATAGACATGAAGGATGTGACCAAGGAGGATTTTGTAGACAGATACACGAAGAAGATGGGTGTATGCAAGAGTTTAATTAACAAGGAGTGGATGATTGAGCCTAGGTCTCATCATTCCAAGGCTCCCAAGACACTTATGTGCATAGATTTTAAGGAGGAATACAGTGATTTGATATTCCTACTCAACAGAGTGATGGGGATGCCGCAGGGAGCAATATTTCATGGATGGATGTTCTACCTCATCCAGGATTGTCTTAGAGGAACACTAGTGAATTGGTCCAAGATTATAAGTGACAATCTGGATTTCCAGCTGAGAAATGTAGAGCGGTCCAAGTCATTCACCATGACTTCCTACCTGGTGTACCTACTTGCACGATTTGTTTCATACAGAGGATTAATATGCAAAGGTGAAGTCGGGAATGGGCAAGGACAATTTAAGAGTTATGAATGCTACCCCCAGCTGAGCATGCACATAATTGAAGACTATAAGAGAGTGAATGATGCATTCACTATGTACATCACACGGATGCTGCAAGGTGGAATCCACAAAAGATTGTCCAATGAGGCAACAGAGTTAATAGAAAAGTATGGATCATGGTATATACAGTTTCCCACTTTCACATACCTCAAGATTCATGGGTTTCAATCTGAACTCTACAGACTTCCTAGGTATCCAACCGACAGAATGATATTGTTGGAAGTAGTGAGACAGCTTCTAGAGATCAATGTTATCCAGAGAGAGAAGCACAGGACAGGAATGACATTCCCTATTTCAGTTGGGAAGACGTCAGAAGTTTGCCAATCCGCCATAGCCGCCAACACTGCAGGTGAGGAGATTGCATTCTACAGATTTGCAACATATAAGAAAGAAAGATTTGATCCAGACAAGAAGGTCGGAAGGATCAGAGGAGAGAAGTTCACTCATAAGGTTGACATAGAGGATTATTGGGCTAACTTGATGGACGAACAAGCAGTGAAGAGAAGAATGTGGTCCAGAATGTCAGTGGATTTCATGAGAAGAGTGGACTTTTCCTCATCCCTGATCAGGTATTAGATGATAGAGATCATACACACCCACATTATGAGAATGAAATGAAGAAGGCAATCCTATTGCCAAATTGGTCAGAGTCAGAAGAGATTGACCTGAATGTATTGATGAGAGAGGTCTTGAATTTCTTCCGCACATGGGTAGATATACAGATGAATAAATTTGTTGACATGGGTGTTCCCTTCACTTATGAAAGGATGAAGCCGGAAGAGTCTACTTCCGAGGATGATCAGAGGACTGTCAGTGATGTCAGGATTCATGCAGACGAAGAGAGTCAAGCTCCCAAGAGAAGGAAGAACATGCCTGGAGAAGTCAAGGCCAGCAGGAAGAAGATTGAGGAGGTGAAGAAGAAACAAAAGACTATCACTCCACTTATCATTCCTTCACCCCCTCCTAGTGTCTCATCAATCGAAGTGATTGAAGTAACAGAACATAATAAGGAGACTTAGCAGTGTTCCAACACAGTGATACTACCAGAGAATATTCAGGAATTCCATGCCACAGCGACATTTGCACCTCCTGATGAGGATAATGATCAGCCGGAATCCCCTACTGTCCTTTTGGAAGTTAGCTTGGGAAATGAAGTATATGATTGGACCAGGAGTAATCCTGATGATAATGATGATGTTATTTTGGCATTGAAAGGACTTGATCGAGAAGTATTTCTTGATGATGGTATGGAAATGGCTGCTATTCCTGAATGGCTGAGGAGAAGCATGGAGAAAAGTAAACAAATGATAGAGGTACAGCCTATTGATGATATTGATGACTACCTAGCTAGGAGTGCTAAGAAGAAGGAACCCAAGAGAGAAGAGATTTTGTCGCACATAGCTAGAGATGAGACAGGAATGCGGATTGCACAGATTGCTGTTCCTATTGCAGGCGTGAAAGCGGACATTGCTACTCCTATGGATTTCCAGATCACTTCAGTCGCCCTTGGTCGTCCATCCGCAGAGCAGGAATTCCAGGAGATTGGTGACAACCTCCAGGCAATCAATGCAAGGTTAGATGGAGCGATTGCGGAGAATGAAAGGTACAGAGATGAAAATATTAGACTCAGAGAGTATATTGCAGGGACAAGGCGTGGAGATCCCACCCTTATTTCCCCTATTGCAGTTGACCATGGAATACATTCACACTGCAAGGTAGCGAGAGGTACACACTCAGAGGTGGAAAAGTGGATTGAAAGCACAAGAAAACAGGCAGATGATTTCCTTACTCAGTTTGTCCATGCATATGATAAGACAACAACGCTCGTATTCAGAATCCAGTATTTGGAGGGAGTTTGGGAAGAAATCCGGCCTATTCAGGACAAGACTATTCCACGCCTCCTGGCATTGAAGAAGGCTCCTAATTCCACCTTGGTCAGCGAGAACATTGTACACAGTGGGGACATATATGATTTCCATGGCTGGTATTGTGCATCAGCCTTGAAGAAATCAGCTTATGAGAACGCCCAATCGAGTTGTATGGAGATGGAAGGATTAATTCAGGACATTCAGATGAAGATCCTTGCCTCGATTGAGGAATTATTGGGTGTTGATGTTAGTGATGCTAGTGGTTTACACTTAGCCGAATTAAGAGACAAAATAAAATTTATGTATTTTTGCCAGTTGGAGTCTTTGAAGAAGAGTCAGATAGATGACTTGGTCTCTTTGTTGATTCATGTTCCTAATTCGCAGAAGCTCATGCCAGAATGGATGAACACTTTGAATGCTTGCTCGGATTCATTGGATGTGATTGATCTACAACAGGATACCTTGCCTAGCATTTCCATGGAGGAGTTAGATTTAGTATCCGCTAGATTCATGGAGTATGCTAGGAGAGAGAGAGATGCAGGAAGGACTCTTCTAGAAGATTCCCTATATGATGACTAGGTATCTTTTCATTGGGCCATATGTTGGTGGCGCCATTTTTGATGTAACCCTAATTAGGGCAATTCTAGGGTTTTGTTGGCATGATCTCGGCCGTTGATCTTAGATCAATCTGGGCCATCCATCCATTTTTGTAAGAGACTCTATATATGCCTCCTTGTCTCTCATTTGTAAGAGAGAGTTTTTGTAGAATTGTTGGTATATGCTGCAGCTATTTGAATCCTAATCATTGTTCAATTGTTGGTGATTTTGCTCTTCAAATGTTGTATTTGCATTCATGGTTCTCAATTCCTCCAAGTTAGATTAGAATTTATTTTCATGTATGTTAGATTGAGTGGAAGATTTGTTGAATTCATTTGTGTGGAATCCTTAATCCATACCACTAGCCTCTTGCCGCTGGTAAGTGCACATTGTGTGGTCAACTGGAGTTTGAGTAAGCATAACTTCAACTATTATGCGTCCGTTGACAAACATCAACTTGGATGGTGTCTACGTTTGATGGTAATAGTTTGAAAATCATTAAGTATACCTTAGATGATTGCACTAAGCTTGTGTCAATACTTGATTGTGAGACCTTGCCTGGTTTGATTCCACTAGATCCATTCATCATTTCCTACATTCCTAGTTTTAGAATAGATTTCTTGAACCCTATTCTTTTTCCCCCTTTTTTAGTGAGAAGTAAATCCAGAGCCATATTGATAAATCTTAAGTCGTTAGCACACCTATTCCGCATCATTCATGATAATCCAAGCATTTGCGTAAGCCCCCAAGTGAAACACAGCAATTCACATCAACCACTGAACTTACCCACTCGTCAAGACCTGACATGTAGAAACCTTGGAATCATTTTAGTTGATCTCATTCTTAGCATCTGAGGTGATTTTGTTCAAGAGAGGGTAAATTACTTTGGTAATTTATTCTGTATTGTTATGTGCATAAAAAACACATCAACAAGTCTGAATCATTGTTTGCCAAAGAATCTAAGTGTGAGTTTGGAATGAGGGAGCTGCTCTACTTGGGGCACATCATCAGTGCAAAGGGTGTGAAGGTGGATCCCGAAATATCCTTGATTGGCCACCACCTGAGAACATAACTCATTTGAAAGGATTCTTGGGTCTATGCGGTTTTTACAGAAGGTTTGTGAAGGGTTATTCTCAGTCGGCTGCCCCCCTCACAGATCTCACTAAGAAAGGAGCCTTTGAGTGGTCTGCAAAGGACAAACAATGTTTGATCAGTTTAAGGAAATCATGAGCTCATGCCCGGTTTTGACCTTACCAGATTTCACCAAGCCTTTTGAACTACAATGTGATGCGTCATGAGAAGGTGTTGGTGCAGTTCTTATGCAAGACAAGCACCCTATTGTCTTTGAAAGTAGAAAGCTGAGAGGGCTTGAAAGGCTATATTCAATCTATGACAAGGAGATGCTTGCCATAATGCATGCCCTAGTGAAATTTAGGCAGAATCTGGTGGGAAGTAGGTTCGTTGTTAAGACTGATCATAACAGTCTTAAGCATTTCATGTATTTCATGTAATTCATGTATTTCAATCAGTCTTAAGATGTCAGTGAGACCAGTGGTCTACACTTAGTAGAATTAAGAGACAAATTGGAATTCATGTATTTCAATCAGTTGGACTCTTTGAAGAAGATTCAAATAGATGATTTGGTCTCTTTGTTGTTTCATGTTCATAATTCATAGAAGCTTATGCCAAATTGGGAGAGCACTTTGGATGCTTGCTCGGATGCGTTGGACGTGATTGATTTACCATAGGATACCTTACCCATCATTTCCATGGAGTTAGATTTTGTATTGGCTAGATTCTTGGAGTATGCTAGGAGAGACAGAGATACAAGACGAAATCTTCTAGAAGATTCCCTATTTGATGACTAGGTATCTTTCCCTTGGGCCATATGTTGGCGGCTCTATTTTTGATGTAAACCCTAATTAGGGCAACTCTAGGGTTTTGTTGACATGATCTTGGCCCTTGATTTAGTTTTAATCTTGGCCATCCATTTTGTATGAGACTATATATACCTCATTGCCTCTCATTTGTAAGAGAGTTTTTGTATAATTGTTGGTATATGCTGCAGCTATTTGAATATAAATCATTGTTCGACTTGATGGTGATTTTGTCTTTCAAGTGTTGTTTTGCATTCAAGATTCTCAATTCCTCCAAGTTAGATTGGAATTTGCTTTCAAAGTTTGTTAGATTGAATGAAAGAATTGTTGAGTATATTTGTGTGGAATCTATGAATCCATACCACTAGCCTCTTGCTGATTGTAAGTGTGCCGTGCTTGGTCAACTGGAAATTTATGCAAAATTAACTTCGATTATTACATATCCATTGTTATGCATCAACATGGATGGTCTCAATGTTTGATGGTAATAGTTTGAAAAACTATGAAGTATACCTTAGATGATTGCACTAAGCTCGTGTCAAAATTTGTTCGACTTGATGGTGAGACCTTCCCTAGTTTGATTCCACTGAATTTGTTCATCATTTCCTACATTCCTAGGCTTAGAATAGATTTCCTAAACCCTATTCCCTTTTGCCATTTTTTTAGTAAGTCTCGAGTCTAGAACTACATTGCCATATCCCAAGTTATCAGCACACCCATTCCACACATAGATGATAAATGAAGTTAATCCGAACTATTGTGTAAGTCCCCAAGTGAAAACAACAATTCACATCGACCATTGAGTTACCCACTTGTCAAGCCCTGACTGTAGAAACCTTGGCATCATTTTAGTTGATCTTACCCTTAGCATCTGAGGTGATTTTGTTTAAGAAAGGGTAAAGTGCTTTGGTATTTTATTCTGAATGTCATATGCATAAAACACACATCAACACTAGGCAGATTCCACTTGAATACATTCAACAAATTTCTCCATTCAATCTAATTTATTTATCATCTAACATGAAGATCCAACAAGAAACCGTGCACATTGTAAATAAACAACACACTTCACCATAACTTCAATGAAAATGGAGTTCATTTACAACTTAGGAGGCAATAATTTCTGCCTTCTCCTACTCTACTCTAATTACTATTCTTTTCTTCAAAACTATCTATTCTTCTATT
This sequence comes from Cryptomeria japonica, assembly GCF_030272615.1. NCBI lineage: Eukaryota > Viridiplantae > Streptophyta > Pinopsida > Cupressales > Cupressaceae > Cryptomeria > Cryptomeria japonica. Next base: position 726,200,266 of record NC_081409.1, read on the forward strand.
GCTATTAACTATTAGCTAACTATTCTAGCACTATTAATTATTAACCTTTATAAATGAGAGACTTGAGCCTTTTATAGTGCTCTCAATACAATTCAATGTCTCAGATCCATTTGAAACCAATGGCCGAGATTTTACAATGAAAACCCTAATTAGGGTTTGTTACAACAAACTCAATTTGGCCAATGAAATGATTACAACACTTTGGCATGACCAATAGATAACAAGGGTAGGTGCCTCGGAGTTTGTGCCATCATTGATGAGTCAGGTTCATTGCATCTAGACATGCTGATGTAGAACTTCCCTGATTGGTAGAGATAGTGACTGGGATGATGACTGGGACGCGATCTCCAACTTGCACTTTGTAGGTTTGATGGATCATCATGAAGGAATATCTCTTGATACTCAACATTATTCAGCTTCAGCGATGATGACAATGATCTTCTAACTTTGATTAACTCTTCTGAAACTGTCTTCTCGAATGCCTTGATCATGGAAGTGCAAGGTATAAATCTTAGTTTTGAAGAATTGATGATCTTCCGATGTCACCATTGTCTCTCTCCTTCGGAATTCCTTCTCTTGTGACTCCATGTCGTTGATGTTGTAGATCATGTCTTTGTATAAGTGAATGCTTCTTGCGTGATCACCTTCTTGTATTTATCTATGAAGTTCCCTTTAGGATATCTTCCTTGCATGTTAATCTTGATGTTGAAATTTGATCCTCGAGCGACTTGTTTCATTCTTTCTCCACTGTGATCTCCTTGACTTCTTTTTCCATCTCCTGCAAAAGAAACAAGCAAGTATCAAATACACTTGATATATAGGTTTAATAAGAGTATATAAAGAGAATTTGCCCTCATGAAGGGACACTTGAAGTTGTTTTTTCGCTCTTGGAGAGGAGCTCTTGAAATTCACTCCATCCTGGATGTTCATGAAGTTGTCCTTGTCTTTGAACTTACTCTCCTTCATTTTCTCTCAACTCAAAATGGCTCTTCCAAATCTTGCAACTTCGCCTTGTATTAAGAATACATGGAGTAGAGTTCACTCATTTGAAATTCGTTCTTGAAGCTTCGTCTGTGGAATTTGCTCATGTCCTTCAAATTGTGAAGTTCACTCACGTAGGTCAAACCATGAAGTTCGCTCGTGTCTTAATTCTTGAAGTTTATTCGTATCCCTTGGTTTGTGATACGAAGTTCGCTTATCTCAAACATAAAGTTAAAATTCGCTCATGTAGCTTGATTCATGAAGTTGATATTCGCTCATGTAGGTTTGAACATGAAGTTGAGATTCGCTTATGTATATTTGAAGATGAAGATTGCTTTAGATGGTGTGCACGTGAAGCTTGTTTCAATCAATTCGTTCCAATATTCAAAGTGATGAAGTTCACCTTTGTAGAAATTCGCTCCAAATCTTCAACTCTTGAAGTTCGCTCCAAACCTTGAACTCATGAAGTGCATTTTGTAAAGTTTGCTCCAAAAGGTGAAGTCATGAAGTTCATTTTGTAAAGTTCGCTCCAAATGTCTCAAACATGAAATTCGTTCCAACTTGTCAAGTCATGAAGTTCGTTTGTGAATGCTTGAACATGAAGTAAGTGATTCCAAATTTCTTTCATCTTTGTATCTTCCATTTCGCTCATGTAGAATGCAAAAATTCACTCCATTTTCCTCATTCGTGAAGTTTGCTCCAAACCTTGAACTCATGAAGTAGGAAATTCGCTCCAAGATGACAACTCATGAAGTTGGAAATTTCGCTCCAAGAAGGCAACTCATGAAGTTGGAAATTTGCTCCAAGAAGGCAACTCATGAAGTTGGAAAATTCGCTCCAAGAAGGCAACTCATGAAGTTGGAAAATTCGCTCCAAGAAGGCAACTCATGAAGTTGGAAAATTCACTCCAAATGTTCAACTCCTGAAGTAGGAAATTTCGCTCCAAATGTTGAGTTCATGAAGTTTATTTTCAAATTGAATCTATTCAAGGCTAAATGCTATCAATCATCTTTCACTTCTCTTTCAATTTCGCTTCATGTAGGCTTGTTCATGTGTGTTCATTGATAAAATTCGCTCCAAAAGGTGAAGTCATGAAGTTCGGTCCAAACTTGCAACTCATGAAGTTCACTCTAAAGGTTGAATTCATGAAGTAAATGTTCTCAAATTTGCTTCATTCCTTTATTCCCAACCTCGCTCATGTAGGCTTGCTTATGTATGCTCATTGATGAAATTCGCTCCAAGATGGCAACTCATGAAGTTCGCTTCAAAATTGCTAACACATGAAGTTCACTCCAAGGTGGCAATTCATGAAGTTCGCTCCAAGGTGGCAAGTCATGAAGTTCGCTCCAAAACATGAAGTCATGAAGTTTGCTCCAATACCCCAACTCATGAAGTAGGAAATTGGCTTCAAATGTTGAACTCATGAAGCTCACTCTTGAGTGTTTGATCAAGAAGTAGGTGATTTTTGAATTTCCCTCATTCTTCTACTTTCAACATGAAGAAGTTTGCTCCAACTCTCTCAAGCATGAAGTTCGCTCCAATATGGCAACTCATGAAGTTCGCTCCAAGATGGTAAATCATGAAGTTCGCTCCAAGAGGTGAAGTCATGAAGTTAAAACCTAGAGAAGACTTAGAGATGAGGCGGACTACAAATGTGCTTATCGATCATTACATTGCACAAGAATTCAATCCTTGGAATAATTCATTCAAACGCTCATCTATCACTCAACATGAAGTGTGGTTTTGGAGGCTTGGAGACTAAGGTGATTTGACATCTTAAAATTGCTCATTTGCATATCACCTTGATTCATTCTCTCTTTTCAAGCTTGTGAGATGAAGACTCTTGGAAATAACTTCGACTAAAGATAACTAAAACCATGGAGTCTACTTACAACCTTGAACTCTTGGATTGTTGCTACTAGCAACTTCTTAGACTCTTCAGTTGGGCCTTGATTGATTGACATGACATCTAAACCTTATAAACTTACTCACTTCACATTTCATACAAGGCTATTCACTTGACTCCTAGCCATCGTGTTGTGCTCGCACACACCCCATTTTCCTCAAACAAGGACCCCCATAGTCTGATCTACCTGCGTTGTAAGAAACAATATCTTCTCTCACAATTTCCTTCACGAGCCCGAACTTTCATGAGAAAAATTAAACGTTTAGAGAGTAAATCACACAAGAAAAGGGGGATTTAGTATGAGTTTATAAATTGCTCATTCGACACCAAATAGCTCGGAAATGGAGAACTAGACAAAATCGCCCAAAAATGGTGAAATGGCCGCAAATGTCTTGGCAACCCGGACAAAATCATGAATTCTCTCCTTGCAGGCCGAAAAGGGGGTAAATGCATTTAAAGTTCGCCAAAGGAGTCTCCAAGCAGGCCGAAAAAGGTCTCAGAACTCACAAATCGGCCCAAAAGGCCAAAATGTGAGTTAAACTGCAAAATCTTCTAAGCACCCGAAAATAATAAGAGGTTCGCAAGTTCGCATAATGAACATTTAGCCCGATTAACACTCAAAGTCTCATAATCGGCCTTATAGTCCGAAATGCGAGTTTCAAGTTTACAAAATAACCCTCCAAGCCGAAAATCGTGAAATTTTTAAAGAAGCAGACAAAGGCCAAAAACTTTCAACAAGTTCATATCACACTGTATCCTCGATGACCAAATATACGGAAAGGATGTTAAGATAAAACTCTCACAAAATGATTCAATATGCCGAAATGGGACAAAGAGTAAATCACGCAATCTCCCTGGAGGCCGAAATCATTCAAGATCGCGCCATCTTCTCCTAGGCCGAAAATAAGGAGACAAATCATGCAGAAAGACCAACAATGCCGAAAATAAGGAGAAAATGTTACAACAATGCCTAAGTCGTGCAATTCTACTAAATTGGCCAAAGTTTTCAACCCATGACAAATGAGTAGCATTTAAAAGATACATCTCACAAAGAGCTTCTCGAGCTCAAACTCTATCGACGCAAAGCCCGACGTCGTCAGTTAAATTTAATGTTTGTTAAATTAATTTAATTAATTTTCAAATTGATTTATTAAAGTGAGATTGATTGTTTGTAGGTCGAAGGCATCGTCGGGAAGAACTAGGAGAAAGCCTGAAACACAAATCGAAGAAGGATCGCGATCAGAACCAGGAGCAAAGATGCAGCGTAGGATCAAAGCGGTGAAACATTAGGAAGCGTGCCGCTGAACAACATGCTAAAGTCCACTCAAGATATTTTGAAATAGAGGGGAAACAGGTCAGTTGTGGACAGTTATGTTCAACTACCAGATAGACCTAAATTAAAGCCAAATAGTGGTAGGCAGTTGAGATAGTGGTTGGATAGATAACTAAGAATTAAGTGGGCATGGGTTACGGTTTCCAACTTCTAGAAGGCAGATTAGGGACCTTGGATGCAGTCGATCTTGGCCTCTGGTTCAGTTTGTAAAATCTATAAAAAGGCAAAGGCCTTTCTTTTGTAAAGGGTTAGATGGTTAGAATTTTTTGTAGTTAGATTTTAGAGTTAGAATAGGTTAGACTTTAGGAATAGCATAGAGATGCTGCATAAATTGTTGTAATGAAAGCTGAAGCAAATATATAAACATTGAAATATGGTGTTTGTTGTCTTTGTTTTAGTCTGTTTGCATGGTTTCTTTCAGCTGGTTGATTTTAGAGTGTAGGGATTTTAATTGTGAAATGTAGAGGGGTATTTGATTCATTTCCGGTTCATACCATTGGGGGTCTGCTGATTGTAGGTCATCGTGCATGGTTAGTTTGAACCCAAACTGTGCTTAGTTCAACTGCAGGTGTTCGTCTTAGGCTGCGCTAGAATTGGGTGCCCAAAACGAGTGTCTCCGGTCTGAAAATCCTTCATCCCTTGGAGCTTGCACCGTTTTTGTCTAGTTGTGAGGGTGTCTCTGACAAAACAAGATCCGGTTTATCGAAATCTCTCTACCCCCTGCATCAACTGTTATCATCCTTGTCCTTAGGTCTCCTAAACCCTTCCCTTTTGATTTTATTTCGTAGTCCGAAAATCGCAGCAGACCAGCTTGTTGCAAAACGTAAGTTCCCTTGTGCTCCTAGCAAAACACATCAACTGTTGAGCTATCCTGCAGTCAAGACCTGACAATCGAAACCTTGAGGTTGTCCCCATTGATCAATTGAAACAACATTAGGGATTTCCTTATCTCAAGAGAGGATAGGATACTTAGCATTCTATTCTGTGTTGGCCAGAGAGAGTCGTAGTTCCGCGATTTTAGCCACGTGAACACATTGGACCTTATTGTCCCCTCTAAATGGGACACAACCTAGAAAGAAAGAAAAAGTGGTGGTCCCCATTTGTGATGGGGCGATGTGTGAATACCTCACAACATCTAGCGCCACCTCGAATAAATATTCTTGAACATTTCAAAGATAAAGACTCAATCCATACTTGAACCTTCGGAAAATTCAACCCAACTTATCAAGAGACTAGAAAGTATACTTCAAAGTGGAAGAAGAATCGCGAACTAGATCAAGGTACCTCGTCTTTGATTACCCAAGTGTGTGCAAGTGTATTCATTCCCCTCAACAAGAGCATTATGACTTCCAAGTTCCATTGTGATTAGCTACGTAGTTTGTCTAAAATTCATAAGCATCTCGGATAGAGCCTCGTTGCCAGTCGAACATCTATAGCCCTGACAAGGTTATCGCTTTAATCTCACGAATATTGCTCCATTGCTAGTCTGGCGTGCATAGCTCCGATGGAGTTACTCGCATGTTCCCATAGCCAATTTTGATATTGCTTTTTCATTCTACTTTTCTTTTTCTATCTTCTCATTTTCTCTCTTTTGATATTGCTTTCTTTTGCTTTTATTTTGTCAATTCCTTTGGCTTTCAAGCAATGAAGCTCACTTGGGTTTGACGATTACAGTGGCGCTAAAGCTAGACTTTGGATTTTTCACTAATCACGGCTTCGTTTGAAAATCATAATGACTCAGAGTTTATTAGTGTGTAAAGATATAGTAACCAAAAGATATCGGTATCAAGACATAGAAAGTGATTCTCTTCCAAGATAAGTATGAGTCCTAACCAAATGATAAAGCCGAAGAGGAATAACCTCGGATTCAAAGCACTTCATGAATAGATATCTAAGAAATGAACCAAACATAAGATCCAAAATATGCCAATGGGTGAGAAACAACACAAACGCCTTTCTCGCAAATGAAGGTTCCCACTTAGGACACTTAAACTAAGCAAACCGACTGACCCGAAAGCAAATTAAAACCAAAGCAAACTAAGCTAAACCACAGACAAAAACAAACCACACTAAGGCAAACCAAGAGGAAACAAACTAAAGAAAGCGAACAACTAAACTACCCGAGCCACTTAAAAATCATGAGTCAAATGACTCAAGGCAAATTAAGAACCTGGCTCAATAAGACCTCTAAACTAAAACACACGAAAGGAAAACCTTCTCTAAAGCTATAAACAAGACTCCTAGACTTGACACGACTCGAATAAGTGACATATGTACATGACTTTACATGATTTCTTAGGTTGTGCAACAGGAGCGTAGCAAAAGTGATAGTTCGCAATCAAGCAAATTCATCCTTAAATATGGAAAAGCAAGCTCTCACCACGCATATCTCGTATTCAGGTAATTCCTTACGCAAGATAAGCAATTGAGGCAATTCGTCAAGACCATGATCTATCCAAATGCAAGTTGTTTTCCCAAAACCCCCGTAATCAAAATCATAATAACTTTCAAAGCTAGGATTAAGGAAAGAGGCAACCTGGCATATTTCAGGCTCAAATGGAAGTGCTTACTCGAATGGAAGTGTTTGCTTTCCGTTCAATGTGTTGTTGGAAGCGAGATCATCAACAGCTTCAGGAGGTTGCCATTGGGGATGTATCATTCCACGAGCATTGACAACATTTTGATCCTCACTTTCAAGCTCTTCTTGAAACAAGCTCAGCGCCCCTTCAAATAACTCAATTTTCTTTGCTTTCACCATAACATCTTGCTCATCTCTATGCATAAACCAAGTATCTTCATGAAATTCCATGAGAATATCTTCAAAAATGAGAGTCTCCTTGAGAGATTGAGCTTCAAACATTTCTAGTTGATCAAATATAATCTCTGGTGGTATTTCATCCTCAAGCATTGTCTCGGGAGGCTAGAGTTGATGATGAATCATGCCTCTCATAGCAACTTGTTTGTTTGGAAATTTTTTTGGTAGTGATTCCATTCGTTCCTCTTCCATGAGGTCTTTCAGTGCTCCCTCAAATAGCATGATGGTGATGACGTCTTTGAGCTCCCCCTTGAATTGTTCTTCATACTCGGGCTCTCTTATGATGATTTGTAGCTTTTCATTCAATATCTCTATATGATTGTCCTCTTCAAGAGTACTATTTGAAACTTCTTGTATCTCTTTCTCAAGGATCTCCTTTTGTAGTAGGAATGGAAATTCTTCAAGGAATGAGTCATCTTCTTCCTTGATTGTTTGCTCAACACTTTGATCATCGCTTGCCACTACTTGAGCATTCTCAATTGTTTCTTCAACTTTCGTTTCATGGCATTCTTCTTTAGGTGCAAGGTATGGTGAGCTATTCACTGCAATACATAGATCATCAAGTGAACTCGTGTCATCATCGTGTGATTGCCTCTCTTCACTGTCTGGTGATGTAGCAATGTCTTGTTCATATGTTCTTCTAAATTTAGCTACAAGATGTGTTCTCCAAGATCTATTCGCAATACATTCTTCCTCAGATAAGGCTGATGTTCCAAACTAATATCTGACTTGGTTGATAGCCATATCACATAATGAGCAAGTAAATTCGGAGTGGGGTGCATTGTGAATCCTACACCACAGTGGTAGTAATATGCCTTCTAAATGCATTTCACCATTCAAAATAAGCTGACTTTCAATCATCCATAAGAAACTTGAAAGAGGATCCTGTTGTGACGTTTTCACACATCGCCCCATTGCAAATGGGGACCCCCTACTTTTTAGGCCCTCCTGGTCTTTTGGCTTGCGTTTTTGGGGTCTTTTCGTAGCAGTCTCATCAGTCTCTCTAGTTTGCGAGTGTTCGGGGGTCAAACTGATTAAGTCTACTTTTCGTTTGAGTAAGTTTGGTAAAGTCTAGGGCCTGTTTTGTCCTTTTTTAGGGTTTCTGCCTTTCGTCCTAAATTTTAGGGGTTTCTGTTAGGGTTTTGGGAAAACTGAACATACGACTGGAATCAAGACCCTTCAAGGGACCTCCTAGTAAAATTTGAGCCCAAACGGAGCAACTTTTTATTTTTAGAAAGTCCCTATTTTTTAGGGATTTTTTCGAGTCCCAGAATGTCGTCATTTTGCCAAAAATCAAACTTACTATTTTTAGTAATTTCTATTTTTAGCAAGTTTCTATTTATAGTAAGTCATTCTTGCACCCTGTCTAGGGGTCTAACGCTGACATTTTGAATGTTTCTATTTTTGGAAAGTCAGTACTGGCAAGGTCAGTCAGATAAGGCGACAAGGATCAGACGTTCGCAGACATTTCTAATTCTGGAAAGTCAGACAATAGACAGAGAAAGCCAAAAATTGATCAAGCCTAAAATGAAAAGCTCAGAAATTCGCCAAAATGAAAAGCTCAGAAATTCGCCAAAATGAGGAAGGCAAGGACAGATGGAAAATTCCATGAATCCATGGCATAGTGGAAATTCCGCCCAAGTATGCAGTTGGGCGTCAAAATGAGGAAGGCAAGGACAAATGGAAAATTCCATGAATCCATGGCATAGTGGAAATTCCGCCCAGCTATGTAGTCAGGCGCCAAAATGGGATTCCCAAGGACAGAAGGAAAATCCGTGAATCCCTAGCACTGGCAAAATTCTGCCCAAGTCTGGAATTGGGCGCCAAAATGGGATTCCCAAGGACAGAAGGAAAATCCGCGAGTCCATGGACAGAGCAAAAATGCACCCAAGTCTGGAGTCAGGTGCTGAAATGGAGAAGCCAAGGAGAGGTGGAAAAATCCGCGAGTCCATGGACAAAGCAAAAATGGGCCCAAGTTTGGAGTCAGGCGCTGAAATGGAGAAGCCAAGGAGAGGTGGAAAAATCCGCGAGTCCATGGACAAAGCAAAAATGCGCCCAAGTCTGGAGTCAGGCGCTAAAATGGAGAAGCCAAGGAGAGGTGGAAAAATCCACGAGTCCATGGACAAAGCAAAAATGCGCCGAAGTTTGGAGTCGGGCACTGAAATGAGATTCCCAAGGAGAGAAGGAAAATCCATGAATCCTTGGCATGGTGAAAATTTCACCCAAGCTAAAAAATTGAAATTTTGCCTAAGGCATGGAATCCAAGGAGTCAAGGAGGAATAAAAAGCAAAATTCGCCTCGGGCGAATTTTCGAATTTGCTATTTTTAGACACCAGATCTCGACGGAGTATGGAAAATTTTATAGATTCGGAATCGGGATGAAATTCCCCATCCAATGAACCTGGCTCCTAAATTTTAGGAGGATCCCTAAAAAATAGGGATGTTGAAAAGAGGACATGGACAATTCACAAAACAATGAATTCCTTCCTCAGGAGGAATTTCCACCCTAGCCTTGTGGAGGGCGCCAGAATGAAGAGTGCATGGAGAAACAGGCAAATTGCAAGAGTCCTTGACCAAGGCATTTTAGCGCCCAAGTGAGAGAAGGAGCCCCAGATAGAGGGATGCAAGGAATCCATGGAATTGAAAGAATTCCCCACCAAGTGTAAAATGTCACCCAGGAACACAGGAGTGCGCTAAAATGATCTTCTCATGGACAGTGCACAAAGAGATGAATTCCTTCATCAAGGAAGAATTGCACCCAAGAAGAAGAAATTCTAGGAAAGGTGTAAAATTGACTAAGTGTTTGAAATTTCTTCCTTCAGGACATAGTTCTTGGAAATCATGGAAATTGGCTAAGGTATGAAGAATTTCCTTCCTCAGGGTAAGGAACAAATTTCTTTCGAAAGGAGAATTCCTTCACAACAAGAAATCACACCCAAGGGTGAATTGAAGATAAAATTTCTAAGGCAAGGAAGGAATGAGGGATGAACTGAACAAGAAATTTCCCCTAGGAAAAGTTTTTAAAAATCCATTCTCGGGCATCAAATCACATGCAAATTTCTAAGTTTTCATAGATTTGGATTCGTAGGAGAATTATCTCCCTCCTACACTTGAAACCCTAATTTGTGGAAAATTCTTAAAAATTAGGAGATGGTGACAAGTGATGGAAAACCTTCTTTGAGCAAGGAAAGTTGAAGAGACTTTAGGAAAATTCTTCCTAAATCGAATTTTCCCTCTTCAACAATTCCAGATGTGCAAGAGCGGATATACGACGACGGGGTCCACTTGCATGGCGAGGATCTATTGAACACGTGGCAGTAGAGTGGCGCATTCATTGTCGAAATAATTGACCAAATGGTGACCCGGTCATTGCATGTTGAATTTATGGCAGATTCTTTTTGCATGCAACCGCTGCATGTGGAAATGGTGGAGCATTTATGACATAATGAGGTAATTTTTGCATGGATGAATGTTCAATGCATGTTGGGCGAATTTGAAGGAGGTGGTGCATTTAATGCGCAATGGATGCTATTTTGGGCACTTTTGAATCAATTGTATATGGGCATGATGGGTTATTAATTGGAGATTCCCACCTTGTTGCATCTTGAGTGGAGAATCTTTTAGGGAAAACCCTAATTAGGGTTTGCATGTAATCATGGCCCGCGGCCTATATAAAGGGGTGACCCCCCCTCATTTGAAAGAGGAGGGAGATTTGTATGAAATTGTTGCAATAAGTTTTTGAGAAAATAATAGTGAAACATTGGTCTTTGATGGTGTCCACTTCAATTATTTTTTCAAAGCTTGCATAGTTTCACCTTCCTCGCTTAGATTAGAAATAGTAAAGTGCTTTGATTTCAATGGAGAATGTAATGGTGTCTGATGAATTTCCATGGTTCATACTTTTTGCATCTTGCTGATTGTAAGTTGCAGTGTAAAGTTAGTCTGAGCCCCCTAAATTTGTGCTGAGTTCGATTGTGGATAGTCGTTTGGATTGTGCCGTTTTTGGGTATTCAAATGTACTTTCTCGATTTGAAAATCGTCTAGCATCCCCAGAAGATTGCATCGGTTCTTGTGGAGTTGTAGTTGATCTTGGCAAAGCAAAGCTTGGTTTATTTGGAATTTGTCCACCAGAGCACTATTCATTGTTATCACTACTCTTAGGAGTAGATTTAGATCCTTCTAAACCCTTTCCCTTTTACTTTCAGTTCATTTTAGTTCGTTCGAAGCAGCAACATCGCAGAATTGCCATATCTGATGATGGAGTTTCAGCCACAACAAAGAAGTGAAAGAACAATGCAAACGTAAGGCCCCTTGGATTACCAGCAATCACATCAGCCAACTGAGTCACGTTCGTAGCATAAAGGAACCTTGGAGTTGATTGTTTGAACTTTTTTGCAATCTTAGCATGCAATCGTACTTTGATCAAGAGAGAGGGAAGTGACCATTAGGCAACTTTATTCTGTGTTCGACGCTGTCATAAAAAACACGTCAACAGATCCCTTTTCTTCGGGACATTGAAATTGCTTTCTTCCGTTTCTGGCTTAGGAACATCCCAAAAGAAAATCTTTCCTTGCACTGCTGATTCTATCCTGGATAGGTATGTCAAGCAATGCATCTCATCATGCTCATTTGTCTCATCGATTCTACACTGCCTTGGCCTTGCAAACTCGGACAAGATGGTAATCCAAGGGGACTTACGTTTGGATCGTTCTTTCACTTCTTTGCTGTGGTTGGAACTTCATCATCGGATATAGCAATTCTGTTATGCTTCTGCTTTAGATGAACTAAACTGAAAATAAAGGGGAAAGGGTTAGAAGGATCTAAATCTACTCCTAAGGGTAGTGATATCAATAGATAATGCTTTAGTGGACAAAGTCCAAATAAACCAAGTTCTACTTCGCCAAGTTTAACTACAAGTCCGCAAGAACCAGCACAATCTTCTGAGCACGTTGAAGGCTTTTCACATTGAGAAAGTGCATTTGAATACCCAACACGACACAATCCAAATGATTGTCCTCAATCAAACTTACCACAAATTTGGTGGCTTAGGCTAACTTTTCACATTGAGAAGTCAAGGAAGGATGGAAAAGTTCAAAATTCCTCCTTCATGAAGAATTTGCGCCCTATACCTAGGAAGAGTGCTAAAATGAACAGTCCATGGAGAATGTTGAAAATACAAAATTGCCTCCTTAGGTCAAAATGCCGCCCCAGGAAGATGGAGGGCGCCCAAATGAAATGTGCAAGGAAAGATGGAAGATTTATGAATTACTTGGTCTTGGTCAAATTCCGCCCTAGCACCTAGGAGGGAACCAAATAAGGGAGATGAAGGAGAATTGCAAAAAGATGAATTCCATGACCAAGAAAAAAAATCCGCTTAGGGAAGATGAAAAGCGCCAGGGAAGAGGAGTCATGAAGAAACCAAACAATAATGAATTCCTCCCTCCTTGAGGAATTGTGTCCTGGCCAAGGAGGAATGTTGAAATGGCTAAGTCAAAGAGAATCAAGGAAATGATGAAATTCCAAGGCATAGGGAATTCCATGCCTAAGGTGGAAAACTGAAAATTTGTCTAAGGCATGAAAATCCAAGGGTCAAGGAGGAAATTGAAGGTTAGGAATGGATGGAAAAAGCAGAAAATCCCCTCAAGAAAAATTCTAAAAAGTCCATTTTTAGACACCAAATCTCGTCTGAATTTCAAATTTTTTGCAAATTTGGATTCATGGGAGAATTTTCTCTCTCCTGGAACCTAGAACCCTATTTTTGGAAAGTTCCTTAAAAATAGGATATGGTGGAAAATCATTAAAAATCTCCTCCAGAGCAAGGAAAGTTCGAGAAACTTCAAGAAAATTCTTCATGGATCAAATTCTTCTCTCCTGAAGTTTTTTCTCTCCAAGGTTTTCTCGCCAAGTGGCAGTCGAGTCAACGCACACTAAATTAATGAAGCATCTCTTTGCATGCAGCCGTCACATTTATGGCATTATGGCAGATTCCTTATGAATGCAGCCGTCACGTTCAGGAGATGATGGTGCATTTATGGCATCATGGGCGATTTTTTGCCTGAGGGCACTTTTGAATGTAATGATTAATGTATGCTTTATGGGTACCATATTTGGCAGGATTGTAACTAATTGTATATGGGCTTTATGGGGTATTTATTGCTGATTCCCACCTTGTTGCATCTTGAGTGGAGAATCTTTTGGTGAAATGCTAATTAGGGTTTGCATGTTATCATAGCTCGAGGCCTATATAAAGGGGTGACCCCCCTCATTTGTAATAGGAGGGAGACTTTGTATGAAATTGTTGTGATAAGTTTTTGAGAAAATAACAGTGAAACACTATTCTCTGATGGTGTCCACTTAAGTTATTTTTTCAAAAATTGCATGGTTTCACCTTCCTCACTTAGAGTAGAACTTTATTTTCTCAGTTTTTGGATAAAGTGCTTTGATTTCAATGGAGAATGTAATGGTGTTTGATGAATTCCCATGGCTCATACTTTTGCATCTTACTGATTGTAAGTTGCAGTGTAAAGTTAGCCTGAGCCACCAAATTTGTGCTAAGTTCGATTGTGAATAGTCGTTTGAATTGCTCCGTGTTGGGTATTCAAATGCACCTTCTCAATATGAAAATCCTTCAACATCCTCAGAAGATTGCATTGGTTCTCGCAGAGTTGTAGTTTATCTTGGTAAAGCAAAGCTTGGTTTATTTGGAATTTGTCCACCAAAGCATTAGCTGTTGATATCACTACCCTTAGGAGTAGATTTAGGCCCTTTCTAACCCTTTCCCCTTTCTTTTCAGTTCATTTCAGTTTGTTCAAAGCAGAAGCATCACCAAATTGCTATATCTGATGATGAAGTTCCACGCCACATCAGAGAAGTGAAAGAATGATGCAAATGTAAGGCCCCTTGGACTACCAGCAATCACATCAATCAACCGAGTCACGTCCGTAGCATAAAGGAACCTTGGAGTTAGCCGTTTGAACTTTCCGCAATCTTAGCATACGGTTAAACTTTGACCAAGAGAGAGTGAAGTGACCATTGGTAACTTTATTCTGTGTTAGAGGCTGTCATAAAAAACACGTCAACAGGTACCTAAAGGGAAAACACTGTTAGGATTAATTGGTACTCATTAGGAATCATCTTCTAGGAATACTGAATAGATTGTGAGTATGGGCGATAGAAGAGAAAATAGTCCACCATGAGATGAAGCTAGAGAAGTAAGGGAAACCTTGAGAGGGTTACAGGATGGACAATTGCATGTAGCTGACACATTGCAACAACTCGCCGCAGCCATACATCATTTGTCTAATCAAAGTAGACAGAATCACGAGCAGGAGGATAATAGGAGTATGGTTGGAACTCCCAGGGCTTGTAGAACACCTACACACATCATTGATTGGCCCACCCTACTGTTGTGACGTATTCACACATCGCCCCATTGTAAATGGGGACCCCTACTTTTTGCTTTCTGGGGTTTGTTTTTCTAGGTCTTTTAGGGTTTTGTCTATTAGCCTTTGCATGCTGAGTGTTGCCAGAAGGATCACTAAGATAGCAGGCTCTGTTTTAGCTAAAGGTGAGTCAGTGGATGCTTCGAGTTAGGGTCATCTTTGAAAGCCTTCCTTAGGACAAAGTTTTGCTCTTGTTGCTAATTGTGTCTTGTTTGAGTTTGAGGAGGTCAATGAAGCTTGGTGAATGAATATCCTCTTTGAAGGTCTGAGTTAGGTCAAATTGGTGAGTGATGAAGTCTGGAATGTCATCCTGATCTTCAAATGTCTTGAAATTTGGCTGTCTGGAATGTCATCTTGATCTTGAAATTTGACTATGTCTAGAAAATTGAAGAATCCTCCAAAAACTAGATTTTGCATTATAACTCCTGGAGGTTTGAAACCACTCTCAAACATCCTGACAATATATATGGAATATAACTTAAAGTATATCACTTATACTTAAATGTTATATTCCATATATGAATCTTGACGGAGAGACCAAAATGTCAAATTTCGCTCCTGACCCTTCCAAAGGGTCCAAAGCGAATTTCAATTTCGCTCCTGACCCTTCCAAAGGGTCCAGAGCGAATTCCTCTATAGGACATTCTACTTTGACCCAAACTTGGAACTAACGCATTCCCAGGCATTATTGAGGGCAAAACACTTGTTTGGATGAAGAAATGTGGGAAATGAAGTCAAGATTTGAGCCTAAATGTGAATTTCGCTCCTGACCCTTCCAAAGGGTCCATTGCGAAATTCTTGTAAGACCCTATTTTTCACAAAATCTTGATGCTAGATGTCAACTTGAAGAGAAAATTCACATGATCATGATGGAAGGAAGCATGACAAAGTATGTCCAAGTAATGAGAAGGAGAAAAGAAGTGTGAAATCAACCCAAAACTAGAATTTCTCTTCTGACCCTTCCAAAGGGTCCAGAGCGAAATTCTCCCTAGACACTATTTTCTCCCTTGTTTGGGCCAACATCCTTGTTCCTTGGACATGGTGGGGGTAGATTGATATGTTCTTGCCTCAGGAAGTGATTGAAAGCATTGAGAAATGAAGATTTTGACCTAAGACATGGATTTCGCTCCTGCCCCTTCCAAAGGGTCTAGAGCGAAATCCACTTTTCCTCCACTTTGCTCTTTGATATGACCAAGTTTGTTGACTTCTAAGGCATGATGGGAAGGCTTTGATGCATATTTATCTTTGAGAGGAGATTTGAGGTGATGAAGTGGTGGAAATCAACCTAGAAGGAGAATTTCGCTCCTGACCCTTCCAAAGGGTCCAGAGCGAAATCCTCAATTTGACCTTCCTTTTTGCCTTAAGCACTAGGAGGACCTTGTTTTGAGCTAAGTAGATGGCAAACCACTTAAATGTGACGAAAGGAGCTTGAGTTTGATCAATTTTAAAGATGGATTGGATGAAAGAGGTGAGAAATCAATCAAGAATGTGAATTTCGCTCCTGACCCTTCCAAAGGGTCTAGAGCGAAATTCTTAGAAGACATGTTTTTCTTCCTTGTTTGCACTGAAAGTCTTGTTCTTTGGGCATGGTGGGGGTAGGTTGATATGTTCTTACCTTAGGAAGTGATTGAAAGTGTTGAAAATGAGGATCTTGTCCAAGATTGTGAATTTCGCTCCTGACCCTTCCAAAGGGTCCAGTGCGAAATTCTTCATAAGCCTCATTTGCTTCCTTGTTTAGACTACCAACCTCTTTCCTTGGGCGTATTTGGAAGGGAAATGACATGTCTTTACCTTTTGAAGTGATAGAATGTGAAGAAGTGAAGGATTTTGGCCTAAACCTAGAATTTCGCTCCTAACCCTTCCAAAGGGTCGAGAGTGAAATTCCTAAAATCTATCTTTTCCTCTCAATTTTATGTCTAGCCAAGTGTGGATCAAGATTGAAGAGGTCCTTAGGCATGGTTTTGAGTTGCTTATGATCACCAAACGTGAAGGAATTGAGCTAAAACTAGAATTTCGCTCCTGACCCTTCCAAAGGGTCCAGAGCGAAATTCCTAAGATCACCTATTTCCCCTTCAAAACAAGTCAAACTTTTGGTTTTTTTTGGCCTAGAGAGGAATGGATTAACGTTTCCTTGACCTTTGAGGTGAATTGAATTGGAAAATGATGAAATAAGCTCAAGAAGGTGAATTTCTCTCCTCACCGTTCCAAAGGGTCTAGAGCGAAATTCCTAAAATCCACCTTTTCCTTTCATTTTTGTGTCAAGCTAAGTGTGGATCAAGGTAGATTGAGCTTGGAAGGACCCCTAGGAATGCCTTGGAATGGATTGTGGCCACCAATGACGGAGATTTTAGGCTAGGACAAGGATTTCGTTCCTGACCCTTCCAAAGGGTCCAGAGCGAAATCCTAGATAGGTCCTGTCCCTAGCCATGATTTTTAGCGAAATTCTCCTTTCTAGCCATTTTGAGGTCAAATAAAGTGTTACAAGCATGAGAGAAGGATCCAAAGGGAGAGTAAAGGGGAAACAAAGTGAGAAGAATGGAGCTAAGCAAGAGAAAACAAGCAAGGAATGAATTTTGCTCTTGACCCTTCCAAAGGGTCCAGAGCGAAATTATTCAAACCATCGATTTTCTCCTTGAGTGAAGCCAAAAATTTGATTCCTATGGCATGGTTGAAGGTGGAGTGAGGTATTCTTGCCTTGTAAGGTGAATTGGAATGAAGAAAATGAAGGATCAAGTCTAAAACTTGAATTCCGCTCCTGACCCTTTCAAAGGGTCCAGAGCGAAATTCTCAAGTTCACCTAATTTGCTCATGATGAAGGCCAAGTTGTGGATTCCTAGGCTTTAGAAAGAGAAAGCTAGCATATGCTTGTCTTGGAGGCATTTTGGAGTGCAGAAATGATGCAATTTGAGCCAAAATGTAAATTTCGCTCTGACCCTTCCAAAGGGTCTAGAGCAAAATTCTAATAGGGCCTGTCCCTGGAGAGGATATTGAGCGAAATTCCATTTTGATGTCTTCTCAATAATGATTTAAGGTGGAAAATGCTATGTTGAAATGAATATGTCATATGTTCTTAATCATCCTTTGATTTATTTTGCAGATAGGAGGAGACCAAGCCAGGACAAGGACGACCTATTCCAGTCCATCATCATCAAGGACATTCCTAAGGCATAAAGGTGGACTCAAGGTGTTTTGAAGCGTTGGAAGACTATAGGTGTTCAAGAAGTTGCCAACCATCTCCAAAACCTTCATTTCGCCACACTAAGGAACCACAAGATGACAAAGAAAGGCTTTGCTAGCACTCCAAGGCGAGATATGGTACTGGAGCAAGAAGACTTGACAATAAGGAAACCTCATCAAGCATGGGGATAAAGGAAGTATATCATTTATCATGCCAGAGACAGAGGAGGATCAACCAAGTCACAAGCATTAGACAAGGTGGCATCCCAGTCATCATTCCTCCGATCGGATTGGTCCACCTTAGCATGACCAGATTCAAGGTATCTAATTTATCAGAGGCGGCACAAACTTCGGTGTACCTACCCCTGCTTCCTATTGGTCCTCGCTCCGGGAATGTAATTTTCTAATTGGCTAAGGAAGTTTGTTGTAACAAACCCTAATTAGGGTTTGTATCTTGTAATCCTAGCCATTGATTCTAAGTCAATCTGAGCCGTTTGTTTGTAAAGGGTTCTCTATATAAAGCCCTAGCTCCTCATTTGTAAAGGTTAATAGTTAATAGTCAGAGAATAGGAAATAGTTAGAGGGAATAGTCAATAATTAGTAGCATTTTAAAGTAGAGTAGAAAGAGAAGGCAAAGATTGTTGCCAAGATATTGTTGCAAAAGACTTATAAACTTCATTGAAGAAATGGTGAATTCTATGTGTTGATTCAACAATTTGCATGGTCTCTATACTTCTCAAATTTGATTTCATGTTATTAGATGAGTGGAAGAAATGTGTATGATTGATGGTGAAATTTGTATATCCATGCTACTAGCGGTTTGTTGATTGCAAACTTGCCTTGTGTAGCCAACTGGAATCATTTAGCTTAAGCTTAACTTCAATTATCGCTTCTTCATTGATATGCATCAACCTGACGGTATCTATGCTTGTAGCGGTGATTTGAACATCATAAAGCCATCCTTAGAAGATCGCACTAACCTTGTGGAGATGATCCTAGCATGTCAAAGCAAGACTTAGAGTTTCATCAAAGGTCATCCATTGCTCTTACATTCTTAGTGTTAGAAATAGATCCCGTTTCAACCCTTATCCTTTTTTCCTTTTTTCAAAATCAAGGGCCAGTGAAATTCCACGTTCCAGTAATAGCCAAAGCAAATCAAACGCTCAGGTCATCGAGTGTAAGTCCCCTTGTGATTCTAGCAAAATCACATCATACCGCGAGAAGCTTATCCACATGTAGAGACCTTACATACAAGAACCTTGGAGTTACTCTGATTGATCCTTTGGCAAGATCTTCAGTAGTCGGGAAACTTTGTTCAAGAAAGGATAAGATACCTTGGTATTTTATTCTGTGTTCGCATGTGCATGAAAAACACATCAACACCTACCCACTTTCTTGAGGAATGAACCAGAAGGAGGAGGTGTTGGGGAAGATGATGTTGCTATATTTGCTGATAATGTCATGATAGTGCATGATGAGTGGAGTTTACTACCCCTTGATGTAAGGGAAAACTTTGACCTTTACATGATTCAAAGGAAGGAGCACGCTAAAGCTTGGTAGGACAGAAGACCAAGGAATCAGAACAAGGATCTGGAGTATGCTATCAGTAAACTTACCTTACCACTATTTGATGGTAGTGGGAAGGTGTTGTGACCTTTTCACACATCACCCCATTGCAAATGGGGACCCCCTGTTTTTGCTTTTTAGGGTTTTGCCTTGGTGTCGTAATTGCTAATCACTAGTCTTTTTGCAATGAGGAGTTAGAGTTTTTAGATGGTCATTCGAGCCAAATAGAGAAGCCATGCTTAGAAATGTGTTTGGACGTGACAAAAGTGCTTAGAAGGCCCGAAGGATGAAAAACACAATTGCTTGGGGTCAATTCTGACACCTTCCTATTTTTGTGGGATTTTTCTTTTTTGATTTTTGGCACTTTGGGACCAATCCGGGAGGCAGCGTTTTTGACTTGCTTTTTGCTTTTTTCAGATTTTTTGAAAGTTGACCTAGGATTGGGTCCCTCAGGTCATGGCAACAACACTCCTATCTTCAGAATCAAAAATTTGTGTCTCCAAGTGTAAAAAGCAAGGTGAAATCTCTAGACAAAATGTTCATCCAAATGTTCTAGATACACATGCATAATGGCAAGAAAATCTTTTAAGTAGGACAAGTTCAAGATTAAGTGGCAATGGAAGAAATTCAAAAACGGCACAAAGATAATGAAGTCTGCCCAACACTTTGATGACGACATGACCAACCAAGGCCAAGGTCCGCCCTAGACACTTAGAACATGGCATGAAAACCTTGAAGTCCACTATGCCAAAGATAAAGATGGCAGATCATGTGCAAGGTCTGCCAAGGTTAAGTGGCAAGCAAATCATCAAGCTCGCCCTAGCATATGGAATGGATGGCATGAAGGTCTTGAAGTCCGCCCTAGCACAAAGACAATGTCCGAACTTCAGCAAAGTCTGCCCAGCTAGAAAGAAGACAATGTCCAAATCAAGGTAAAGTCCACCCAAGGGGGAGATGGCATGATGTTGGCTAAGTCCGCCCAAGGATGGCTGGAAACACTTCAAGTCCGCCATGTCCAATCAAGCTACAAGTCCGCCCTCAAGCAAGGATTGTCCAAGAAGCTAGCAAGTCTGCTCAAGAGAAAATGTCCAAGAGGATGTCCAAGAAAACGTCCAAACAAAGGCTCAACTCTGCCCAAAGAAAAAATTCAGATAATTGGCTAAGTGTTGATACCTTGGAGAATAATATTTCAAAATTTGGTTGTGTCAAGGAAATTCCCTAAGCAAGATGCAAAGTCAGCCCTAGCATATGTAAACAAGCTATCAAGTCCGCCATATCAAAGGTCAAGATGGCAAAGGAGCTACCAGGTCCGCTCTCGTAAACAAGGAATGTCCAATGAGTCTTAAATCTCGCCAAAGCTGGGCAAAACAATGTCAAAGTCCTGCCAAGGAAAAAGTAAAGGTGGCTGGCCAATGATAAAGTCCGCCACAAAGTGGCTTGTTGATGTGCTAAGTCCGCCATGCACTATGGCCTAACAATGCTCAAGGTTTGAGGGACTAAATTCAAATTATCCAAAGGCCTATGAAGTCCGCCTAGGCATGAAAAACAATGTCCAACATGAAGCCAAGTCTGCCATGACTAGAGGAAAGATAGACAAAGAACACTCCAAGTCCACCCATGACATGAAGAAGGTGAAGTCCGCCTAGGAAAAGGCAATTTGGCCTAACGTTAACATATCAATCAAAGCTCGCCATATGGAGAAGTTAAATGACATGACAAAGTTGTCAAATCCGCCAAAGAACATGTGAAAATGGCACAATACATGGGTAAATCCGCCATTAGGGAAGGGTCAATCAAGTTTGAGGTTGGAAAAATCTATCCAACACTTAGAATTATTTTTCAAAATTTGTCCAACACTTCAAAAAATTTTGAACACATGAATTTTTAAGAAATTCCTTACAATACATGACCAAAATGAGGACAAGTTGGCTAAGTGTGAATTGGCTGGCCAAAGCTAAAGTCCTACCTAAGGAAGGAAAGGAAATACCAAAGTCCGACCCAAGTATTGGAATTTGCCAAGAGGAAACAAAAATGGCTAAGTGTGGAGTTTTCCACAACAAAAGAGCCAAATTTTGATTGTGTTGGAAAGGAAACATGAAGAATGAAGAAGAATAAAGAGGAAAAGTAAAGAGGAAATGAATAAAATCTTTGTTGAAAGGATGGAGTCTATCCTACTTAACACAAGCCAAATTCAGAATTGAAGGCAAATCCATAGGCAAAGTTCGTCCCAACATAGAAATGGCCAAAATCCTGGCTAAGTGTTGAAAGGTCCACATGAAGGTGTTACAAAATGAAATTGAATAGCCAAAATTTGGCTAAGTATGGGAAATACTTCACAGAGAAAGTTCCAATTTCTTCCATTGTGGTGAAGGCACATAGGAGTTCTTCTCCAAATTCAAGGCACTTGAAGGAATTTCAAAGCAATCAAGGCAACTTCTTGAAGGATTTCATCTCCTGAAGAATTGAAGACAAGTTCCCAATCAAGAATCAGATGGTGACAAGAAGAGTATTCCAAACAAATTTCCATACTTAAGCAACTTCTCGACACAAATTGAAGAATTCAGAGGAATACCATCAATCCAGTTCAAGCAGGAGGAATGTCAAAGCAATCAGGAAAGAAAATTTTAATAACTTCAGGTGTAGACACTTGCTCCAAGGGGAGACTTATAGACCTCAAAGATTCAAATACAAGTGAGGAAAGATCAAAATCTCAAAAGAAATCCAAGATCACAGCTAGGAAGAAGCAAGCGCAAAGGACAGAGTTGTTGGCAAGGAAAGATATTCTAAGGCAAGTACATGGAAAAAGAACAAAGTGACCAAGGAGGACATCCAACATGCTGAGATGGCACCTCGTCATCTTCTAACCAATCAGATTGTTCCAAGTCAACATGTCTAGGTTCAATGAACTTGACTTATCCACAGAGGCTTCTAGAAGGCACACTTCACAATGCAACAACTTTCTATTGTATTATTGGTTTATATTTAGCAGAGGGAGAAGTGTCCCAAAATGTAATTTTCTCATTGGTCGAGAGGGAGTTAGTTGTAAGAAATCCTAATTAGGGTTTTATTTTGTAATCTTGGCCGTTGATTTGAAATCAATCCTGGCCACTTAATTGTAATTGAGGAGCCTATAAATTGAGCTCACCCCTCATTTGTAAAACATGGAAGCATGTTGCAAAACATGTTGAGATAAGTAATTTGTTGTTTACGATTGCCAAAGTAATAAGTAATGCATTGTTCAAATTGATGCTGATTACTTCTCTTATTTTGGAGTTTGCATGGTTCTTATCCCTCATCATAGTTTAGATTTTATTTCATATATGTTAGATGGATGCAAGATCTGATAAGTATTGATTTATGGTGAATCTTCTGCTCATACTTTTCATGAACAAATGATTTTTGTTCATTGTGTAAAGTTGGTCTAAGCTTACTTTGTGGATGCTTCACTTCTGTCTAGATGAATATTGTTCGATTTGATGGTAGTTATTCATGACGTGAAAATCATAAGCACACCCCTTGAAGATTGCACCCACTTTGTCTACTTGTCCTAGTGTAGCGAAGCAAAGCGTGGTTATTGGTTTCACCTAGTCAATACTGTCTCTTGAATTCTTAGGGATTAACTAGAACTTCTAAACCCTTATCTCCTTTTCAGTTTTCTTTCCAAGACCCAAACGATAGAAATTCATTGTCTAGACCTTCATTGTGAATTGAACAAGCCAAGCATAAGTCCCCCTTGTATTTCAGCATACATAACCAAGGAAGCTATTCAACATAAAGTCGCCTGTTCGCACATATAAACCTTGGAGTCGCCATGTGGTCTTTCCTTGCAATCTTGGCACACGTAATGATTTTGTTCAAGAGAGGGTAGAGTGTCCTTGACATTTTATTCTAATGTTTGGTGAATGATAAAACGTACACCAACATAAATTGGCGCTAGAAGGAGGGCTAGACATTTGGTAGTTTATTTTCACAAGTTGAGAAATTCAGCTAGATGGAACCAGTATGAACTTTGAATTGCCAAGTTAGAGATATGTTAGATCTCTTTTATGTCAAAAAAACCAAAAAAGAGTGAAAATTTGGAAAATCCAAAAAAATAATATAGAAAATCAGAAAAAGGGATTTCTCAATGGATGGGCGTTTGTTTCATATTTCTTGCTGTCAGGACAATCTCCTTGTGGACATCACTTAGATTCAGGAAAATTTGAATGCACAACTGCACCCTCGGAATTTGTCACGATTTGCCTTACCAGGGAGGTGCCAGATTCATGAAACGACCAAGCATGATGAGATGAATTGCTTGACATTCTTGTCAAGGATAAAATTCAATGTTCCACGGATGGTGGGGACGGGGAGACGGGGGGACGCGGGGACAGGCTTCGGGGACGGGGGGACAAAGGGAAAAAGTTTCGGGGACGGGTTTCGGGGACGGGGGGACTTGGGCCTGGGAGGGGGAAACGCGTTTCCGTGGAACACTGATAAAATTGGTTCTACAAGGAAAAATCTTCTTTTGGGATGTTCCAAAACCAGAATTGTGCATAAAGCCTGATGATGAGGGCAATGGAAATGATCCTTTTTCAAGATTCAGGTTGAGAATTCAAAATCAAATAGAATTGGGCAATAAACGACTTGAAGGCATATTGCTTCCTTGTTGGTGTTGGATTCACAATGAACCACATTCAGAATTCACTTGTTCAATATGTGAAGAGGCCATCAACTAGGCTAGATGTTGTTGTGACGTTTTCACACATCGGCCCATTGCAAATGGGGACCCCCTACTTTTTAGGCCCTCTCTGCCTTTTGGCTTTTGTTTGTTGGGTCTTTTCGCGGCAATATTTTCAGTCTCCTCGTTTTGCAGGTATTTGGGGGTCTATTTGATCAAGTTTGCAGCTTGTTTGAGCAAATTCAGCTAAGTTTGGGGCCTGTTTTGTCCGTTTTAGGGTTTTGCCCTTCAGACCTAGATTTTAGGGTTTTCGAAAAATTGAATGTAGGATTGGAATCAAGACCCTCTAAGGAACCTACACGTTGGGTCTTTTCGCAACAGTCTTGTCAATCCTCTCGGTTTGCAAGTGTTTGGGGGTCAATTTGATTTAGTCTACAACTCGTTTGAGTAAATTTGGCCAAGTCTGGAACCTATTTTGTCCATTTTAGGGTTTTTCCCTTCAAACTTGGATTTGAGGCCTTTCCTTTAGGGTTTTGGAAAAATTGAACATTGCACTGGAATCAAGACCTTTTAAGGAACCTACACATGAAATTTGAGTGAATTTTGAGAAACTTTCTATGTTTAGAAAGTTCCTATTTTTTAGGGATTTCACTGCCTTCCGGAGTGTCTTCATTTCACCAAATATCAAACTTACTATTTTTAGTAAGTTTTTATTTATAGTAAGTCCCCCGGCATCTTGTTTTGCTCTAACTCTAACAATTTGAAGCACTTTCTATTTCTGAAAAGTTTATTTGTGGCAAAATCATTGCAGGCAGACGTTGAAGACTGTGCATTCACGATCATTTCTAAATTTGGAAGTTCGAAAAAGAAAGCAAAATGGATAGAAAAATGGCTAAGTATAGGCATCTATTCCAGAAGTGGAAAGCAATGTCAAAATCTTCGAAGTTTGGAAAAGTTCTTCAAATTCTCAAAATAGCATTTCATTTTGGAAATGTTGGAAGTTAGCCAAGTTTGGAAAGGAAAAAGTCAAATTCCTTGGCCAGGTGGAAATGACGCCCATGTCTTGAGAAGGGTGCCAAATGGAGTTAGTAATGGAAAATCCAAAAATCTCCAAATTCCTTGCCTAAGTGAAAACAATGCCCATGTCTTGAGAAGGGCGCTAAATAATGATTGCCTGGGAAAAGTCAAAAGGTTGAAAATTCCCTCTTCAAGGTAAAATGGCACCCAAGTGCTAGGTAGGGCACTGAATCCAATGTGTCATGAAAATGCTAAAAAATCAAAATTCCTTCATCAAGCCATTTTGGCACCCAAAAGGTCAGGAGGGTGTTGTTGTGCCTTGCACACGCTCCCTGTTGTCGACAGGGTCCCCCTTCTTCTTTTTGGTCTTTTCGCCTTTGCCCTGTTGAATTCTACGCAGGGTGTCTCGCGTCCTTTTGAGCATGCTCGTAATCAGTCCATGAGATGATGATGTAATGAGCGAAAGCTTGTGAATTCACAAAGTGATTTGAACCTTCGGGCATTAAAGTTTCCAAGAGATCGTTTAAACTTGTAAAATCGCCTGAGATAGGCGAGGAATGGTAGAAGCTTGCAAAATTCCCTAAGTAAAAGATAAAGCGTCTGAAGGTCGCATAAGGACCCAAAGTGCCGATTTCCGCCAAGGATATAGAGGAGATAAAAAATGCAAAGTGTCAAAAGTTGACAAAACCTCTCAAAATCCTGAAATTCGCACTAAGGGGGAAAATTACATGAGTTTCTAAAAGTTTGCAAAATGGGTGAAATCCCTGAAATTCGCCAATATTGAATAAAATGCAAGAAGTAAAACTTGGCAAACTCTCTCCATTTCCCGAAAAGTGCGTTATGGAGGGATAAGTGCGAAAAGTTAAAAGTTTTCACAAGCAACCAAAAACCCGAAAATCGCATTATAAGGGATAAGTGCGAAAAGTATAAAAGTTTGAAAAAGTAACATGAAACCCCGAAAAGTGCATTATGAGGGTAAGTTTAAGAAATGGAGAAAGTTTGAAAAGTAAACTCAAAACCCGAAGTTTGCATACCAAGGTCAAATCGCGATTTTCGTAAAACTTGCAAAAGCAACTAAAAACCCCGAAAATCGCGATCTAAGGGATAAATGCCAAAAGTATAAAAGTTTGAAAAGCAACATGAAACCCCGAAAATTGCATGAAGGGTAAGTGAAGAAGGTTTTAAAAGTTGCAAATAACCTCCAAATGCCGAAGTTTTAGAAGACTCCCCAAACCACGATTTTAGAAGTCAAACTTTGCAATCCCCTCCCAAATGCCGAATATCGCACCTCATGAGGAAACTCGTGATTTCCTAACAAAGTTTGCAAATAGCTTGAAATTGCCGAAGTTGAGCTATGGGTAAATCGCGATTTTGTTTATAAAGTTTCCAAGAGCCTTAAAAGACGCCATAGTAATCACACGAGGTTTTCATACTTTGCAAAGAGCAATAAAATGCCAAAGTTCGTATAGGAGAAAAATTGCAATTTCTAAACATTACAAACCCTTTTCAAAATTGCCATTAACCCAAAGCACCCAAGGTAAGATCGCAGAAGTATGAAGGTTTGAAGGTTTTTGAACACCCAAAGTGCCTAAGGCAAAAATCACGCAGGAGTCAAAATCCCAATCAAGGTAAAGAATCGCTAAGTCTAAGTTTCTAAACTGCATTTTTTCTCTCCAAGTTTAGGCGCGAAAATTAGGAATAGGGAGTTAACCGTTAAAATTTGAAATTGCAGATTTCTCCCATTCCAAATTTGCAAATTGTGAGTTTGTCTTTTCAAAGCGTAGGGCATAAGATAGGCATTTTTCAAAATCCAAAGGAAATCATTCTTGCAAGCCAGGTTGTGCGGATTCACGCCATTCATTTCGCTAGGTAAGTTTGCTTCGTCTCTATTAAAATCGTTTAAAATATATGCAAAATTGGATAGATGTGTTTGTAAAAATTGATCAAATGATTAAATCTTTAAACTACATCTTTTCCCGTTTATAAGGCGTCAGGCAAAGCAATTGAAATCAGAGTCTGTTCCCAATAGTCAACCAAGAACGCAATTTTCAGACTTAGGGAAAATCTTAAATCTTGTCCATTTTGAAAATTGGTCTTAAAATCTAAGTGTAAATTTAGCAGTCGAAATCGCCCAAGTCCTTAAACTGCAGCCGAATAAATAAATGTTTAATTGAAGAGCTTAGTAATGTTCATGTCTAAATCAATCAAGCTCTTTAGCTGAAGTATCATGCTTTCTTCAAATTTGGCTTTCAAATTAATCCTTGTGTGCTAACGTATCCCTTTATCTAGCCTGCTTTGTTTCCTTCATATCGTCTTGTAATCCGCATCTGGCTGTGCAGGATAGATGCCTAAATCTGTGGTAGAGTCCTCAAAAACACCTGGTGCAGCTGAAACGTCCTGAGCATCCAAGTCAGACATCCCTCGCAGAGTCGAAAAGATGAAATATCAGTATTAGAGAGGAGGATTGAGGGAATCAAAAGTTCAAAGCGTGTGGGAAAATGTAGGTGGTACTGACCTAGGCCACATTGATATTCAAGATTTTAGAAACAGAGTATTCTCCCCTAATGCCTATGGCAGGCCTAGGTGGATGATGGAGAGTGGCATCGCCCAGGCAGCAGGATTTCTCCCGTTAGCGCAAAATTATGAGTTGGTAGTAGAGGCTGCCCGACATTACCAACCAAACACCAGATTGGTGCTCCTTGAGAATACGGTCCTCGCCGACTTCACTCCTGAAGCCATTGGCGACGCGTTCGACATCCCCTTCCCGAACAACCCCATAGCAACAACTATAGATGAAGCGCAAGTGGTGTATGATATGAACCCTGCCAAGTGCAGAACATTGATAAATGAGGAATGGTACAAGGAGAGAAGACCTCCAAG
The DNA here is from genome assembly GCF_030272615.1 of Cryptomeria japonica. Taxonomy (NCBI): domain Eukaryota; kingdom Viridiplantae; phylum Streptophyta; class Pinopsida; order Cupressales; family Cupressaceae; genus Cryptomeria; species Cryptomeria japonica. Next base: position 726,228,043 of record NC_081409.1, read on the forward strand.
CATCAGAATTGGGAAAAAGACACCCAGAAGCAACTTTCACAATGAGCATGGAGATATGGTCACGTTGCTCAGCAGGGTTATGGGAATCCCCCAATCTAACTACTTTGAAGATTGGATGTTTTACTTCACAGAACAGGTCTTCGTTGGGAAATCCAAGTTCGACTGGGCCCAGATCATAAGTGACAATATCCATACCCAGTTGATCGAACTTGAAGCGAAAAAGTACTTTACCATGACATCCTATCTAATGTATATGTTCGCCAGAAACCAGTCTCTGCCAGGTTTAATCATGAAAGGTGAAATTGGGAATGGGCCCAATCAGGTGAAGGTATATGATTGCTACCCACAATTACATTATCAGGACATAGCTCAAAGGGAAAAGAATAACCCCACCTATGCAATTGGCCAGTATGAGCGTGTCAATGATGCCTTCACAATGCGCCTGGTCAGGCTGATGCAAGGAGGACTACACATAAGGCTTTCAGAGTTGGCTACCAGTCTGATACAAGGGTATTGCGCTTGGTTCATCCAGTTCCCAAGATTCTCCTACATCCGAATAACTGGCTTTGAAGGTGCTCCTTTCCGACTTCTGCGATACCTGACCGAAAAAATAGTTCTTCTGGAAGTCGCAAGGCAGTCACGTCCGGTGAACAGCTTACTCAAAGACAAGAAGCAGTCTGGATTTGCCTTCCCTATGATCATAGGTAACCTCGATGTCCATCTAAAAAGTCCAGCTCATGTCGAAGAATCCCTTGCAGAACTAGCCTCCTACGGCCTACAAGAACATTTCCCAAGGAAATGCTTTGATCATGACAATCTGGCAAAGAGAGCCTATGGAAGATGCTATAGAGCAAAGGAGCCAGTTGAAGATTATCGGAAAAAATGCTCTGACGACTATGAGGTCCGATGGTGCAAATATTCAAGGCTGAGTGTGAGCAAATGCGACTCTATGAATACCATCGAGTCTCGGATCAGCTAACGGATTCTGGAAATTGCCTACAAGTCCGAGAATTTGAGGTAGTAAGACATCTCTTGCCAGGCATCGATTGGTCACAAGATCCAATCACTGATTTTGAGGCGGTCATGGCAGCCCCAGGAAGGTACACTGATTAGTGGTTACACCAACAAATTGAGCGCTTAATTCATGAGGGAGTCCAATTCATCTACCACTTGATGGGTAGCCTTGATTCTCAGTCCTCTGAAGATGAGGGAACCGTGAGTGCACCTAAGAAAGAGGTTGAAAAACCCGAAAAAAGGAAGAAAGCTAAAGCCATCAGAGGGACTTGGACATCTAAAAGAACAAGGAGGGAGAAGATCCCTATTAGGAGATCGGAGGTCACTTCATGATCAAAAGACCCCAATTCATCTGATGATGTAATAGAACTAGATTATATACCTACTCCGCCTTCTCAGAGCGATATTGATGCATTCGGAGCTGATGATCCTCCTGCACAAGACATGCTAAATACAGAGGTGAAGGTCATTGAGTTTGCCGAACTTGAGAATCAAGTGGAGGAAGGAGAAATTCTGTCTACTCAGGGGGTTGAGGTGCATGAACCCACCCAGGGGAGTCGCCATGAATTACAACTGCATAGTACTGCCAAGGATGACTCCACTGTTGAAGGAGAGCAAAGGACAGATGAGACCCACGAGCCTGAAAGGACTGAAGAACAACCATCACATGAAAACACCAGATAGTTGTTCAGCAAAGTAGGAGAGAATTCAGCTGCAAGGGACTTGACACTTCCTCCACTCCTCCTGTAACAGAGCAGCTACAAATATGCGATGAGCCAGCTGAAAACATCAAAGAGCAAAGTGCAAATTTAACCATAGCATCAGCCCAGAAGATCATACCTCAAGATTGGTTAGTTGCTCGAGCTCAGCGAAAGGAAGCCACCAAGCCACCCATCGACTTGGAGGACATTTTCTCGCGCATAGACAAAGCCAAGTCCAAGGGGAAGAAAAAGCCTAAAGCATATTCCCGGATAACCAAAGATGAACAAAGGAACCGTACCCTCCATATCGCCACCCCGCTTGTCGATAAGCCAGCAGATCAAGTTACACTGGCTAATTATAGTATCACAACCGTCCCAATCGGACGAGCCACCAAGGAACAGGAAAGGGAGGAGTTCAAGGACTCCATGCAAAACATGCTCAGACAACTCGAAGAAATAACTGCTGAGAAGGACATGTATCGGAATCGTGCTGAGCAGGCAGAGGGGTACATTGATCAACTACTAAGACCATTGCATAATGCCCCCGAGTCCCATATTCCCCCTACAGCATTGGCACAAAGGACCACCACAAAATTTGAGGGAGTACGAGATACCGCCAAGGCCGTCAAGGAATGGATGCGAAGCATTAAAGAGAGGGAAGAACAAATCATTGGAGAGGTAAAGGAAATGGCCCACTACCGAGAGACCATTTTGGTCAAGCTGCTCGAGGTAAAGCGGGAGTGCCTCAAAGTTCATGAGGTAGTCACTATAACTTTTCCTCTCGTAAGAGCCCTTTTTTGGATCCAAGCACAGATTCCTTCATTGCCGGCCATCCTGGATCCCCACGGCATCAACATTTTGAAAGAATGGTACTGGACCATTACTATGAAGAGGGAGACAAGAGAAACCATTGACAAAGAACAGGCGGAATGCGACCAAATTTTGAAGAACATGGAGGAACTGATAATCCTCCGATCAATGGTTTTCGGTTGGAAGAATGATCTGTCCGATGACGTAGTGCAACCAGACTGGGAGGAAAGATTGAGAACAGATAAGATCGCCTACTCCACCGAGGACCTGAATTTTGCCGGTAAATTACATTCAGACATTTTGTGCTTTGAGGTTAATCTGTCCAGCTGGCAGGATGGTTTAAAACACGTAGATTGTCATCTGGAAGGCATGCAGTATAAAATACGTCATCCCCCTATGCCTCAGTTCATGGTGCTGTTCCAATTGTGCATTAGGTTCCAAGAATATGTCCGTGAAGAACGTGCAGCAGGTCGGGACCTTTGGAAAGAGTATTTGCATGGCGAAGATGAATTTTTAATAAAGGAAAAAATGTTTTCTTAGAAGTGCTTTTTTTTCTTTTAAATTTGAAAAAAACACTTTTTGGCCAAAGTTCATATTTAACTGCCAAGTCAACTGTAAACTTTAAACTCTGTGCATGTACACTTTTTGAATTGTTATGGATAGGTTTTTAATTACCTTTTTTAGGTAGTTATTGCTCCCCTTTGGATGGTTGCTGATATTTACTTTCCATTTATGGGTATGAGTACCTTTTTGTACAGATGAATCTGGGCCACTTGTTTAGTTTGGATGTTGGCCATTCATCTATTTTTGGAAATCTATTTAAAGGGACTGCTTTTCCCTCATTTTGGTAAGAAGTTCAAGGATTGTTGCTGAAGCTCTGGCGAAATTTACACAGGATTAATGGAAAATTAAGGTTGTTTTCATTTCATTTGAGAGTGCATGGTCTCCTTCTTCACCATTTAAATTATTCTGTTATGTCTTTCATTTTTCAATAGCATTTTATGATAAACATCTGATAGAATCCTCGCTGTTCATACCATTAAGGACTGACTGATTGTCATTCCCTTTGCATGGTTAATCTGAACCAATCTATATGCTTAGTTCGGTTATTAGACAGTTAATGAATGAATGTTAAAATTCAGAATTTCTGTTTTATAGATGAAAGCTTATTTTCCCTTGAAGATCGCACTAGGTTCTTACAAACATTGTGCTTAAATAGCTGATAGTGTTGAATCTGGTTAATTGGAGCTCTCTGTCTGTTTTTCTTGAATATGCTATCTTAGTTAAGTAATTAGATTTTCTGTATCTCTTTTCCCTATCCCTCTTTTTCCTTTTTTTTTACCAAGAAGCCCCACAGTCCTACTGAATTAGTATCAATCCAACTGAAATCAACTGATAACGAGACTGTTAGAATTTTAGGGAACTCACCCGAAAGTTATTCATCTTATCGTAAGTCCCCTTTGTGTTCCCAGCAAAACACATCAAACTATTGAGTAATCCCGCAGTCAAGACCTGACAATCAAAACCTTGAGGTCATCCCCTTTGATCAAACAAAAAACAACATTAGGGATTTCCTTATGTCAAGAGAGGATAGGATGCTTGGTGAGATCATTCTATTTTGCGTTGGCCGGATGGAGTTTGCAGCGATGCGACTTTAGACATGTCAACAGGTGCCAAATCAAGGTTTCCATGGAAAGTTTAAAAATTGCAAAATTCCTCTTTCAAGTGAAATCCACGCCCAAAAGTGGAGATGGGCACTAAAATGCACAAGGCATGGAAAACTTCACAATTGTGAAATTCCTCCACGAAGTGGAAACAACGCCCAAGTGCCAGGTAGGGCGCTAAATTCAAGATGTCATGGAAAATGTGCAAAGTGTGAAATTCCTTGCTTAAGTGGAAACAATGCCCATGGATGAGGTAGGGCGCTAGATCAAGGGTGCCATGGAAGATGCAAAATTCATGAAATTACCTCCATCAAAATGTGAATTCCATGCCCCAAGTCAGAAAGAAATTTTCCACGGCAAAGAGCAAATTGAGGGTTAAGGGTGGATTGAAAAGCAGAAAATCCCCTCGGGAAAATTTTATTCTCTCTCTTGGACCCAGGTTCTAAATTTTAGGAAAGTTCCTAAAAAATAGGAGATGTGAAATATTGGTCAAAAAGCTCTCTGCAGACATGATGAATTCAAAGAGCACAAAAATTCCTTCCTCAAGGAACAAATTTCCAAAATTTCTTCTCCAGTTCCAAAATGTGCCCAAGGTTGGAAACAAGACATAAAAATCAAGGTTCAGGAAGAAAGTTAAAAATTCAAAAAATTCCTCTTAGGGAAGAATTGCGGCCAAGAAGACAAAATTCTAGGAAAAGTGTCGGAAATTCCTTCTTTCAGGGCAGAGTTCTTGGAAATCATGAAAAATTGGCTAAGGCATGAAGAATTTCCTTCCTTAGGGGTAAAGTAGAATCAAGGTCAAGAATGGGCACCGAATGAAGGGTATGTAGGATTTTTCCTCAAGCTAAATTCCTTCACCATGTGTTTTTATCACCCAAGTTGGAGATGAAGTGTTGGACAAAGGTAAGGAAAAAATTTCTTTCCAAAGGAGAATTCCTTCACAACATGAATTCCATGCTCGGATGAATTGAAGCTGAAAAAAATTCAAAAGGCAAGAAAGGAATCAAAGATGAACTGAACAAGAAAATTCCCCTTGGGAAATTTTTTGAAAAATCCATTTTTCGGGCATCAAAAATCATTCAAATTTCAAATTGATGATAGATTTGGAATTGTGAGAGATTTTTCTCTCCTAGAACCCGGAACTCAAATTTGAAAATATTCTTAAAAAATAGGAGTAATGAAAAATCAATGGAAAAGCTTCCCTGGATCAAGGAAAAGTCAAAGTTTCAAGAAAATTCTTCACGAATCAAAAGTTTCTCTCTTGAAGTTTTCTCTCTCCAAGGGTTTCTCACCAAGTGATAGACAAGTTAGCGCATGTTGAATTAATGGAGTACCTTTTTTGCATGTGGTTGTCAGATTTAAGGCATTATGGCAGATTCCTTTTGCATGGCAACCATCGTACTTAATGCAGTGGTGGAGCATCTATTGCATGTAACCGATTTGGAAGTGATGGAGTGTAATGTCCCCTTCTTAGTGATGTTCATTCAATGGTCCAATGGCCTATTCCCGAGACACCCGTAGGCTATTTGGAAAGGAGAATTAGGGTTTTCAACTTTTGTGGAGTTTTGCACAAGCTTTTTAGGGTTTGTCAGGAGGGAATTCTTCAGTTCTGCTTATAGTTTCCTTCTGGGTTTTCCATGAGCTCCAGGGTGGCATAACATGCAATTGATTCTACGATGAAGTGTGAACTTGCTATTTTTAGTAAGTTAGGGTTTGGTTGTTTGGATGGTGTAGTTTTAATGAGCTTTCCAACCTCTTTCTCTGGGTGCGAAGATCATGTTTTTCGGAGGAGTACTTCATGACTTACTATTTTTAGTAAGTGGCAGTTTGTGCATTTCTATTTTTGGCAGTCTTGGATAGGGTCCTGATCCAGTTCAGTTGAGTGGTTTTCATCGCACTGCTTCTTCCTTGATTTTGAAGATAATTAGCATTGGAGTTATAAGTTATTTAATTAAATATTATTTCCTTATCCTAAGGTTAATATTTAATTATTTTTATTACTAATTAATGCTATTGAGAATTGTACATAACATGATTTTCCTAAGTCTTCTAGGCGAATTATTTGTGTTATGAAGGAGGACGCCAAAGTGAATATGGAGACTTTATTTTTATTTGACAAAGTGTTTTTTATGCCAAAAATCATGGTCCCCTTTGCTAGGTGTGGTTTTGACTTAAGGAGGGGACGCCATACTTGGATCCACCTTGGAAATGAAATGCAAATTAGGAGGGGTGAATTTGGAGGCAATTGAATTTGAATTTCAGACTTGGAAATCTATACATACAGGTGCTTGGCTCGTCATTTCATCATCCAGAGAAATTATAATGTTATGCTGTCGGAATGATTCCAGACTTCTTCGAGGGTGAAAACCTCCTAGATTATCCTTTGCAGTTTCGAGTGTGAGACATCACTCCTAGCTGTGGTTTGATTGTGTGGATTGCGTGGATTGTGTGGTGTTCTAGTGGATTGTGTGTGTGGATTTGGAGAGTTTGGTTTGCTGCTGTGATTTTCTGTGTTGCTGAAGCAAAGATTCGACCCTACCTCCTTGCCTGTGCGACATATCATTCTGGGTATTGGCTCGAATTATTTCTATGTTTTGGGCGATATGTTTTGTAAGTTTGTAGCCCCTAATTTGGAGTCTTTGATTTTGTAATGCAAATCGTACTTTTCCATCTTAGGCGTGGGTTTTGGGTGTGCATTGGGATGCGTGCTAGGTGTTTGGGGGTGTTTAGAAGCTCATTTTCAGTTTGTTCTTAGTCGCTTTGTGCCTAGTATCAGTTTGGGTGAGTTGTGGGGTGTGTTGAGTGAGTTTGGAGCGAGTTGGAAGCATTTTAGTGTGATTTTGTGCTGTTGGTTATGCATTTCCAGCCTGTAGTTATCTATATCAGATTTTAGAAAGTGGGTGTTGAGTTGGTTTGGTGATAGTTATCTTCTGTGATCAACATTGTTCTTCTATTCAATCTTTCCTCTCTTTTGTAAGGTTGAATAGTAGTACTATCAACCACTTTTGGATTGTAAGCATACTCGCTGAAAAGTGGAAGAGGCTGGCTTGCCGCCTATATTTGATATTTGTAGCTTAGGCCTCCCGTTGCATAAGTGGTCAAGTGATATCTGTTTGTAATGGTCCTCTCGCTGCATAAGTGGTTGAGTGATATTTGTTGTAATGATCCTCCCATTGCATAAGCGGTTGAGTTGAGCTTTGTTATGTGTGTTTAGTCCTCCCACTGAAATATTGTGGTAGAGTGATTCGTTCTTTGGAGTGTTTGTTCTCTTGGTTGGTTTACCATCAAGTTTCTTTGTTTACCCACTGGATAAGCGGAAGGGGCTGGCTTGCCGCCCATTATTGTATTCAGTACTTCAGCAGTTTACTACTAACAATCCCTTGCTACTGTATGCTCTCACCCTCCCAGTTTGGGCTCTCGGTTATCAAAAGGTGTAGGGTTCTTTCTTGCTGGTTTTGGATTTCTTATTCTAACCCTAACGGGTGTGGTTGTGTGTGTAATCTTGCTAAAAAAATTAAAAATTTAGGGGGTTTATTACATGGAGCATTCAATGCACATTGGGTGAATTTGTGAGAAGTGCATTTAATGCACAATGGATGCCATTTTTGACAGGAATGTAATTAATTGTATATGGGCATAATGGGCATTTATTGTTGATTCCCACCTTGTTGCATCATGTGTGGGGAATCTTTCAGGGAAAACCCTAATTAGGGTTTTGCGTGTAGTCGTGGCTTGAAGCCTTTATAAAGGGGTGACCCTCTCATTTGTAAACGCAAGGAGATTTGTATGAAATTGTTGCGATCAGTTTTTGAGATAATAACAGTGAAACATTGTTCTCTAATGGTGTCCACTTAAGTTATTTTTCAAAACATGCATGGTTTCACCTTCCTCACTTAGAGTAGAATTTTATTTTCTCAGTTGTTAGATAAATTGCTTTGATTTCAATGAAGAATGTAATGGTGTTTGATGGATTTCCTTGATTCATACTTTTTGCATCTTGTTGATTATAAGATGCAGTGCAAAGTTAGCTCGAACTCCCAAATTTATGATAAGTTCGATTGTGAATAGTCATTTGGATTGCGCCGTGTTGGGTATTCAAATGCACTTTCTCAATGTGAAAATCCTCCAACATCCTCAGAAGATTGCACCAGTTCTTGCAGAGTTGTAGTTAAACTTGGCAAAGCAGAGCTTGGTTTATTTGGAATTTGTCCACCAGAGCACTATCCATTGATATCATTGCCCTTAGGAGTAGATTTAGATCCTTCTAAACCCTTTCCCCTTTATTTTCAGTTCATTTTAGTTTGTTCAAAGCAAAAGCATCACATAATCACCATATCCAATGATGTTCCAGCCACATAAAAAATGTGAAAGAACAATCCAAACGTAAGGCCCCTTGGATTACCAGCATATCACATCAAGTCAACTGAGTCACATCCGTAGCATAAAGGAACCTTGAAGTTGATTGTTTGAACTTCTTGCAATCTTAGCATGCAATCGCAATTTGATCAAGAGAGAGTAAGGTGACCGTTGTGTCGTGACCATTTCACACATCGCCTCATCAAAATGGGGACTCCCTCTCTTTTTTTGGTCTTGCTTTCTCTTAGCTTAGTTTTTTCTCTGCTTGCTAGGTGTTTTGAGTGAGTTAGTGGTCGCCTGGGCTGGGTAGGTTAGGGTTTCCTTCACAGAGCTCACCTAGGGTTTCTTTCAAAGCCAAATTTGACCTGGGCTTGGGAAAGTCATGTGTTGTCTGCCTTGAACCCTGATGTAATCTTAGAAGGATCTTGCCTTTCAGGAGATGGAAAATGTATAGATAGTGCAAAGAGGATGAAGGGTTTGAGTCAGGATGGGTCAAAGTTGTAGGTTTTTAGGTCAAAGTCTTGTCTTCTGTCGAGTCAGAGACAATTAAATGGAGCCAGTAAGCAAATAATAGACTTGAATGACAAAGAGAAGACTCAAGAGGATGAATCTAAGGCATGATGGGTGGAAAAAGTCAAGAAACTCGAGCTAATCATGAATTTCGCTCCTGAACCTTGCAAAGGGTCCAAAGCGAAATTTCACATAGGACCTAAGATTTCACCTAAGTCAAAAAGGGGCTAAGCGAATTTGCAAGGATATGAAAGGAAATGCATCAAAAGGTCGAGTCTAAGGCAAAGTCAAGTCAATCTCAAGGAAAATTGGGCCTAGAATTGGAATTTCGCTCCTGACCCTTCCAAAGGGTCCAGAGCGAATTCCACTATAAAACACTTCACCTTGACACAAACTATCAACTAGCTCATTCCCAAGCGTTAGTGAAGGCAAAACACTCATTTGGATGAGGAAATGTGGGAAATGAAGTCAAAATTTGAGCACAAGGATGAATTTCGCTCTTGACCCTTCCAAAAGGTCCAGAGCGAAATTCATATAAGACCCTATTTCTTCACAAAATCTTGAAGGGAATGCCAATTTGAATTGGATGATGATAGGGGGAGGCTTGAGAAGTTATATCCAAGCCAAGGAAGGGTGAAAAAAGGTGAGAAATGAGCTCAAGGATGAATTTCGCTCCTAACCCTTCCAAAGTGTCCAGAGCGAAATTCACATAACCCGTATATTGCTCCTTGTTATGGCCAAGTTTTGGACTTCTAAGGCATGGTTGAAATGACTCTGATGTGTTCTTGCCTTTGAAAGGTGAATTGAGACGATGGGGTGGTAAAAATCAACCTAAAATATGAATTTCGTTCCTAACCCTTCCAAAGGGTCCAGAGCGAAATTCTCAATTTGACCCCCTTTTTTTTTTGCCTAAGACATTGATAAGACCTTGTTTTGAGCTAATTGGACGGCAAATGGACTTGATTGTGGTGAGGAGAGGTGTTTTTGATCAAATTTGAAGGTAAATTAAATGGAAGAAGTGTGAAATCAACCTAAATCTTGAATTTCGCTCCTGATCCTTCCAAAGGGTCCAGAGCGAAATTCCTAGAAAACACCCATTTATTCCTTGATTAGACCAAGATCTTAGTTCCTTGGGCATATTTGGAAGAAGATTGACATGTTTTTGCCTTAGGAAGTGAGTGAAGGGAAAAAAAATGAAGGATTTTGTCCAAGACATGAATTTCGCCCCTGACCCTTCCAAAGGGTCCAGAGAGAAATTCTTGAAAGCACCTATTTTCCCCTTAGATGAGGCAAAAATTTGGTTCTTATGGCATGGATGGAAGTGGAATGATGTATTCTTTCCTTTTGAGGTAGATCGAAGTTGAAAAAATGAAGAAATGAGCTCAAAATATGAATTTCGCGCCTGACCCTTCCAAAGGGTCCAGAGCGAAATTCTCAATCTCTCTTTTCTTCCAATTTTGTGTCAAGACAAACATTGATCAAGGTGAATTGGGCTTGGAGATACCCCTAGCCATGCCTTTGAGTGGCTTATGAACACCAAAAATGAAGATTTTGAGCTAGAACATGGATTTTGCTCCTGACCCTTCCAAAGGGTCCAAAGCGAAATCCTGAATAGGTCTTGTCCCTGGCCATGGTTTTGAGCGAATTTCTCACTTCAGGCCTTCCTAAGGATAGAATAAGTGTTGTCTTCATGAGAGAGGAATCCAAAGGTGAAAATCATGACAAAGCAAGGTAAGAAGAAAGTAGAATTCAAGCTAAAGGAAGAAAATCGCTCTTGACCCTTCCAAACGGTCTAGAGCGAATTTCTTCACCAGACACTATTCCTTGCTCCAGGCTACAAGCTAGTGCATTCCCAATCAATTTTAAAGCCCAAAGACTTGTTATTAATAACCTAAGGGATGAAGAATGAAGCTAAGTGAGGGAACACAAGCAAATTATGAATTTCGCTCCTGACCCTTCCAAAGGGTCCAGAACGAAATTCTCAAAATCACCTAATCTGCTCATGATAGAAGCTAAATTATGAATTCCTAGGCCTTGGAAGAGAGAAGACTAGTGCATGCTTGTCTTGGGAAGCAATTTGGAGTAAAGAAATGATGGAATTTGGACAAAATCATAAAAATTGCTCTTGACCCTTCCAAAGGGTCCAGGGCGAAGTCCTTTGAAATCCCTATTTTTTTCACCTTGTTTGAACCCAAGTTGCAAGTTCATGATGGCAAGAACATTGAAAGGTTAAGGATCAAGATGGTGAAATAATGGAAAGATGGAGTGAATGGAGTAAAATGGCAAACATTAAATCTTGAAGAAACTTCAACATCTCCTAGGGTTGCCTATGTCTCTTCAAAAGATTCACAAGCAAGTCACATTCAAAACACATTATTCCTCTCCTAATTTGTTAATCAAACCTCATTTTTTGAATAAATAATGCAAATCCGCCTTGATTAAACAATTGTCAAATTGGCTAAATTGACCTTTGAGCTTTAAAATTCAAAAAAAATCATTCTTTGGCGCCCAACTATATTCTTTTTTAGCTTTATTGCTAGGTCAGCCACCTTGGAGATGGATTTTTTAAATTGTATTTATTTATTTAAGAGGTCGGCCTCTTGGGAAAAGGACGAAAGCGCCATATATAGGAAAGTAAATTTTGCAAGCATTAATCATTCATTCATACTTTCTTCCTAAGCGAATTTGAAGAGCAGAACCGGAGGAGCGAATTGCAGCAGGTGTAGACAAATTTCTGATCTAGGAAGGCTGGTCAAGGTTGAATCTGCGAAGGTGAACCTGAGGTGCAGACCTGAAGCTTTTGACCCCCTTTGAATATCACTTGGATGGAAGGCGAATCCAGCAGCAATCTTCCTTTTTATCCATCTTTTCAGGTTGATAGTTAAAATCAAGGGCAAGGTATGTACAATCTGATTATTTGAAGATGTATTGAAGATCTGATTCAAATTTCTATATCAATTTTTAAAGGTTAAGTCTTCAATAATCTAGTTTGATTCATAGGTGATCTCATTTTGAAAATTCATAATTTTTGAGGGTTTATCGTTTTATTTTCAAATTAAAGTTCAATTGTTTCTTTAAAAGATCTTAAATCACCTATCTAGGGTACTATACCTAAACCTTGCTTACGCCTTTTTGTAGGTAACAAATGGTGTCCCCCAAGGCAAGTGGATCCACAACCCGGTAAGCTCTCATTAAAGAAGATCAAAAGAGTGACGACTTGGAGACAAGGATTGTATCCAAATGGAGCAATATTGGAGACACCAACTTAGGGAACTTCAATGTGTGGAAGTTTTGAGAAGCACCCTACATCGGCAAGCCATCACCCATAGCCAAGAAGATAATTGAGAGTGGCATCATCAAGGCCGTAGGCTTCCCTCCCACAGTTAGATGTCATGAGCTAATGGTCGAATGCGCCAGGCACTATGATTCACATTCAACGACAATCGTAGCCAAGGATGGAACTATCCTCGCCTATCTTTCAGAAGAAGCTATAAGTGAAGCTTTTCATCTTCCGGAATAGAGAGATATGATCTACAAGAGCTTAGAAGGAGCTAAGTCTATGTACGAAGATGACCCTGATACCTATCTGAACTTCATCAATAAGAATTGGTTGCTCAAGAGTAGGCCTTGCTTGAATAAGATACCCAATACGCCTCACAGAATTGACTTCCAAGAGGAATTCAGATGCTTGATAACCATGCTCAACTGGATTATAGGTGCCTCTCAGGCCTTCTTTTTCGACAAGTGGATGTTCTTCTTTATACAGGTGATCGTTCAAGAAAAAGGAATGTTCAATTGGGCCAGGATTATTAGCAATAATCTAGATGTGCAGTTGAGGAGGCTAGTTGAGGAGGCTAGTTCCTACTAAGTCATTCCACATGAGTTCATATGTTATATATTCTTTAGCCAGATGTTTTGAATATGTAGGATTACCACACAGAGGAGTTGTTGGGAGAGGACCCGAAGAGATAAGCGTATGTGATTCTTATGCTCAATTGCATCATCCACCTAAGAATTACTACAAGCTAGTCAACAATACTTTCACAATGCATATCACCGGGACATTACAAGGAGGGATCCACCATCGACTATCTCTAGAAGCACAAGAATTTGTGAAGAAACAGGGTGCATGGTTCATTCAATTTCCTAAATTCACCTACATCAGGGTCCATGGATGTCCTTCACCTCCTTATATGTTGCCAAGATATCCTACGGATAGAATAATATTACTTGAAGTGACTAGACAGTTGGCAGCTTGTGCTAAAGCATCAAGACATAAGCATGGGAATGGTATCCCCATACCCATTTCACTGGGAAATTCAATTGAAGTATGTCCTAATTCTCAAGCAACCGAAGATGTCGAAAAGGAACTATCTCTGTATTCATTCACATCCTTTGCATCGAGAGAGAATTTTGATCCTAATGGTCATATGGAAGAGATAGTTGGGAAGAAGTACAAGCATGTGTTTCAATTAGAGGACTTCTGGATGAATGTTCAGGATGATGTGGAGGTAAAAAGGAAGATGCACGCTAGATTACCTTTAGATCTTATCAAGAAATGTAAGGTTTATAGAGTAGCTGATCAAGCATAGGACAGTGGTAGATATCTCCAATCCTCCTATGAGAAGGAAGACAAGGAAGTGAAGATAGATTGAGATGAGCAAGAAGTCGCGGACTTAAGGGCATTAATGGATCCAGTCCTGAGTTGTACTTGCAAATGGGTAGATGTCCAACATAAAAAATTGAAGGAACAAAATATAGCCATGACATTCAGCCTAGAAGCAAGAACAAAAGAAGGAGAAGCGAGTGTAAGTGAGAACACTTCTCATTCCAAGGGGTCAAAGAGAAAGGAGGGACTTGAAAAGAGAGAACCATCCAAGAAGAAACAAAAGGTGAATCCTGATCATCCATTGAGTACTTCTTCTAGACATGAAAAGGAGCTAGGCCAAGGAGAGGATCAAAGAGAGAAGGTGTATGAAGTAGATGAGTTTATGGAATCCACAGTGCAGAATGATAAACAAGGCAAAGGACGAATACCTCAGCACTCGTCAAGTCAGTCTCTTCCTCTCCAAGTTGGTGCTAATGAGCAACAAGAAGAAAAGAATGATGATGAAGCAACATCTCCTTTCAGAGTTGAAGGACTTTTGCTTGAGGAAATACAGATAAGGGAGAGAAAACCTTCCATTCCAGATTGGCTAAAAGAAAGACTTACGAGGGTAGTTGTGGTTGAAGATGAAGAGCAAGTATTTGATTTGGAAAGTCTTCTAGGAAACTCTCAAGAAGAGATCGAAAGGGAGAAGGCTACAAAGATGCCACAGGTAATTAGAGATGATGCAAGATCCAGGAAGATACATGTAGCTACACCAACAGTGGACAAGTACGATGATGAGATTATGGCAGAAGAATATGATTTAGAGACATTTGATCTTGGTCCACTTACTTCCGAGCAAGCCATGGAAGAAGCGACTGATTCAGTGAGAGCAGTTAATGATAAACTAAAGGAAGAAATGGAAAAGAATAAAAGGTTGGAAAAGGAGGTTAATGCTTGGAGGAATTATTTTAGCCACCTTAATCAACCATTAAGGCGACAGGATCCAACAGTCTCACCCTTGCAGGCACTCCCTCCTGAGTCAATAAATGAGGCAGAAAAGATGAAGAACTTAGCCCAAGTCATGAGTACATGGATTGATGAATCCTACAAGGTAGCCATGGAATTTGTAGCAAGAATGATGAAGACAGTCCATAGAGTTATCCAAGTCCTTGAGATCATTCATAATCTAGTGGTGACTGTGGATGCCTTCACTGACACTAGAGATATTGTCATCTGTGTATTACAGGTGGTAAGAAGGACATCAAGACAGGTTTTAGCACAAGAGAAGATAATTGGTGGAGGAACCCATAATCTTCTACAATGGTCAACTTTGCTCCAAATGAAGGAAGTTTTATTCGAGGACATCAATAGTAGATGCAGCCGAGTGGAGAATACTATCCATCCTATTCAGGATAAGGTGTTTGATGTATTATGTACAATCCTTGACAAAAGGATAGAGATCGAAACAGATGTGGATGTCCAAGAATTGGAAGATAGGATCAAGGTTATTTTTTGCAAAGAGGAGAACATGATCACAGAAAAGCAGCGAGATCAGATATATGCTACTATGTTCCTAATTGAGAGAACGAAAGAACTAGAGCACGGGTGGGAGATGACCCTTCTTGTAGCCTTTGATCAGGTCCTGTTGATGTGTCTGAAATTGCATTGCTACAAACTCCATATGGCCAACGCAGAATAGAATAGCCAACTGATTATCCTACTCTCTCTTGAGATAAGGAAGTCTCTAATGCTGTTTTCTAAGTTTGATCAAAGGAGACTACCTCAAGGTTTCTTTTGTCAGGTCTTGACTGTGGGATTTTTTAGTGGCTCGATGTGTTTTTTGTTGGAAACACAAGGGGGACTTACGTTTAACTGGTAATTTATGGATAAGTTCCCTGGAACTTTTACGATCTTTCTATCGGATGATATCGGTTAATTTCATACTGTTTTGATAAGACTGCAGATCCTCTGAATAAAAAAAGGAAAAAGGAGGGAAGGATAGAGAGGGAGAGAAAGACATGAACTGTAAATTCTAACTAAGGCAGCAAACTCAGTCAAGCAGACAGACACCTCCAGAGAACTAGATTAAACATCACCAGCTATTTAGACACTATGTTTGCATAAATCTAGTGCAATCTTCAAAGGAGAAACTAGATTTTCATATTATCAAGTACGATATTAGAACTTCTACATTCACAGTATGTATTTGATAACCGAACTAAGCATGAAAGGGTCTAGATTAACCATGCAGAAAGAAAAGCAATCAGCCATTCTCTAATGGTATGGACTGTAAGGATTCTATCAGATGCTTGATTGAAAAATGCTATGTAAAATAAATAGACATAACTGAAAGCTTTCTAAATCGAGAAGATATCCCTTTGGCTTTTGTTTGATCCATACGCGAGAAGATATCCTCTAGATTGATGGGTGTTTTGGTGGCGGCCCTGCGCTGAGCTCTGGCAATCAGCCACTCTTGAGGCACTGTCTGGGTTGATGATAGGGTCAAGTCAGCATTCTGCTCTCCCACACTCTCAACCGACTGACCACAAATTCGTAGCTGCCCTGCCACCGGAGGAGTGAAAGAGCTGTGAAGCTCTTTGCTTGCAGCTGAATTCTCCCCTATTTCGCTGAACAACTGCTCGACATCTTCATGTGAAGGTTGCTCTTCAGTTCTCTCGAGCTCATGAGTTTCGTCTATTCTTTGTTCTCCCTCGATGGTGGAGTCGTCCTTGGTTGTATTGAGGAGCAGCAATTCATGACGGCTTTGTTGGGTAGGTTCATGCACTTTGACCCCTTGGGTGGATGGGATTTCCCCTTCTTCTATTTGGTTACCTAGTTCGGTCAATTCGAGGGCTCTTAGCTCAGTGTCCAGCACATCAGGCGCAAGAGGATCATTGGCTTCAAATGCATCGATGTCGCTCTGGGAGGGTGAAGCAGGTACGCAATCCAATTCTATAACATCGTCGGATGAACTGGGATCTTTTGAAGATGAAGTGACCTCCGGCCTCTTTATAGGAATCTTCTCCCTTCTTGTTCTTTTGGACGTCCGAGTTCCTCTGCAAGCCTTAGCCTTCTTTCTTTTCTCTGGTTTCTCAGTTCTTTCCCGGGGTGCACTAGATGTTCCTTCGTCTTCTAAAGACTGAGAATCGAGACTGCCCATCAAATGGTAAGTGAACTGGACTCCCTCATGGACTAGCCTTTCGATCTGTTGATGTAACCACTGATCTGTGTACCTTGTTGGGGCTGCCATAACTGCCTCGAAATCTGTGATTGGGTCTTGGGACCAATCAACGCCTGGCAAGAGATGCCTTACTGCTTCAAATTCTCGGACTTGGAGGCAATTTCCTGAGTCCGTGAGCTGATCTGGGGCCCGACGGTATTCAAAGAGTCGCATTTGTTGCACACTCAATCTAGAATATTCCCGTCGCCTGACCTCGTAGTCATTAGAGCAATTCTTCCAATAGTCTTCAACTAACTCCTTTGCTCTGTACCTTCGACCATAGGCTCTTTTTGCCAGGCTATCGTGATCAAAGCATTTTCTTGGGAAATGGTCCTGTAGGCCATAAGAGGCCAACTCTGCAAGGGACTCCTCTGCTAGGGTAGGGGTCTTCAAGTGGACATCATGGCTGCCTATGATCATAGGAAATGTGAATCCAGCCTGCTTGCTTTCTCGGAGTAAGATGCCGGACGGGCGTGACTGTCTTGCAACCTCCATAAGAATTACTTTGTCGGTTGGATACCATGGAAGTCGGAGGGGAGCACCATCGAAGCCAGCTATTCGGATGTAGGAAAACCTGGGGAACTGAATGAACCAGGCTCCATACCTCTGCACTAAAGTAGTAGCTTGCTCCGAGAGCCTTATGTGTAACCCTCCCTGCATTAGACTGACCAGGCGCATTGTGAAGGCGTCATTGACGCGTTCATACTGACCAACTGCGTAAGCCGGGTTGTTCTTTTCCCTCTGAGCTATATCCTGGTAGTGCAGCTATGGGTAACAATCATAGACTTTCACCTGACTGGGCCCATTCCTGATTTCACCTTTCATTATCAATCCTGGCAGTGGCTGGTTCTTGGCGAACATATAGACCAAATAAGAGGTCACGGTGAAGTACTTCTTCGTTTCGAGCTCAATCAGCTGAGTGTGGATGTTATCGCTTATGATCTGGGCCCAGTCAAACTTAGACTTTCCGGCGAAGACCTGCTCTGTAAAATAGAACATCCATTCTTCAAAGTAGTTGGACTTAGGAAGTCCATGACTCGGTTGAGTAAGGTGACCATATCCCCATGTTCATTATGAAAATCACTCCTGGGGGTCTTTTTTACAATCCTGGTGCTTGAAGGCCTTTTCTCTTTGAACCAGTCTTCGTTGATCAATGCTTTGCATCGGGCCGGATTCATATCATATGCCCCTTGTGCTTCGTCTATGGTCGTAGCTATGGGATTATTTGGAAAGGGGATGTCAAATGCATCACCGATAGCCTCAGGGGGGAAGTCAGCAATAGTCATATTCTCCAGAAGCACTAGTTTGGACTTCGGTTCATAATGCCGAGCAGCCTCCACTACTAATTCATAGTTCTGTATCGCTAGAGGAAAACCTGCCGTTTGGGCGATGCCACTTTCCACCATCTTCCTAGGCCTGCCATATGCGTTGGGTGAGAAGACCCGATTCCTGAAGTTGTGAATATCGATATGGCCAAGGTCAGTATCACCGATGTTGTCCCAGACGCTCTGAACTTTCGACTCCCGCAATCCTCCCCTCTGATATTGATACTTCATCTTTTCAACCTTACGTGGGATATTTGATTTGGATGCTTGTGAGGTTTCGGCTGTTGCGGGCGTTTTTGATGATTCTACTGCCGATTTAGGTATTTATCCTGCACAGTCGGACGCGGATTATGAGATGATACAAGAAAGGTAATGCGGGTTAGATAACAAAATGCTCTAGCATGCCGGGATTAATTTAAAGTTTAGTTTGGACATGGAGCAATATTTCTAGCTAACAACTTGATCAATCTTGAAACCAGAATATTCATGAAGATTCCTGACTACGCATTTATATTTATCATTTCTGGATTTTGGATTAACTTTTAACAGAGACAAAGCATGAAAATTTTCCTGTTTGAAAAGAGATGCAATCTTTGGCGAAGCCTTAAGAGTGGATTTCTAAATTTTTGAGTGCTTTGAACAACGTTTATGAGCAAAAGAGATGCAAGTTTCAAGAATTCAAGCATTGCGATCACATTTTGCGCATTTGTCTATTTGATTTAAGCATTTTTCAAATGATCATACACAACAAAGCGTACTTACCTGATGGGAGCGAATGGCGAGAGATTACCCAACCTTGTCGCGTGAAATGAATGGACGATCCTGCAAAGTTTGAATTCCAATGGTTATCTCTTTGTTTTAAATTTTTGCGGTTGCTAGACAAAAGAGAATTTATTATTTTTAAATGGTTTTCTCTCTTACGCTGGGTAATTGGCAATTTGAGTTTAAATGATTAGGAGGAGTTAATGCAACACTTTACCATCTTATTTTCGGACCTTGGATGGTTTTCAAATTTCGAACTGCGTTTTCCTCTTTGCAAGCTTCGCAAATTTCGCGTTTTATATTTCGCGATTTGCACACCTTTGGCGAATTTCGGAGGTCTTTGGGGTTTTAGGCGAGCTGGAGATTTTCAGAGCACTTAGCACGCTTCATAATTTTTAAAACTTCGGACCTGAGCGCCCCTTTTCGCATGCTTTGTAAAACCCTAGAGTCATAGCGCCCTTCGCGATCTTCGCGATTCCTGGAATTTCGGAGCTCGACGCCTATAAGAAAAACTTCGGACTTCCAACACCTATATGTAGGTTATGTTAGATGTGTTCGCTAACCATGGAAGGGTTTTGGCGATCTGAAAAAAACTTGGAGGGTTGAGTGTGGATGTTAACCTCTTAAACTGTGCCACCCTTCACGATTTTCGCGACTTCAAGAGTCACGGCGCCCTAATTCGCAAAAAAAAAACTTCGGACCTAGATGCCCTATGTGATCTTTGGAGCATTCACCCTTTTCATTTAGCAAGTTGTAACACTTGTATCCTTCTAATTTTCGCTTTCCAAGTCTGAAAAGAAGGACTTCGAGGTTTTAAACGATTTTCGGAGCTGGGGCACTTTGCGATTTTCGGAGCTGGGGCACTTTGCGATTTTCGGAGCTGGGGCACTTTGCGATTTTCGGACCAAATGCGTCCCTTTTAAATATTTCGCGTTTTTTTCATTTTAATCCCAAGGGTCCGAAAATGGGTGTTTAACGATTTTCGGAGTTGGGGCACTTTGGCGAATTTCGGACCAAGTGCGTCCCTTTTCAAATATTTCGCACACTTTCCATTTGCCCTCCAGGGTCCGAAAAAGAAGACTTAAGTGATTTCGAACTATTTTCGGACCTAAACGTGTTTTCGGGATTTTGCCCTTTCCACTATCTGATTTTTACTCCCAGGTCCGAATTTGAGCGTTTTAAGTGATTTTCGGAGTTGGAAGAGGTTTTGCAAAATTTCGTACTGCATATCCTTTTCGAAATTGCTCTAGGGTCCGAAAATGAGGCGTTTTAGTGATTTCGGACCTCGAGGCCCCTTTTGGAACATTTCGCGTTTTATACCTTTTAATCTCAAGGGTCCGAAAATGAAAAACTTAAGTGATTTTGGAATACTTCGCACTTTATGTCCTTTTAAAATTCACTCCAAGGTCCGAAAAAGTAACGAGTTAAAGGTTTTCGGACTTAGAAGATGATCCCTTGCGACATTTCGCACCTACAAATTTGCCCTGGGGTCCAAAAATGTAATGCCTGAGTGCTTTCGGAGTTGGAAACAGATCTTGCGAACTTCGGACCTGAATGCCCATATGCGTGTGCTCTTTACGTTAGCCATTTCCTAAATTTCGGAGCTAAGGTCCAAAAATAAGGGGGTTCTGAGGCGTTTTCGGGGCCTGAGGAAAACTTTGCATTTTGCGCCCTCCATCCTTCGTCCCAGGGTCCGAATTTGGACATTTTTAGTGATTATCGGACTTGGAACCATCTTGTACAATACTTAAAGGCTTTCGCATTATTTTCGGACCAAATGGAAAGCATCAGATTTTGAAATTTTCGCCCCAGGGTCCGAAATTCGATCCCTTGGGCGATTTTGGCAAGATTAACTTAGTGAAATTCTGACCCCTTCGGGCCTCTGGGTCCGAAATCTGCCCCTTAGGCAATTTTGAAAACTTGCGCGAAACGTTCGGACCTCAGACTAGCCTTTTGCCGGATTTCACAAATTTGGTTTTAGGAGGCTTCAGAATTCTAAGGCACTTGGCCAGGCAATTCGATCGTTCATTAGTAGGCGAAAATCATCTTTTCTTCAAATCTCATAAACATCGTGGCGACAATCCTTATGCAGCCTGCTTCACAATTGTTGTGCGAAAAACGGCGGCTTTGGTTATCGTGCGACCTTTAGGCGCACTGTCCTTGCTTGGCGAGCTCTGCCAATTCCTACTACCTTACGCCTACCTAAGGCGATTTCAAAACTTAGAACAAAACTCTTGGCGTTCACGACTGAGAGCTAGACTAGCCGGGAGGATTCATCGGCTCATTAGTTCAACATCAATCACTTTACGGATCAGTCGCGGACTCGCTCGAAGGGACGCGAGAAACTCTGCGCGAAACTCAGTAGGCAACGACGGAAAGCTCAAAATAGGAAGGGGGACCTTGTCGGCGACAGGGAGCGTGTGCAACGCACAACAGGTCCTTCACTTGGAAGAGCAGATGAAGAACCTGCATGAGATTCCCATTGCAGAGATCGAAGGGCTTACATCCAGATTCATTGAATATGCCAGAAAAGAACACAGAAAAGGGAACAAAATTCTAGATGAAAAGTTGTTATGAAATGATGTGGCAATTCAATTCCTATTGGGCTATGTTTCCTCGTTATATTACTTACTTGCAGTTGTAATCGGAAGTATGTATGCATATATTTCAGGTGTTTAAATGACAGCATTGTTTACTCTCATATCAGCTTCCTAGTTCATATGCCAAGTGTTTGTGTTAATGACTATTTGCTGTAGATGCACATTAGTTTACATGCCAAGTGTTTGTAAAAATGCTACTTGGCTGTAAGTATGCATTTTACCTCAGGAACTCATGTATTTGCAGTTGAAAAGAGTAAAAACAAGTGCATTTCATTCTCAGCTTATTGTTGGGTCTTTTGACATTCATTTCAAAGCATTTGCATGATTTCTACTTGATTTTAAGAGCATAAACAGCAAACTGAAATTCACATCAGCAAGCTACAACTTGGCATACAAAGTGTTTGACAAAATTATAAGGGCAACAAGTGAATGGTTTTGAGTCAGATTTGGTTAGGCTCACTACAGAATACACTTATCAATGCTCAAAAAATGACTGATTTTAGATGTCAAAATGTTGCATCAAGTCTGATTTTCTGAGTACAATGTTTGAATACACCTCTTTAAGTCTGGAAAATGTGGAATCTTGGTGTCTTTAGAATGTCCCAGGTCTGAATTTCTCTCTTTGAGGTCTGAGAACACCCCTACGAATCACACTTTAATGGTTGGAAATGGTCACAACCATGGTGCACCTCCACACACAAGGCGATTTTTCCAAATTTGTCTGGAAATGCATACACCTTGACACCAATGATGGCTGGGAATGATCGCTGGTCTGAGAATGATGTTGGAAATGAAGCTTCAGATCTTGGATCAGCAATGGCGCTCCCTTGAATGATGTCGCAAACTCCCAACAATGGCGCCACAGACACACTTGGGCAAAATCGCACCCCTACCAGCAATGACGCCACACACAAACTGCTCACAAATCCTCTTCAATGGTGGTGCAATCAAGCACTTAAGCAAAATCGCAGCCCCTTGAATGATGGCGCACCTTCAATCAGCCCTTAACCATGACATCAATCGCAATATAATAATATTTAAGCGCCGTGCTGGGCCTTTTATTCATGTTTTTGCCATACAAATTCACTACACAACCAATGTGGGATAAAAATTTATTTCACCAGCCTGGTGGAAAAACGATTTGCATAAGGATGACCTCACTTAGCATTAAATACCACCTTGATTGATCATTAAATATTTGTGGTAAGACAAAATTGATATCATTTGGGACCCACTTGTCATTCAAAATTTCGCTTGAATTCAACTTCAGCCGCTTGGGGGAAAAACGCACCCCATTTGGACGAACAATTTATATCACTTAATTCATTTTCATCCCCAAATCCATCCTAGGGGAAAATCGATGGCCATCTGGACAACTAAATTTGACCATTACATGTAAAAACACCTCCCAGTGGAAAAATGTCCTTCATTTGGACTGAAAAGTCTCATCAAAACTTGTCAAATTTCATCAAAATCCTCTCAGGGGAAATTCAAAATCCTCTCTAGACAACTAAAATGAACCAAAATTCACAATTTCATCCCTAATGAACATAAATTTGTCCACACTTCACTCTGTCTTACTCATTTTTCTCTCTGGTGGAGGTTCGAACCTCATTCAGACACATTATTGCACTTAACTTGGTCATTTACCTCTTGGTGGAAAAATGTGGGTCATTGGGACACACTTTCCTTGTACATTTTTACTCATAAATTCCTAGTGGAAAAACAACCTCCATTGGGACGAACTCTGGGGGGAATCTAGATGCATCGAGATTTTCCCAAAAAGCATTGTCCACGAGGGAAAAAATGCACCTCAACGAGATATAGACCATTTTCATCATTAAAATAACTCTTTTGCTAAAAAATGGAGTGGAAAATCACCCTCCATTGGGACAACTCACTTTCATCCCTTAATTTCATGGGGAAAAATGTCTTCCATTGGGACTATGATGATTGTCACATTGAATAAGCCCAAACTTAACAAATTGTCATTTTGCTTAGTAGAAATTCTATTTCCATTAGGGCTTTTAGCAATTTAACTGGATTCGAGGGGTGGAAAACAAGGGTCCATCGAGACTTGTGCAATTCTGACATATTCTACCTCCTAGGAGTGGAAAACGACTCCTACAGGGACTTTTGACACTCTAGCACAAAATTCTCACCAATTTGCAACATTTAAACACATTTTACGCTCACATTTTAAAACTTGTTGCAATCCTCATGACATAGGAAAGTTTAGGATCACTCTAACATTTTGACATTTTTAAATATTTGATCCTATTGACTTCAAAACTCAAAATTTAAACTCTAATGGCACATTGAAGACCTTGGGGCATGATCTTTTCAAAGACGAGACTTGGGCGCGAAAGTCCAAACTACCACATGACTGCCTAAAACCCTAAAGTAACAAAATGTGGAAAGCAAGAAAGAAGGGGGGGTCCCCGTTTGCAATGGTGAGATGTGTGAAAAGGTCACAACAGGAACCCCCCTCTCCCACTCCCTCCCATCCCACTTTTTTGCTTTCTAGGATGGTTGTGAAGTCTTTAGCTATTAGCCTTTGCTTGGAAGAGGTGTAGTATTTTAGGTGGCCAGGAGGTAATCAAGTCAAGTCTCTCTCTCTATAGGATGAAGTGAGGTTAGTTATCAAGGCTTAGGAAATGAACAATCCCTAATAATCATTCCATTTGATCATCATCATTTACTTGTAGAGTTAGAGATGAAATGCTAAATTTGGCTAAGGCAAACTTGTTTTAAGGTCAATATTCTAAGGAAAGATAGGCTAGAGTTCAAATTACCATAAGAGGCTTGGAACAAAGGGATCGAGATAGCAAAGTTACCATTTTGGGAAGACTTCCGATGAGGCCTTCAAAGAGAGAAGTAAGCCTTGACTCTTCCAATGAGGCTCCAAATCAGCGAACTAAGCCTTGTGTATTTCATTGCTTGAAAGGAGATCATGATCTTGCTAAGTGCATTGTCAAGGAGTTGTTGTGAGCTTAATCCATAGAAAGTCAAGAAGAGGAATGTGTAGCGAGCATATCAATCTTTCAAATTCGACTTCCAGCTGGCCTTCAAAAGCATGAACTATCACTTCCAATGAAGACCTAAAAGCACGACCTAAGAATTATTCACTTCCAATGAAGGCCCAGATGCATGACCTAAGGATTGATCATTTCTGATGAGGCCTCTAATGAGCGAACTAACATTTCCAATGAAGCCTCCAAAGCATGAACTCCAATCAAGCCTCAAATAAGCAACCTAAGGATTTGATCACTTCTAGTCAGGCTCTCAAAACGCGAACTAAGACTTCTTATCAAGCTTCAAAAGTGCAACCTAAGCATTTCCACTTCCAGTCTCCCCCCAAATGTGTGAACTAAGGATAGGCATTTCCGCCACCTATGCAAGAAATACAATCTAGCATAAGAGAGTGAATGAAGTAATAAGTTAAGCAATCAATGAAGAAATTACTTCCAGTACCCTTGCAAATCAGCGAACTTTTACCTCACATTTCCCTTGCTTGGTGATGATCATGACCATGCTCGAACACTTCCAAGGGGCTTTCAAAGTCTGATCCATGATAGGAGGATGGAATGGCAAGTTAATCAGCAAGTGATGAATCACTTCTTTCCACTTCAGTTGCCCCTAAAATCCACGACCATGCATGTATCTAGATAAGAATTTGACCTTCAGGTTGAGACACATAATCAGACTCAAATTGATGGATATTAAGTTAAAAGGAGAGAAATCAGAAAATTCATTTCCAGATTTAGAAAAGGTAGTGGGAGGCTTGATTAAGTACTTTTTGCATTGTCTTGATTCAAATATGTTTGTTTCTAGGTTTGATGCAAGTGGGATGAACATGCAAAGGAATGTGAAGAGGGTTAAGACTTCAAGGTATGGAAGGAGCATCACTCACATTCAAGAGGGCATTCAAAGAAAGAGGGAAGGATCAAGCATAAGCATCACAAGGTCTACATCTAATGCAAAACTAAGGCGGAATTCCCAAACAAGAAGATGAAAAGTGAGATGATCAAGAGATATGCCTCCATCATCTACCTTTGTGTTGAGTTACAAAGATTGAGCAAGATAAGGTGGCATCCAGTCATCATTTATCCAATAACATTATTTCAAGCTAAGGCGTCTAGATTCAATGCAACTAGCTTATCCATCAAAGAGGATAACTACCACATGTGGGCACAAAGTTCGATGCACCTACCCTCATCATCTATTGTTCAATTATTCAAGGAAGGACATGTGTTCCATAAAATGTAATTTTATCATTGGTCAAGCATTAAATGCTTTGTAATGGGTGTAACAAACCCTAATTAGTGTTTTTATCCTTCAATTTTGGCCATTGATGAGGATTTGATCTTGGCCCTTCATTGTAATAAGAGCACTATATAAGGCTCCACTTCTTCATTCGTAAAGGTTAATAGTTCACAATTAATAGTTAGAGTAGAGTAGGAAGAGAAAGCAAAGATTGTTGCCAAGACTTTGATGTAAGAAGCATGTAAACTTCATTGAAGATATGGTGAACTCTATGTGTTGATTCAACAATTTGCATGGTCTCTATTTCTCATTTAATTTCCATGTTGTTTAAGATGAATGGAAGAACTTTGTGCATGTAATGTCCCTTGCCAATTCTGATCTTTTGGCCGAGATATTTCGTCAAACACTTGGCTAACAGGGTCTCGGTTTGCTGGTCTTAGTTTCAGTTTGATATAAGGGACATCAAACACTAATTCTTCATGAAAGAACATCCACAAATAACTTGAAATGAAAGTATGATAATCATGTAATGCTTAGACGGCAACCTAGATGTGTAACAAGACAATTGAAGCTCATAAACATGGATAACTACTAACTGTCATTATGTTGAATAGTTGTCATACAACCTCAGAAACTAATCATATAAGATGCAGCCATAAACTCCTTCAACCTTTATTCATATGATAGCTTGAAATGACATTACAAAGATCCAATACATGGACTAATAACAATTACTAATTCTCAGACTTCTGAGGACAAAAGACAGTCATAAACTCATGCATTCAAACTGAGAATTACAAAGAAATTTGATTGGCAATTGAACCTGGGATAAAGCGCCTAGAAGAAGCAAGCAAAATCGTGGTCAAAGAAGACTCCAAGGTGCTAATTCGACCTCTTTCTCAAGTCGTCCCTGCAGCTGATAATGGAGGGTCTGGTAATAAACAATATCTCTGCTGCTAGCCTCCAAATAATGTTGTCAAAGACAAATCGCCTTAACGCCTAGAGTGAAGCGCTATCCATCAAGATGAAGTTCGATGCTCAAACAATGTGTGATATGCAAAATCGTGGGTCTAGACCAGTCTGAGACAAATTTCTGCAGACCTGAAAATCGATGCCCAACACTGATTTCAACCCCTTCAATCTTCTTCACAAAGAATCGCCTCAAGCTTCCAAAGATGTCTACCCTTTCAAAATGCCCCTTCAATGCTCAAATGAGGGATTATGAACAAAATCGGTGGAATGAAGGCTGAAGTCGATTTTATTATCAGACCTGCAAATAGACCAAACTCCACACAATTCTTCCTGACATTATTTACTAAGGAATTGCCTCCTTATTTCAATGAAAATCGATGCAAGATGGGCACTCAATCTGAAATTCTGGAGATGCCATGGATACCCATCCACCATGAAAACTACAACAAGCTCAATGTGAAGGATTGGGTGTCCCTCACTCTCAAGGCAACCCTTCGGAGGATCTCTTACCCCCTTAGTTATGTAGATCAAAGGGGGGTTTCGTTCCCTAAGACCAAATATGCGGACAGCCCTTGGCTCCACAACCACAATACAAAGAAGATAACAAACAACTGATGATCAATCATGTATTCCCCTCTTCTATTTATTCTTTTCATAACTCATCATAAGATTCTTTCTAGAAGATTGGGGTAGGTACACTTTATTATTATTTTATAACACATGTTATTTAAAATGCACTTTTAAAATATCATTTCATTATTATTAAAGTGCACACGTCTCATGATACGTGTTATCCCCTTATATCATTATAAAGCCAAATAAAATGAAATGTGAAGCCACCAAATCTCCGCTAAGTCCACCCCCTAATCAACTCCTTGGCCTACAAGGGTCAATTATAGGCCAACCTTGTGAATGTTCACGTGCTAAGGAGAAGGGGACATTACAGTGCATGATCAATGGTGAGATTTGTATATCCATACTACTAACACCTTGCTGATTGTAAAGTGCCTTGCGTAGTCAACTAGATCCGTCTTAGCCAAGCTTAACTTCAATTATCACTCCTTCATTGATATGCTTCACCTTGAGGGTATGTATGCTTGTAGTGGTGATTTGAAAATCATCAAGCTATCCCTAGAAGATCACACTAGTCTTGTGGAGATGTTCATTGCATGTCAAAGAAAAGCTTAGTTGAATTTCATCAAAGATTGTCCATCGCTCTTACATTCCTAGGATTAGAGTAGCTCTCTCAACCCTCATCCTTTTTACTTTTTTTTTAATCAAGTTAATTTCTACATTCCAGTGGTATTGAAAGTATTCAGGATTCAACATAAGTCCACCTTGTGATTCCAGCAAGATCACATCAAAACACCAAGTCTATCCAAGAGTATGTCAAGACCTAACATTGAGAACCTTGGAGTCACCTCCTATGATCACAAAGTTTAGCATAAGAGGAGATTTTGTTCAAGAGAGGATAGTGTTGATGTGGCTAAAGTCAGATTAACAACTATCTCCGGTCAACGCATAATAGAATGCTAAGTATCCTATCCTCTCTTGCATAAGGAAATCCCTAATGCTATTCAAAGGGGACAACCTCAAGGTTCCAAATGTCAGGTCTTGATTGCGTGATAGCTCAACGATTGATGTGTTTTGCTGGTAACACAAGGGGCTTACGTTTACAACAAGCTAGTATGCATATGTCGATGTTGTGATTCTCAAATTGGGAAGATAAATAACAAAAGAGAAGGGTATAGGAGACCTAAGGACAATGATGATGATAGCTAATGCAACAGGTAGACAAATTTTCATAAACCAATTCTTGTTTTGCCAAAGACACACTCACAACTTGACAAGAACGTTGCAATCTGTAATGCCCCGCCAGGAAACCCCGAAGGGATTAAGCCAAAACACAAGAATAGAGTGCAAATTTTTTTTTTTTTTTTAAATTACAACACATAAGATGCAACAAGATATCAAAGATTCAGATTACATAGCGGAAGACATCAACTAACACCTAAAGAGTTTCCCAACGAGATTACTTAAATTTCACAAATCACTTAACTCTCACAATTATTCCAAAGCTGAATATCTTAATAATGAGATAATTCATAATCAGGATAATTTTCTTTCAAAAGATGGAAATATAATCACAAGCAAGATTCATCATTTAAGATCCATTCATAAACTTCATTCAATCTTTTCATTTAAAATTTCAAACCATACATCTAACAATCTAATACACTAGGATTTCATCATAACATAAGAGATCTTTCCAAGCATATTTAAATTCCTTAACAACAACTGAGTATATCCACTACTCTAAGTTACATTCTTCCATATACCAACTTATTGCATTTAAAGGACGATTACACACATGTATTTACGATAAATCGCATCTCAACCAATTATGCATTCGATCAACATGGCATTCAAGATAGAACTGAATATAAGCATTTATAGTTATTTCCAATTATCCACTTAACCATTCTAACATAAGCTAATCATACATGATAAAGGTGAATAAAGGAAACATAAGAGAATACATCACATAACACCATAATGATCTCGGAGTTCACCCCTACAGGGCTACATCTCCGGGTCTGCGCAACTGCAAGACCCCTCTGATAATTAATAAAGTTAAGAGTACAAGAGGTTACACCATTACAATCCAGCCATCAAGGCGATACATAAACAATATACAAGCGACCGCATCGGTCAATTAATACATAACGATCCCTGAAAAGAACAGGATCCAGCTGAACATAATCAAAGCTAATACAAAGGTCCAGAAGAGCATCCATAAAACCGAGCCATCACCACCCCAGGTCTAACATGAAACCGACACTCACAAGGGCAGAGACAAAAGACGACTCACAAAGGTACTCTTAACAGGACAAAACGACAACACACTAGCGAACGTAGGGACAAGTGTCATCACACAACCTGGTATGGTTACCATGGCAAGTCTTCATAGGTCCCGGTCCCATACACAGGGTCACCCTGGCCACCTAATCCGAGCTTCCGGCCCATCCAAGCCTCATGTGGACCCACACATCCTCTCGTGAAGACAAGGAAGATGGTTTGCCATTTCAGGCCTTCTCACAGCATGCCGAATCTATGATAGCATTCGTCCCATGTGTGAGGCACATTATCTTATTAGAGGTTACATTCTAATCTACTTAGGTTATCACTTATTAGACTCACTTTCGACGGGTTACCCAGCAGCCACTTTGGGCGCGACCCCCAATCGAAAGCCACTTTCCCATACGACACTAGACTATACTCAGACGAACTCAAAACCAAGGGATACACATGGTCAGACGAACGGAGTTCAAGAAGAAGAGGACATCCATCAGGTCACACACGACTCAAGGGTAAACACTTACTGACGGTACTCTAGCTAGAGACCTGACAACTAAGGTCAACCACGAATCATCAATCGACTCACACAAAGAGGATATGATCAAAACGACACTACCACAATACAGCAGTCAACTCGGAATCGAGGACTGAAACAGGTACCCCAAGTCAAGCCATACGACAGGGTCCTACTAAACAAAGCAAAACATGCCATTCCATAATTAAAGGCGAATATAGAAATTAAACTCGCAAGGCAATAATCAGAAAAGACAATATTTCCTCAAATTGATTTAATCATTACAGGTCGATCGAGTTTTCTACATGATCTAAAACAAATTTCAGTTATCTACCTCAACTAGGGATAAGTTGTTCTTGGTTTTCTAACTCTTGAAGGTTCAAAGCATCGAACAGAAATATTAAGTCATAAAGAGTTTTTAAACCAATTCATATTAATTAAACTCTGACAACCATTAAACAATTAAAATAAGATACTTAATCTCCAATCAAAACGTCATTAACATACTGGTCTAAAATCAATCTCTACAGATTCATAATTTCAATTCCAGATACATTATACGGATAACGGAAATAAAAATGTAGAAAGAAAATCTAAATGGAGATAGTCATTTCCAATGCATATCGTTAAATTTCTAATGCCCAACGATAAATATTTCACTACTTTCAATTACTCAAATGATATGTTCTACGATAAAATTTAACATCATCAAGCAGTAATTACATCGTATTTCAACGATCAAGATCTAGATTCATTAATCCAAGATCGATCAGAATATATTCAATGATATTTAGTTGCGAAGTTAACAGTTTTAGAACTTAATCAGGAAAGGGGCATAAGTCATGAAATGAGATAGAATAATTAATCCACCTATAAATTCCATTATATAATTAATCAATATCCAATCAATCCTTATCAAAATTGATGCCACCATAACCCTAATTAAGAAACTAGATAAAACTTAATCATTAACATAATATTTACAAATATTATTTACATTTTCTTTTTTTTTTAAATGATAAAAAAAATACAATAAAAAAAACGTTTTCTAAAACTAATTTAAAAAAAACGCTTTAGGCAAAAGGGGAGGGCGGGCCGTGCCCTAACCCTAACCCTAGCCGCAGGCATTGGTGATCCTCGTGGGCGGCGCTCACGGCGGTGCCCGCAGGTGCCGCGGCGCCCTGCGGCCACCGCAGCCCCTGCGGCCATCGCCGTGAGCCGCAGCCGCTGCAGTTTCCAAGCAGAGGTAAGGGCGAGCGGGGAGGAAAGGGGAGCGTGCGGGGGGGAGCAGGCGGGGGACGCGCGGGGGAAGGGGGGAGGAGCGGGTGGAGCTCCGCTCCCCGCCCTCCAACCCCAAACCACGGTCTAAAACAAAACCTACGCACAGTCCCGAACAAAACAACGCCCAACTCAAAAAAATAAAATACACAACGTTATAATACAACGCACAGTCCGAAAATGATATAATAAATTTTCTTTTATTTTAAAAACCACACAGTCCGATAATTATCACAAACGCCCAGCACGAAATTGATAAGAAATTTCGATTTAAAATAAATTCGATTTAATATAAAATCCGGTTTCAACGAAATCAGTTTAGGCATCAAGATTCTTGATGGAATTCATCCATTCCTAACACAAACAGGGGTTTTCAAACACCATACAGCAATGAGGAATAACACACCTCAATAAGAAAATTTCCAGCCAAATTCAAATGGACAATCAATTGATTTTTCAATAACAAATTCGGAATCCTACCTGAATACGCAATCCTGGAATGGCTGAAGGAGAGCCCACCTGCCAGATCCAGCATCATTCCTTCCCAAAACCTCCAAATTCATTCCAAATTTCTTCTCCAAAAAAAATGTCCATCCATCCATTTTTCCCCAAATTTGGGTTATATGGAAGAGTTGACCCCAAAAATTCCATTTTGGAAATTAAAATTTTTATTTACAAATAATTCTCCAAATTTAATACTTTCTAACTATAGCAACCAGTTGACTTGCCTTTTCAATCAAAAATCGATTTCCTCAATTAATACGATTTAACCTTTCAAATATTAAAAGCCAACAGAATGCAATAGAATCTATTGAAATTTAAATACAAAACTTCTTTTCATTAGCATATATAAAATGCATTCAATAATCAAAATCAGTCATTAAATCAAATTCATTCCCAATATAAAATAAGCAATCCAATATCAACGGAAATCGCATAACGGAAACCAGATTAATTTAACCCATTAATCTTCAATGCACAAACGCAAATTTAATCAAGATAATTACTAAGGACTAATCAATCAATTTAACTAGGCACACCAAGCACACAAACCGAGAAGGTCAACCAAACAAACGACTCGCAAACCCAAACAAAAGAGGGATTACCGACGACGACTGGCGATGCTCACTTGAGCACGACTATGGTCAACTAGGGACTTACGACCACCTATCCAACTCTAAGGATAAAAGAGGTACACTCAAACCTGCACATCCAGGTGAAGACGAACCTCGCACTCATGCGGCGTTGTACCTGAAATATCCTGCAACCAAGAGTCATACATGCATACATATATAAAATTTAACGAAAACGTTAGCCCGATATTAATACCACGAAATAGGAACACCGAGTAACTTGCATACAACTAGTGTGAAAACCACATCAATAGCTATGCGTTAAATCAAACATCTGACTGTAACATAATATTACGATAAACTAATCAAGATTAAACCAAGGTTAGAGATTGATTAAAGCAGGGGTACTACATTCTCCCCCCCTAGGTTCCGACTTACTCCTGGAAGTCGTAAGGCTAGATGGAGAACATGTCGTACGCATCAGCCTTGAAACTCATTCAACAAAGATCAAATTGCACATAGATTTCTTTCCATAAATAAATGAAATATGATTGCAAATTCCTTTACAAACGCCATTATCCATTGGCAAGATACATCTAAAACCATACATTCCTTAAAATATTCTAGGAATTATCCACAATCATAGCAGAGAAAATAGGAATTTTCTACCATTCTTTACACCAAATTAAAGCATTACAAAGAGGTAAACAACAATTACCATGATCATCGACCAAAAATGACAATAAAACATGCCATAATGATCAATTTCCTTTACCAATCCATCTTTCTCATAAAATTTTATTGAATAGAACTAGCTTCAAATATCAATTTCTACAGCCAAAATAACTTCCATGAAATAAGAGCAACAAAAATAACTCAATTGATTACACTTGCCAGGCATAAGAAAACCTTTCCAATGACTATGTCCCATAACATAGTGACAAGTTAACACAATTTACTCCATGATACACATAATAACCATCCACATAACTGGAATGCATAACAGAAAAGGCCACATGTGAGCATGTCTAATGCTCGGTCAAAGATAACATGCACGATCAGCATCTCTATGCCTGATCTCATAACAACAATATGATCATAAATATCCAATATCTCACTCGAAGGCTCGATGGTGCTAGGCACACCATAGCGGTGCTACCTTCCATACAAGACCTTTGTGAATATCCCTTGTTGTGCAAGGTGGTTAGCCTCCAAGAGATAGTCACCACACATAGGTAGGTAGTGGATATTAGCTGCATCACAGCCTCACATACCTCCATCCTCAAGGTTCCTTGCGTCTACTTCCTCGTATACACTCATCCAAGCCCGTCTCCTACGTTCTTGGAGAGGAATTCACATTGCAACACAAGACCAGCATACGAAAACAATAATGATAAACCAGTTTAGCCACCAAAGTACAGAAGAATAAAGATAATAAATCCTCAATTCCAACAGTAAGGCAAGAAAATAATCCGGAATTTCAACACCAAATTAAAGTGCAAAAGATCACAAGATCGTGGCCAAACCTTCAAAATCAAAGTAAAATAAACTGCTGATCCCCAAAGAAATATAAAGAATAGCACAATTGCACATAACATCACTACGTGACTAATAGCTAGCCACCAACGAGGAAGGAAGGAACAATCGTCTAGCTATCCTAGTAGCTCATCATGTGGTGTGGCCAAGTCACACATCCACATGGCATGGCAGTGTGCACCTCGACATCACCCTGCATCACGTCGTCACGTGGCATGGCTCTACCCAATACCTAGCGGTAGGCCGCATGGAAATGTCTACTACATCCCGCATCGTGTCTCAGCACGGCATGGCAATACTCCAAGCGGACAAGGCATGCAATGGACGTATCCCGCATGGCAGTGTACCCCACGGATAAGGCACGCGCTGGTACACTCCGCATAGCGACGTACCTAGAAGGATACTCGTCGTAAGCCAGAGGTATACATGGCTAAGGTCTACCCACAAGTCTACCAACACTGGTCAGTTGGCAACTTATGTAAGAACAATAACACGCCTCTCATGAAGACAAGGCAACAGATGCTGCAATAGAATCCAACCATATGCTCAAAAACTGCCATCTATATGCTCAAATAAAGGAAGGGAATAGGCTAACACATATAAACCTATAAATAGATTCATCAAAAAGGGAAAGTATTGAGTACACCTTTGATATAAAATTTAACGAAAACGTTAGCCCGATATTAATACCACGAAATAGGAACACCGAGTAACTTGCATACAACTAGTGTGAAAACCACATCAATAGCTATGCGTTAAATCAAACATCTGACTGTAACATAATATTACGATAAACTAATCAAGATTAAACCAAGGTTAGAGATTGATTAAAGCAGGGGTACTACACAATCTCCAAAAGATAAATGGATTTTCAGACTATGGAGATTCATTTAGGCACCCAATTCTGGCGCAGCTTGAGACAAATACTCATACTTGAACTAGGCATAGTTTGCGTTCAGATTAACCATGCACCGTGACCTACAATTAGCAGGTCCCCAATGGTATGAACCTGAAATACATCAAATACACCCACATTTCACCATCAGAATCATTGAACTCTAACTAACCAACTGAAAAGAAACCATGCAAACAGAAGAAAACAAAGACCATATTCAATGTTCATTTATTGATTTCAACTGCCATTACAACAATTTCTTATAGCAACTCTATTCTACTCTAATCCGCTAACTGCTAAAATCTAACTATCTAACTTCTAACTCCTAAAAATCTAACAAATTCTAACTACTAGAAATCCAACCTCTACAATGAGAGAGGCCTTGCCTTTTATAGATTTTGCAATTCAAATGAAAGGCCAGGATTGATTGCATCCAAAGGCTGCAATCTGCATTCTAGAAACTTGGCAACTTTAACCCATGCCTAATTATCCTTAGTTGTCCTCCCAACCACTTTTACAGCTACCGCAACTATTTGACATCAATTCGGTCAATCAGGCAGCTAAGGCATAATTGACCTGAGTACCCCCTTGCTTTAAATACATTAAACGGTGCCCATAGGCAGTCCTTTTACATTAAAACAATTCAGTTTTATAAATTGATTTTTTAGAATCAATTCCAGCTGTGTATTTCTCAGAATGCATACACTTGTAGCATTTTGTGTGTTCTTCTGTTTTCAGTCTTGTTGTGACCATTTCACACATCGCCCCATTAGAATGGGGACCCCCTCTTTTGTTTTTGGTTTTGCTTTCTCTTTGCTTGTTTTTCTCTCTGCTTTTAGGATTTTGAGCGAGAGAGTGGTTTGCCTGGGCTGGCTGGATTAGGGCTAAACCTTGGAAGCTCGTTTTTAAGGTTTCTTTCAAGCTAAGTCTAGCCAAATTTTGGGGAATTGTTAGTCGTCTGCCTGAGGATTCAAGATTGTCAGAATGAAACATGCCTTTCAGGAGAGTCAAATTGGTTAGGTCAAAGGCAGGATGAATAGGTCTCAGGTCAGGTCTAGATTGAAAGTGGGTTTTTCTTGGTAAGGTCTTGTTTGTTTCTGAGTCAGAGTCAGCTAAGCATAGTCAGTGAAGAAGGGGAGTTGATTTGGTTAAGTTAAAGGGAGAATGAAGTGAATCAAGGTAATATCTAGCCTAAAACCTAATTTTCGCTCCTGACCCTTCCAGAGGATCTAGAGCGAAATTCCCAAAAATACAATATTTCCTTCAAAATTTTGATGAGCTAACCCAATGATGGAAGGAAATGAACCCTGGAGATTGCCTTGGGGGAGTTTAAAGATCAAACTAAGGTGAATTTTGGCCTAAAATGAAAAAATCGCCCCTGACCCTTCCAGAGGGTCCAGGGTGAAATTCACATTTTCACCTAGTTCCTGCATGAAAAATGATATAAATTCGAAATACAAGACCTTGAGTAGGTCAAGACACACATAAACTCACCTTCCAGGAGATTTTGGAGTCAAGAAATGAGAGATTCAGGACCTAATTGAAAAAATCGCTCCTGACCCTTCCAGAGGGTCTAGGGCGAAATCATCAGGAAGCTTCATTAAGCCTCAATCAAACCTTGATATTCCCCAATTTGTATTAAATTACCCAAATTCAAGACATTTGGGAGGTTGAATTAAATTCGCATTAATTAAGGCATTGGCAATTTAATTAATTAATTTTTAGGCCTTGAAATAATTGAAAATCCACCTTGAAGGCATCAAAATTAATTTTAAAATTTAAAAAATACAAAGTGAGCGCCCAAAATCATTATTGTGCCTTTACAAACAAGTCGGCCATCTTTTGAGAGGTATTTTATTTTATTTTTTGCCCTATTTGCCAAGTCGGCCTTGAGGGAAATTAGGGTGAGCACCCTATATAAAGGAGGAGTGTTGTTTCAAATTTCAAATCATTCATTCATTCCTTCTAAGTGCGATTTTGAGGAGCAGATTGAGGAGCGAAATCCAGCAGATTGGAGGCGAATTTTTGCTAAGTGTTGGAGGCTAAAGAAGGTGAAGCTCTTTTGAAGGCTAATGGAGACGTAATTCATCCAAAGGAAGACCACAATTCAACCCTTGTCCAGCAAAATCCGGTCTTCTTTCTTCATTTTCCAAGGTTTTATAGTTAAGCATTCAAGGGAAGGCATCAAATGGCGACCCCTGGAGTCGGAAGATCAACTACTTGGCGGACCCTTATCAAAGAAGATCAAGTCAGGACAAGGACGATCTCCTCTAGTCCAGTTTCATTAAGGACGACCTTCTCCATCTATCTTCTAGTCCAGCATTTGAAGGAAGACATCACCAAATTGGCATCAACCAAGTGTTTGACAAGGTGGCATCCCGGTCATCACTCCTCCATTCGGATTGGTTCACCTCAGCATGTCTAGATCAATGTACCTGATTCATCAAGAGATGGCACTAACTTCGATGTACCTACCCCGGCTATCCATTGGTCGAATATTCCAGAGAAGACATGTGTCTAAGTAATGCAATTATTTCATTGGTCAGAATTGAGTTTGTTGTAACAAACCCTAATTAGGGTTTTCATTGTAAAATCTCGGCCATTGATCTCAAATTGATCGGAGCCATTGAATTGTATTGTGGGCACTATATAAGCCCTGGCTCCTCATTTGTAAAGGCTAATAGTTAGTCAATAATAGCTAATAGTTAATAGTTAGTAATAGAGGCTAGAATAGTAGAGTAGTAATTAGAGTAGATTAAGAAGAGAAGGCAAGAAATTGTTGCCATTGATTGTAAATAAGCTCCATTTTCATTGAAGTTATGGTGAAGTGTGTCGTTTCTTGCAATATGCATGGTTTCTTGTTGAATCTTCAATTCTAGATGGTAGATGATTAGATTGAATGAAGAAAATTGTTGAATGCACTTGTGTGGAATCCGTCTAATCCAAACCACTAGCCTCTTGTTGATGGTAAGTGCGCCTTGCGTGGTCAACTGGAATAAAATGAGCTTAATCTTAAGTCGTTACACGTCTATTGTTCATGCATTATCTTGAATGGTGATCAGTGTCTGATGGTGTACGATTTGAACATATTGGAAGCACCCCTTAGAAGATCGCATTGAGCTGGTGTCGAATTGTTCAAGCCTGATGGTGAGACCCAGCCCAGTAGGACTCCACCTAGTCATTCATCCATCTTCTCGCATTCTAGGTAGTAGAGTAGACTTCCTGAACCTTGCATCTTTTGCCATTTGTTTGTCTTCCAGTTAGTAAATAGGACTTGTGATTCCAGCAAATCAGACGTTTAGTCATCAAGTGTAAGTCCCCTTGTGATTCCAGCAAAATCACATCATACCACAAAGAGCTTATCCACGAGTAGAGAACCTACATACAAGAACCTTGGAGTTGCCTCGACTGATCCTTCGGCGAGATCTTCAGCAGTCGGGAAACTTTGCTCAAGAGAGGATAAGGTACCTTTAGGTATTTTATTCTGTGTTCGCATGTGCATAAAAAACACATCAACAAGTCTTGAGGGTGGATTTCAATTTGTTGTTCGGCGATGGCGTGCTTCCCGATGATTGTTGTTTTGATTTTGCGCTCCTGCATCTTCTCTTCTTGGCTTTGATCGCGATCATGTCTTCAATCTGAGCCTTAGGCTTTCCCTCGACTCCTTCCAGTGACGTCGATTTGCAAACAATTGATTTCAACCCGAATTAATCACTTTGAAAAACTAAATAAATTTAACAAATAAGTGTCAAAAGACACTTACCAACTTTTGAATGCCCTTTGAAGAAAACTTGGCATCTTTAGGGCAAATGCAAACAAACCTTCCTTCTAACGTGTTTGCTTTGTTTGGGCGATCCACTAAGGGTGAATGCAAAATCAAGACTTTTTAGCAGAAATGCGAACATAGACCCCTTGGATTTTAAACCCCCCCCCCCCCCCCCTTGTTCCAGGCCAAAACTTGGCCTTATGAGTGAAATGGAAGAATTTCTAGACGTCCAATGTCAAACTCGGCCATTTCAGAGAAAATGCATGATGTATTTTGACTTTCTGTTGCAATTTGCAAAACTTGGCCATATGGGAAGATGTGTGAGTTTAAGTTTTAAACGTTTCCCTCTTTGTTTGCAAAATCGCCCCATAGGTGAATTCGGGTTTTGAAGATTTTGTGCGATTTTTGAATTCTTTGCAAAATAGAAGAAGTGTCGAACTTTGTATATGTGCGATTTAAACATGGGCGACCTCCATTTGAAATGCAAAAACTCATAAAAAATTTACTTTATTTATACCTGATTTAACTCGCCCAAGGGAATTCGGGTTATTTAATGAGCGAACTTTTGTTTCTTTCTCTAAGTCGATTGTTTGCTAATGAGGAAATTTGGATTTTTTGGACAAATTGCGTGACTTAGTGGCTCCTGTTAACTTGCAAACTTAGCAAAATCACCGAACTTGGTTTAAAACGCTCCTTGCACTTAGATGAAACTCATCTATTTGATATGTAATGCACGATTTTCCTTAAAAAACACTAGACTTTACTCTTTAACGCCGCTTCTAAAACTCGGCCTTTGGTTAAAATGTGTGAACTTGGACTTTGTTTGAAAACTCGACACTTTTCACACAAATGTGCGATTTTGCTTTCCTAGTTTAGATGCCCCTTTACTTTGTTATAAAACTGGGGCCATCTTACTGAAAATGCGAGGTTTTGTGTTTTGTTTTTCAAAGCATGGAAAAAAGTGGGTGAGTTTGTCTTAAACGCCAAGATAGCTTTTATGAAATTTGCAAATATTGAAAGAAATGAGCGAACTTTTCCCTTGCCTTCATTTTCACAAACACAAAAGTGCTGACTTTGGTTTTTTAAACGCCTTTTTCAACTTAAGTGAAAGTTAGTCATTTCAGACGAAATGTGCGATTTCCTTCTAAACGTAAAAAAAAACGCCCCCTTTGCCTTAGTGATTTTGGGTTTTTGAACAATTTGAGCGAACTTTTGCTTTGCAAATTTTAAACTTAAAAAAAACGCTCCCCTTTGGTCTTAAATGAAATTCAGGATTTTGGGCGAGTTTGTGATTTTGGGTCCAAGTCTTGTAAAATGATAGAAAAAGGCCGAATTTTTTATTTATTTCACAAAACACAAAAGTGTTGACTTTGGTTTTTTAAACGCCTTTTTCGACTTAAGTGAAAGTCGGTCATTTCAAACGAAATGTGCGATTTCCTTCTAAACATAAAAAAAAGCGCCCCCTTTGCCTTAGTGATTTTGGGTTTTTTGAACAATTTGAGCAAACTTTTGCTTTGCAAATTTTAAACTTAAAAAAAACGCCCCCCTTTTGTCTTAAATGAAATTTTGGGCGAGTTTGTGATTTTGGGTCCAAGTCTTGTAAAATGACAGAAAAAGGCCGAACTTTTTATTTATTTCACAAAACACAAAAGTGCTGACTTTGGTTTTTTAAACGCCTTTTTCGACTTAGTGAAAGTCGGTCATTTCAAATGAAATGTGCGATTTCCTTCTAAATGTCAAAAAAACGCCCCCTTTGCCTTAGTGATTTTGGGTTTTTTTAACAATTTGAGCGAACTTTTGCTTTGCAAATTTTAAACTTAAAAAAAACGCCCCCCTTTGGTCTTAAATGAAATTTTGGGCGAGTTTGTGATTTTGGGTCCAAGTCTTGTAAAATGATAGAAAAAGGCCGAATTTTTTATTTATTTCACAAAACACAAAAGTGCTGACTTTGGTTTTTTTAACGCCTTTTTTGACTTAGTGAAAGTCGGTCATTTCAAATGAAATGTGCGATTTCCTTCTAAACGTCAAAAAAACGCCCCCTTTGCCTTATAGTGATTTTGGGTTTTTTGAACAATTTGAGCGAACTTTTGCTTTGCAAATTTTAAACTTAAAAAAAACGCCCCCCTTTGGCCTTATATGAAATTTAGGATTTTGGGCGAGTTTGTGATTTTGGGTCCAAGTCTTGTAAAATGATAGAAAAAGGCCGAATTTTTTATTTATTCACTCCTTTGAAACCTGGCCATTTTATTGAAAATGCAAGATTTTTGCCTTAGGCTCTTTGTGAAAATGAAGAATTCGGCCATCTAAGTTAAAATGAGCAAACCTCTTTATTTATTTCAAAACATGAAAAGAGTC
The DNA here is from genome assembly GCF_030272615.1 of Cryptomeria japonica. Lineage (NCBI taxonomy): Eukaryota > Viridiplantae > Streptophyta > Pinopsida > Cupressales > Cupressaceae > Cryptomeria > Cryptomeria japonica. The sequence continues at coordinate 726,269,110 of NC_081409.1, forward strand.
GCGTTTTCTATTTCGCCCTATGACTTTGTTTCGGTCCTTATTGAGCCGAATTTTCATTATGCCTTGAAAACATCCACTTTGCCTTCCGCACTTTCCTCGATAGTTTGGGAGCATTTGTTTTTCGACTTCGAACATTGGGCATTAGTTTCATTTCGGTGTTTTGCCATCATTTGCAGATGCATGACTTTAACAATGGGCTTCTATCTCATGGAGCGAAGAAAGGGCAAAAAGGGGGCTCCCCGTCAAGGATGGGGAGTGTTGTGCGTGTTGCATAGTGCGTAAAAGCACTATCAACAAGTACCATCTGGAGAAGCCATATGTTTCTTTTTCCCTGATCACTCCTCCTTCCATCAATGTGTCTCAATGAATCTCCATCAATGCTACTAGGAATGGAATAGTCTTGTCTTGGTAGATATGAGTGTCTTCCCAAGTGTGATCAATATCCTGGATTAAATTTAGGATGGCGAACATCTTGTTATACACCTGCACTAAGTCTTCAATGAATGTATCTGCCTCTTTGTGAATTTTCTTCAACCAATCTCTAGTTCCCTGAGCAATCACCTTCATTTTATCAAGGCCTTCAATTGACTTCCTTGGACAGGTGGTGGGTCGAACAAATGTCTCATCTTCCTGCCTGACTGGCTTCATTAGGCGTTGCACATATCCAACTAAGGCTTTATGGTTAGTCTTCAACTTCTTGTACTTCTCTTCCAATTTCCTGATTTGATCTTTCAATGCTTGAGTGAAATCATTAGAATCCTCAATGGCTTGGGCTCTTGAAGTAGGTCCTAAACCAATCTCTGTTACATCATTCTTGCATGGAGTGATCTCATCTCTCGTCTTATCTGCTCTAGGAACAAAAACATGTAGAACTCTTGATTGTGATTCTCCTCTTATCATCCGGGAGAACTTCTTGGTTGTCTTCTTTTCTTTTGGCTCGTTTATTCGACTGAGGAGTTCTTCCAATTTTGCTGCTAGATCACCATCCTCTTTTGGATCTTTTCTCATTCGGCCCTTTAGCCACATGGTTAGTTCTGACGGTTGAATATGCACTTCCATTTGTTCTTGTTGTACTGTCAAAGTTTCATCCTCGAGAAAATCTCCGCTATGAAGGGGAAAATTGGGGTTCCCCAAACCTTCTACTTTTGTTGTCATATCATACTGATAAAAAAATCCATGATGTTCAAATATTTATCCTGACGGGATTCTTGTTCAATGTTTTCTTTGTGGGGAGGTTCCATGGAAGCATTTCCACTCTGCTTGTTAGGTCCACTAGACTCAATCTCCATTTGGTTTTCATTCTTGGGACGATATATTTTTTCTCCTATAAATAGTTCCATTTCTTCTACGCGTAGAGAATTGTTTGGTGATGGCTGACGTGTCACTATCTTCTGCTTCTTTGAGTTTGGTCGTCTACTTGGTGCATTTGCTTCTTTGCCTTCCTTAAATTTGGACTTTCAGCAATCTCCTTGCCTTTCCTTTAACTATTATCTTCCTGTTGGCCTTGTTCATGCCCATTCATATCATCTTGTATTTCCTCGGTAATTCCATCTTGAGTGGATCGTTATTCAGGATCGCACATCAAAATTGGGCCTAGGGCATGGAATCTGGTAACTTGCCTATCAATCCAAATCTTGGTTCTTTTAGTCACTTGTCTTGTTAAAGCATCAAGATCGAATATCTTTGGATCGGTCCAATTTGGTGGAAAAATTGGCTTGTTCTTTTCCTTCTCAAAGTCTGGGTGCACTCTATTTTCATCCTCTGCTAACTAATCAGGCATTGAGAAGAGTTCACATGTTCACACTAGCTTCAGTTGCAGTTTGGAAAACATTTTTTTTTTTATCTCAAAATCATCTTCGGCATTTGCCCAGTAATCTTACAGGTGTGCTCTAATTTGGTGTCTCCAACCATTTGTCATCCTGATCTTGTTATATGGATCAAAGTTTGCCCTTGCTATGTATGTGGTGAGCTTGTAGAACTGCAACTCCTCAGTTGACTTCTCTGCTACTGAAAGTGATGGACAAACTTCATATGCATCCCCCATGATGAAGGGAAATTGTAATCCTTGCTTTTTCTTCTTCTAAATTTTGTCATATATTGTCAATTGTCTTGTTACCTCCAGTAGGATTATTTTATCTCTTGGGTACCTTGGTAGACGAAGAGGATTGCCATCAAACCCTTGGACTCTGACATACGTGAAACTAGGAAATTGGATGAACCATGCACCACACTTTTCCACCAATTTTCTAGCCTTTGAAGATAACCTCTTGTAAAAATCTCCTTGCAGACTCCAACAATATGCATTGAAAATGCATCGTTCACTCTCCTATAATGAATGGTGTTGGTCAATTGTAATTGAGGTTAGCATTCATATACTTTGAACTTTCCTTCACCTTGTCCAATCAGTCCCTAGCATATGAGTCCATCATACTTCTGAATTTTGGCAATCAAGTAGACTAAGAATGAACTCATGTAGAAGGAACTAGTTTGCTCCAAGTTTCTCAACTGCTCATCCCAGCTGTCACTTATCAATCTGGACCAATCTATAGCTTTGATGCCTTGTATAACTTCTGCAATGTAGAAGAACATCCATGGTTCATAGGTGTAGGCATGTTGACTTCCCATGAGTCTATTCATTAGGACCACCAGATCATTGTACTTCTGCCCGAAGTCCATTCTGATGAGTTGTTTTGGTAGTTTAGAATTATGAGGCTTAGGTTCTCCATCCACTTGCAGTTGATAGTAGTTGCACATTCATCTACTCCTGTGTGGTAGAACTTCAATGCTTTGTCTTTATTCTTATAGTCCATGGAACAGTATGTGGTGATTCCAAATGCATCTAAGATCACTCCTGGAGTGAGGTTAGCTAGTAACTTGCTGTTAGGAGTTGCAATCGTTCTTCTCTTTGGATTATAGTGTTTTGCACATTCAATGGTCAATTTTGGACATTGGATGGAAGGAGGAAATCCAACTGCATGGACGATTCCCTCCGAACCATTTTTTGCACCAGTGTTGAAGGAACTACACCATTATGCCTGAACATCCTTCGCCTGAAATCTTCTATGTTGGATGTACCGAAGTTGATGTAGCCAACATTTCCCTAGTTTGATTGGATGGACTTTGGAAGAAATCCTTTCATCTCCTTCTTGATCAGTGCCTGTTTGGACTTAGCTACGATCCTATCTTCCGCTATTCAATTTCTTGGAATTCCAAGGATAAAAAAATGTTAAAATTATTTCCTTTCTTAACTTGGAAATTTTATCAATTCATCCTATGGTTTAGTCTTTTGTCACAAGGATTAATAAAATATAAATTCAAAATTCTTGACTGCAAGGAAAAAATGAACAAGTCTATAGCATGACTTTGGCTGGAATGATTGCACACTTGGAATTCCAAACTTGGAAAAAAAATAAAATAAATAACCTTGCTAGGAAGGAATTCCAAAATTAAAATAATGAAGGAAAAATGCCTTGGTCAAATTCGCTCCAAATTATCCTTCTCTCCAAAGTCACACCTGCTCTTTTGGCTGTGAATTTCCAAGTTGTGAGGTTAAAATGAATTACCAATTTACCTTTACAGGTAATTTTGCCCCTTGAATTTGCACCTCTTTGCCTTATTGGTCGCCCAAAGGAGAAAACGATTAGTTTCATTTAGGGTTAATCAATTTTGTTAATATTGTTTTTAATTTTTCCCATGTGTGGACCCCACACCACAAAATCATTGAAAAAGCATTAAAATATTAATTATTTATTGCTCCATGTTTCATACCTTCCTTGGGCGGGTTTTAGGCATGGTGAAGGATTTTTGTTCTTGTGGGAAATTCCTCCTCGAAGGAGAATTTGCACTCCTAGGTGCACTTTTGGCTTGGTGGAGGATTTTTCTCTCGCGAAAAATTCCTCCTCGGAGAAGAATTTGCCCTCTTGGGTGCAATTTGATGCTTGTGGAGGATTTTTTCATTTCAACAAAGTCCTTCATTAGATTTTTACACTCATGGGTGCAGTTTAGCTTGGAGGAAGGTTTTTTCTTTTGCACTTATTTGTTTTATGCTCTGCATTTCGTCTTCATTCTACTGGACTTGAATTTGGATACTTGCTCAATTTACAGTCAATGCTCACATGTTGCTAAAAATAACAACTACTAAAAATAGAAAGTTTGTCCAAATGCAAAATTAGGCCAATTGGAGACAATGAAATTTGCTAAAAATAGGCTTTCTAAAAATAGACATTGCTAAAAATAGAAAGTTTTGTCCAAATGCAAAATTAGGCCAATTGGAGATAGTGAAATTTGCTAAAAATAGACTTTCTAAAAATAGACACTACTAAAAAAAGACACTACTAAAAATAAAAAGTTTATAAAAAATGCTTAGAAACTTCACCAACAGGCCCTTGTGAAAAAACTTCTCTTAGTCAAATTTCACCTTCTCAAACACTTTTGATCACAAGCCTCTTCTTTCAAAACCGGCAGGACAAAAACCCTAAAATTGATGGCGTTCTAAACTTGATGATGTTTAGTTTATTTGCATTTCCCTTTAACGCTTGAGATTGTGAGTCACAAAGATACTACCAAGAGACCCAAAGCAGCAAACGATTAGGTGAGCGAAAATGAGGGGGCCCCCATTTGCAATGAGGCGATGTGTGAAAAGGTCACAGCAATACCTTATATCATTTTCTACACAAAAACTTATTAATTCCTGGCTGACAATAGTAAGTCAGATTTCTACCTTTTATTGGCTAATTTCCTTATTTGACATTGAATGCTTATTTTATTCCTATTCCAATCAGGACTGATTTTGTGATTATAGATTTAATGTTTCCTCTTCTTATTTCCTATTTCATTCCATTGATCAATAGATGCCCCATCTCCAATGAGTTGATCTCCCTTTTATACCTTCTCATTGAGGGAGTCACAACCTTTCACAAATGTTATCTTTTTAAAGCGTGCAACCCCCCATCCTTGATCGCAGGTTTTGAGCCCTATTTTACTTTTAATTAATTGATGCCAAAGATTTTTTTATTCAACTTCATTCAAATGCCTTTATTATCTTTAGCGATCCCAATAAGGCTATGATTATCTTGGCAAGGCATGATATAATGGTATTTTCTTTTTAGAACATGTACAACAATTACATGCAAAACCAAACAAATAGGTTTATGTCAAAAATTGTCATAAATTGTCCCCTCTAAACATGGGGGTTCCCTTTTTGGAAGTGTACAGCTTGTTGATGGTGTTTCTACACACTATGCAACATAGAATAAAATACTAAGTATTCTATCCTCTCTTGAACAAAATCTCCTCTTATGCTAAATTGTGTGATCATAGGAGGTGACTCCAAGGTTCTCGATGTTAGGACTTGACGTGCTCTTGGATAGACTCATTTGTTTGATGTGATATTGTTGGAATCACAAGGTAGACTTATGTTTTACTTGAATGATCGAAATGATGCTGGAACGTGGAAATTTCACTTGACTTAAAAAAAAGGAGAAGGATGAGGGTTGAGAAAGCTAATCTAATCCTAGGAATGTAAGAGCAATGGACAATCTTTGATGAAATTCAACTAAGCTTTGCTTTGACTTGCACCAACATCTCCACAAGGCTAGTGCAATCTTCTAGGGATAGCTAATGATTTTCAAATCACCACTACCAGCATAGATACCCTCAAGGTGAAGCATATCAATGGAGGAGTGATAATTGAAGTTAAGCTTGGCTAAGACAGATCCAGTTGACTACACAAGGCACTTTACAATCAGCAAGGTGCTAGTAGTATGTATGTACGAATTTCACCATTGATCATGCACAAAGTTCTTCCATTCATTTAAACAACATGAAAATTAAATGAGAAGTAGAGACCATGCAAATTGTTGAATCAACATAGGAATTTCACCATATCTTAAAGAAGTTTACATGCTTCTTACAACAAAGTCTAGGAAACAATCTTTGCCTTCTCTTCCTACTTTGTTCTAGCTACTATCTAATTATTATCTACTACTGATCTATTCCCTATTGCCTTTACAAATGAAAGAGAGGAGCCTTTATAGTGCTCTCATTACATTGAGTGGCTCAGATTGATTCTTAATCAATGGCCAAGATCGAAGGATAAAAACCCTAATTAGGGTTTGTTACAACCATTACAAAGCATTTAACGCTTGACCAATGATAGAATTACAATAAAATGGACACATGTCCACGTTTGAATTATTGACCAATAGATGACGACAATAGGTGCATCAAACTTTGTGCCCACATGTGGTAGCTATCCTCTTTGATGGATGAGCTAGGTACATTGAATCTGAACGCCTTATCTTGAAATGATGTGATTGGATAAGTGATGACTAGGTGCCACATTAGCTTGCTTGATCTTGTTGGCATTGAGTTGTCATTGATGTCAACCGAGATTGCAAGCAGGCTACTAGTAGAGGTATGTCATCCGGTATGAAGAAGAATGTACCGGTATGGTGAAACATAAGTAGTTGTTGAGACTATCAGTGACTTCACTGGTATGAGGTGAGATGCATGTGTGTGTGAGCATGTTGCATGATAACCGGTAGGGCTTAAACCAGTTGGCTGCTTGTTTATGATGAAGAGACAGAATGTTAAAGTATTCACAAACCACCAGAGGTGAAGATGTGCTACCGGTGTAGTGTGCACTACCGGTTAGTAGGAGAAGAAGGTCCCACCGGTAAAGGCTTGTACCAGTATGAGTTTGCTGAATGTTTAAGTATGAACCGACTGTGTGTCGGTGAGCTGAGTGATTGACCATTGTGATGCCATGTGGAGTTGAGGTGGCAAACATGTAGAGGTCGGTGAAGCCTCCATCAACACGGTTGTTGAAACAACTAGTCGACATTAATGAAACAGCCACAAATCACGGGATTGTAACTGACTAATACGGCTCGAGGAAGAAAGAATAACAGAGGAAGATCAGGGAGTAGTTGGTGCCTAGATTGAAGAAGAGGAATCAGATTGTAAGAAGATCTTGAGAAGGAAACAACTGAGCTTTTTTATGAGCCGACAGATTTCAAGGTAGAAAATCATGTACGAGATTGCTATCTTTAGCAAGTATGCATTGTATAATGGAAAATGTGTAAAGATGCATTCCTTGAGTACAGGTGATCGATCCAAGATAGACTAGATCGGATCTCATGCAGATTGTGTCGGGTAAAGGAAACCCTAACCGCCCCAAGTTTGAATTGATTCTTGGTAGGAAAGCTTAAGTTGAAATATGATGACTTGAGACTATGATTGCTGCTGCTAAAGAGTGAAGACAAGTGTAAAATTGTTGTCTGAGAGCCGAAGAGATAAACACTTCAAGTGTTTATGAGCGAAGATCTGACTGATAAGAAGAAGCAGAGTAAACCGGTGTAAGGAACAACCAGTGGAGTGTGCATTGAACACAGAGGTGACAAACCGGCAGAAGTTGTGCCTGTTTAATAGTGATTAAGTTTGAGTTGAAGGTGAAAAAGACACCGTGTAAGGGGATTTAGAATAGAGATCAGAAAAGTCAAGTTGCAGAGTGAGTGGAGAGTATACAAACCGGTAAAGGTGAAACTGGCAGAGGAGAATATTGTAAGGTTGCAAAACTTCATTTGCAACAGTGATTTTATTTGTATATCTGAGTTTTATACAGTTTTCACTAAGTTGTAGCTTAGTGCAGGGGTTGTAGCTCCTTTCGGTTGTAGCCTATAAATTGTGCAGGGGTTGGTGTTCCTTTGAGTTGGTGCTCATAAATCAGGGGTTCGTGCTCCTTGGGTTGGTGCCCTAAATATTGTAATCAGAGTTTTATTGTGAGGTTGGATTGGAGCAGAAGATCTTTAGCAGCTATTCTCACCGAGGTTTTTCTCACATTGGGTTTTCCTCGTATATATCTGGTGTTGTGTGTTTCATCTTTGTGCATGTAGTATATTAATGTTTTAGCAAATCCTTTCACACACCTTGTTTGCACTGTTTGAGTTACTGATTAGCACTTAGTTTGTTTTATACATTACCGGTATCTCCTTGTTGATGGAAAAGAGTTTAAATCACTGATTTACCCCCCTCTCAGTGATCCATTGTGTCCACCAATTGGTATCGGAGCCTAGGTACCTTGTTTTCTTAAAAGCTTTCTCTAGCTTGGGTAGATCTTGTCAAGTGTTCACAATGACAAGAAATGAATCGGCCTCCTCAAAAGCTTCTATGTTTGATGGTGTCAACTATGCCTTTTGGAGTAGAAGAATGGAAACCTATTTGTCCTCTCTAGGTTGTGATGTATGGATGTCGGTTGTAAATGGATATACAGTTCCTAATAATCCCCCTATTGATCCAGATGCTAAGAGGGAATATGAGAACAATGCTAAAGCTAAGAATGCCATTCTTAGTGGGTTGTCTGATAATGAGTTTGTTAAAGTCATGCACTGCTCTTCTGCCAAGGAAACTTGGGAAAAGTTGCAGAAGATATTTGAAGGCGATGCTAAAGTCAAGGAAGCCAAGTTGCAGACATTGAGAGCACAGCTTCAGGGTTTGAAGATGAAAGATGAAGAGAAGATAGATGACTATCTCCAAAGGGTTGATGAAACAACAAATACCATTAGAGGGCTTGAAGAAGAAATAAAAGATGAGGTGGTAGTGAAGAAAGTACTTAGATCTCTTCCATCTAAGTATGATACAAAGGTCTCAGCAATAGAAGAAGCAAAAGATCTGAAAGTCTTTACAATGGATGAGTTGTATGGCTTCCTAACTACTTATGAGATGAGGACTGCCAGTACTGATGCTGTGAAGAAAGAAGCTGCTTTCAAGACTTCAAGAAAAGGAAAAGAAGAATCTGCTCATGATGCAACCGATGAAGACTCTGATGACATCATGGCAAACTTTGTCAGAAGACTCAAGACAGGTTTAGGCAAATATAAAGGCAAGCTGCCTTTGAAATGTTTCAACTGTGGAAAGATTGGACATTTTGCTGCTAAATGTCCTTATGGTGATAAGAATGAAGATGATCAATCAAGTGGTAGCAGATCATTTAGTAAGGATAGGAAGAAAAATATCTACCGGCATGGTAGAAAAGGCTATCAGAAGCAGAGCAGTCTTTACACACATGAAGATGATACCACAGATGAGGAAAGTGCCTCAGATGACTGCTGCAGTGGAGATGAAGTCAGAGTAAACCTTTTTATGGCTCAAGAGGTACCGGTACTTGAAGAAGCAGAAGAGGAAGAGCAAGAAGGAGAAGTAGACCTTGAAGCAGAACTCATTAGTGCCTTAGATGAGCTAAAGAAAACAAGAAGAGACTTAAAGAAGGTAAAAAGGGCTGCAGCTGAAGAACAAGAATCGCTGGAGCAATCTCTTGAAGAGTCCAAGAGAACTATTGCAGATCTAAAACTCCAGTTGGAAGAGGCCAAGAGGATGTGTGAAGTCACCAGTACTGGTCTGAGTGAAAAGGAAAAGGAACATCAGAATTTGGAAGCAGAAATAGTGAAACTCGGGAAGGACTTAGAGAAAAGTCAAGAAGAAATAAAAGTGAGAAGCAAATTTGAAGGCAACACTGAAGCCCTGGACAAGATACTGAGCAAACAAAAGCAATCCAAAGATACCGGTGGCTTAGGTTTTCAAGAAGGTCAAAGTTCAAACAACAAAGACACATCAGATAAGGAGATACAATTCACTTCTTCAAATAAAGGTGAAGAGAAGAAGACATTCATAGTAGGCAAGGATACCGACAAGAAGACATATGCAGATGTTGCTAGAAACCGCCACACAAACTGGTATGTTCAATCAATGAACTGGAGACCATACTCAATGCACCGACATGCAGATCCAAGGAGAAATGCAAGTATTGATCACGAAGGATTCACAAAGGTTAGCAACATGAAAGGAAGACCCCCAGTGAGGCAGTCGTTTGTAGGTTCAAGACAACCAAACTGGTATGTTCCAAATTTTCATGGTTAATGTCACTGGTGTAATAAGTTCGGTCATAGAATGGCAGATTGTAGGAAAATGAATGTCAACCCTAGTTTTGAGAGTAGAAACCCATTTGCTGCATTACAAAGTACAAATGTCATATGTTACAATTGCAATGAGTTTGGTCACAAGAGTTATGAATGTAGGAGTAATATGCAAATGTCCTACAAGAATGCATTGAGTACATCTTATAGTGCTAATGTGAAATGCTATAAGTGTCAGAATTTTGGTCACATAGCAAGGTATTGCCAACTGAGAACTGACAAGCAAAAGAGAATTGTACCTGATGAGAAATTGGAAACAAAGCCGAAACACAAAGTGATAGAAGAGGAAAACAAAGAAGAGAAACCCGTTTGGGTAGAGAAGGAGAAAAACAAGACAGAGTCCAGCCTGATTGTGCAGACTGCTCTACATGCTGAAAGGAGGAATTTATGGGTAGTTGATAGTGGTTGGTCAAATCACATGACCGGAGATAAGAAAAAGTTCATCAAGCTTGATGATTGGAATGGTGGTTCAGTCCAGTTTGGTGACAACTCCTCCATCAAGATAAAAGGCTGGGGTACATTGAATATTGATGGAAAGCTCAAGGCTCATGATGTGTACTATGTGGAGGGTTTGAAGCATAACCTGTTGAGTGTAAGTCAGATGTGTGACAAAGGGTACAAGTTCTCATTTGACTCTACCGGTTGCCAGATAAGGAAGCAGAGTACCGGTCAGGTGGTAGCAAAAGGAAAGAGAATAGAAGGTAATGTCTACAATCTGAAGGAATTCTATGAGTCCCAATGCAATATGGGACAGGTTGATGAAAGCTGGTTGTGGCACCGGAGACTAGGTCATGTGAATTTTGACAATCTGGTTAAGATAAGCAAGAACCGGTATGTGAGAAACATACCTCAGATCATAAAACCGGCAAGCACATTCTGTGATGAACGTGTCAGAGGTAAGCAAGCAAAGGTCAACTTTAAAACAAAAGAATATAACACCTCAAGACCTTTGGAGTTGATACATACAGACTTATGTGGGCCAACAAGGACAAGAGCATTGGTCGGAGAAAGGTATTTCATGCTGTTCATAGATGATTACTCAAGAATGACTTGGGTAACCTTCCTGCATGATAAGTCTCAAGCATTTGAGAGATTCAAAATTTTCAGGAAGATGGTGGAAAATGAAAGTGGACACCGGTTAAAATGCTTAAGATCTGACCGAGGTGGATAATTTTCTTCCAATGAATTTGTTGACTATTGTGAGAAACATGGAATCTAAAGACAGTATTCAGCTGCAAGGACACCTCAGCAAAATGGGGTGGTAGAGAGGAAAAATAGGACAGTGAAGGAGATGGCTAGGACTACGTTGAATGAGGCCAACATCCCGGATATATATTGGAAGGAAGCAGTTCATACTATTGTCTACACTTTAAACCGGGTACAGTTAAGAGTGAATAATAGATTGACTCCTTATGAGTTATGGAATGAAAGGAAACGATCACTCAAGCACTTCAGAGTGTTTGGAAGTAAGTGCTTCATCAAGAGAGATGCTGATGGATTAGGAAGTTTTGATTCCCGAAGTGATGAAGGAATCTTCTTGGGATACTCAACCAATAGTAAAGCCTACAAATGCTACAACAAGAGGTTGAGAAGGGTGGTTGAGAGTGTAAATGTGAGAATAGATGAAGACTCACATAGAGGAAATTCTACACTGGCACCATACATTGATGACTGAGATGTTGAAAATGAAGAACAATCTGACAATGGACTGGTAGAAGATACACCAAACAAGATCCCCAACCAGTATGTGCAGAAGAATCATCCAGAAGAACAGATCATAGGAGATAGGAATGAAGGTGTGCAGACCAGAAGGAGATTAGCTTGAGAAGGTGAGCAGGTAAATTTCTGTCTCATAATTGAAGTAGAGCCCAAAAATTTTGATGATGCTAGCAAAAGCGAAAAATGGGTAGATGCCATGGATGAAGAATTGAGACAAATTGAGAAAACTCAGACTTGGGAACTTGTTCGTAGACCAGCAGACAAGAATGTCATAGGTACCAAATGGGTCTACGGGAACAAGATGAATGAAGAAGGTAAGATAGTTTGACATAAAGCAAGGTTAGTTTGCAAAGGGTATGCTCAAGTGGAAGGTATTGATTTTGAAGAAACCTTTGCACCGGTTGCTAGGTTAGAGGCAATAAGAATATTTTTAGCTTTCTCAGCCTACAAGGGATATAAAGTATATCAGATGGATGTGAAATCTGCTTTTCTCAATGGCAATCTTGAAGAAGAGGTATATATGGAACAGCCGGAAGGGTACTTGTTGCATGAAGCTGAGAGTTTTGTATGCCGGTTGAAGAAAGCCCTGTATGGTTTGAAGCAGGCTCCCAGAGCATGGTATTCCCGGTTAGACAAATACTTGAAGGAGCAAGGATTCTGGAAAGGGAATGCAGACAACAACTTGTATGTCAAGGCAAATGGAAATCACATGATTATAGCTGTTGTATATGTGGATGATATTATCTTTGGTGGAGACAAGGACATCATGTGCAAAGAATTTGTAGATCAGATGAAGACAGAGTTTGAGATGTCCATGTTGGGTGAGTTGTCCTATTTTCTTGGTTTGCAGATCTCACAGAAGGAGAAAGGAATTGTCATCTCCCAAACCAAGTATGTGAAAGACATGCTGAAGAAATTTCAAATGGAGGACAACAAACCGGTAAGTACTCCCATGGTTACTGGTTGTAAGTTGAGCAAACTAGATGAATCACCGGAAGTTGAGCAAACATTGTATAGGTCTATGATTGGTAGTCTGTTGTATTTAACAACATTTAGACCGGATATTGTACAAGCTGTCTGCATGGTAGCAAGATTCCAAGCTGCTCCTAAATAGTCTCACTTAAATGCAGTCAGAAGAATCTTTAGGTATCTGCAAGGAACTATTTGCTATGGTTTGTGGTATCCAAAGAAAGGAGACTTCTCTTTGTAGGCTTATACTGATGCAGATTGGGCAGGAAGTATTGATGATCGGAAAAGTACAAGTGGAGGTGCTTTCTACTTAGGAGACAGTTTAGTATCATGGCACAGTAAGAAGCAAGATTCAGTGTCACTGTCTACTACTGAGGAAGAGTACATAGCAGCTGCTACATGTTGTTCATAGGTTTTATGGATGAAGAAGACACTGAAAGACATACAGGTGGAGATATCGGAACCTATTCCAATCCGGTGTGATAACTCAAGTGCAATCAACATCTCCACGAATCCAGTAATGCACTCAAGAACAAAACACATTGCAATCAAGTATCACTTCTTGAGAGAGAAGGTAGTTGACAAGGAGAGTATGTTCCCATTGATGAGCAGATTGCTGACATATTTACCAAGCCACTTCCTTTGGGCCCATTTGAGTATTTGAGACAAAAGATGGGAGTTGTCCCATCATCTGGCAGCACTTGAATGCATAGGAGATTGCATGATTCAGGGGGAGTCAACCTTTGCTACTATCTTATGACTCTTGAATCATGAAGCATGGACACAGGGGGAGAGTGTGTCATAACCGGATGCAGTCGAGGGAGAGATTATTGGTGTCAGATCAAGGTTCCCTTTGCCATTGTTGTCAAAGGGGGAGAGAAACCAGAAAAGAAAAAGTTGACATCAATGCCAAAGGGGGAGATTGTTGGCATTGAGTTGTCATTGATGTCAACCGGTATTGCAGGCAGGCTACCGGTAGAGGTATGTCATCTGGTATGAAGAAGAATGTACCAGTATGGTGAAAGACAAGTAGTTGTTGAGACTATCAGTGACTTCACTGGTATGAGGTGAGATGCATGTGTGTGTGAGCATGTTGCGTGATAACCGATAGGGCTTAAACCAGTTGGTTGCCTGTTTATGATGAAGAGACGGAATGTTAAAGTATTCACAAACCACCGGAGGTGAAGATGTGCTACCAGTGTATTGTGCACTACTAGTTAGCAAGAGAAGAAGGTCCCACCGGTAAAGGCCTGTACCGGTATGAGTTTGCTGAATGTTTAAGTATGAAGCGACTGTGTGTCGGTGAGCTGAGTGATTGAATGTTGTGATGCCATGTGGATCTGAGGTGGCAAACATGTAGAGGTCAGTGAAGCCTCCATTGACATGGTTGTTGAAATAGCTAGTTGACATTAATGAAACAACCACAAATCACGTGATTGTAACTGATTGATACGGCTCGAGGAAGAAAGAAAATCAAAGGAAGATCAGGGAGTAGTTGGCACCTGGATCGAAGCAAAGGAATCAGATTGCAAGAAGATCTTGAGAAGAAAACAACTGAGCTTTTTATGAGCCGACAGATTTCAAGGTATAAAATCATGTATGAGATTGCTATCTTTAGCAAGTATGCATTGGATAATGGAAAACGTGCAAAGATGCATTCCTCGAGTACAGGTGATTGATCCAAGATAGACTGGGTCGGATCTCATGCAGATTGTGTCGGGTAAAGGAAACCCTAACCGCCCCAAGTTTGAATTGATTCTTGGCGGGAAAGCTCAAGTTGAAATATGATGACTTGAGACTCTGATTGCTGCTGCTGAAGAGTGAAGACAAGTGTAAAATTGTTGTCTGAGAGTCGAAGAGATAAACGCTTCAAGTGTTTATGAGCGAAAATCTGACTGATAAGAAGAAGCAAAGTAAATCGGTGTAAGGAACAACCAGTGGAGTGTGCATTGAACACAGAGGTGACAACCGACAAAAGATGTGCCTGTTTAAGAGTGATTAAGTGTGAGTTGAAGGTGAAAAAGACATTGTGTAAGGGGATTTAGAAAAGAGATCAGAAAAGTAAAGTTGCAGAGTGAGTGGAGAGTATACAGACCGGTAAAGGTGAAGTCAACAAAGGAGAATATTGTAAGGTTGCAAAACTTCATTTGCAACGGTGATTTTATTTGTATATTTGAGTTTTATACAATTTTCACTAAGTTGCAACTTAGTGCAGGGGTTGTAGCTCCTTTAGGTTGTAGCCTAAAATTGTGCAGGGGTTGGTGCTCCTTTGAGTTGGTGCTCATAAATCAGGGGTTGGTGCCCTAAATATTGTAATCAGAGTTTTATTGTGAGGCTGGATTGGAGCAGAAGATCTCCAACAGCTATTCTCACCGAGGTTTTTCCCACATTGGGTTTTCCTTGTATATATCTGGTGTTGTGTGTTGCATCTTTGTGCATGTAGTATATTAATGTTTTAGCAAATACTTTCACACACCTTGTTTGAGCTACCGGTTAGCACTTAGTTTGTTTTATACATTACCGATATCTCCTTGTTGATGGATAAGAGTTTAAATCACTGATTCACCCCCCTCTCAGTGATCCATTGTGTCCAACAGATCTTTGTAACTACTCAACATTTCCAAGCGCCTGTAGTAAAAATAGAATGATGATGGGAAATACTCCCAAATTGCATCATCTTCTGACTTTGATTAACTCTTCTGAACTATCTCTTGTCATGATCACCTTTGCCCTAGAGCTTCCGTCTGGCTATATTGATGGTATCCTTGGATTTCTGGAGGAAATTCAAGATTGGGCAAAATTCCTTTCTTGAGTGCTTGATCGAATTCGTTGATATTGCTTGGAGTTTGTGACGATGATCCCATCAGCTGCCTTGTAGAGACTTGAAGTGTTGCAATGTCTTCCTTGGGCCCTTGTCTTTTCTTATGTGGAATCTTGATGTTGTATGTGAGCTGATGAGCCTTCATCTTCCTTCCACGCCTTGAAGTCTTGACCCTCTTCACATTCCTTTGCATGTTCATCCCACATGCATCAAACCTGGAAACAAACATAACTTGAAGCAAAACATTGTAAAAAGTATTTAAGCTTCCTACTACCTTCTGTAAATCTGGAAATGAATTTTCTGATCATGGAAACATCTGATTTTAAGTCTGATTTCCCGTCCTTTGACTTGATTTTCATCAATTTGAGTCCGATTTTGTGTCTCAGGCCTGATTTATGACTGATTTCTCACTTTTATATGCCTGATTTGATAGGTTTCAAGTCTGAGACATACTTGATCTACATTAGTTTCAACGTGGCAATGGAAGTGGAAGTGAAAGAAAGTGGAAGTGGAAGGAGCATTTTCAGCGATTCATCACTTGTTGATGAACTTGCCATTCCATTCATTTATCATGGATCAGACTTTGATAGCCTCTTGGAAGTGTTATAGCAAATGTTTAAATGCCTCTCCTTTGTCTTAGATGCAAATCGCATTTCCTCTTGGGTGGCGGAGATGCTTATCCTTAGTTTGCACATTTGGGGGGTGATAGGAAGTCTCAATGCTTAGATTGTGCATTTGGGGGTTGATAGGAAGTAACAAATGCTTAGTTTGTGGATTGGAGGCCTCATCGGAAGTCATCAGTTCTTTAGTTCGTGGATTTGAGGCTTCATTGGAAGTGGAAATCCTTAGGTTGCTGATTGGAGGCTTTATTGGAAGTCATCATCCTTAGGTCATGCTTTTGGGCCTTCATTGGAAGTCATCATCCCTTAGTTTGTGGATTTGGACCTTCATTAGAAGTCTTCCCAAAATAGTAACTTCGCTATCTTGATCCCTTTGTTCCAAGCCTCCTTTGGTTATTTGAACTCTAGCCTATCCTTCCTTTCAAAAGTTAACTTTCTCTAAAACAATTTACCTTAGCCAAATTTCAGCACTTCATTTCTGATTTTGCAAGATGATGAGCAAATGAAATGATCATCATGAATTGTTCAATTCCTAAGCCTTGAGAACTACCTGACCTCACTTCATCCTAAAAGAGAGAGATTTGACCTGATTACCTCCTGGCCACCTAAGATAATACACCTCTTCCAAGCACAAGGCTAATAGCTAAAGACACTACAACTAACCTAGAAAGCAAAAAAGTGTGGGTATCCATTTGCAATGGGGTGATGTGTGAAAACGTCACAACACAACTGTTAACATAAAGAAACAATGCACCAATTGATACCACTCATTCATTTGAGCATTTGCATTAATATTTAAACTGTAGTGATGAGTTAATATATTAGGATATAATGTTCTCAAATAAATCATTAGAAGATATAATGGAATATTATATTATTTACTGGATAAATATCATGGGATATAGTATATTATCCGAAAAAGTGACTCCACATAGCAACACCTCTTAAATACATATATTTGAATATGTCGAATTAAGAAATCTGTATTTCATACCCTTTGACCATTTCATTTATATCATATTTTATTATTATTAATAAATCTTATTTAAAAAGGGAACATTACAACCTCTACTGCTGCAACGTCTTCATCATTGCTTGCTGCAACTTCTTCAATCTTTCTGATCTCCTCTCCAAGCAACACACCACCTTCATCAGGTCTTTGGTAAACCTCTGTTGCAATCTCTACCTTCTGAACTTCTTCCTTTTCTACTGCCTCAACCTGTGAGGTACTTTCATCTCCATTGCATTCTCTGCTTTCACTCACCGATTGATGGTCCAGTATGACCATTTTCTCCTCTCTTTACTCTTCATTCCTCACCTCATTTCTTTTCTTCTTTTCACTTGTGGGCTGCTCTCATTTCTTTCTCCTTTTGGCTGCAACTGTCCTTCTTCAAGGGATTGTTCCACATCCCATAACTCTCTTCCCAATATTGTTTCAAAATCAAAATCATCATGTGTCTCCTCATCCACCTCATCTTCCTCTTCGAACTCATCCTCTCCTCATCTGCTGCAATCTTTCACTTGACTTCATGGCTTCAAGCTCTCAATTACTCAAGACTTCACACACCTGCAATGATCCTCTTGATCTCTCAACAACCACTTCACACTTTCAACTCTCTTTTTGTGGCTTGTCCCTCTCAGCTCCCAATTGTTCAAGACTCCTCATACACCTACAATAGTTCTCTTGAGCCTCTCAGACGACTCTACAACTTCAAACTTCTCCACTCTTCACTCGCAGGTCCTGTGTAGACTCTACACACTCAAGACCTCTGGCTCTGATACCAATTGACACAAGAGGGTACTCCCCTCTAGCTGCAACTCACAAAATTTACACTCAAATTCTCATAGGTAGAGACTTTCTGCTTACAATGAACATTTATATTGCAACAAATAAGAAAACACACTATTTACATCATAGACCTGCCAATGACATTTATCTCTGCACATAATCACTTGACTCTAAACTCTTCCATCTACTCATTCTTCTCTCTACAATTCATCTTCTAATCCATGCATCTACCATCTTCTCCAATTTGGAACAACAAATTACACTTTCTTTGCTAGGGATATCTTACTTCCCCTATATCTTTCATGCAATAGACCTCTTACTGGTCTCTTATTCTTCCCCTACGCACTCTATCCTAATCTTACCCTTCTCTTTTCTACACAGCTCCTCCTCTCTGTTTGAATCCAATTCTCTTCTTACTAGACCGATACTGCACAACTCCTCTCACTACAACTACACACACTATATCCTCTCCATTTTGTCATTTTATATATATTGCTGTCTATTTTGATCGACACCTTTCCGAATGGTTCATTTTGCAATTTGATGGGATGTCCCTTCATTTCCCCTTCCTTAGTGTCAACTTGACTCATCATTTCATTCTCTCTGCATAGCCGTTTCCTCTTCTCACCACACATTTCAATTTGCAATGTTATTGAAGGTGCATCCCATTGACCCTTGCCTTCTTGAGGATTTTCTTCTTCATTTTCTGCAATCCCTATTCACCGTTTATGCTTGGAGATGCGATCTGAATAGTTGTGTTGTGCAAATCGCACACCCATCCCCGTCTTGGACAGGGACCCCCCCAGTTTGTGCCTTTTTGTCCTGACCCTAAAATTTGGCTAAGTCTGGAATTTCCTAATCCTAAAATTTGGCTAACTCTGAAAAACTGAGGAAACCTCCAAAAACTAGAATTTGCAATATAACTCCTGGAGGGCCGAAACCACTCTCAAACATCCTGAAAGTATATATGGAATATAACTTAAAGTATAAGAAAGGAGAAACACATTTCTTATACTTAAATGTTATATTCCATATGCTCAATTTCGGACCCAGCAGCCAAAAGTTGAAAAAGTTAAAAATTGCCAAACGACCCTCAAGGTCCGAAATTCACTTTAAACATCATTTTCGAACCCTAGGGCCGAAATTTCTAAATATGACAAAATCGCAAAAAGTGTTTCAAGGTCCGAAAAACACTTTAAGTGTCCATTTTCGGACCCAGGGGCGAAATGTTTAAAAACGCGATTTTGCAAAAGTGTTTCAAGCTCCGAAATCACTTAAGTCCCTCTTTTTGGACCCTTGGAAGAAAATAAAAGAAAGCGCGAAGTTTTAAAACGGATGCTTCAGGTCCGAAAACCCGAAATATTTATTTTCGGACCCCTGGGTTTAAAAACGCGAAATATAAAAGGACGCACTAGGTCCGAAAACTGACGAAAGCGCTTCAAGCCCCGAAAAACACTTAAACGCCCAATTTCGGACCCTACCTCCGAAGTTCATTTTAAAATTGTGAAATTTCCAAACGCGCTTTTAGGTCCGAAATCTGGGTAAATTCGCCAAAAGACGTTTAGCGTCCGAAACTCCGAAGTTCATTTTAAAATCGCGAAAACTCAGAAATTTGTAAAAATGCCTTCAAACTCTGATTTTGTAAACATGTTTAGGTCCGAAGTTCACTTATATTGCAAAAGGTGGTTTAGCTCCGAAAATGAGAGTTCGCCAAAAACGTGAAAAGCTCTAAAAATACACTTAAGTGTCCATTTTCGGACCCTAGGGGCGAAATGTTTGAAAATCGCAATTTTTGCAAAATATGTTGTAAGCTCCGAAAACACTTTAGATGCTCATTTTCGGACTTTGGGGAGAAAACTAAAAACGTGAAGAGTTGCAAAGTGGCCCTTAGCTCCGAATTTGCCTTTAAAATTTGCGAAATATATGTAAGCTCCGAAATTTGCAAAAGGATGGCAAAGGTCCGAAATTCGCCTTAAGTCCTCAAACTTCGGACCCATGAGCCAAAAGTGAAAGGTTTTGAAAATTCAAAAGTTCAAATGCTCCGAATTTGCAAAGAACGCCAAAAGGTCCGAAGTTTTTGCAAATTTCAAAAGGTGCCCTCCGTTCTCCGAAATTTACCAGAAAAGCATGAGAGTTAGAGTTTTAGAATCTGCAGAAGCTCTTCAAACCTCCAGAATCACGCCATAAACCCATTTAAAACGTCCAAGACTCCAAAGGTAAAATACGCAGAAGTAAAAGACCAAGGATCAGATTTCACAATCGAGGAGAAAGAGAAGCATTTTCAAGATACATCTCGTAAAGAGCTTCTCAAGCCAGACGTCGTAATTAAATTTAATGTTTGTTAAATTAAATTATTTAATTGTTCAAATTGATTTAATTAAGTGAAATTGGTTGATCGCAGGACGTCATCGAAGAACCAGGAGAAAGAACTGAAACGCAAATCGAGGAAGGATCGCAATTCAAGGCCAGGCGCTGAAGATTGGAAAAGAAAAGATGCAGGAGCGCAAGAGCAACCAAACATTGGGAACCGTGCCGCTGAACAAAGATGAAGTCCACCACCAGGACCACAGACCAAAGAACACTTTGAATGCTGCAAGTTTGTGCATTCTCAAAAAGCACACAGTTGGATTTAAGTCCAGAAATTCAGTTTTAAAGCTGAAATTGCTTTATTGTAAACTGCCTATGGGTCCCGTGCAAGATATTTTTGTGGATAACTATTCCCAACCACCAAGAAGATTGGATAGACCTGAATTAAAGCCAAATAGTGGTAGGTAGTTGAGATAGTTGCTGGTTGGATAACTGAGAATTAATTCGGCATTGGTCAAGGCTGTCAGCTTCTGGAAGACAGATCAGGACCCTTGGATGCAGTCCATCCTGGCCTCTGATTCAAAATTGTAATATCTATAAAAGGCAGAGGCCTTTCTTCTGTAAAGGGTTAGATTGTTAGAGATAGAGAGATTGTTAGATGGTTAGATAGTTAGATTTTAGAGTTAGAATAGGTTAGATCTTAGCAGTAGCATAGAGATGCTGCAGAAATTGTTGTAATAGGCAGTTGAAATCAATATATAAACATTGATTTGGTGTTTATTGTCTTGTTTTCATCCTGTTTGCATGGTTTCTTTCAGCATTTTAGATAGATCTTTCTATTTTGGGTGTGCAGGTATTTGATAGATTCGGGCTCATACCACTGAGGATATGCTGATTGTGTATCATTTTGTGTGGTTAACCTGAGCCTTCGATTGTGCTTAGTTCAATTGTAGGTGTCCATCTGAGCTGCGCCAAAATTGGGTGCTTAGCCGTGCATCTCCAATCTGAAAATCTTCCAAGTTCCTTTGAAGATTGCACCGTTCCTGCAAGGTTGTGAGCCATTCTGGCCAAGCAGGAATTGGTTATGTTGAATCTGTCTACCCGCATACCCGTGTTGTTAGTTTTAGATCTCCTAAACCTTTCCTTTTGCTCTTTATTGCGTAATTCGAGAATCACAGCAAACTAGCTTATTGCAAATCGTAAGTCCCCCTTGTGTTTCCAGCATAAACACATCAAGCCACTGAGAGATCCCGCAGTCAAGACCTGACAAAAGAAACCTTGAGGTAGTCTCCTTTGATCAAACTTAGAAAACAGCACTAGAGACTTCCTTATCTCAAGAGAGAGTAGGATAATCAGTCGGCTATTCTATTCTGCGTTGGCCGTATGGAGTTTGTAGCGATGCGATTTCATCCATGTCAACAAGTTGATACAACGCTTGTCAATTGCCTTCGTTCGAAAGTTTCTTAAAGCTTTCCAACAAATCTGTTTTTGGTGCTTATTGGACATTCTTGGCATTCCACAAGAGCACACTTCAGGCATTTGACCGTAGGTTTTCATTTCGGCACAAGCAAGGAGGATGCAGACTTATATTGAGCTTTTCAGTAGCCTTTTGCATATGTTTGAAAGTTTCTAAAGCCTTTTCCCTTCAATGAATATCCACACCTTGCTCCCAGGCTGTGAGGATGTTGGTAAAGGTTGCGGAATTTGGCTT
The DNA here is from genome assembly GCF_030272615.1 of Cryptomeria japonica. Taxonomy (NCBI): domain Eukaryota; kingdom Viridiplantae; phylum Streptophyta; class Pinopsida; order Cupressales; family Cupressaceae; genus Cryptomeria; species Cryptomeria japonica. The sequence continues at coordinate 726,291,017 of NC_081409.1, forward strand.
TATGCCTACCAATTTCATTTGCTTGAAAGTGTCTAAGGCCTTTTTGATAAATCCATTTTGTGTATATCTTGCAATCATTACAAACCACGAGACAACATTTCTTTGGGGCATTTTGTCAAACAGCTCACGGGCCTTGTCTATGTTTCCACATTTTACATAATGACCAGGCAGCTGCAAATTTTTTTAAGCTTTCATCATCGAACTAATCTGTCCACATCGGCATTTGTGAGCTTGAACTACTTCCTCTGGTTCTGCATTGTGCTTAATATGAAATGCAACATTTTGTGTGACAAGATCTGTAAGATTATCAGCAGGTGCCTCTTAAAACTTTTGCAACTGATGGAGAGATGCCAAACAAACCAAGACAAACCAAAATTGAAGCAAACAAATTGGAAATATTTTTGGTCGATTCTGATTGCCATACGCCCAGGATGCTCCCACATTATAGTTTTTGATGCAAGTTAGGAGGATGCTCGTGTAGGTTGTGGAGTTCAGTGTTACAGTTGCTGAGTGCATTTGCTTAAATAGATTCTAAAGCCTTTTTAATTAATCCATCTGTGTTTTTGCATTATGAAAATGGCATTCCATGAGACTAGGTTTCTTTGAGGCATTTTATCAAATGGTTTAGATGCCTTGTGCGTGCTTCCACATTTGCATGCAAGTCATTTAATATTTTCATTCAGGTAGTTTGTCAAACAACTTGTGTCCTTGTCTATGCTTTTATATTTTGTATGTCCATTTACCTAGGGATCATTATAGGCCGAAGGGCAATTGATAAAGCTTGTGAAATTTGGTGTTACAATGGCCAAATGCATTTGCTTGAAAGTTTTGAATTCATTTTCAACAAATCCATTTGTGCACAGTCTGCAATCATGGCACTAATGAAAACCAAATTTCTTGAGGAACTTTGCCAAACAATTCAGTGCCTTGGATCTGATTCTACACTTTGCATGTTTTTTTTCTGGAGCAATTAGGATTGAAATGTTTGACAAAAATCCCCATTTCGTTAATGCTTTGAGGAATATCCATACGCTGCTACAAAGCTCTCATTTCAGCATGAGTAGTGAGGATTCTAGCATAGATTGTGGATTTGGGCTTTAAGTTAGATGCATCTGCTAGAAAGTTTCTAAAATCTTTTCAACAAATCCATTTTGTATAGACCTTACAATCATGGCGTGCAATGAGACCACATTTATTTGAGGTATTTTTTGAAACAACTCACATGCATCGTTTATATTTCCACACTTTGTAGGAAAACTTGCAAACATTGCACTTCATTGAGATAAGATCTCTTAGAAGCGTGCCGTCAAACAGTTTGCATCCTTGTTTGTGCTTCCATTTTTTAGGTGTAGAGCTGCTGGTAGATGTCATGAAATTTGGCTTTAAACCCATTCATGCATTTCCTTGAGTGTCTCTAAAGCCCTTTCTTTTTAACAAATCCATTTTAAGCATATCTTACAAGTAGGTATAATAACTACTTCATTCTTCTTCTTATTGGCCCTTTGAATGAAGTTATAAAGTTGAATAGAAGTGCCGATTGGAGAGTTGCCAACTTGAATAGCATCATTGATCAGCTGCTCATCACCACTCTTTATTTCCCCATCGGTGGTTAGAAAGAGCTTGTTAACTTGTGAGCTATTGCTTGGGTTGCTTTGATTCGTAGATTTACTCATAACCCTTCCCTATTGGCACTTTGAAAATTGTTACTAACTCACATGAATTTTCTGATGAGTAAAACTTCAAATTTTCTCTTCCATCGTCATTTTGGGGGTGGCTCATAACCCGCACAACCATTCGGAGTTGGTTATTAACTTGCAAAGTAATGCTGATTAACATTCTCTTTGTCAATGTTTAAAGGTAATTTTAAAACTTACAAAATCTTTGAAACTAAGATAATTTTAAAACTTCACTCAATCTTTGAAACTAACCACAACCTTCGATAACAAATGCACGAGTCTCCTTTGGGACGTAGTTCATAACCTTGAAAAATTTAAAACTTATGCTTAGCAGTTTTTGTTTTAAAATTTTTTCCCATTGACATGTTAAACAAACCTCATGATTTTGCAAGTAGTGAAAAGCTAAAACTTGCATTTGCAATCGACATTTCGAACTCTTGGGACAACCCACCATGATTTTATTTGTGCTTTTCATAACCCTCGTTGACATTTTACTTGCACTTCATAATTTCAAATCTTATCTTAAAATTATAATCGGCGAAAAATAATAACGTCATTTCATAAGCTCACGAAGGCTTTAAAACTTGTCTACCAAACCTCCGAATATGATGAAGGAGAAAACATGCACAACTTTTTCTTGGGTCAATATTTTCTCTAGAAACTTGGCCACATTGTCAATAATATTGTGAAAAACCTCCCTAAAAATCCATTTTCCTCCACCTGGTAGGAAATTTGAGATTTAATTGTTTCTATAAATCGCCTAGCTAAAAATTGAAGTTGTAGTATCTCACCAACCAGAAGGTGCTTTAACCTGAAAACCTGCCACATTAGGCAAAATAGCACTAGAAACATCCCCATAAAAAAAAATTGCACCAGCTCTGACAGATTTTCAACTTTAATTGTTTTCAAAATTCTTGCATCACTACTTGTAAGGTTCTTGGCTGAAACGAGGGTTCTACTTTAGAATGGTGAGAGACTCAACATTTGAGGATGATTGTGGATATTCAAGGATTGACTAGGAAGTTCTCAATTCGAGGATTTTGACGCAGAAGTTTAAAATTTGGCAAATTTATAAACAGGGCTAATATTAGGCAAGGTCATCATGAATGAATCCTTGAAGTTTAGGTCTGAGTTTGGGGATGAACCTAACCTAGGGAGCTTACCACTTCCGTGTGTAAGCATATGAGTGGTGATATTGAGTTGACAACACCACGGTGAATGGAGAAGCTTTGAAATCAGTACTTCTAATCTACATAGACTATGTTTGGTTGATTAAGTTGTAATACTTGTTAAACTTAATTTAATTGAAAAAAAATTGTAGTGACCGAGGGGCGGATTTTATATTCGGAGAAGCTTTGAAATCAGCACTTCTAATCGAGATTCAAAATGCTTGGTGAATTAAGTTGTTATAGTTGTTCATTGAATTGAAAAAAAACTGTAGTGACCTAGGGGGAAATTTTACAACTGATGCTTGTCCACAGTAATCTAGTACAATATATATGTTTCTAACTTGTTATATATCATGAAAAAAATTGTCTTTATTCTCAAGCGATTGTAACTAAATTATTCTCTGTGACAATAATTATAGGCCTCATTCTTGTTTGATGCTGTTTTGGAGTTGAATGTTCCAGATGCTAAGTGCTGTAAATGTTTGCTCTTGAGTTGACAGGAAATATATCATTCAGTGTTCATCTGTGTTGAATTAAATTTTCTTAAGATGGTATTGTGGTCACATTACAACTCTTGTATGGCCCTATCCATGTATATCCTTTTCTGGACTACATTTATACTACATATAAAGAAAAGCTGCATTGTAACTGCTAGTAATTTGCCAAGTCAGTTATTTTGTTGAACCATCACCATCCAATTGATTGTTTGCATGTCTTGCGCTGGAGTTCTCTTTTCAAGCACACAATCAATATTTTCTTTCATGGATAGAATTTGTTGCAGGACGACATTGAAAAATTTGCAAGTTATATTTCAGACATGATCTAATGAATTTGTCAATCTGTATGAGACCTCTTTGTGTGTGCTTCGACATAAGATTTCTTTTGTTTACATATGCACAAAAATAACTTTGGCAAGATAAAACTCTATGGCCTCTGTATGATTTCAATGAGTAAATTTATGTGAATCCTTCTCCAATTCAAAAATCTCATTGACAATGGATGTTTTATTTAGATTCAAATACCTGGAATAGTTCAACTTCCAAATCTGGCAGACTCAAAGAAGAAATGGCATATGGTGGTAGATACTGGCTGTCTTATACATGACAAATCTAGACAGGCTTTGAAGCAACTGGAAGGCATCAAAGGGACTCATCTGATCATCCCTAGAATCGGTAATTTCATTTTTCTTTTGTTCCATTTGTGCACGAATGCACAAATATTTGTTAGTCAAAGCGATAGATTATTTAGTTTTACTTTACTTATTTCTAGATATCCTTCTTTTGCAGTTATACGAGAATTAGATTATCTGAAACACCAAAATAAGTCAAGGAAAGGGAAGGAGGCTCAGGCGATTTTGAGATGGATTGAACAGTGCATGATAAACAAGGGTTGGTGGGTTCATGTGCAAAACTCTGCAGAATGCTTTTCAGTTGGTGACACACCTCTTGCTTCTCCTCGTTCCGATCTAACTGCTGGCAGCAATGATACTTCTACTTCAGTTGCTTTCTCATCTTATGGGAGCTTTGGAGATGTTTTGTCACCTATTGCAGAAGATCATGTTCTTGAATATGCTTTACTCCACAAAATTATAGCAAATGATGGTCATGTTGTTCTTTTGAGTAATGATGTTGGTCTCAAAGTCAAAGCTATGGCTGAGGTAAATCATACGAAAGATTTTTCTCTTTTATGCAAACCCAGAATGAAAGAAATATTAGCATTTGGATTGATCTATTTTAAAAGTGGCTTGTTTGATTATTCTGAGCAATGAATGAACATTTGATTACAGGGGATGTTATGTGAAAATGCCAGGGAGTTTTGTCAAAGTTTATTAAGTCCTTATTCAGAGAGATTTTTGTGGTCAGAAAGCACTGCGCATGGCCACAACTGGACTGACATCAAGAACAGCAATAGCAGTAAACCTTTTGGTGTGAAAAGGAAGTCGGCATACTTTGGCATGATGAGAAACTCTTTGCTTCGTCATGAGGAACCAAATATGAAGAGTAATGAGGGTGCAAAGGGATTAAAGCTGATCTTGCTCCATAATTCTCATTTTGTCCCTTCAGCTTCCTATGGAATATGAAAGATGATCAGGTAGTTAAACGAATAATATTTGATAAATGGCTGTTTTTCGTAAACAATGATCTATACTTTTGGTAGTGGAGTAGACGAATGTTGAAGCTGAATTCATGTGTATTTCTGGTTTTCATGCTTTGTTTCACTGTTTTCTGCATATTTCATTTTCCGGACAGAAAGTAACATTTTGATTCTTTTATTTTTTCAGAGATTATAAAGAAATAGCTTTGTTAAACATTGTTGCAGATTTCTTCTAGGATTCGTGATTATTGTTATAAATCTTGTGCAGATGGAACCTTACTGCAAGTGGCCCTCGGTCCAATCCACAGGGACCTTATCACTATGGAAATATAACTATCTCAAGGACCATCAAACTTGCAAATTTGGCTCCTATGATCAACCGGAAGCATAGATATGATGTAAACAGTGTTTCATTCAATCCACCTAATAGTCCTTTTAAGCTGGCTGATCACTTTAAAATACAGGGTGTCTTCAGCTTGGGTTCTATTCCAGAAAATCCCACAGGTGGTGGCGGCTACCTGCAGACAGCTGTTATGGCTGCTAATTTCAGAGCTTTCATTAACACAATACTTATTTTCAATAATATAGTTGTAGTAGACATGAGCACAAAAGTCTATTTGAGGAAGACATCTGTTGGGATGAATGCAAGATTCAAATAGTTTGGGACAATACATATCAAGATTTAATCTACCCATGTATGATTATCAACATCCAACACACCATCCGTTATGATGCTGTAATTACTCTTCTTGCAACCATCGTTGCTTGTTAAATATGATCATGTACAACAAAATTCTTCTGTTTATAAAATGCTATTATTAAACTCAAGTGGACTTGGGAATTATTTTTTGAATATGGTATAGGCATAAGGTCTAAACGAAAATTAATGATTTTGCAAATTTCACTTTTGATGTTTCAGTTTGAGTCTTCAGAAGGTTAATTATAATTGTTTTTCTTCTTGCAATACAATTGATTAGAGAGAAATCATTTATTTGCATAAAAATCATTTTGGGTATAATAGTCATAATTTTGCATTTAATAATCGTAACTGATTTTGTGACAGATGACAATTTGGTGATATATGTCTACAATAGCTTGGACGGGCCTTTCCTATTTGTCTTCGTGATCTTCTATTCCTTACTCTTTTTGAGTTATGAATTTTTGTGTAATGTCCCCTCTTGGGATGGTCTTGGATCTTGCCCTATAATCACAAATTCAATTGAAATAAGAAATCTAATATAGTTAGAGTTATATCTTTAGCAATAGAATGTCATTATCAAAATAAATCCTGGTTTAGGTCCTGCAACCATGTTACATAATATTTGAAATATAATTCATAAGACTATTCATTTCTATTAGGGTAAGGGATCCAACTACAAATGTAGATGCATATGTATCAATAATCATCTTAACCTACTTATATAACCCATGCAATATCTTGTTGATCTTTAGAAATCAAGCATCAATAGTTTCATTTCCCTTAATCAACTGTAGTAGGGTTTGGAGAGGAAAGCCAAAAGGGTGCACAGTTACTATTCAACCCAATTAAGCCCAATAGCGTGTAGCATCCAACTAAGACAACTTGCGCCTTGGCCCACAAGTGACAGGAACATCCATCCTCGATGATTCCATTTGAGGAAGGTTGTTTAGCCCAATTAAGCCCAAAAGCATGCAACATCCAACTTGGACAAATCACCCCTTGGACCACAAGTGGCAGGAACATCCATTCTTGACGATTCCATCCCTTTGGGTGGCCTACTTAATTTGTGGGAACTCGTCTGCTACCTCTCCCTAACATATTTCTCTCCATTCTCACAATGATTGTTTGTGGGAATAAAGAATGGACAAACTTACTTGTAAATTGAGAAACATAATAAATTTACAAGGCTTATTAATGTCTTGATAAAAGATATATTAAAGAATATAAGAACATTACTATCTATATTGCATACTAAACACTTGTTAATGCACAAGACTACTATTTGCCTTAGAACAACTTGATCGGCTGCCTATATTTAGGTGTATATTTTTATGAGAAATCCTTGTTCTTCGATTGACTTGATTGATGCTCCTCCTTGAATGCCAATCTCCAATATATATCTCTTCCTTGGAATGGAAGAGTCATGTTCTGCCCATAGTCACATCCCCTTCTAAAAAGTGGCCTCTCTCTATTGGTGACCGTTGCCTTTGGTTGACTAAACCGTTGATAGTTGACTTAATAAAATCCTTTTCCTACACTTGTGCCTTTTTAATAACGACTTGCGGTTGCTTGGGTGTAATCGCTTGATAAAACACACTCCTATATATTATTGTTGCATAGGAACTCATCGATGCAGAATTACTAGCTTATTACATTAGTTTCTTGGATCAAAAACCTCAGAAAATCATGAAGTCTTCTAAATAAGACTTTTTTTTGATCAATGACGTCTCCTTAAGTTCTTCTTGGTGAGGGCTTGACATTTTGTTGGTATTTCTTTTGAGTGAGCATGTTTTGACATGGTTTAGGGATGGTGTACAATAGAGAAGAAACCCAAGGCAAGATGGTTTTTTGGGAACCACCCGCCCAATCCCACTGGGCAGGAACTTCACATATCAGTTTCAAGTGAAGGATCAGATAGGAAGCTATTTCTACTTCACTTCTATGTATATGCACAAAACAATAGGTGGATATAGGAGATTGGTGCAAGACAAATCACTTGGTGGAAAACATGTCATTCAATTTCAATTTTGTAAGTCTTTTAAGTTGAGCCCATTTTTAACTCTCATGGCGTTGATTTGTTGCAAGGTCTATTATGTAGACCCTTACTCAAACACTTGATATGGGTTCATCTCTTGGGATGCTTGATTGGGTTCTTACTAATTGGTCGAGGCTTGAATTGTACATTATTTATAGTAGATCAAGGTAATCCAAAGTCTAAAGCTATAAGAAAACATAACATTTGAATTCCTTCCAATGATTGTAAAGTTTAGAATTGTTGATGGCATATGATTTTGTGGAGCATAAACTTATCATTTCTACATTTCCAATGTGGATTTGGCAAGTTCTCTCGACTTTAGGATTTAGGGGCATAAAATGCAACTCATAGAAGTAGAAGGCTCCCACACAATTCAAAACATATATGAATATCTAGATATTCATTTGGGTCAATCCTACTCTAATCTGGTCACTACAAATTAGCCTCCTCAGACAACTACATTGTTTTATCCACCCGATTTACATCCCCTATGCTAAAAACCATTAGATTTCTTAGCTACACTTTTCGCAAACAACTCCATCTAGACCCCTTTCTTGTGGCCCAACTAATGAAGTTGATTGGTCCTTGAACTAGGTCACATTCATTAGGTATGCAATGCTTATTAAACCATCCTCTAGGGATGAGCATGAAATTCAACTTTTTAATGTTTTTTTCTCTTAAAACTTCCTTTCCCAGGGTAGTTAATATGAATACTACTACATCTTAGGCTAATCTACTCTCATGTCTTGAAGTAGTATACATTCTTTTTGGATTTATGATTACTGTTATAAATTTTGTGTAGGTGGAGCCTTACTTCAAGTATCCCTTGGTTCAATCCACAAAGATCTTACAACTATGGAAATATAACTGCCTCAAGGACCATTAGACTTGCAAATTTGGCTCCTTAGTATTATGAAGGGGTATACTGAAGATATATATAATATATGAAAATCATTTGAGGCATGTGCAGTTGTGTGTGAGTATATGGAAACTTGAAGATACATTATATATATACAAAAGAATAAGAAATTGAGATGGAGCATAGTGATGAAATCATGTGAAGAGATTGTGATCAGCTTTTTGTGGCAAATTTATATAGCAGATTTGAGGAGGAGATTATGACATTTTGAAGAAGTGAGCCATAGCAATCTTGTAAATAATAGGATCATCCATCATCTGTTAAAAGATGGAAAATAGAATGAGGGGTTGGTGCCTCTAGTGGGCAAGTGCTAACGAAAATGTCCTTTCTTGGAAATTATCCATGCATATTCCAGTTTCCAATTTAACATTTTAGTGGTATTCCTACAATAATTATAACCAACATTAAGGTCCAATTCTATGTTATATTGTTTATTAGGTTTTTATTCAAGCTCATACTTGAAACATGGGAGACCTTTGTCTTCTCTTTGGACTTACGTTTGTCACAAATAAATGTAATGCTCATAATAATTTCCTAGTTTTCACAAAATTTGTGTAAGATAAATATTTTTTTGGTGGCCCTAAAATCACATTTCTTATGAAAACCAACTTTGCAATGTTGACACTTCGCTTAAATGTGATAGAATTAAAAGCTCATTTTCCTTGTAATTGTAAATGACATTACAATTTCTTTAGCATGGGCAACATATGCACAAAAATGGACACAAAAATGTCACTTTGTTAGATTTTATTATGGATGAGGTGAAAGATGGTAAAGTACCAGTCCTAGTGGACATATGATTAAATAGTTTATTTATTTTTTAAATAGTTTATTTGATTTTTTATTTATTTTTAAATAATAAACACATGATAAGTAGTTAAGGTGTTAATTAATGAGATATAGAATAGTAAGGATTTTTTGAATGATAATTTTGTTTGTTGGTTCTTTAATATGTTGACTTTTTTAAAGAAGAGAGGAATTCATTTTAAATTTTCTATTTATCTTCAAACAAATTATTTGTATATTATGTGTTATTTGCATATATTTGATTGTGAATGTTCTAAAAAAATTTATTGTTTTCAAATAAAAGAAATAAATAAAGTTAATATAAATATTTAATTCATTAAATGAATTATAATTTATTTTATATATTTTTAATGAAATAAATATATGAATGAACAAATGAATTATTATTGATATATGATTCATATTTATATTACAATATTTCAAGTGTTATTATTAATTTAATATAATCAATTAATTAAATATTACTAAAGAAAATTACAGTCTTTCTAAAAGTTTTAATACTATGAGATCATAAATAAAGAAGTAAGAAAATAGTAAAACAAAAAAAAATCAGTCTTCTTTTTAATCTTTCCAAACAAAATAATAAATAGTAGATTCAGTCAATTTATTGTAGGCATCCATAGACGTTCTAAAGAAACAAAGTCCTTTCAATAATTAAAAAAAAGATTTTGATTTAAACATTTTAAGCATTTTCTATGTGATTAATATTGGAGGTTTGTTGTTGATTGGAGAAGGCATTGAACCAACCATTAGAGGAAATCCCTTTCCTCTTAACCTATTAGTTAAGAAAAAAAATCATCTTATAAACCAATAGTATGGTTTACTTACAATATTAGTAATTATCTTGATCACTTCATTACATTTAACATATAAATAGAAATACATTCAAACCATATATTAATATAGACAAACAAATCACATTAATCTATCATTTTATCAATGATAGATTATGGCTATAATTTAATAAATTATTAAAAAATAGAAATTTTAGAACATGATATAATTTTAAAAGAAATATCATTTTTTTTTAAGAAACATTGAATTTAATTTTTATCAATATTATTATAATTTATAGTAAGTAATGTTTTATAGTAAATAGTAATAATTTCATGAAATATTCAGTTTTACTTTATTCATTATTATTAGATTTTAATATTTTATAGTAAATAGTAGTAATATTATGAATTAAATAATTTAGTTTTGTTAATTTCCTTAATTTCATGTTAGTACAAGTTATGAGTTCTATTAGTTTTATCAAGAATATATTATTTTTAAAAAAATTTAATTTTTTAAAAACATGATATGATTTTAAAAGAAATAATAATAATATTAGTTTAAAATGTAAAAATATAATAACTAAATATTAATTTAAAAATAAATAAATATTAAGTTTTATTTTATTCAATATATTTACGTTTATAGTACAATAATGTTATATAAAAAAATAGTAGTAATTCTATAAATTGAATAATTTAGTTTTCATAAATTCTTTAATTTCATGTGCCAACTATCAATAAAATCACATCATTTTTATTGTAAAATAGATAACTTAGTCAAAATAAATCTAGAATAGTAATTCATAAATATCAAATAATATTTTATAATAAATTGTAGTAATTGAATGAAGTATCAAATTTTGCTTTATTCAATATTATTATGGTCCATTGTTTTATGGTAAATAGTAGTAATAAATTATGAATCAAGCAATTTAGTTTTTAATAAATTTTTAATTTCTTGTTTTTATATATATATATATATATATATATATATATCACATTATACGATTTTGAAAAAAGTACTAATAAAAATGCTAGTTTAAAATCTAAAAACAGAATTAGTAAACATTAAATTCTCTTAAAATAAATATTGAGTTTTAATTTATTCAATATTATTACAATTATAAAAGAAATAATAATAATAAAAATGTAAAAGCATAATTAGTAAATCTTAAATTCTTTTAAAAAAATATTAAGTTTTATTTTGTTCAATATTATTATGGTTTATAATACAATAATATTTTATAATAAATAACATAATTTTATAAATTAAGTAATTTAATTTTGACAAATTATTTAATTTCATGTTAGTACTTTATGAGTTCTATTAGTTTCATCTAACCACTTAGATTTTACACGAACCTTTCAACTTCTTTATCTTACATTGTCTTGATCAAGTAGTGGGTACCACATACTTTAATGTATGTTACGAGACATGTCTTCATGTATGTTTTAGTGGGGAGACAAATAAGTACCATTTTACTTTAGATTTTTAAGTTTATAATCTAGTCATATTGCCTATTTGTTAAAATCATTTATTATGTACAATTTAGAAATCCACTTTAAACAACCAATTGTACAAAATTAAAAAAAAACATGAAAGAATTATATTTGAGTCAACCTTTGTATGCAATCTTGTCAAGTTTGTACCATAGTAATAGCTTGATACAAAATTGTTTCTTTATTTATAATGATTAATAAAATTTTAGATAAATATATTGTGTTATTCATTAGAACTTGCCATTGAATAAAATTTCATATAACTTAAATATTTGTTATAAATTAATAATTTAAAATTTATTAATTTTCATGCGGATAAATTTTAATGCTCTTATTTGTAATTTGTGTGTTAAATTAAATTATACTATAATAATTTTGTTATGGCATATTTTTTTTATGTAGCACACATGATTATATTAATTACGACTTTCATATTTTATGAATACAATTTTGATCTAAAATTATATCACTATAATCTATATTATTAAACTTCTAAGCATCGACTACATCTCTTTTATTTTTAAGTTTTCTCAAAATAATTGGTACATAGAATTCATAATGTAAAAAGCTTACATCACTTGTTAAAAATTCATGAATTATATATATAACAATGAATTATTCTATGTCTTAATAAGATTCAAATTGACATCACTTGATATTATCTCGTGACTTCTTTCTAATATACATAATTTGTGATGATTAATTTTACATTTTGTCTTGAATTATGTGTTTTTTTAAAAATAATATAAAGATAATAAATTTAAATCAAATATCCTCTTTTATCAAATATATTATATAACTTGTTAAATTGTCAATAATAATAAAAAATTAAAAAAAAATTAATTTAAAAAAAATACAACACAAATCTTTTAAATTTGAAAATAATTCATAATTTTAATATTTATGGTCAACATGCAAATATTACATCTAAAGGAACCGAGTCATGGTAAATTGTTTTGCTCATATTTGATTACAAATATGAATGCCAACGAAACATACAAATATTAAAAAACACTCGAATAGATATAAAAATGTATCGGGGCAGAAAAATATCAATATCTATTGGTTCTAAGGAGAGAAAGAAACGTGGTGAAGTAATCAGTTTTATGGGATCATGGGGCATGGATTCTATCAAAACCATTATCATTATTCATTCTCTATTGTTTATTTTAACTACCACCAATACAAATAGTTTTCTTCTCTTCTTTCAAGTTTCCATTATGTTTCTTTCTATAAAAGAAAATATATTTTCTCCCTCTCAAATTATATAATCAAATTGAATGACTATCAACATACTTTATAGATTTTTTTGTTCATTTCAAATAGTATAAAAATCGAATATTTTCTCAAAATGAAAAATTTAATTTTATAGATATAAGTTTTGCTATAAGTTTTTCTTTTTCACAAGAAAATATTCCACAACAAGATTAATATCTCTTTCACAAATGATAATACATTAATTTACAATCCAAACTAAAACAAATTACCATATTATTTCATGTCAAGACTCCTACCTAAATTTTTTTGAGCAATTCTAATCACAATCCTTGAAATTTAGTAAAAAGTATAAAGTACTTTACAATTCTTGTATCATCAAACCTATATTTTTGTTTTTTTGAATGAAACAACATTCCTAAATTAAAATCTTTTGTTTTTAATAAAATAATGTTATTTTTCAATCTCATTCTAATGGTAGAAATAAAATATAATTAATAATAATTTAATTTAAAATGATAAAAGAAATCTTTTTCTATTTGTTCATTTCATATAGAAAGAATCTTATAATATACTATTCAAAATTTATAATTATAATATTAAATTCATTAATGACTAAATACTTCATTTTTCTAAAGTATAATCATTCATTCCAAATTTTTAATATGATGACACATTTAAAAATTAATAATTAAAAAAATTACTTTTGATTTATTAATCCATTTTTAAAATCATATTAAGAATTGGATTAAAAAGATATTGGGATATTCTTCTCTCTATTTAAAGACTTTAAAAGTGGAATGGGAAGAAGAAATATTGCTAATTTCTATGTTCTTTTTCTTATCTAGTTGATGCTCTGCAAAATGGAAGGATTAGCTAGGATAACCAAACATAAACAACAACAAGAAACTAATTGTTAGTGTTAGAAATCACAAGTAAAACACTATCCTAAACAAGCATATCAAGAAAGACACTACAAAATAGATAGAAAGCTTAATAAATCTAAGAAATGCTACTAAACACCTCCAAATGCTCTCTACCATGTTGGTAGCTTCTCCTTCCTTGTTCCTCTCCTCTCCAAGTTCCAAATAAGTGTAGCTCTCAGCAGCTTTTTGCACTATGGATGCCTTATGGAGGTTCAAGATGAAAAATGATTTACTTATGCAATGCAAGTGTAAACAAAAGCTAATATTATATGATATGGAATGAAAATGATTTATTTTAATCCAAAATAACAATATATTGATGATTTATGCTAAATGCTCTCTAAAAATGACTATAAGGTAAATGCATACAAGTTTTCAGGATCTGGATATTGAAGAAATGAGCTCTATTTATAGGTAAAATGGAGCAATGGATGGTTGAGATTGAGTAATCTCAACAAGGGTCAAGATTGAATGGTTTATGATCCATGTGAGGACTTTCAACCCAATCTCAGGATGACAAGTGTCAACATGAGAGGGGTTGAGTGGAGAGGGAAGAAGCATTAAATGCTTGACATGACTTGAGGGTTAACTTGGGAGGTAAGGTTAAGGTTGAGTTGAGTGAATAAATTCATTATTCAAAGAATAATGCTTTTATCCAATGCATAAACTCTTGTGCAAGAGTTAGTGAGGATAACCATGGTCAAAGCAATAAATGTTTGAGGAGACACATGGGTTACATGAGGGTTGAGTTTAGAGGTCAAAGTCTCTAACCATGGGTGCAAGTGGATCTAACCATAAATGGTTATGTAAGAGCCATTAATGGTCATGTAAGAGCCATTAGTGGTTTGGAAGACTTTAGAGGTTAAATTGTTGAACACATAAAGCATTAAATGCTTTTCAAAGACTTTGGAGTCTTTGAGAAGTGACTCCAAGTTGCTTAGGAATGTGAGAATAATTAGGGGATGGATATAGCTAATTAGGAAGGGTTTAGAAGAATCTAGAAGGGGTTTAGGATTGCAAGTGGGTTTGGTGGGTGAGGGAAAATAAGATTTTTATTAAAATAAAATTCATTTATTTCAATAAAATTCATTTATTTCAATAAAATTCATTTATTTCAACAAATAGGTGCAACTTGCATGTTTAGGAGAATGCAAGTGGGGGGGATTTAATGATTTAAATAAATGTTTTATTTAATTTATTTAAAAGAGGAAAGGGGGTTAAATGAAATAAATAGCATTTGTTCATTTAATTGATGATTGTGAATTTAGTTTAATGAATGAATTAAAATAAATTGAATAATTTATTTAATTAATAGGAGAATGTTTGAAGATGAATTAATTAAATGTTAATTTAATTAACTGATGGCTAGTGGATTTTTAATCAAATAAATAGAAAATATTCATTTAATTAAACTAGATAGATTTATGTGACTACACTAGTAACATAAATATATGCACTTAAATGGACATACATAATAGTGGTTTTTTAATACCATTTTTATCAATTAAACTTGAATACTTTAGTCAAATGTATAATAATCAAATTTTAGAGTTCAAAATAGTCATATAAATTTTTTTTATTAAAATTAAAAAATAGAATGTCATGTTGTATCAAATTTAATGCTCTTTAATATTTTTTAATAATATTTTAATAAAGTTTGTTGACGATCTAGTGCTTAAACCTAGTTGTATGCAAGGAAAGAGGGTTAGTCAATCAAAAGTACAAATAACCTACATACCAATGAAACATTATATGATAGAGATCAAATGAACAAAATATGTTAAATCATTAGTCTCCTAAAACCGTTCCATTGTTCTCTATCTCCAAGGATTCTTCAAATCAAGACTGCTCTCAGATTATATGAGCACTTAATCTTTAGAATAACTACCTAAAGAATGTGGGATGAATTGATAAAGATCTAAATGCAAGCGCAACTAAGATCTATTGATGTAGTATTGAAACTATGATATGATAAAGATGATGATATGAAAATGAAGTGCTATGTTAACATGATATGCTATCTTAACATGATAATCCTAATGCTAATGTGATAATTTTAATACTAGCATGCTCCTAAATGCTTAGGCTTGCAAAGAGAGGCAAATGAGACTTCCTCATAACCTGCATGCAAGAAATTAGAAAAAACATGGGATCTTGATAATGAAGAAATGAGGCCTATTTATAGAAGAAATGGGCAATTAGATGGCCAAGATTGAATTGGCTTATGAAGGGCTAGGATTGAATGATTTTGAATTCATGTGGGAGTTTCAACCCAATCCCATGTTGACAAGTGTCACCATGAGAAGGCTTGAGAGGAGAGAGAAGATACATTAAATGCCTGAGAAGACATGAGGGTCACCCTAGGAGGGTTTTGTTAGGGTTGAGTTAGTGGATAAATCTTTTATCCAAAGGATAAACTCTTGTTTAAGAGTTAAAGGATAACCATGGTCAAAACAATGAATGCTTGAAGTGACCCCTAGGTTAAAAGGATGGTTAAGTTAGAGAGAAAGTCTATAACCCAAGGTTGAGCTTGAGTTAACCATTACTGGTTATGTAAGAGCCTTTAATAGTTTGGAAGACTTTGGAGGTTAACCATTTGAAGACATAAAGCCTTTAATGGTTATTGAAGACTTTGGAGGCTTTTTAGAAGTGACCTCTTCTTATATAGGAATGTGACACTGATTAGGATAGAATTTGGTTAATTAAGAGGGATTTTGGAGGTTCTAGAAGAATGATTAGCATGCAAGTGGGTTTTGTAGGAGAATGCAAGTGGGAGAGATTTTGGGATTTTAAATTAAAATAAAATCATTTATTTCAATTAAATGATGCAACTTGCATTTGTAAGAAAACACAAGTGGGTTGGGGATTTATAAATAAATATTGATTTATTTATATGGTAGAATTGATTTAATCAAATGTAAATTTAATTAAATATGGGTAAGGGGATTTAATCAAATAAATATGGTTTATTCAATTAATAGAATAATTTGGCTAGGTGAATTAAATAAATTGAATATCTTATTTAATTAATAGTAGAAAGGTGAAAAGGGGTTAATTAATCAAATACTAAATTTAATTAATAGTTGAATAAATTAAATGTAAAATTCATTTAATTAAGTGGACAAAAATAGGTGTCTACATTTTGCCCCTCTTTGAAGTAATGTGTGACCACACATTGATTCAAAGAAAAATCACTTGATGATGTTACCAAAATTCTCAATTTTGATGATGTTGCTAAATTTTTTGATTCTTGCCCCAGACACTAGTTGTCGGATATTGATACTGATTGTCGGATATTGATATGATAATTATGCCCCCTTGAGAGATGAATTGAGAAAAAATTGACGATCATGCTGATTTCTTAGATTTTTAAGATTTTTTTACTTTTTGGATTTTTAATTTTTTTAATTTTTTTTAATTTTTAAATTTTTTTGATATTGATCTCCTGATAAAAAATGATATGATTTGCTAAATTATGATGTGAGCATAACAAAAACATGTCCCACACATCCATCTAGGTGGCACACCATGCTGACATCACCAATCCACTATATAAACCCCTGGAGCTCACTTTCCAGCTCATTTGTGCACTTGTCATTTGGAGATTTAGAGAGAAGAGGAGAGGAGAGAAAAATGGTGCCGCCCTACCACCTTCATCAATTTGAGAGAGTTCGCTAGTTCGAGAGGCCAGTTGCGTATAGACCATTGGTAAGTGAATTTTTCTACCTCTCTCATGTGATTTTAAGCTTTTTTGATAGATTTTTGTTGATTTTTGCGTGTTTTTCACATTTTCAGTGTGCCCTATTTATTTGCATGTTTTAGCGCATTTAAAATTTTAATTAGTGGCTTTGAATTTTTAGCTAGAATATTTGTTTATTATCGTAGCACATTTGACATTTTGTGTAGCGCATTTGATTGGTTGTGTAGCACATTTGATTGTAGGGTTTTGCCTATTAGGGTAGATAATAGATTAGTGTGTTTGATTAGAGTTATGGTGCATTTGATAAAAAATTAGGTTAAATAAAATGTCTATTAGCGCATTTGATAAACATGTTTTAGTGCCCGTGCTTATTTATTTAGCGCATTTGAGACAGTGGGGATTTTTGATAGATTTTTCTAATTTTCGAAGTAGGAAAATTTGATGTTGATGTTTTTGATGATGTTTGATACTTGTTTCAACAATTGATTAGAACTTGATGAGTCAAATATTTACGAAATTTTGAAATTTGATCTTGATAGGACTGTTGAATTGCCTGATTGCGTTCATTGATATGGTGATTTGATTTGATAAGAGTTTATGATCAAAACTCTAAGTGTTTTGATAGATTCGTGACTAATGTCACTTGATAGGATAGGTTAGATTGACCTACCTGAGTTGATAAGAGTTTATTATTGAAACTCTCAAATGATAGCGTGACTTGCATCACTGATATGATAGGCAAGATTGACCCACTTGAGTTGATAAGACTTTGTGATTAAAAATCTTGAGTGATAGCATGACTTGCGTCATTGATAGGATAGGTTAAGATGAAAACCCCCTAATTGATAAGAGTTTGTGATATAAACTCTCGAATTGATAGCATGACTTACGTTACTGATAGGATAGGTTAAGATGAAACCCCGCTGATTGATAAGAGTTTGTGATATAAAATCTCAAATTGATAGTGTGACTTACATCACTAATAGGTGCTCAAAGAGATTGATTAAGATCTCAGGTTGAGCCAATAGGATACTGATTGATTGAGTGATGATATTTGATTAATTGGATAGATAGAGATGACATTGTGTTGATATCCTGATGTAGGAGTCTTTGGGTGTACTGATGTCTTGGGAGCGATACTAGAAGATGTTATCCATGAGAGGAGACCTTTCCGATGCGGATCGTGTGATCATTGATTCATGTGGATTATCTCACATCCTGTTCATGCCCAATTATCGAACGAACAGGGCTCTATTGAGTGCACTAGCTGAGAGGTGGCATAGTGACCACAACACCTTGCACCTTCCGACTGGAGAGATGACAGTGACTCCAGAGGAAGTATACCAGATTTTATGAATTCCTATCATAGGGGAGTTGGTACAATATGATCATCAGTCAGCAGTATGGGTAGCGGCATTGCAACGGGTATTTGGTGATTAGGACATTGACAGGCTGAATATCTACTGGAAGTACATGGTAGAGATGTATTTTTTGCTGCCATTAGTATTGGTAGGTTTGATAAGAGGCTTCCTTTGTCCTGATTGGAGATTACATGGGTTTGCAGTGGGATGGGGTTCTATGCTGAAGCAGATGGTGACACGAGGGGCCCGATATGTTTGGGGGATTTGTGTTCTAGCCCACCTCTACCATGATTTGCATCAAGTGGTATATGACAGGGTGACCGGTCTATCTACAAGGGTGACACTAGTACAGATCTGGGCAAGGGAGCACATAGCAGTGACCTAGCTGGTTGTAGAGAGATCTCGGGCACTAGAGAAACCCTACTTGTTTGGTTACAAACATGCAATTTCCCAGCCCATGCTTGGGAAGCTATAGTACTGGAGGTGAGTCCTTGATGACCTAGATATAGTGGTTTGGATGCCATAGCTAGATTGTGAGGCATGGTAAGAGGATGTGACTGAGATTCCTGTCTTATTGCAGAGTAAATATTTGATAGGGAGGACCCCCTATGTGGTTCAGAGATTTATTTTGACTCGTGTGTATCGTCAGTTTGGTCAGACCCAAGGGATACCTTAGGGATCTACCTTATATGCTTGTATGCACAAGTACAGGGCAGATTGGGGGCCTACACTGGATTTTGATACAACATGCACAAAGTTTTATGAACTTCTACTGGTGTGGTGGGATAGGACATTGGGGATGGTGGATGTTGGGATGACACCATAGTATGCTCAGTATATCGTGGAGCATCCTTGTCCACGCTTGACAGGGCCAGGAGAGCTAGTACCACCCCTACAGGAGGTGGATGATGATGATGATGATCAGTCAGGTCTTGGAGGATAGAGAGTATTTGGTGGTATTGGTCAGAGGAGAGGTAGGGGTAGGATGGTGAGAGGGAGGAGTGGTGGATTGATTACAAGCCAAGGGGGAGGAGTGATTGGGAGAGGTGGAGGGTGGAGAGGAGGTGTAGGCTGGGGTGGACCGCTACAAATGGGGGAGAATATTGGTGGGGTTGGCAGAGATGAGTCTGAGGAGGAGGAGATAAAGGATGATGAGGATGAGGATGAGAAGGAGGGAGGTGGGATGGGGGTTTTTTTATGAGGAGGAGGAGAGTAGAGATACCACCACATGCAGCCCTAGTATAGTTTAAATTATAGGGTAGGTTACATTGGATCTGCAACCTCCACAATGACTGACAATATAGATTTTAGTGCCCCCTCATCAGCAGCAAGCATAGATAGATTCCTTGCAGTCTATGGTGCAGGGACAGTTGGTGTAGACTCAGGCACAAATTGTACAGCTACAGGGATAGGTTACTCAGTTCACTATAGAGTGGGACACAATGATAAAGAAATATGGTCAAGCAGAGAGTCTTTTCTAGACCTTGTAGCAGGCAATAGGCCAGAGGTTGGGTGCATACACCTTTGAGCGAGCTAGTCCATCAAATAGGGAGGGCTGATTACTATAGGGCCTTATATTTTCAGGAAATGTCCCCAGATAAATGAGCATAGTCATATGTTTAGAGTGCCAGGCATGAGGGTTCGCAGCGAGAGACAGAGAGCCGAGGGGTTATAGGACCTAGGAGAGATCTAGGTGGAGTTGGCGTAGGTGCATGCACTTTAGGTACAACTGGTAGGATAAGATCTAGGCCTACAGATCCAGGAGGGAGTCATTCATAGTTCTCCTCTGTGTTGTATTTTGATCATTTGATGTATACATTGATATACTTTTATAGTTATGATTTTGATCCTTTGTACATTTCATTTTCATGTGATATCTGGACACTTGATATTTATTTCTCTTTGACATTTATGAGATGGCAATAACAATTTTCCTTTGGATCCATATGTGTCACTTATGCATTATGATATGATGTTGGATATGCCCATACATGTGATGGATGTTGTGGTATATGATGGACATTTTTTCTTTATGATCTATACGTCTATCTTCATGTCTATATGATTTGATGTTTATGGATGCAAATGATGTCTATACAATGATGTGTTATGTTTCATGCTTATACTTATGTATGATGATGCTAATGTATATGACTGTGGATAATGTTCTTGCAGTGTCATAAAATTGTGACCCTTGCAATTTTTGACCACGTTAGGGTCTTCACATTGGCGAATCAAATCCCCAAGCCTGATCAGTGTTAGGATTGATGATAGTCCCAAAGATACTGAGAGGGGGGGGAGGTGAATCAGTATCTAACCGGTTAACAAATTTTTTGACTTTATTCGATAATTTGCATTCCAAAACAATGTACCGGTAAACAAGAATTAATGCAGTAAATATGAACAATAAACACAGCATAGAAAGCATACCATAACATAAGATTTTTGGCAAGGAAACCTAGTGTGGGAAAAACCTCGGTGGGATTTGTGACCCACAATATTCACTCACTGGCCAATGAATGGATATTACTTATAATGATGTGTGCTTGCACATGCAGGAAGGCCAACTGCCTAGAGCTCACTGCTCAATTACATAAGGAAGTCTCACTAACATACAAAATGGATTATGAGAATCCAATATAATTTACTTCTACAAAAATCATTTGCTATGCCAGGTTCAGTACCGGTTTAAGCTCATACAATAACCATAAACCTTTCTACAAAATCTGCCTTGATATTCACTCTACATATCCATGTGTATATCCTATATGTCATGTGTCACACAATGATCTACAAGATCTCATACTTATATATGAGTCTTATTACAATATGCCATGTCGACTTACAAAATATATTATAATTAAATACAATATACAATAATCAAAATCCCATCGGCTAGGATGCCGATAAACATAATTGTCGCTGTCGATGAACTATTTGTTGGTGTAGAGTCTACCGATGCCAGTGCCTGCTGGTGCCATAAGATTGCAAGGTTGCCATCAATGACAATACCTTCAATCACATACAATTCTCATTGGAGTGTGCAATGCCAACAATCGAAGACCCGAGACTTTATCAATTCCTGAAAACTGTACTTTTTCCACACTCTGCACTACCTAAACTTGCTTCCTGTTATGAATTTAGGGAAGGACAGGGGCATGGCACCCCTATCCTTGTCTTGTTTTGGGGCCCCCTTTGTCCTATCTTTGCATTAAACTTTGCAATTGTAATGGGGAAACTTTCTCTATGTCAGCCTATTACAAAAAATCAGTCCAATATCCCTAATCGATGAATATATATGTCGTATTTTCCCTCCCATTTGCATAAGTTGGATAAGGTGAAAGTTGACATAAGTTCAAGAATTCAAGCACATTCAAGCATTCAAGCATTCCTTCTAAGCATTGAGCATTCTCAAGTATCCCTTGAAGGCTAGGTGTTGCATTCAAGTCAAATATTCAACCATTGAAGAGGAGATTTCTTTCATCATTCAATTCCACACAAGAAATTATATCTACATCTCTATTGCATCCTCCCTTGAGGTGATTTACATTTATGTAGTGCATTTACATTTACTTGCTAGTACTATTTTCCATCATTTGGTTAATTCCAAAAATGGGTTTTGACCTGAAGGAAAACCCCCAATCCAAACCCCTTTTCCTCTCTTTTCTGTGTGTAGGTTGCAGGTGAGCATGCTAGAATTCATCTTAAAGCTATCAATTAGAAACATCAGGGAAATCACGAATCCCTGTCTAATTAACAAACCTAACAAACTAGACAATGAAATAATGCAATCATCAAGCAAAAAAGGAATTAAGAATGAAATCAATTCAAATAAAACTCCCTATTCCCAAGATGTGCATATTGCTTCCATTGCTCTTCTTCTCTTTGTGGTATGATGGCTCTCAGATATTGCCCTGGTAACCTGCAAGTGACACAAAGATTCAAACTTCGTGATTGTTGAAAATGGAGAATGGATGCTCATTTTATAGAAAATTGGAGAAGATTGATTGAAAGGTGGAACAAAATGATCAAGAGGTGTGAATTTAGATGAGCTCAAATACAATTTGATAGTTGAACTGTTGATTGCAGGAGTGAAACTCAATAGATTGAATAGATTAACTGAGTCAACTGATTGATGAAAGAGTTAACTGAAGGAAGAAAAAGAATGATGGAGGAAATAAAGAGGATGACACAGAGAGCTAAATTTAGAAAAAGCTAACCGAAGGATGGAAATAGAAGTTGGAGAGATAAATGATTTAATTAATTAATTTAGCATGTGCTTGCATTTAGATTTAAATTATTAATTTAATCCTTGCATGAGATATTATTCAAATAATTGAATTTATTAATTGAATTTAGTATTTGAATATATTTAGAACTTGACTTTGATTTTCAATTTGGTTTTTTGAAATCATGCACATGTATTTGAATTTGGAAGAAATTAGAAGAATATGAAATTAAATGAAATTAGAATTTGGGGATTTTGATTTGGAAGAATTAATTAGTTAATTAAATAATTTAAAGAAACTATTTAATTATTTTAGAAATCGAATTTAATTAAATAATAAAGATTATTTAATTTAAAGGATTAAATTACAATTAATTAAATAATAAATATTTAATTAATACTTTAGAAAAGGGTTGAATGATTAGATGATTAGAGATAGAAATTGAGTAATTAATAATTTATTTAAATAATAAAGATTACTTAAATTGGGGAATTAATTAATTAAATAATTAATATTTAATTAATATTTAGAAAATGATTAAATGATGAAATGATGAAAGAATAGGAAATAGAATAATTAATAAGATGATGAGGAAATATGAAATTAGAAGAATTTAGAAGAATAAGTTTAATTGACTTAATTAAATAATAAAGATTATTTAATCAATTAGAGGAATAATTAGTACATGATCAATGAGACATTTTTAGGTGTCTACATTTGCCCCTCTTTGAGACAAAGTTGGAACGACATTGTTTCAAAGAAAACGAAAAATTCTGCCCCAGTATGCCTTGGTATTGCTATATAGTGTAAATATGCCCCCTCGGAAAAGGTGGTCGAAAATTAAAAAAATGAGACCATGTTTTCGATACCAGTGTAAAGAGAAAGCGTGTGAAATTTTGTGTCATTTCGAGATCGTTTGAGTAGGCTACAAGTTGTTTCAAGCTAGTGGGGACCACGGGCGTCGGAGTGTCTTAAAACCCTAATTTTGAGCTATAAATAGATAATTCTAGGTTTTTATTTGCTCATTTGTGATTTGGTAATTCCTTGATTTCTTTGCAATTTTTGTGCCTGTTTCTGAGTTTTTGGTCATCATGTCTAGTTATAGAGCTCGATTGCACTTGTCGGACTGAGTACGTTCATTCCAGAGACCTCCTGGGACTGGCGGCATGGTATTTTTCATTGCTTTTCCCTGATTTTTTCCTGTTTTTATGCCTTTTTTCCAAAAAAATTTCATGATCAATTTTTGCCATGCCTTACGCAATCGCTTGTCGATTTTTACGCATTAGTGCTTAGTGTACCACATTTGCTGTAAATGTTACGCATGCGTTGTAAGCATCACACATTAGCTGTATCATGCCGCATTCATGTATATCATTATGCATAAGTGTTATTTGTTACGCATGCGCTCATTGTGTCACGCATTAGCTTCAATCGTCACACAAGAGCCATATTTGTACCACATAAGTCATAACTGTTACGCATTCGTTGTAAATGTAAGTTGTTGTCATGCGTTTGAAAATATTTTAAGTTTATCTGGATCCGACATTTGATATTTTGATTATTTTCTCATTTGCAGGAGAACATTGGAGTGTTATACTGTCGACAGAGCAGGCTTAGTGGACTTGATCTTCGAGCTGACCTACCAGATGATGAGATTGAGCATATTCGTCAGCTTGGTCTTTACCATGTATTGCATTTGCTAGAGGTGACGGCCAATAGGGCCATGATTACAACTTTGATAGAGCGGTGGCACTCAGAGACGTGTTCATTTCATCTTCCTACTAGTGAGGCATCCATTACTTTAGAGGATGTATGGCGTATACTGCGTATTCCCATTCATGGTGAGAGGGTTATATATGACCATGGCGATGGCATTGCTGGACTATGTGCACTTTTTGAGTGTGAGATTCAAGATTTGCAGATCAGTGGCCGTTATGAGATCCCGTGGGCCCGATTAGACTATGATGACCTGACCATTGTATTATGCGATATTGTCGGTGGTTTACTGATACCTGATCGACGAGGTCATGGGTTTCCAGTTGGATGGGGGCAGAGTGCTCCATGATATGATTGTACATCGTCGACTATATGCTTGGGGTCCTTGTCTACTTGCCATGTTGTATTATCAGATGCATGGTATTGTGTATCTGGGATACCGTTCTATCAGTTGTGGTGTTACTTTGCTGCAGACATGGGCATGGGAGCACATTTCTATTTCTAGGCCTGTCGTTCATGTAGATTTGCAGCCTGGTGAGCCTTATGCTTTCAAGTATACAGCAGGTATCAGACACAGGGGTTCAGGGAACACCTTGTACTAGAGACATCAGTTGGATATATTGCAGCATTTCATTTGGAGACCTTACTTTGATTGCCCTGGTTGGCCTGATGATGTAGTGCACTTGTCTTTCTGCCGCCAGCAGAGATATCTTATTGGTAGGACCTTTGAGACTCAGCAGATCATAGAGATGTATCTTCCTGGATGTGTTCTTAGACAGTTTGGTGAGGTACAGGTGACACCTGTGGTTACTGCATATTTTGCTCATGTATCTCGTGAGGTATCTAATTGGGGTGTGTGTATTCAGCCACATGTTGCCTCTACTGAGTTTGATTCGTTGCAGCCATTACTTTGGGGTTGGGGTAGGGGTGGAGCGGATCTAGAGATGACAGCGGAGTATGATGCATGGTTTGCTAGGCATAGGCTAGTGCCTTTGACTAATCCTATTGTTCTGATTACAGCACAACAGATTCACCATCCTAGACAGCATTTGAGGATAGATGCAGGGGAGAGGGCCGGAGGAGATGGAGGAGATGGGGGAGGAGGTGGTGGAGACGGTGGAGATGATGGAGATGGGGGAGGAGGTGGTGGAGACGATGGAGATGAGGATATAGACATTGGTGGAGACACTGAGTCTATTAGTAGTGAGGACAACGATGATTCCTCGGAGTCATCAAGTAGCGAGGGTGGGGATGATGATGATGATATGCCAGAGTTGGAGGATGCACCTGCCATAGAGGGTGGGATAGGAGAGGTTGGTGATGAGGATGAGCTGCAGACTCTTAGAGAACGGGTGCAGAGCTTAGAGGATGAGGTTGCTAGACGAGATATTGAGCGAGAGACCTATCGTGTGGATTATGGTGCCCTAGAGGTTGAGTGAGTGCGTCTTCAATGGGAGAGAGATGAGGCAGTGCGACGATGTCAGATTAGTATGGATGCCTTTGATCAGCTTTTTAGAGCAGGTACAGATGCACGCGACTAGGGAGAGGGATATTTCACTGCTACGCAGGAGGCTATTTATTATAGACAGGCATATGAGAGAGCCATCCCCAAGGGTAAGAGAGAGCCTAGCTTTAGTGCATTCATGGGGAGGAGATTGAGTAGATCTACTTCACGACAGACTAGAAGTGGTGGTGTTATGGGACCACCTCGACATCCTGGGGTAGGATCTAGTGGACAGGATCCACCTGCTGATAGAGGCAGTGTTGGTTGATCATGTTATCTGAGCCTTCGGGCTTATTTATTGTATTCACACACAATATCATTTTTTGAGGTCAAATATATGATATGCAGGTTTTGGCTATGATCTATTTATGTTTTGCTTTTCCTATATGCTTATATGATGCTATGAGTTTTGTAATGCATATCTATTTGATTTTATATGATTATAAAATGCAATGGTTGTATATGTATGGATTAATGATGCAAACGAAATCTATAATGAATGCAAATGAATCTATATGAATGCAAATAAATCTTATAATGAATGCAAATGAATCTTATATGAATGCAAATGAATCTATATGAATGCAAATGAATCTTATAATGAATGCAAATGAATCTTATAATGAATGTTTTTTTTTTTGGTATGATAATGGTTGAACCGACTTTAACTCAGTTACACCTTGAAGAAATGTTAGTTAGATGATAGAGAGAAAAAATTGATGATAGAAAGAATGTTAGAAAGAATGCGATTTAGACAGGAGACAAGAAACCAACAAACTATCAATAAGCAAATGAGATGAAGATGATAATGAAATTGAATGAATCACAAACCTGTGTCACATATTTTATTGCATCAATATATATTCATCACTGAGCCTTATTATTGAACAATGAAGCTTTACACATCAGGGTGTAAGGAACCAAGATGCAAAGATATCTCATTGTAGAAACAAACACGTAGCAGACAAGGAGTGAACCCTCCATTCTGGTAATTGCGTTAGGGGTCGAGGTATGTGTGGCGATTTCACCTTGATGTGAAGGCTCTTATCACAGACACCCACTAGAGCAATTTCCCTAGAATTTAATCGGTTCACACCACAAACAACAAACAAAGAAAAAGATAATGCTCATCATAGCTCCTCTAGTCGCTTTTGGACATCCTTGAGTAGCATAGAAACAATATCTATCGCCAAATGATAAAAAGATAAAGACTGACCTGGACAAAATTCAGCAGCTATATTGACCTTGTGCCTTTGTTCTCAGTTGTTTGATGTGATGGTTGGTAATGTCTAATCTCAGAAAGTTGTGGACCTCGTTTAAGACTGACCTGTCTGATTTTGAGTGTATCCTCTTCTGTTTAAGACAAGATAATGATCACGTTGATATGGATATGATACGATTGATAAGACAGTTTGATCAGTTGATTGCAAATGTTTGACTGGATAGTCGTATCCTTTGTTAACTTCGTGCGAAATGTTTGCTGGATATCTGCTAGGGTATTTGTTTCTCACAAGACATTTTATTGCAAGTTTTTTGATTGATTGATTTTCGATTTTTAGTTCTTTTCCAAGAGCTTTTTCGATGTTTTTGGATTATGTAGGTAGATTTTTTGAATGTTTTTGTTTGATTTTTTCAGGATCGTATTTGATTTTTTTGGATTTTTCAGGATCGTATTTGAATGTTTTTGTTATTTGAGTTTTCCATTGTTTTTTTTTTGGGATTTCGAGTTTTTCAATGTTTTTGGATTTTTTGAGGACTTTATATAATTTTTTGGCTTTTTTCAGGACTTTATCTGATTTTTTTGGATTTTTTCAGGACTTTATCTGATTTTTTGGATTTTTTCAGGACTTTATCTGATTTTTTGGCTTTTTTTAGGACTTTATCTAATTTTATTTTTTATTTTTTTTCAGTTATGCCCCCAGTGTGCAGACCCATATGACATAATGATCTGCAGAATGTATGTGGAGACAAATGAATTTTTGACATGACCTATGTGAATGCAATATGCAGGATGAAGATGCACTTCCTATTCGAACAAGGTTGACTGTCTATGTTTTTCGGCATTTGTAATACACTAATTGAAAATGAAGGTGCAAAACATTTTGTAGATAAGCGGTCAATTGATCTCTAAGACCCTTCAGAACATTCATCTCAACACACTTAGTGACTAGGATTTACAAATGGAGACGCAGAAAACTTCCCCATTGGTTCTTGAAACTTTGATCTTCTTTTGCCCATGTGTGTGTAGATGAGTTAATTCCCGCTCTTGTGTTCACTAAAGATCCTTAGCATCCTATATGATTAGCTATATGGTTTTTCTAACTTCAAAAGCATCTCGAATAGAGCCTCGCTACCAACAAGCCTTGAGAGCTCCGACGAGGTTATAGACTATAATTTCTCAAATATAGCTCCATTGTCGGTAGGCGTTCATAGCCCTGATGGAGTTACTTGCATGTTCCCATAGTCAAGCTTTTTATCGCATTTGTATGCATGATATTTCAATTATATATCATTGCTCTTTTTGCCTTTAGATGGATATTGGGCATAGCTCTTTCTTATTTTTATTTTCTTGCTTTGACTTGTAAGTAATGAAACCTACTTGGGTGTGACAATTACAGTGGCGCTGAAGTAGAATTTTAGTTTTTTCACTAGTCATATGATCAACTAGGTGTCTAGAATGAATTAGAGATCTCGTTAAGGTGTAAGATATAACATTTGATAGATTGTGGGTTACCAAGTCTCAAATAGTGAAATCACTACCCAACCATAAGTAAAACATTGTCGCAGGGTAATGTTGAGAATGAATGACTTTAGAACCCCAAAGACTTCATGTCTGAATATCTAAGAAAGGCGATGACCCTTGTTTTCTTTTCAGGATGTGTAGCGTCCTAAAATTGTGACACTTGCAATTTCAACTGCATTTCGGTCTTCACGATGGCGACGCAACACGGAACCTGAATGGAGACCCCGAAACTTGTCCACGACACCAAAAACTGCATTTTTCAAGCACCCTGGCCTGAACCTCCTTTGCACCCTGCTGTCCCGGGAGGTGGGACCAGAGCGCCCAACACCCTGGTCCTTCAGGACCAGGGCGCCTGGTCCCCCAGGACCATGGCGCCCAGCGCCCTGGTCCCTGGCCCTATTTTGGGCCCGATCTCCTTTGGGACTTCGGGTCTTTTTGTTTGCAAATTGGAAAATAACATTTCCTGGTCGGCCTAAGTTCGAGAAAATCAGTCTATCAGCCCTAATTGACAAGTATATAAACTCCATTTACTCTCCCATTTTGGGGGGGAAGGACATATGTGTACAAGACGTGGAAACGATACTCAAACATTCAAGCATTCAAGCATTCAAGCATTCCTTCTAAGTCTCCATTCAAGGCTAAGTGTTGCATTCAAGACAAGGATTCAACCATTGAAGAGGAGATCACTTACTACATACTACTACAACATACAACATACAACAACATCTATACCTTCGCACATAAGGATACAAACATCCTTACAACAAGGTATTAGTACTTGTTTTACATTACAGACATTTACATTTACAGCATTTCTCATTTCTTGGTTAATTCCAAAACCGGGGTTTGACCTAAGGGCAAACCCCTAATCCCTAACCCCCCAATCGTCTTTGCTTTTCTGTGTGTAGGTTGCAGGTACGCGGCTGAAATTGAAGATCTGGAATCCTTGTGCAGAGACGAACAGATCCCCCTTCGTTTCGCGGATTTTTCGGAGGACCGTGTGCACGCCGGGCACCATC
Source organism: Cryptomeria japonica (assembly GCF_030272615.1). Classification (NCBI taxonomy): domain Eukaryota; kingdom Viridiplantae; phylum Streptophyta; class Pinopsida; order Cupressales; family Cupressaceae; genus Cryptomeria; species Cryptomeria japonica. The sequence continues at coordinate 726,321,106 of NC_081409.1, forward strand.
GTCCCGTCAAATTTTGCTCAAATTTGCAGGACAGCGCCGTATCAACATTTTACTGCTAATTCCAGGTCCGTAGCTTCATCCTATATCCCTATCTCAGTTTATAAGTGAATCTTTCTCACTTTCTATGCATTCCTAGCTTAATCATTCTATCTACATTCTTTACAAAAGAGGGTAGCCTTGCTGTCTTAACCCTTGAAACTCATTTAGCATCCAATCTTGCATTGTGTGGGATTGGATCTTGTGGGTTTCAACCCCTCTTTTGAATGTAAAGTCTCCTTAAGTGAAAACCATCAACCCTAGCGACCTCCCTTCTCTCTCCTTGGAGTTGGGAGAGGGGAGAGCAACTAGGGTTCGATCGATTTTCCGCTTTACATTTTGGTGAACCCGACGTGAACATCCTTTCTGATTATTCATGGTTAGATCTGAAAATTGGATTCTTTGATTACATTTCCATGTTTGATCTTTTGCAGAATTTTAGAGGTTAATTGCATAAAAACCCTAAATTTTCTTTTTAGTAATTAAGCTTGTGAAATGTCTAAATGTTAATGCTTGTTTTAGATCTACCCTTCTATTACAAATTATCAGTTCATATTTGTGCTTTAATTTTGAAAATTAAGTGGTTAAGTGTCAAAACCCTAATTTTTGAAACCCTCTTGATTCAACCTTTGACTGATAATTTCATTGATCAAAACATCTCCAAATCAGTTGTAACTTTGGATTCCGCAATAAAATCACAATATCTTTCATCCCTGAAAATTTGGAAAAAAGTTGCGAGGACCGTGTGCACTCCGAGCGCCATCGTCCCCGACATTTTTTCCGAAATTTCGGGAGCTAGATCTTACTGTATTTTTCTGCTAAAATCCAGAATTTTGGTTGATTTTATCAATTACAACACTTTCAAAATTAAATTCAAAGTTGGTCTTGTGGTTGCTTGGATTAAGGCTTCTAAACATTCAAAAATTGTTGAAATTGAAATTCATGTCGAAATTGTGTTTCTTACTGTCCTAAATCTGAAAAGTGTGTTTGCATTCATTAAAAATTTCAGTGCTTTATTTAAATTCTTGCAATTTGTGACTTTTGAAATTAAGTGCTTAATTACAACAACTTTGATTTCCGCTTTCAAAATTGAATTTTGCGTGAAATTGAGTCAACTTTTAAATTTCAAAACTTGCATTGCTTTTGGTATTCCCTCTAAAATCATAAAATTCAAAATTTCAATTTCCCTCTCTTTTTCAAAATTCAAATTTTGCATTTTTCGACAATCTTGGTAGGATTCAATTTCGAGATTGCAACTTTAATTTGGCCTATCTACAGATCGTAAAATCACTCAATTTTTTCAGATTAGCTCTAAAATCATCATAACTTTCATCCCTGCAAATTTCAAAAAAAGTTGCCGGGACCGTGTGCACTCTGAGCGCCACGGTCCCTGACATTTTTTCTGAAATTTTGGGAGATTGTCCTGATTGTATTTAACAGCTTAAATCTAGAAGATTGGCTGATTTTACTGAAATTTGCTACCTCTAAATTCAAAATCTTCTCTCTCTTTCTGGTGCATGAGTTTTACAACAATAAGCCCTACTTACACTATTCCCGTTAGACGAAGCCTTAGAATTAAGTCTTTCCGAGGTTTAATTACCGAGGAGATGGAACCTAATTTGAATAGCCTTTTTAACGAGGACATGGGTAATTCCTCTAATCCTCCTAATGATGAAGAAGCTCTCCATGAGGTTTCTGTAGAACAACTTTCAAAATTGGATAATCAATTTGACGATTTTCGACAATGGATGTCTCAAGAATACCCCGATAGTCAAGCTCTTCCTTTAATTGAGGGTTTAAAACATATGCTTCAAAGTGACAAGAATGGAATTGATATTTTGTGTGGTATTGCACACATTGTGGATTTGAATGTGATGCCTATGAAGAGTTGTGCCGAAACTTTAGGTTATACACAACCTCCCACTCAAGTCAATCACTCTATCCCTTTGACAACTTCTATTGCTAGCATACCTACCTTTACATCAAACATAATGACTACTTCTATACAAGACATTCCCCCTGTGATTACTAGTCATGGGGGCAATCCTTCTTCTTCAATTAACCCTCTTCCTTCATTCAATCCAACTTCTTCATTCATCCCTCCAATGAATGTTCCTATTACATCTCCACAAATGAACATGACGCAAGGGGGCAATTCATTCAACCATTCCATTCCTCCTTGTAGTGTTCCTCCTGTCCAATCATCTCCTATGACTAACTATCATAGTGTCCCACCACCTTACTCTTTACCTTCTTTCAATAACATAACACCTCCATCTCAATCTAATACATCTAATATGAATTCTTCGACTGAAGCGACCATTAACAATCTTGCACAAACTGTCTCTTCTTTATAGCAACAAATTGCCTCTATGAATCAATCTAAGTTTAGTGTGCCCACATTTGATGTTGCGAGCCCACTTTCTCTTGACATTGTTTGAGCTATGCCTCCTAAACATGTTGAAATCCCGCATTTGGAACTTTATAATGGTAAAGGAGATCCTCTAACACATGTTAAGACTTTTCAAACAATATGTACTGATTTTGCTAATGACCAAAGGTTGCTTGCAAAACCGTTTACTAGAACATTAAGAGACAAAGCCTTACAATGGTATTGCTCGTTGCCTTCTTATTCTATTACTTCTTTCGAACAACTTGCAAATGCTTTCATTCAACAATTTCAAAACAATATAAGTCCTAAAGTTACTTTGATTGATTTAATGCATTGTAAACAAGGTGTTAAAGAAAAAGTGACTGATTTCATTGGTAGATATAAGCATTTGTATGCTCAAATTTCTTTTCCAGTGCCTGACAATGATATTCAAAGAATATTTATTTCTAATTTACAAAAAGATATTCGAGACAAACTTCTGTTTTCTGAGTTTACTTCTTTCCAACAGTTGTGTGCAACTCTTCACAATTATCAACTGACTGTGAGTCAAATGGAACAATCATATCCTATGGCTCCGAGTGATAAGGGTGATAGCAGTCAACAACCATTTGGGAAGTTTAAACTGAACAGAGATTCCATCAAATTCAATGAAAACATCATCAACAACAATGTGAATGCAGCATCAGGTGTGCCTCCTATTTCTATGTTTTTCAAGAAAGAAAGAAAGTATACTCCTTTGAATGAATCATTGCATAGTATTATGAATAAGTTATTGGAACAAAATGTGCTTACTCTTCCTCCTATAAGGCAAATTGATCCTACAAAGATTACTTCACCTTATTTTGATAACAAATCTTTTTGTCAATTTCATCGTTAGCCTGGGCATGATACTGAAAAATGTTTTTCTTTAAAAGGTAAAATTCAAGATTTGATTGATAATAATACTATCTCTATTTCTGGAGTGAATGATAAAGGCAACACATCTGTAGCTCCTCCTAACCAAAATCTTTAGATTTTTACTGATCCATTACCTTCTCATACCTCTAATGCGATTGAGGCTAATGATTCCTCTCTCTCATCTGATGTTCTTGTGTCTATGACTCTGAATGTGATTAACTTTGTAGAGCAGCAAGAAAACCCTAAAGAACCTTCCATCACATTTGATTCTAGTGAAACTATCAGGGCACCTGATGGTCCTTTATACATAGTTGCAAAAGTCAAGAATACACCTTGCCGTGGAGTGCTTATTGATCCTTCGTGCATGGTTAATGTTATTACTGAAGAATTTCTTTTTACTTTGCAATTGAATCAAGTGATCTATGACAAAACAGATGTGATTCTGAAATTATTTGATGCATTTTCTTCTCCTGCAATTGGTTCTATTACATTACCCATTGAGGTCCATAACAAATCCCTAGATGTGAACTTTGCTATTATTCCTTCTTCTGAACAATTTCGTGTGAAGCTTGGCTATCCTTGGCTATCTTCCATGAAAGCTATTGCTTCTCCTATTCATAAGTGTTTGAAATTTCCCCATAATGGTGAAGTTGTTACTGTCAATCATAGTCTCTTTAAACTAGCTGAAAGAACTTCTAGCGTTCCTATTGATTATTTTTGGCCTAAACAATTCCAATCCCTTCCTCCGCGAAGTGATCATCTTTTCAAATCTTATCAAAAATGGAAAACAGATATGATCCTATCTTTAAGTGAACCTAGAACACCCAAACTTGATATTCCTATTGTTCTTGAGAAGGAAGTTCTTCCTTTGAAAGATAAAACTAATGTCTTTCCTCAAGAAGATTCCCAACCCATCCCTATGGATGTGACTATGTCTATGCCTAATAAACCTTCTAAAAGTAGACCTATACCTCCTCGTCATGATGGACTTGGTCTTCTTCCTAAACCAAAAATTCCTCCTTTATATGGAGCAGTTCCTCCTCCTTCTTTTTATAGAGAGAAGAGACCTTCTTCTTCTCCTATTATCCAGCCTAAGAGACCACAACCTAAACACCCAAGTGATAAGGATGAGAACATTCCTCCTCCTCAATCTTCTCCACTTCCTACTAAGACTAGACGAAACCGTTCTGCACGAGAACATCGACGAAAGCGTCGTCTTAGAGCTCAAGCAACTGCTTCTCAAACTTTGCAATCTCCAAAAACACCTTCAACAAGTATTATTCCATTTTCTCCTCAGCCGAGAATTGAGCCAAAATCTCCTAAACATAAGATGCATGATGGTCTTGATCCTGTGCGAGTTAAAGATCCTATTTTTATAAATCTTGATGATGCTATAGATGAAAATGTTATTCATGATGAAAATGTTACTCCTCTTGCTTCCGATAGTGAATATGAACTTGTTGATATTGATAACCATTTATCTAATGAATTTTCTAAAGCACTTATCCTAGCTCCTAGACAAGAACATTGTGGCTTGGAACATGAACATAGCCCTTGTTTGGATCTTGTGATAGCTCCATCTGCTGTGTTGGATGTTCCTCCTCTAGCGTGTTCCCTACCTTCCCGAAACATTGATCAGCAAGATCGGGGGGTAGATGACGTGCTAGACTAGTTTCATTAGCATAGTAGATTCTCTCCTCCTCTCTTGTGTAACTTCTTCTATATGTTATTCTCACTCTTCTATTTGTTGTCCTTAGTATTGTCTACTTGAGGACGATGCAAAGCATTGAGATCTCTTTTGGTCTCTCTCATGTTGACTCAAAAGACACATGTGTTCCCTTCTTCTAGGTGACCTTCCTTGATTGGGGAATGAAGAACAATTATGCATACATACATATGATATATATACATGAACTATCATACAGCATACTGACCCCGAGGAAAGCGAAGTCACCTCGTGCTTTGTGTTTTGTGTCTATTATCCTTGGGTTTATCTCACACTTGGGGGCTAAATCTTTGTGATAACGTGCTCCTTTCCTTTCTCATTTCTTATGTGTATCACTACGTTAAAACAATCACCCCCGTTGAGGCATGTGCGATCGCTTTAACGTAGGGGGGCATACACCCTGTCTATCCCTTGAAAATTTCTTGCCGAACTTAGCTTTGCCTTGAAAATTTTTGGTATTTCTCTTGCATGACTCATAGTGAGGGAACCTTACTACTGACAGTCATGGTTTTCCCTCGTGATCTTCCCTTTTACTCTATCAATCGAAGTCGTAAGATCCTTAGTCCACTGGGGGCTTGGTGTGTCTTGCCTCCTTGACGTGGTGAAAGTCTTTCAATGTTGTTTCCTTGTACTTTACTGGAAGTATGAGCATACATACTCCCGCTAAAGTGGGGGCTAAATGTAGCGTCCTAAAATTGTGACACTTGCAATTTCGACTGCATTTCGGTCTTCACGATGGCGACGCAACACGGAACCTGAATGGAGACCCCGAAACTTGTCCACGACACCAAAAACTGCATTTTTCAAGCACCCTGGCCTGAACCTCCTTTGCACCCTGCTGTCCCGGGAGGTGGGACCAGGGCGCCCAGTGCCTTGGTCCCCCAGGACCATGGCACCCAGCGCCCTAGTCCCTGGCCCTATTTTGGGCCCGGTCTCCTTTGGGACTTCGGGTCTTTTTGTTTGCAAATTGGAAAATAACATTTCCTGGTCGGCCTAAGTTCGGGAAAATCAGTCTATCAGCCCTAATTGACAAGTATATAAACTCCATTTCCTCTCCCATTTTGGGGGGGAAGGACATATGTGTACAAGACATGGAAACGATACTCAAACATTCAAGCATTCAAGCATTCAAGCATTCCTTCTAAGTCTCCATTCAAGGCTAAGTGTTGCATTCAAGACAAGGATTCAACCATTGAAGAGGAGATCACTTACTACATACTACTACAACATACAACATACAACAACATCTATACCTTCGCACATAAGGATACAAACATCCTTACAACAAGGTATTAGTACTTGTTTTACATTACAGACATTTACATTTACAGCATTTCTCATTTCTTGGTTAATTCCAAAACCGGGGTTTGACCTAAGGGCAAACCCCTAATCCCTAACCCCCCAATCGTCTTCGCTTTTCTGTGTGTAGGTTGCAGGTACCCAGCTGAAATTGAAGATCTGGAATCCTTGTGCAGAGACGAACAGATCCCCCTTCGTTTCGCGGATTTTTCGGAGGACCGTGTGCACGCTGGGCGCCATCGTCCTGTCAACTTTTGTTCAAATTTGCAGGACAGTGCCGTATCAACATTTTACTGCTAATTCCAAGTCCGCAGCTTCATCCTATATCCCTATCTCAGTTTATAAGCGAATCTTTCTCACTTTCTATGCATTCCTAGCTTAATCATTCTATCTACATTCTTTACAAAAGAGGGTAGCCTTGCTCTCTTAACCCTTGAAACTCATTTAGCATCCAATCTTGCATTGTGTGGGATTGGATCTTGTGGGTTTCAACCCCTCTTTTGAATGTAAAGTCTCCTTAAGTGAAAACCATCAACCCTAGCGACCTCCCTTCTCTCTCCTTGGAGTTGGAAGAGGGGAGAGCAACTAGGGTTCGATCGATTTTTCGCTTTACAGGATGCAAAATGAATGATAAAATTGAACAAATGCCTTGTTTTATTTAATGCTTCTATGTGAGAATGCAAAACTTTAAGAATGCGGTGCATTTGAAAAATAAACTATATGTAATGCAGTGTTTTAAATGATATGATATGCAATGCGGAAAGTAAAACCTAAACTACACAACCCTTAGGTGTAATACCGCTTAAGATGCATGTTGTTCATAGGGTTAGAGATTGGATTTCCCTCCAAGGTAGCCAAATGATAGGCACCATTGCTTATGACCCTTGTTATAATGAAAGGACCTAGCCAATTAGGTTCGAATTTCCCTAGCCTTTCTCGTTCTGCTAAGTTCCTTTGATTCTCTTTAAGTACTAGATCCCCCACTTGAAAGGTTCGTGGGCGGACCCTTTTATTATAGCTCCGCCTTAGTCTATTTTGATATCCTTGTAAATGATTGAATGCTGTTTGTCATTTTTCATCAAGGGTTTCTAGTTCTTGCAACCTCGCTACCCTGTAGTCTTCTTCTGATATAATGTTCTATAAGGATACTCTTAGAGATGGTATTTCTATTTCAATGGGGAGTATTGCTTCTGTACCGTAGACCAAGGAATATGGTGCTGCTCCTGTAGGGGTGCACACTCCTGTTCTGTAAGCCCAGAGAGTGGGATTTTGCTGGAGATGCCAGTCCCGTCCTATGTCAGTGACTACTTTCTTAAGAATTTTCAATATTGTTTTATTTGTAGCCTCTGCTTGTCCATTACTTTGTGGATAATATGGCGTGGCAAATCTCTGTTGTATGTGAAATTTGTCACACAATTCTTTCACTTCCTGGTTTTTAAATGGACGCTCGTTATCTGTAACAAAGCACATTGGAACTCCATATCTACATATAATGTAGTTGAGCATAAATTTTGATATCTTCTTTCCCGTAGTGTATGTTAAAGGAATTGCCTCAACCCATTTTGTAAAGTATTCAGTGGCTGTCAAGATAAACTTGTGCCCGTTGGATGAAGTAGGGTTGATTCTACCTATGAGATCTAATCCCCATTGTGAAAATGGCCACGGTGATGTGATGGGTTGAAGATCTTGTGTTGGTGCATGAATAAGGTCTCCATGCATTTGGCATTGTTTACACTTCTGTACATACTTGTAAGCATCTTTTTCCATGATTGGCCAGTAATACCCAGTTCTTAGCAGTTTCTTTGACAATGGCGGACCGCTTTGGTGAGCCCCACAGATTCCATCATGAACTTCTTTTAAAGAAAGGTGTGCTTCATTCTCATCCAGAAATCGGAGAAGAGTTCCATCGAAACCCTTTCTATACATAGTATCAGCTATGATGGTGTATCTAGATGCTTGACGAATAAATGTCTTCTTTTGATTTCTGGACAGATCTGGTGACATGTATTGGGTATTCAAATATGTATATATTTCATTGTACCAAGGCGACTCTGGTCCCACAATTGCACATACATAGTCTAATAGGGGGGTCTCATAGGCAGGTAGCATTAACTGTTCTATGATAAACTCAAACTGAGTTTCATTAGTAGGCATATTCAGAAGAGACCCTATTATTGCCATTGCATCTGCTACCTTGTTTTGTATTCTAGGGATTTGTTTGAAGGTGATTTTGCTAAAGTGCTCTTTGTAATCTTCGACCAACTTCTTATAAGGCCTGAGTTTGTCATCCTTTGTATTGTAATCATCATTGACCTGGTTCACAATCAACTGCGAATCACCATAGACCTATAATTCTTGTATTTTCCATTGCACAGCTGTACGAAGTCCTATGAGGAGAGCTTCATATTCTGCCATATTGTTGGTGCATGGGAAATTGATCCTAAATGACTTAGGTATAACATCCCCTTGAGGAGTAATGAAGACAATACTTGCTCTGGATCCATGATTTGTATATGATCCATCAAAGTACAACTTCCACATTATTGAGGTAGTTACTGTAAACACGGATTCGTCTGGAAAGTCTATCAGCAATGGGTGACTGTCTTGTATAGGAGCCTCTGCTATGATTTGTCCTTTGATAGCTTTTCTGTCTATGTATTCTATATCAAACTCACTCAAGATCATAACCCACTTAGCCAATCGTCCAGTCAATGTTGCTCTGCTCAATAGGTATTTGAGTGGGTCAAACCGTGCAATGAGTTGTACCTTATGACTCAACATGTAGTGTTTGAGCTTTTGGGATGCAAAGATTACTGCTAAGCAAGATCTCTCTATGGGTGTGTAATTAAGCTCATAGCCAATCAGAGTCCTACTTATATAATAAATGGCTCTTTCTTTTCCATTTTTATCATGCTGTGCCAATAGAGCTCCCAGAGCTGAGTTTGTTGCTGATATGTACAACAATAGAGGTTGTCCTGGAATAGGGGATATTAACACTGGTGTGTTCAAAAGATACTCTTTTAGAGCTTGGAAAGCTTCATGGCATTGTTCTGTCCATTTAAAAATAACTCCTTTCCTAAGTAAATGCTGGAATGGGTGGCACTTATCTGCCAATTGTGCTATGAATCTTCTTATGGATTGCAATCTCCCTTGTAACCCTCTGAGTTGTTTAAGTGTTGATGGAGGTTGCATATCAATGATTGCCTTGACCTTGGCAGGGTCTATTTCAATTCCTTTGTTTGATACTATAAATCCTAATAGTTTACCTGTTGTTACGCCAAACACACATTTCTTTGGGTTTAATCTGACATTATATTGCTCCAACCGATCAAATATTTGTGTAAGAACTGCAAGGTGACCTTCTCTGGTTTGTGATTTAGCCAGTATGTCATCCACGTAATCTTTCATTATGTTATGGATCATGTCATGAAATAATGTTGTCATGGCTCTCTGGTATGTTGCACCAGCATTTTTAAGACCAAATGGCATCACATTCCAGCAGTACGTTCCCCATGGGCATGTAAAGGTCATTTTATGTTGATCTTCTGGTGCAATTTTAATCTGGTTGTATCCTAAAAAACCATCCATTAAGGATAACATCTCATTTCTAGCTATTAGGTCAACTATCATGTTGATTTTAGGTAGCGGGAAGTCATCCTTAGGGCAAGCTTTATTTAGATCTTGAAAATCGGTACAGATTCTGATGCCTCCCGTGGGCTTAGTCACAGGTACCAGATTTGATATCCATTTAGCGTAGTCAATAGGTCTGATAAAACCTACTTCCAACAACTTTTGTAATTCTTTTTTAACCAGTAATGAGATACTTGGATGCATTTTTCTCTTGCTTGTAAGGTTTAACTCCTGGTGTCAATGGTAAATGATGCAACACTAATTCAGAATATAAGCCCGGCATGTCTGAATAGGACCAAGCAAAGTTGATAGGTTGTTGTTTGAAAAAATGGATGAATCTATCTTTTTCTTCTTTTCTCAATGGTTTTGCTAGATGGATGTTATGTACAACTTCCCCTTCTGCTATGTTTACTTCTTCTGTTTCCTCTGTAAGTAATGCTGAACTTTCTCTTTCCATAGGAAGATTACCCAAATCACTTTTGTCATTATGGGTAGTTTGATTGTTATCTTCTGTTTGAGAAGTACTTTCTTCTCCAAAGTATGCCATTCTATTTAGGTCTATAGCAAACCCTGCTTTATGATCACCTTGCGAAAATCCTTCTCCTACTCTTAGAAATTCTAAAATTGCTTCGTCATTTTCAAACCAATCCAGCATTGGTTTTCCTTCTTGCCCCCAATCAATCAAGTGTGAATGTACTAGGGGTAAATCATTATTCTCTTCTGTAGAAGAGTCTGATAACATGAAGACTTGATTGTTTGATATTGCACTTTCTGGTGGAGTAGAATCATGGAGTGATAAGAATTCATAGTCATGAGAATCTGTCTCACTGTCAATATATGTTTCATCATATGGGCTATCATCACTTATTTCTTCTTGTTCCTATCCCTGATTCCATTGTAGCTTGACTGGTCTTCTTTGTACATTAGTTACTCTTCTTAAACTAGGTATAAGCCTTTGCAATCTTTCCTCGTCTATTTCGTTAGGTTGAGCCTGAGTTGCCTCTCGTGGTAGAAGTAGTGATAATAACCATGGGTGGGATTCAGGTGGTGGGGGTAATCCTGCATCTGTTGCCACATTAGCTTGTACTGTTGTGTCAATAACTGCATCATTTTGTAACTCTATGGTAGGTTCTTGCAAGAGTTGTCTCATGTCTTCCCCCTCTGATTCTGCACTAGGTGATGTAGGTTCCTGATTGCCTATTTGAGATGAAGATGGAAGAGCCTATGTGGACAAATTCCTTTGTGATATGTAATCTGATGGTTTGCTTGGTCGATTTAGTATATCAAGGGTATGCTATCTGGCTTGTGTGATATGTTGTACATGCTTGTATCCCAATCCTTGATTTGCTGGATTATCATTAGGAACAACAGGTTCTAGTCTTCCTTGTTTTTGTAACCCCAAGCCTGTAGTACCATCATATCCATGTCTTTGGAGTATTTTGAATCCATTTCCATACTGATCTGTATGTATTCTGGGTGTTGTCATATGATCTTCTTCTCTATATATCCAATGGTTAACATCTTCATTCAAGGATTATTCCTCTAAGTCTCCCCATCTAATGAAAGAGCACGAGTCTGAGTATCTGACAATTTCTTTTCCTTTGTCTTTCTTTTGTACTGTAGTATGAGGTTTCCCAAAGGACTTAGGAGAAAGAGATAATTGTTTCCCATTTGAAGTGTTTGCAATAGAGTACTCTCCACAACCCATATCTTTTATTTGTAAGGAGGATGTCGTAGGCATATCTTTTTGTGTTTCTGTGATCTTTAATGTTTCCAACTGTGTAGTGAGAGGTGTAGCCTGATTGATAGGTACCTGATTATCTACATTGTCTTTTAGATAATTACAATGTTGGAATGGATTTGGATCACCCTTTATGGTAATTTCAATACCATTGTATGGGAATTTGACACACTGATGAAATGTGGATGGTACTGCTTGCATGGTGTGGATCCATGGGCGGCCCAATAACATGTTATATCCCAGCTCTCTGTCCAAGACTTGAAAAGCGACCTCTATCGCTATTGGTCCTACTTGTATAGGTAATGTTACAATGCCTTTAGATGGACGTTCTTCATCATCGTAAGCCTTGATGTTTATCCTTTTGGAGGAATCAATGTGAAGTTCAGAATATCCTAATGCTTTGACTAGCTTTAATGTACAAATGTTTAGACCGGCTCCCCCATCTATAAGTACTCTTCTGATCCTTTTCTTGTGAATGTAAGCTTCTAGTTGTAGTGGGTCATTATGAAGCATTTTATCACTAGGAATATCTTGCTCTGTAAATGCAATATGTGTACCTTGCGTCAGATTTCCTACCATAGATTGGAAAGCATGTTCATCTATATCTCTGTCTACTACTGAATCTTGGAGTGCTTTGTCCATTATAGCTCTATGATTGGGTGAAATACGCAGTAGTTCGAATAAGGATATTTGTGCCAAAGTTTTCTTAAGCTGGTCAACTACATTGTAAGTCCCTACTGCTGGTGGATGATTTTGTGGTATCCCTTGTAAGGTTACCTTTGACCTTCGAGTAACGACTGCACAGTCTCTGTCTCTAGGAGTAATTGTGATTGTAGCAATTGTATCATTGGTATCATAAGCTGTTTTATCTAGATTTATATTAAATCCTTCTTCATAATCCCAATGTGTATGTTTGACATTCATAATATGTTCAATGAGTCCATCTTCAAACCAATCTGAGTGAGATGGTTGATCCTGCCCCCAGTCTTGGAGACAAAGATTCATATCCTCATCGTACTTTGGTCCTTCAGATATCATGAAAATTCGGTTGTCATCTTTATGAGTGTATTGATATTGGTCTTCCTGATCAGATGTTTCTTGTGAATCTTTGTTTGTCGTATTTCCTGAACTAATGGCATGAATAGTGTAATCGTAGGAGACTTTCATGTAGTTAGCCGTGTTGTCTTGGGTACCTGATGTAGTTGCTTTTCCCTTGTCATACTTGACAGACGGATCCTTAAAAATCGTATGATTTGTGTTTGTTGAGGTCTTATCTGTATCAATTGTGATGTCCCCTTGGTCTATCATATCTTGGACCAAGTTTTTGAGTTTGTAGCAACTTGTCGTTTTGTGGCCTTTAGTCCTATGATAATCACATAAATCATTGTCATTCCACCATGTAGGTTTGAACGGACCTAGTTCGTATACTCTTACCTCAGGTAGAGTGATCATGTTTGTCTGTATTAACTTTTTGAGCGCTGACTCAATAGGTTCTCCTAAAGGTGTGTAATTTCTTCTTGGAGTGTTTACCTTGGGGTATCTTGTGTTCATATTTTGCATAGCATTTACATTGGTGTTATTCCCAGTATGTGGATCTGTTGACTGACTTATTCCAAATGATAAAATGGGTTGGGTTCTGTTTATAGTTCTAGCATCTACAACACCATCATTGGTCACGTTTTTGTTTTTTGACCAAAACTTAGATTTGTCACTATTGTTTGTGTTGCCATACTTAATTAGACCTTGTTCTATCAAGCCCTTCTCACATTTGAGAGCCTTTTCTATGATTTGTTTGAATGTGGTAAGGCACTGCATTTGTATTGGATACTTAATCTTTGGAATCAAGTTTTCTGTAAACATATCCACTTGCTCTATTTTTGGGATAACTGTCTTGCATATTTTGTAGAGAGCCCTCCATCGTTGTATGAAGGATGCAAATGTTTCATTCTCGTATTGCTTAGCTGCACATAAATCCATCAAAGTAACCAGGGTGTCAATGTTGTGCGAGAAGTTTGCAATAAATTGTTCAGCTAATTCTCCCCATGACGTGATGGTTGGTGGTAGATGTGAAAACCACTCTAAAGCCAGACCTCCCAGACTTTTAGGGAATAGTCTCATTAGATAAGTATCTTCCGAGGCAACTTCTATACATGCCGTGAAAAATTCTCTGATATGATCTCTAGGATCACCCTTCCCTCGGTATCTATCAAATTTGGGTGTTTCAAAGTGTTATGGGAAAGGTGGCATGTATATTGTGTGATCAAATGGATAAGGACGTAAGTCATGCATTGTGTAGCTCTTTTTGTCGGTACCAGTTTGCATGGTCATCATCTGTTGTTGCAAACTCTGTATTTGTTGTGTCAAAATATCGGTTGATGTCAAAGGTATACCTTGTGTGTTTGTATGTCCCACAAAAGGATTCGTGGTTGCATAACTAGGAGGTTGTTGGAATGTACCAAGATTATAACTTTATATGTTGTGTGTTCTCGCAGGTACTATAAAATAGGTGATATGTGAACCATGTTTGTTTGACTTGTACCTATTGTATTGGTAGTACCTGGGTTTGGATTTTGATAACCATATGTCTATCCCATAGAATAGGAAATTGGAGGTTGGTTTACACTTGTTGCTTGCGTTTGAATAGGTGTTGAGATACTTGACATTATTGGTAGGCTCTGTGATGGTATACTAGCATTGATCACTGAAGATGACACGCTTGTTTGAAAGTTTGCACTTGTGTTGACATTTGTTGGAAGAGGTACATTTTGAGGAAGACTAGAGGTCGTTTCTTGTATTTGCATCAAGGGTAATGTTTGATTGTTATCTTGACCTAAATTTTTTCCTGGTGGTAAAATCTTTGTGACATCAAAATCCTCAGGTAATTTTGCCCCATTTTGTATTAAAAGTGAAAGATACTTGTCCCTATCACTATGTATAAGTGCATCTAGGATCATGAGGACATGCAGGTCTTGTTGTGCAGACTCAATTTCTTCCTTTGTCAGATGTTGTTGTAATTCATTTATGGTGGACATTGTCTGTGTACCTAAGTGTTGACCTGTTGACATGTCCATGTTCCAAGTAGGGTTTATAGACTGTGTTGTTCAGGTCCATTATTCCTTTTACTTTCTGGGACCTTGTGATGGGCATCTAAAAATGTCCTATATGATGATGGTTTTATGCAAGATGATGAACTAACACTAGACAGTAGACATAAATATGAGGTATGCAATACTATACTAGACTCTCTATTGAGGATTTTGATGTGAGACCTTTTTAGCCTTTCTAGCTTTCTCTAATGCAAGTCTTTCCATTTGTTGACTAAGTTGTTTGGCCTCAATCTCTCTATCAATCTTACAGGCAATCCTAGACTCAATATCTATCTCGTATATAACTCCCATATACTGGGGTGCGCTTCTTCTTAAATCCTAAGCTAAGTTAGCTAGACCATCAATGATTTCTCATTGATCGCCGTTTGGAACTAGATTAGGTTGCTCGAAGGGGAGCAAGCCATCACCTGGGAGACCCATGAAGGCACATGCTATGGACTTATAAATGATAATGGACCTAGACGTATATGAGGTCTAGGTGCAGACATATATGAGGATAATAATGCAAAAAACTTAGGGCGATAATGAGGATGTAAAGATGGGACTATGCAAAAGACTTAGGACGATAATGAGGACGTAAAATGGGACTATGCAAAAGACTTAGGATGATAATGAGGATGTAACATGGGACTATGCAAAAAGACTTAGGATGATAATGAGGACGTAAAATGGGACTATGCAAAAGACTTAGGACGATAATGAGGACGTAAAATGGGACTATGCTTAAGATCACAAGTATGTAAGGACGTTTTGAGAATCAGTTTCAAAATGGACTTTGTTTTTGGTAACTTCGTGTGTAAGACAATGTTTTGTAGTTTTCCAAATTTGAGAACAATGGTTGGCAGGTATGTATAGCTGACTGACTCAATTTTCATACAATCTCAAAAAATTTAGAGATACATAGGATAGGGCCTGAAATAGCCCAAGGGACTGACTCAATACTGGTCTATCACAATGATACATAAAAAGCATGGAAAATAGTCTTAGGCTAGATATTGGACACCATTCAGTGAGGCCCCCACAGCAAAATACCGAAACAAGATGGACAGATAGAGAGTCTGGCAGCACTGGCTCCACTCCACGGCACACACTTCTCAAGCATGCCAGTCTCTCTTACCCTGAAGATCTGAAGATCTTATCACCAAGGGATTTTTGTCTCATAATGTAAGGTACATGAGGGGTATCTATGGGGTACCATCCGCACTCCCGGAACCACTGAACGTAGGATTTTTGGCAACTAATTTAGTTCTTAGTATTAGGTTTCGAGGGATCCCAATCCAATGATGGATTCTCAGAGCAAGCCACTTAAGGCTTTAGTTGAGCTTATCGGTGCAGGGAAGGCCCCCACATAAGTCGAATTCACTCAACACTCTAGCCGCCTGATCAGTATATTTATATAGCGGCTCAAAAAACCCGCTCGAGAGTACGCTGGGAGAGATGATATCCCCAACACATCCCAATTCGAAGTACCTCTGTGGGGTGATGAAATCCCCAATCAAAGATACCCCTCACTACGTAGAATAAAATAAAATTTGGATGTCGTTGTCACCTTCCTTCTTTCTCCCTTAGGCCCGATGGCGGGTAGAAAGTCAATTAGTGCAACAGTAGGTCCACCCCAGACACAATGAAAAGTTCTTTTCCTTTAAGAAAATGAAAAATGGTTTAATCTAATGCAACCTGATTCACAGTCTTTTTATATCCCAAATTTAGGTGTTAGATCCGCATGTGCATGTCAATTTTAAACACCAAATCCAAGAATGAAGGCATACATGTCAATTTTAACCATTTGTTTGATTTTTAAGCACCAAAAACTAAGTGTGAGATACACGCATGTCAATTTTAGCCCATGTTCATTTTAAGCACCAACAACGAAGTGTGAGATTATCCATGCATGTCAATTTTAACTGTTGTTGATTTTATGCACCAAAAATTGAGGTGTGAGATTTATCCATGCATGTCAATTTTAACTGTTGTTAATTTTAAGCACTAAAAATTGAAGTGTGAGATTTATCCATGCATGTCAATTTTAACTATTGTGAGATGTGCATGCAAAATTACTAATCTAATCCTCTCTGCGAATTTTCCACAGGCTATAAACAAAAGATTAGTAGAAAAATAAACCAACATAAAATAGAAAATGAGAACATGACAGAGGCGATTGCGTAATACTACCTGAGCGATTGCGTGATACCTACTGAGTGAATGCATGAATCTGACAGAGCGAATGCGCAAATCTGATAGAGCGAATGCGTGACTTTATCTGCTCGATTGCATAGCACTAACAGGTGGATTGCATGATAGAATGCAGACAACAAAAAAAATTAGAAAAATACAAGAAAACTAAACCCGATCAGGAACCTATGGAACCAATTGTGAAGCCCTAGCCAAATCCCTCATCATCTATTCAATATTGATTAGATCATATCTAACTGTATAAGAAAGAACTAGGCTATTATATCTGTCTAAGGCCAGTTGTTCTTCTGAATCCTGTATCAATTTTTCTGCTTGGAGAAATTTTTGATATCATTTAGCTTCCCTCCTTTGTTGTTTCATCCTTCTCGCACCTGAAATTTTGAACTGAACTTTTCTTGCCATAAACTTTGTTAATCAAATCCTAAAATAAAAGAGTAATTTTGATTCCTGATTAACCAAATCTAAGACAGAATTATACAAAATTAATAATAGACAGAAGAAAAATAAAACAACAATTAACCCTGTGGATGCGTGACCCAGAAAGGGTGATTGCGTGATCAAGACAAGGCGATTGCGTGACCCTATCTGGACGAATGTGTGACCCCGAAGGGTCGAATGCGTGATTCTGTCTATGTGATTGCATGATGAAGTAAGCTCAATTGCGTGACAGAAAATCCTTTCTCAAAATTCGTGCAACCTGCAAAAAAAATAAAAAATCCACACAATCTGCAAAAATCAAACAGAACACACAAAAAAGGTTAAATTGTTGTTAGTTCACGTCGGGTTCACCAAAATCTAAAGCATGCTAGAATTCATCTTAAAGCTATCAATTAGAAACATCAAGGAAATCACGAATCCCTGTCTAATTAACAAACCTAACAAACTAGACAATGAAATAATGCAATCATCAAGCAAAACAGGAATTAAGAATGAAATCAATTCAAATAAAACTCCCTATTCCCAAGATGTGCATATTGCTTCCATTGCTCTTCTTCTCTTCGTGGTATGATGGCTCTCAGATATTGCGCTGGTAACCTACAAGTGACACAAAGATTCGAAGTTCGTGATTGTTGAAAATGGAGAATGGATGCTCATTTTATAGAAAATTGGAGAAGATTGATTGAAAGGTGGAACATAATGATCAAGAGGTGTGAACTCAGGTGAGCTCAAATACAATTTGATAGTTGAACTGTTGATTGTAGGAGTGAAACTCAATAGATTGAATAGATTAACTGAGTCAACTGATTGATGAAAGAGTTATCTGAAGGAAGAAAAAGAATGATTGGAGGAAATAAAGAGGATGACACAGAGAGCTAAATTTAGAAAAAGCTAACTAAAGGATGGAAATAGAAGTTGGAGAGATAAATGATTTAATTAATTAATTTAGCATGTGCTTGCATTTAGATTTAAATTATTAATTTAATCCTTGCATGAGATATTATTGAAATAATTGAATTTATTAATTCAATTTAGTATTTGAATATATTTAGAACTTGACTTTGATTTTCAATTTGGTTTTTTGAAATCATGCACATGTATTTGAATTTGGAAGAAATTAGAAGAATATGAAATTAAATGAAATTAGAATTTGGGGATTTGGAATTGGAAGAATTAATTAGTTAATTAAATAATTTAAAGAAACTATTTAATTATTTTAGAAATAAAAATTTAATTAAATAATAAAGATTATTTAATTTAAAGGATTAAATTACAATTAATTAAATAATAAATATTTAATTAATACTTTAGAAGAGGGTTGAATGATTAGATGATTAGAGATAGAAATTGAGTAATTAATAATTTATTTAAATAATAAAGATTACTTAAATTGGGGAATTAATTAATTAAATAATTAATATTTAATTAATATTTAGAAAATGATTAAATGATGAAATGATGAAAGAATAGGAAATAGAATAATTAATAAGATGATGAGGAAATATGAAATTAGAAGAATTTAGAAGAATAAGTTTAATTGACTTAATTAAATAATAAAGATTATTTAATCAATTAGAGGAATAATTAGTACATGATCAATGAGACATTTTTAGGTGTCTACAGTAGGTACGCGACTCTTTTTGCATATTTGGACTCCATTTATAGAGGCTGAAAAACCCTTTTCATTTCGTGGATTTTTCGGAGGACCGTGTACACTTTCAACACGGTCCTGACAATTTTTTCTCAAATTCATAGGGTAGCTTCGTCTCGACATATTATAGCTATATCTAGGTGCACAACTTCATCCCACACTTCTATCTCATGTTATAATCAGTTCTTTGCTACTTTTACACTTAGTCTTGAAACACTTAACACAAACAATCTTTCCATTCTAAAAGAGGGGTCATCTTGTCATTTTCACACCATTATCAATTCATTTAGTATTCAATCTCTTTCCTAAGAGATTGGATGTAGTGAATTCCCCCCCCCCCCCCCCCCGCCTCTCTTTTAATGTAATGTGCATGAGGTGATTGAAGGGAAATCTGTAGTCAAACTTTCATCTCTCCTTGGAGGGAAGAAAAGATTTCCTCTTGATCTCCCCATCATTCACCTTTTCCCCATATCACATTTTGGTGAACCTGATGTCTTTCATGCTTTCCTTTGAAAATCATTGCTTATTTTTCATTTACAAGTTTAATTTTTTTGCAAACCTAGTGGTTAATTCATTCAAAAGCCTAGTTTTTAAATTTGAAATTGAACTTGTGTTTTGTAAAAATTGCTTGATATCGTCTTAGATTTGAAAATTTCTTTGTTTGTCAAATTCAATTTCTTCATTGTATTGTTCAATTTTCAAATCAAATTCACAAAATTAAGAGGTTAATTGTCAAAACCTTAATTTTCAAAAATAATCTTGAAATTGTGCAAAAATTGAATTTCCATTTAATTTTCAGATTTGCGGCTGTTTTCAGACTTATCCTCTTTCCTAAAATTCAAAATTTCAATTTCCCTCCTTTTTCAAAATTCAAAATTTCCAAACTTAAGTTGTTAGGTCCTAAAACCCTAATTTTCAAATTTAATTGAATTTTGTCTAAATTTCAATCAATTTCAGTTTTCTAAATACTTTTCAAGGTGTCCCTATCTATTAAGTTTGACCCTTTTCAAATTTGCAATTCAATTCCTCTTTTTTCTCAAAACCCTAATAGGGTCCTATTTTCATATTCAAATCTTAATTTTGTCGATTGATTGTAAAATCCACCAATTTTTTGGGGTTAACTTTAAAATCATCGTAACTTTCATCCTTGAAAATTTTCGAAAAAGTTAGGAGGACTGTGTGCACTTTCAACACGGTCCCCAACTTTTTCCCCAAAATTTTGGGACACTGTTATGATTGTATTTAATAGCTTAAATCCAGAAAATTGGCTGATTTTGTCAATTTTTGATCCCTCCAAAATAAAAAATACCTTCAAAATTCAACATTTCAAATTTCAAGATTTAAAAAACAAATTAAGTGGTTAATTATAATCTGCCCTGATTTTAAAAATTCTAATTTTGTCAATTTTAAAATTAAGTGGTATCCCATTGACACTAATTTTAAATTCCAATTTCCTTTTGCTCATCATAAAGTTATTTTTGGAAATTGTCATTTTCCCTTTTCAACAAAGTTCAAATTGTTTAATCATTGTTTTCTCAAATTTTGAATTATTCAATTTTTGTGCACTTTGTTCCTATAATTCAAAACTTAAATTCAAAATTTCAAATTTTCCCTCTAGTGCATGAGTTTTACCACTATTAGTCCTATCTATACTATCCCCGTTAGACGAAGCATTAGAATTAAGGCTTCCCAAGGTTTAATTACCGAGGACATGGAGCATAATTTGGGTGACTTCTTTAATGAGGATAATGTTAATTCTTCCCATCCTAATCATGTCCCTATCTATCCAATTAATGAATCCCATGATGAAGAAGAATCTTTGACTAGAGTTTCCATAGATCAACTTTCAAAATTGGACAATCAATTTGATAAGTTTCAACAATGGATGTCCCAAGAATACCCTAATAGTGAAGCTCTTCCATTAATTCAAGGCCTTAAGCACATGATTCAAAGTGATAAGAATGGAATTGATATATTGTGTGGAATTTCTCATATTGTTGATTCTAATGTCATGCCTATAAAGAATTGTGCCAAAACCCTAGGTTATTCACAACCTCCTACACAAGTCAATCCTTCTATACCTTTGACTACTCCTGTGACTAGTGTTCCTACTTTTACCTCAAACATCATGGATACTTCAACTCAAAATGTCATTCCTACAACAATTAGTCATGGGGGAAATCCCTCTTCTTCATTTAATCCCTCATCTTTACCTATGTCTTCAATAAGCATTCCTATTATCCCTCAACCACTCAACCAATCAATGTGACACAAGGGGGCAATTCATTCAACAATTTTATTCCTCCATTTCGTGTCCCATTTCCTACTCAATCATCACCTATTCCTACTTATCATAATGTCCCACCACCTTATTCTCAATCAATGCCTTCTTTGAATAACATCACACCACCTTCTCAATCAACCATGTCTAACATCAATTCTTCTACCGAAGTGACCATTAACAATCTTGTTCAAACCATGTCTTCCTTACAACAACAAATTGTTTCCATGAGTCAATCTAACTTTAGTGTTCCCACATTTGATGTTACGAGCCCACTTTATCTTGATATTGTTAAAGCCATGCCACCTAAACATGTTGAGGTCCCTCAATTGGAACTCTAAAATATATAAGGTGATCCTCTAATGCATGTCAAAACATTTCAAACCTTTTGTACTAACTTTTCTTATGATCAAAGACTGCTTGCAAAACATTTCAAACCATTTGTACTAACTTTTCTTATCCTATTCTCTCTCTTCCCCTCCCCCTCTCTCTCTCCCTTTCCCCTCTCTCTCTCTCTCTCTCTCTCTCTCTCTCTATCTCTATCTCTAATTGTCTCTCCCTACCCCTCTCATTATCTTATACTATTATATCTCCCCTCCCCCTATCCTCTCTCTCTCTCTCTCGCGCTCTCTCTCTCTCTCTCTCCCTCTCTCTTCTCTCTCTATCTCTAAATATCTCTCCCTACCCCTCTCATTATCTTATACTATTATCTCTCCCCTCCCCCTGTCTTGACCCTACTCTCTCTCTCCCCCTTCCCTTTCTTTCCCTATCTCTCCCTCTCTTCCTAACCCCTCCTCTATTTGTCCCTCTCCCCTATTGTTATCTTATCCTATTCTCTCTCTCCCCCTCCCCTCTCTCTCCCCCTCTCTCTCTCTCTCTCTCTCTCTCTCTCCCCCCTTCTCCATCTATCTCTCCCCCTCTTGTTATCTTATCCTATTCTCTCTCTTCCTCTCTCTCTCTCTCTCCCCTTTTCCCAATCTCCCTCTCTCTCCCTTTCCCCCTCTCCTTTTCCCCAATCTCTGTCTCTGTCTTTGTCTCTCTCTTTCCTTTTCCTAATCTCCCTCTCTCTCCCTTTCCCCCTCTCCTTTTCCCAAATCTCTCTCTTTGTCTCATTCTTTGTCTCTGTGTCTGTCTTTATCTTTGTCTGTCTGTCTCTCTCTCTATCTCTCTCTCTCTATCCCCTCCCACTCTCATTTTCTTATCCTACCCTCTCTCTCTCTCTCTCTATCTATCTCTCCCCCCTCTTGTTATCTTATCCTATTGTCTCTCTCCCCCTCCCCCTCTCTTGACCCTACTCTCTCTCTCTCTCTCTCTCTCTCTCTCTCTCTCTCTCTCTTTCAATATCTCTCCCTCTCTTCCTAACCCCTTCTCTATCTGTCCCTTCCCCCTATTGTTATCTTATCCTATTCTCTCTCTCCCCCTCTCAATCTTCCTCCTCTCTCCCTTTCCCCCTCTCCTTTTCCCAATCTCTCTCTCTCTCTCTCTCTCTCTCTCTCTCTCTCTCTCTCTCTCTCTCTCTCTCTCTCTTTCTCTCTCTCTCTCCCTCTCTCCCCCTTATCTTTCATTCCCTATCTATCTCCTTCTCTATCTATCTCTAACTATCTCTCCCTCCCCCTTTCGTTATCTTATCCTATTCTCTCCTCCCCTCCCTCTCTCTCTCTCTCTCTCTCTCTATCTCTCTATCTCTCTCCCTCTCTTCCTAGCACCCTCTCTATGTGTCTATCCCCCCTCTTCTTATCTTATCCTATTCTCTCTCTCCCCCTCCCCCTCTCCCGACCCTTCTCTGTGTCTATCTATCTGTTTGTCTATCTCTCTCTATCCCCCTCTCTTGACTCTACTCTCTCTCTCTCTCCATCTCCCTCTCTTCCTAGCACCCTCTCTATCTATCTCTCCCCCCTCTTGTTATCTTATCCTATTCTCTCTCTCGCCCTCCCCCCTCTCTTGACACTACTCTCTCTCTCTCTCTCTCTTCCAATCCCCTATCCTCTCTCCCTCCCTCCCTCCCCCCTCTCCTTATTCTATTATCTCTCTCTCTCTCTCTCTCTCTCTCCTCATCTCTCTCTCTCTCTCTCCCTATCCCCTATCCTCTCTCTTTCCCTCCATCCCCCTCTCCTTATTCTATTAGATCTCTCTCTCTCTCTCTCTCTCTCTCTCTCTCTCTCTCTCTCTCTCTCTCTCTCTCTCTCTCTCTCTCTCTTTCTGTCTCCCTATCTCCTTCTCTATATATCTCTAATTGTCTCTCCCTACCCCTCTCATTATCTTATACTATTATCTCTCTTTCTCTCTCTCTCTCTCTCTCTCTCTCTCTCTCTCTCTCTCTCTCTCTCTCTCCCCCTCCCTTTCCTTCCCTATCTCTCCCTCTCTTCCTAACCCCTTGTCTATCTGTCCCTCCCCCTTGTTGTTATCTTATCCTATTCTCTCTCTCCCCCTTCCCTTTCCTTCCCTATCTCTCCCTCTCTTCCTAACCCCTTGTCTATCTGTCCCTTCCCCTTGTTGTTATCTTATCCTATTCTCTCTCTCCCCCTCCCAATCTTCCTCTCTCTCCCTTTCCCCCTCTCCTTTCCCAATCTCTCTCTCTGTCTGTCTCTATCTCTCTCTCTCTATCCCTTCTCCTTCTTTCCCTATCTCTCTCCCTCTCTTCCTAAGCCCTTCTCCATCCGTCTCTCCCCCCTCTTGTTATCTTGTCCTATTCTCTCTCTTCCCCTCCCCCTCTCTTGAACCTACTCTCTCTCTCTCTCTCTCTCTCTCTCTCTCTCTCTCTCCCCCTTCTCTTTCTTTCCCTACCTCTCTCCCCCTGTTCCTAACCCCTTCTCCATCTGTCTCTCCCCTCTCTTGTTATCTTACCCTATTCTCTCTCTTCCCCTCCCCCTCTATTGAACCTACTCTCTCTCTCTCTCTCTCCCTCTCTTCCTAGCACCCTCTCTATCTATCTCTTCCCCCTCTTGTTATCTTATCCTATTCTGTCTCTACCCCTCCCCCCCTCTCTTTCTTTCTCTCTCTATCTCTCTCTCCCCCTCTCCTTATCCTGTTATCCCCTCTCTCTCTCTCTCTCTCTCTCTCTCTCTCTCTCCTTTTCCCAGTCCCCCCTCTCTCTCCCTTTCCCCCTCTCCTTTTCCCAATCTCTGTCTCTGTCTCTGTCTCTCTTTCCTTTTCCCAATCTCCCTCTCTCTCCCTTTCCCCCTCT
Organism: Cryptomeria japonica; assembly: GCF_030272615.1. Classification (NCBI taxonomy): domain Eukaryota; kingdom Viridiplantae; phylum Streptophyta; class Pinopsida; order Cupressales; family Cupressaceae; genus Cryptomeria; species Cryptomeria japonica. The sequence continues at coordinate 726,345,681 of NC_081409.1, forward strand.
ACTTTTCCAAATCTCTGTCTCTGTCTGTGTCTGTGTCTCTCTCTGTCTCTCTCTCTCTCTCTCTCTCTATCTTTCTCTCCCCCCTCTTGTTATCTTATCCTATTCTCTCTCTCCCCCTCCCCCTCTCTTCACCCTACTCTCTCTCTCTCTTTGTCTCTCTCTCTCTCTCTTCCCTTTCTTTCCCTATCTCTCCCTCTCTTCCTAACCCCTTCTCTATTTGTCCCTCCCCCTGTTGTTATCTTATCCTATTCTCTCTCTCCCCTTCCCCCCCTCTCTCTCTCTCTCTCTCTCTCTCTCTCTCTCTTCCTAACCCCTTCTCTATCTATCCCTCCACCCTCTTGTTATCTTATCCTATTCTCTCTCTCTCCCCATCTTCCTCTCTTGACCCTACTCTCTCTCTCTCTCTCTCTCAGTCTGTCTCTCTATCTCTCTCCCTCTCTTCCTAGCACCCTCTCTATTTGTCTCTCCCCCTCCCCCTCTTCTGACCCTTCTCTCTCTGTGTCTGTCTCTCTCTGTCCCCCTCTCTTGACTCTACTCTCTCTCCCTCTCTCTCTCTCTCCAATCTCTGTCTCTGTCTCTGTCTCTCTCTCTCTCTCTCTCTCTCTCCCTCTCTTCCTAGCACCCTCTCTATCTATCTCTCCCCCCTCTTATTATCTTATCCTATACTCTCTCTCCCCCTCCCCCTCTATTGACACTACTCTCTCTCTCTCTTCTAGTCCCCTATCGTCTCTCCATCCCTCCCTCGCCCTCTCCTTATTCTATTATCTCTCTCTCTATCTCTCTCTCTCTCCCTATCCCTATCTCCTCTCTCCCCCTCCA